>NC_062222.1:80816626-82016626 GCF_902686445.1 Sciurus carolinensis
ATGTTCTCAAATTAAAGAGTTTTAGTAGGAATTTCAGTTTCCAATATTGAACCTTGACTGATACAGTAATTTCCCACTGACGTTGTTTTTTAAATTTTATTTTATCATGTTAATAGATCTAGTCAAGTTACAGCCAGTTTTGACAACGCGGCAACCGTTTTTTTCTTTAGAATATTTATGTACTTTCTTCTCCACCCTACAATTTATTGATTGCTCATTGACAGTAATGTTATCTCCAAGTTTTGGGAAATGCCAAAACAGAAAGGAATAGAAAACATGCTGGGAGGATGCTTAGCCATATGTAACAGCTGTAACAACCACAAGAACCTTTGCCAAATGATAAAGTGAATTATACAACATTTACAAGCCATTTTATAATTGCTAAGGACTAAACTTTCTTACACTACAAGTTAAATTACATTAGACTAAAGTTATATCTTATTTATTTTATTATTTTTCTCCTGTGAAAATAGATTTCTTTGTCTTTGCAGAACAACCTCAGTAGGTCAGTAGTATAGAGAAGCTTTACCATTTTTTGCAAGTCACTACTGATACAGAGCAAGGCCATGAAGAGTGACATCTGTTTATTCATATGGCCAAGGAGTATATCATTTGGACTTAATATTTTGCATAGTCTTCTTTCATCTTCTAAACACAAGATGCTATCAGCAATGATATTTCCAAATCAGAATTGTAAGATGTTACTTCTGCTTCCCTTCAAAGCCATCAAAGCCATCAGATTGATATCCAAGGTAAACCTTTTTTTCTTTTTCTTTTTACTTAACCCAGCACTTGACATGCTATCTAGTGTCTATCATGACACTAGATGTCCTGACCAATGACCACTTGCTTCTTCTCAGGAGCCAATAATTATTTTACCTTTTAAAAGCAGTTACGATGCATCTATGCCTGTGACACAGCAGTCCTATTCCTTTTTATCTTCAGTTGGCAGCTCCTTCTTTTTATCTGCTCATTATATTTAATTATATTTAAATTCACAAACCAAGGCCATAATCCTTCTGTTGATCAGGACAGGTAACTAGCTCAAATGGACAAATTCAGCCTTTGTCTGCCCAGAAATAATTTTTTCTAAGGCAGTTGCTCGGAAAAGGAGGGAGAAGAGGAAATATTGTAAACTCAGTGTGAGGGCTAGCCCACTAGGCATTCACCTGGGTTTTGTTTTTGTTTTTGTTTTCACATTTTTTTTTTTTTTTATGATAGGAAAAGAACCCAGGACCTTTGTATGGGAGAGAGAAAAGTGTGCACTGGATGATGTGATGTCATCTTGACAGGACATGTCCCCAACTTCCTTTAGTGACTCATAAATTCATATTCCATCAAAACGACTTTGACTTCATTTTGTTCACTTTATACAATGTCTTGTGATATTTATTACACGCAGTTTGTGGTTATTGTGGTTCTAAAGTTCTCTTTTAAAGTTCCAACTGTCCGGAAATTCACTAAACAAAACTATGCTCATTCAATAAGAAGGAAAAGTTGATACATGACTAATGAACAAGGAATGTGGGTTCAAAACATCGCAAATAAAGTAAAAGTAGAAGGTAAAGGGAGAGATTTTCTTTTCTTTCCCCTTCTGTCTGCTAATGCTAGCCTCCTCCCTAACATTCCTGAATTTAGGCCATGAGGTCGTCACCCTCTTTTCTGCACTACTTTCTCCAATCCCTTTAAAGGCAGGGGATGTGATGGGCAGCTACATCATTGGTACCGTGTGCAATATGTAGGGCAGAAAAGTAGGAGTTGTGTTCATGTTTGGGCCTTTCCTGTACACTGGATGCTGTCCTCAGAAATCCCAGCACTATTACCACCACCACCACCAAAACTGGGTCGAAGCTCATTGGTTTCAGGAAGTGTTCATTGTAATTTCCACCCCCAGTAATGTCTGTCCATTTGTCCTTATTCTGTCCTTCACACTGAAGAAATTCATTCCTTTTACATCCCAAGTTTTTCAATAATTGAAAAACTTATCACGTCTTCCAAAGACCCTTTCCTCTCAAGCAAAAGATCTCATTTGTTATGCATTTAAACCCCTCATTACCCAGGTCACTTTTTATAGTTTGTCAAAGTGCTTAAACTATAGTGCAGAGAACTGGAAAGATGCTTCTTGACTCACCTTCCTTGATCCCAAAAAGATACTTAAAAAAAATTGCAAGTTAACATTCTGTGTCATTTCACACTGCCAGCATATGTTGAACCTGAGGTCAAATAAAAATTTCCATATCTTTTTTATATGTGAGGTTTCTCTCAAACTTTTTTGTGCCATTTTGTTTTTAAGTGTAGGCCTTTTATTTCCTTTGACTTCCAACTTATTTTAACCCTCAATTCTTAGCTGTTAAAAACAACTTCAGATCTTGAACTGATCAATTTATTTACTCACATCTTTGAATTTGATGGTAGTGTTTTCAATAATTTTGAGGATAAGAACATTGTAGTTATACAATATGACCCACTGCAGGTGTTCAATATACTTATACATCAATGCTAGAAGTTTAGAGCTCTGTGAAACCATGTTAGAGAACTGTCCACGAAAGAGTATGTTTTCTTACAGTATCTCAAAAAGGTTGCATTTCCCTTAATTAAAGTCAATGTCTTTGTACATAATATGTACTGGTAAAAATAAGAAAATAAAAGTCACCAGTAACTCCTCTGTCCAGACATAATCAATGAAAACATTTTGAAACATGTCTTGTAATCTCTTCTCCATGCTGTTTCCACTTCACAATCTATCTTGTCCATTCATTACATATTTTCCTAAGAAATTATGTAATAGAGATGCATTTTATCTTTAATTGCTCCGTAGTATTCCTCTGTGTGAATATATGATTCTTTTATTTGATCATTACTTTGTTGCTACTGGAAAAATTAATATTAATTATATTATATAGCCACCTATTTTTCCCATTATGCTTGTGTTCCCTGGCTAGACAAAAGTTTTCTCATTCTTTCAAGTGTCTCCAACAAGAAAGGCAACATGGTATCCCTCAAGGAAGCTTTGTAGTAGTGTTATTGGCTCTATGCTACATGCTTGCCTTGAGTAATGAATATCTATACCATTGTAATTTCTGGCAGATTAAAAGTGTGGAATTCTGGAAAGAATACGATGGAAGACTGAAAAGTAGCTCTAGCAGAGAAGAACAGAGATTGGTTTTCAAAAGATATTGGATGGGCACTCCCTCCTTTCATTAAAGTTTTAGAATGTTAATTAACCCCATTATCTAAGAAAATATTATATGAAAGAACATTCTGTTTTCAGCTGCAAAATTCTCAAGTTTTGGGAGTTGTAATAAAGCAATTGAAGATTGTATCTTGCTTTTTGGTTCCCTTTCTCCATGAAGTGTAGTTTTTACCCAGAAACTTAAAAGGCATACTTGAATTCTCCTGTCTTTTCCCACCTCATTCATATGGTCAGTCTACCATCAAGTCATATTTATTGTAGCCTCTAAATGTATTCCAAACCTGTCTATTTCTCTCCTTCCCCACAGCCATCATTTCATTTGAATTAGGAGCATTTTGCTACCTTCCTTTGAAGTGCATTAGTTTCTGATCTAGAAACTAGATGGGTATACTGCATCCTACTTCCATTTAGTTTCCCACTTGTAGACAGGATAATCTCTTCAAAGCAATTCATTCATGTCATTTCTTCCTTTAAAAATTTAAATATCTCTGACTTTTGTTGTGAAGATTGCATGTCTAGACAGCCCAGATGGTCCACCGTCTCACCTGAAAAACAGCACAGGGTAGAAGTTAAGAGCATGAACTCTGGAGTCAAGACTTCCAGGGTGCAATTCCTGCCTCTGTTATTACAGTTTGTATCCTAAATGTTCCCTAAAGGCCCATGTACTAAAATCTTGGTTGCCAACTTGTGGCACTACTGAGTGGTGGTAGAATTCATAGGAGGTGTGGCCTAATGGGAGGAAGTTAGGTCATTGGGGGTGTGCCTCTGCAAAGGATATTGGACTTTTTTTGTCTCTCTCTTTTTGATTTCTGACCACTGTGAGGTGAGCAGTTCCACATGCTCCTACCATGATGTATTGTTTTTGCCACAAGCCTAAAGCAACAGGGCCAACCAACTATGGACTGAAAACTCTGAAACTGTGAGACAAAATAAACCTTTCTTCCTTTTGTTTTTCTCGGGTATTTGTTGCAGTGACAAAAAATTGATTAACACATCTACCACTCACCAGCTGGGTCATCTTGAGAAGTTACCTAACTTCTTTGTACCTCAATTTCCTCATCTACAAGAAAAAGCTCATAATGGTCTCTGTCTCATGAGGTTTTTGGGAGAATTAAAAGAGTCAGTTGATGGACACTTAAGCCTCCTGGAAGCATAGTTATGCTATACAGTTTTTAGGTATTATTATTATTATTACTGCAGTGATTAATGACAGCTTTATTTCTCATCACTAATATCCTTCCTTCCCTTCAGCTTTCTGGGTTCCAGCCACCATAGCTTTTCTTCACTACCTCACATATTCCAGCTTCCCTGTTGTTCTTCCCCTTGCTTGAGATGGTCCCTGTTCTCTCTCTTTTCCCTCCCTTTGCCTGGTGAACTCTTACCCTGCCTTTGGCCACAGTACTCCTTCATCTCTGGGGGGGCCTTTGTCTTGGGATTATTTGCTTAATGTTGGCCTCATCTGCCATTTTTCTTTCCGCTGTAGCTTGGCTGTGTTTGACACAATAGTGGTCCATAACTGTTAAATGTCTTGGCTCAACTTCTGCCATGTCATGTCACATCTTGCCAGCAGGAGTCACCAAAATGCACATTATCTGTGACTTCGCCACTCACTGAGGCTATAGTTTTATCTCACAGCATGGTGTGAGGCAAAGGGCAGTTTAGAATGTCTCTTTCTCATTTTTTTTCAGGGCAAAAATGTTTGGGAATCCCATAGATGTTTATTTTTATGTTCAAAGAAATCTTACATAGCAATGAATAACCTAAATGAATTATTAAGGATCACAAAAATTTTATATTCATAAATTAAAATTATTTTGTTTCTAAAATTTAAAAGAATCCCAATTTAGCATTCTATGAAGAAGTCTAACTATCAAGTAATGCTTCTGTACACACTTGGATGGTTGGAATTTCCCAAGTTTTCAGAGAAGATTTGCTGATCTCATTATAATACTAGTATTCAATTGTTCTTGTTTTTGTACTATTTATTTGTAGAACTGCTCATAGGATACACTTTAGTGTGATGGCTTTGTTCTTGCATAATTGCCACTATTCTATTGTTTTTGTTCCTCTTCATGTGCTTCTATCACAGAGGTTTTTTTTCCAGGGTACAGTTGGTGAAGCAGGTGAGATACACAGGTGCTCCCCAACTTTCAATGGTCCAACTTTATGATGATGTGAAAGCACTTTGCTTTCAGCAGAGACCAGACTTCACTGAAGTTTGATCTTTTCCCGTTAGTGATGTGAGGTTCAACACTCTTGCCCTGTCCAACAGTAGGTACATGTTGAAGGTGAACTAGAAAACAATGATGTTTGACAGTTCAGGTGTATTGAATGCATTTTTTCTAGTTAGTTGAGAAGCATCTGTGTTTTCATTTTTTCTTAGCAAAACAGGTCCTGATCAAAAAGTTTGAGAAATGGTATCTTTGGGAAGTGCTTGGAGAGAGGTATGAACATCTGTGTGGGGAGCTGGGGGTTAGCGATGTGGAAGAGAAATTGAAAGTGGAAAAAAACTTTGGATGTATAAAGTTTAATCTCACTCATTCAAAATTTGCATTTTATTCTAAAAATCAGTGAGACACTTATCATTTTTCCCAATTTTTTTAAAGAAACATGTTTATTTTTCATTGTACATAATTAATATTTCTAATTACTTTGCTTGTATTAACTTATTTCTTCTGAGTAATAATACATGATGGGCACTGGTATTGCCAGTAATTGATATATGAGGAAATAGGCAGGTGAGATATAATATTGAAAATTACCACCATAGATTGAAAAAAATAAAGTCAAAATCTTCTTTTCTTGGAGTCAGTGTTGAAGAATATCTTTGCAGTAGGCCCACATGTTAAGGACTTTTTTGGGACTTTATAGTAGTTCAATCCCTTGAAGGGAAGATGAGGGAATTTGAATATTGCAGATATGTTGGTCTTATTAAGGACGGTGTCTGAAATGACATTAATTGAAGTGTACTTGGGAGGAAGGCAACAAGTCTTAAGGAATGAAGTTTTAATTCTCAAGTCACCAAGTCAATGCTAGCCAGAGTTCATGGAAGAATTCCTATGCATCTTCTTTTAATTTCTGAAAGAGATATTCTTAAGTCAAGAGGTATTGTTCAAAGCACACACACACAAAAGGAGGTGAAACATAATTTTCATAGAAGAAATGAATTCTAGGAATCTTCTTTCATATACATCAATACGATTTCATTAATCACTACAGATCTGTTTCCAGTGAAAATATACAACGAAATATATGCCAGAATGACAAGAAGCAAAGCGAAAAAGGGAAGAATGGCTTTTTTGAGATTACAAGAATAATCTCAAACAGAAAAATGGTGGGGAAATGTTGACATTAGTCTTTAGCTATTGTGGCCATACCCATGATTTCTATGGCAACAGGTAGCAAAACAGTGACATAGACTCTCAGTTTGGTGCCAAGAGTAGAAGACTGGTCACACCCTGAATAGCTCAAAGGGCTGCCTCCCCATCTCTCCTTTCCCTGCTAAGTGGCTGTTGAAAGACGAAAACCACAGGGACACTCGTTGGCTTTTGAAACAATATTAATTAATTTGTTCTTTCATTTATTCAAATAACAAATATTTACAGAGTCTAGCTACCTAGAAACCTTTCTCCTGGGGCCCAGTAAGCCAGTTCTTAGAGAAAGCTCATTATGCAGCTTGCTCTGTTTTTTCTTAAAGTGTCTGTCTAACAATAATGATGCTTCTCTTCATCATTCTCTCTTTTTTATTTTTTAAGGCTGATGAACCTTTAGGAACATTTGAAGCTTGTTGGGTAGTATGAATGACTTGAAAACACTTTTCAGTCCTTTTTAGCATCTCTGAGACTATCAGGAGTTGGGACCTGGAGCAGAAAGTGATAAAGTCATCCATGTTCAGTTCAGGCTCTCTTGAACTTTCTGATGATGACTTTCCTTAACCTAAAAAGACTTTGCCTTTAGTCTTTAATGCAAATGATAAAAAGAGCTTATATTCCTAAGAGTGAAATGAAACAAAACCAATAAGGGTAGCAAAAGTGAAGTGGGGAAAATAAAAATAATTAATATTTTTGGAAATCAATTATATTTTAGGAAAGTTATGTACACCATTTTATACAGTTTTGATAATAAGTGTATTAGATATAATACCCACATTTTACAGATGAGAATTCTGTTCAGCAGGCAGCCCAGGGTCATATTCTTGTCTGGGGTTGTACAGAGCCAGGATTCCAACATCTATCTGATTCCAAACTCAGAGACCCTTGCTTTTATTGAACAATGATTGTTGACACATAGCTCAAGCAGAGTCTGCAGGAATTTCTGTCTTTATGACTTGTGTGAAATTTTATTCCAAATAAGGCAATTAGGATAATCAGAAAATAATAGAAACTCAAAGAGCATTGGGAAAATGTGTGAAGTCCACAATCCATTACTATGAAGAGGCAGCTGCCCAGTTACTGACTAGCACATATACTTCCTTCAGAGAATGCAAATGTAGTAAGAGAATGATTATTTAAACAAGAGGACAACAAGTTTATTTAGATGAAAAGTTTTGATGTAGTGCACAAAAACAAGATACTTAGAAAAATTATAGAACTAATGGCCAGAAAGGATTATTAGAATACCCAAGTATTTATTAACTCATTTACAAATTCCACAATATTTTAAGTTGAATATTTTGTGCTCAGACTGTTTTAGATACTGAAGACTATGCCAAGGTAATTAAGATGCAGTCTTTTCACTTACGTAATAGGTTCACAGTGGGTGGCTAGTGCCTCCCCTATGCCACAGGTTGTTGGCACTTGGCATACCTTGATGAATAACAGGTTTGTGCTCACATGGAATTCTATTTTGCTGGATGAGACAGAATGTGAACAAATAGGACAAGGATGATACATGCAATGGAGAAAAGGCAAGGGACTGTAGGACTAAAGACATGGAATTTAAAACAGGATGGTCAGGGATGGCCTCCCTGGGAAAGTGATGTTAATTTCATATCTGAAGGAGAAATGGGAGTGAATCAAGCAACTATCTTGGGACAAATGCCTCATTCAGAGGGAAAAGTAGGGAAAAGGTTGAAAGGGGCCATATCCCCGCAGGTTTAGGGAGAGTGGTGTGGCCACTGGGACTGGTTGGAGTGAAGTGAAGATGAGGACCATAGCTACTACCAGGAACTAGATTTTGCAGGGCTTTGTAGGCCAGGGGAATATGCTGGCTTTCACTCTGAGGGAGGTAGGACATCACTGACTATCACAAGCTGATAAATGGCACCATGTGCCTGACAGGTCAGTGGTCACTCTGGCTTCTGTGGTGAAAATAGCCCATAGAAGGGAAAGGACCAAAGCTGACCATGACTTGAGTGGTCAGGTGAGATGTGAGGGTTTCTCAAGTGAGCGTGGAAGTGACGTGAGGAGGTGGGATTTGGGGCACGTCATGGAAAGTCCCAACAGGCCTGGCCTTGAAGGTTCTGACTCTGGAAACAGTCAAGTAGCTCCTGTACCACCAGCTTTCAGGTGAATAATAAGTATAAATACTGAAGGAAATATAAAACCAGTTGCTTTACTATGCCAGGAAAGAAAAGAAGAGCTAAATTCGATATCACAATTTGGAGCTTGAGTTTAACCAAGTTTAACTGTCTGCTATAAGATATTGATATTCTCCAAAGGAATTAAGAGTTCAAAGTCGCTTCAGAATGTCAATTTAAAATTTGCAACCTGCAATATAAAATTATAAACTATTCATAGAAATAAAAATATACCTCATATTCAGTAGAAAGTCAATGGAAACCAATCCCAAGGTGACTGAGATATTGGCAGGCATGAATTTTAAAAGGGTTTATATAAATATATTTCATGCAAATATATTTAAAATATAAAAGAAATATGCTCATAGTAAATAAAAATATAGGACACCTTAGTAGAGAAATACAAACTATTTTTAAAAATAAAAAGAAAATTCTGTCATTTAAAAATGAAATATCTAAAATAAAATGAAATAACTAAATGGGTTTATCAGCAGCCTGGAGAAGATAGAAGAGTCTGTGAACTTGAAGGAATGTCTACTAGAAATACCTACTCTGAAGGCAAGAGAGAGAGGAAAAAAAAGGAACACTAAAAATATTGAGGCTCTTAAAAAAAAGTTATATTTAAAATCTAATAGCCATATAATTGGAGTCCCAAAAAGGAAAGAGGTTGAGAATATAGTAGAAAAAAATAATTATGTACTCCAAGTTTTTCCTTTTTGGTGAAAAACATAAATTTACAAATGCAAGAAGCTCAGCAAATTCCAAATAAATATACAAATAAACCCACACCTAGGTACATCACAGTCAAACTTCAGAAAACCAGATATAAAGAGAAAAATCCTCAAAGCAGCTATAGAAAAAAATTATATATCTTACTTAGGGGAATAAAGATTTTAATGATCACTTATTTTTCATCTGAAGCCACAAGAGCGTAGAATGACATTTTTAAAGGGAAAATCATGAAATGAAATTCGTAACCCAGAATTCTATATCCTGCAGAATATCCTTCAAGAATGAAGCCAAAATGTAGACATTTTCAGATAAAAGAAAACAAAAGAAATTGCCACAGTAGATCTGCAGTTGCAGAAATGTTACAAAAAAAAAATTACTCTTCAGGCTGCAAGAAAATGATAACAAAGAGAAACTTGCATTTTTCAGGAAGGAAAAAGAAAGTAAGTGAAAACTGTGGGTTAATAATAAAGGTCTAACCTTTTCTTTTAATTTCTTTGAAGTACGTATAATGGTTTGAAGCAAAAATCATATTGCTATATTGTGGAGTTTTTAGCATATGAAATATGACAGCTGTACCAAAGGATGAAGACCAAAGGATGAAGACAGGATAAATGAACACATGCAATTACAAATTGCTTACATTTATGCAACCTATAGAATATTAATTCTTGGTAGTCTAAATGTTGAAGATGTATATTGTACTTCCTAGAGTAACCACTAGAAAAATAGCACAAAGAGATACAGCTAAAATCCCAAAATAATTAAAATGGAATTCTAAAGAGCTTCAGGTGATCTCCCCTCCTCCTAAAAAGGCAAGAAATAAGAAATGGAATAAGAAAAAATGCAAGGAACTGTAGGGAATAAAAAGCTTCCCTTCGACCTTCTTAACCCAGTAAGTCTCAAGTATTTTTTTCTCTTTCCACATTTTTTATTGGTGCATTATAGTTGTATATAAAAATGGGATTTGTTGTTACATATTCATGCACATAACATCACAACATAATTTGGTAGATTGTTCCTTTTTTTGCTTTTCACTCCTTTATTTATTTATTTTGTTGGTTTTTTTATTTGTTCTAATTAGTGGTACATGATGGTAGAATGCATTTATCCATTTTGATAGATCATACATAAATAGAGCGTAATCTCTCATTTTTCTGGTTATGCATATTGCAGGATCACATTGGTCATGCAGTCTTACATGTACAGGAGGTAATGTCTGTTTCACTTTATTATCATTCCTTCCCCCAGGGACATTATTAACATAGATGCGTTAAAATAGCTTGAAAATCATAGTCTAGACTTTATTGTGTTTTTTACCTTTCTTATTGATATCATTAATAATGGATATTATCACCAATCATTCACCTATTTTTCTCAAAGAATAGAACTCTAAAATTAAATACTTGTTTCAGTTGGTATAAGTGGTACATCTGTTGCTGTTATGGTTTGAATGTGTTGTGACCCCCAAAAGCTCATGTGTGAGACAATGCAAGACAGTTCAGAGGAGAAACCATTGGATTGTGAGAGCCTTAACCCAATCAGTGAATTAATCCCCTGGCAGGGGTTAATTGAGTGGTAACTGAAGACTGGTAAGTGTGTGGCTATAGGGGGTGGGGCATCAAGGGCATGACTTTGGGGTATATATTTTGTATCTGGCAAGTGGAGTCTCTCTGCTTGCTGATCATTGTGTGAGCTGCTTACCTCTACCACACTCTTCTGGAATGATGTTCAGCTTCACCTTGAGCCCTGAGAAATGGAGTCTGCTCTCCATGTATTGAAGCCTCTAAAACCATGAGCCCCCAATTAAACTTTTCTGTCTCTATAGTTGTTCTGGTTGGGTCTTTTAGTCATAGCAGTGAAAAAACTGACTAAAACAGTTGCTTAATTTAACTCTTTATAGTTGTTCTGTGAATGGGACAATGGGACATATAGATTAAGTTTAGTACTTGGAGAATAGAAATTGAACTGATAAAAGTCAGGAGAAAAAAAATGTTTATTTCCTATACATATAGGAGCCAACAAAAGAAGTAGCTGGCACATTAAATTTTTATTCTTAACTGGGGGGGTAGGGCTAGGGGGAGGATTCTGTGGGGAAAACAATAAACTTCTTTATGAATTATCAATGCGTTTTGAGAAGAATAAATAAAAAATTAGAAATTCTGTGATAATGTTTGTATATAGAAGTAATGTTTGTATATACAGGTAAGTCTTCCTTAGAGTCATAAAACTGCCCTGGAGAGGGAATTTAAGGCAGTACTCATTTCTCAGAAGCTTTTGCTTTGGATCAGTTAAGGAAAGTTTCACAAAGCTTTGTTTATGCATCTGTTGCTTCTCAATTGCCTTCAGTTCAAAATAATCACGTGCTAACGTGGCATATTTTGAGGTGGGAAGTTCTGGTTCCTTTCATGACACACAAAGTAAAATGATGACTTAAGTTCAATTATACCAGTAATCACAATAAGTGTAAATAGACTAAGTAATCCCAACTTAAAAGTAGAAATCATTGGACTAGGTTTTTTTAAGACTTCATCACATTCTATCTACAAGATACTCACTTTAAATATAGATGAATTTAAACAGATTGGTTAGAAAAGATATACTGTGCGAACAATAAACTATCTTAAATGGCTATTTTTTTTTCAACCAAAGTACATTTAAAACAAAGAATAATATCAGAGATAAAGAGGAACTTTTTATAATGGTCAATGGGCCAACATTTCAGAGAAACAGCAATCATCATTAACTATATGTATATAATAACAGAGTTTCAAAATAGATAAAGCAAAATTTGACAGAACTAAAAGAAACAAATAGATAATTCTACAATAATAGTTGGAGATTTTAACACTCACTTCCAGAAATTGATAGAACTAGAGAACATCCATAAAAATACAGATGATTTGAACAACACAATCAACCACCTTACCCTGAGTGAAATCGATAGAAGACTCCACAATGAAAACTGCAGAACACTAAATAAAGAAATCGAAGAAAACTTTTAGGAAGTGGAAAGACCTCCCATGTTCTTGGATAGGCAGAATAAATATTGTCAAAAAGGTCATACTACCAAAAGAGCTATACAGATTTAAAGCAATTCCTATTAAACTTAAATGACATTCTTCATAGAAGTAGAAAAAGCAGTCATGAAATTTCTCTGGAAAAATAAGAGACCTAGATGAACCAAAGCAATCCTTAGTAAGAAAAGTGAAGAAGGAGGCATCACAATACCAGACCTTAAATTATACTGCAGAGCTATAGTAACAAAAATGGCATGGTATTGGCACCAAAACAGACATGTAGAACAATGGTACTGAAGAATAGAAAAGATAGCCTTTCCAACAAATGGTGTTGGTATAACTGGAAATCCATATGTAGCAGAATGAAACTTAACCCCTATTCCTCAACCTGAACAAAACTCAACACAAAGTGGATCAAGGACCTCGGTATTAGACCAGAAATCTTACACCTACTAGAAGAAAATGTATTATGGCATTTGCAGATAAATGGATGGAATTGGAGAATATCATGCTAAGTGAAATAAGCCAATCCCAAAAAACCAAAGACTGAATGTTTTCCCTGATAAGTGAATGATGATATATAATGGGGGTCAGGGAGTGAGAGAAGAATGGAGGAACTTTAGATTACATAGAGGGAAACGAGAGGGAGGTGGGGTGTGGAAAATGATAGACTGAGATAGACATCATTACCCTATGTACATGTATGATTACATGAATGCTATGAATCTACATTGTGCACAACCATAGAAATGAAAAGTTGTACCCCATTTGTGTACAATGTATCAAAATGCAGTCTGTAAAAATTTAAAAAACTAATTAAAACAAAAAAGAATATATAGGCCCAACAATCCATCATGTCAGCTTAGGAACTGACTTCCTCAAAAAGACTACTAAAACACAAGAAGTAAAATCAAGAATCAATAAATAGGATGGCATCAAACTTAAAAGCTTCTTCACAGCAAAGGAAACAATCAAGATTGTGAATAAAGAGGCTACAGAATGGGAAAAAAAATCTTTGCATTAATGTAAGGATACATAAACAACTCAAAAACTTAACACCAAAAAACCAAAAATCCCTATTAATAAAAATGCAAAGGAATTGAACAGACACATCACAGAAGAATCAATGTGAATGGTCAATAAATACATGAAAAAAATTTCAACATCTTTAACAATTAGAGAAATGCAAAACAACAACAACAACAACAACAACAACAACAAAAAAAAAACCAGCATACTACAGCAACAGAGTCACATCAATGTTTAAAGCAGCTCAATTCACAATGGCCAAACTGTGGAATCAATCTAGGTGCCCTATAATAAATGAATGGATGAAGAAAATTATGTGGTATATATGCACAAAGGAATATTACTCAGCTATAAAAATATGACTTTTGCTGGAAAATGGATGGATCTGGAGACTATTATGCTAAGCAAAATAAGCCAGTCCCAAAAAACAAAGATCAAGTGTTCTCTCTGATATGTGGATGCCAACACATAACAAGAGGAGCAGGGGAAGAATACACTGTTTTGGATTAGACAGAAGGGAGTGAAGGAAAGGAAGGGGGGACAGGAATAGGAAAAACAGTGGAATGACTCTGACATAAGTTTCCTATGTACCTTAAAGAACACACTCAAGTGAATCTCTCCATCAAGTACAATGACAAGACTGGGATCCTAATTAGAATAAGAAGTACTCCATGTTTGTATAAATAAGTCAAGTTATACTCTACTCTCATGTATAATTTTTTGTTCTTTTTAGAACAAAAATAAAAAATAAGTCTTATGGAAACTCATGTATAATATTTCAATCAACCAGTTTATTAAAACATGGGGAATAAATAAGCAAAAAGATGAAAAGAATATACCAAAAATGAACAAAAATACCAGGTCCTCATATATTAACTGTTCAAAGTTTCACATAAATTTTAGCTACTAAGTACACAATAGAATTCTAAGGATATATTAGAGGTAAGAAGAGTGATGTTAAGACAGCTAAAGAGATGATAAAGTCAAATTGCACAGCTTGAGAAAATATGGAAGGAAAATTATAACCAAACTGTCACAGAGATGAAAGCCAAAGAAATGACAAAAATTCTAATTAAAATTGCTCAAAATGGGGATATAAAATATATATGCTTGAAGAAATTACATAAAATGTTATATAGCAATGATGTAAAATGATTATAGACAAGATGACAACTATAGACAACGTTCAAAAAATGATGTTATTAAGAGAAAAAAAAAAGCAGAATAAATGGATAGAAAAGGTAGTCAAAGGAATTATTCCAGGGATGAAAATGTTAGTGTAGCCAAATAGTGAAATGTTGTTGGGATTTTGATAAAGAATGATAAGCACCAGGGCATATCCTAGTGAACTTTTACTTTGGTGATTATCAATTGAATGTACCTCATATGCAAAGAGGAAAATATCAGGTTCCTCTCAGGTTTTTTCATAGCACTTATTGCTAAAAGCATTAAAACCAAGTCCAGAGGTAAAGAAAATGAGAGCCAATAATAAAATTCTACAAGTCACATACATCTTCATACCTGTAAGATCTTAGAAATTACAGCATTCGGTAATTTTTTTCTCACTTCACTTGGGAACAGCAACTAGTGGTTTTGACCATAGCACCTATTTCTATATAGCAGTATTTGTTTTGCTGACTATAATTTTGCAGAATTAAAAAATAGATGAGCATTGGGTGAAGGCCTAAATGCCATGCCATGCTCACTTGCCCTTGGTAACTGTCCACTTGAACTGATGCCATCAAGACATTTGCAAGTAAGTACATACCAAGGACTGCCTGTTAGAGGTAAGGCTTTTGGTCTACAGCTTGTGTTAGTGGACTAGAATGTTGGAAGTTGTCGGGGTCTTTAGCCCCTTTGCTCTTCTTGACCAGCGACAAGGGAAGGGAGCACTCCCCAACAAGGCCAGACCAGGAAAGGTAGGGCCAACAGACTGCCCGCTCCCAGCCCTGCAGGCGGGGGACAATCAGACGCTTCAGGGAGACCTGTCACAGCAGGAACTCGTTAATTGAGGAAGTCACACTGCTTTTATGTAGGGTGGAGGTTAGGCAGGAACCAATCAGCTTAAAGGTCAGCAAGGCATGGGGGGTTCACGCAGGCGAGAGTTCCATAGGACTATGTGGCAAGCACAAGCTGATCACTTTCCCGGAACAGTTGTTAACCAATCCCTGACAGTAGTCAGATTTATCGTCATTAACCTTTGAAACCCCCTTTGAGGCCTTGATCTTGCTCACTCTCCAGGGAATAAGGAGTCAGCCTGAGTTAGTTAACGTGTCATTAGTCCCAACAGGAAGTAACCAATAGTAGCCTTTTATGTTCATAATTTGAAGACATTAGAACCTCTCTAATGTTTCATATCACGCAAAATGCTTATCACTGGGTTATTTTGGGGTGAGGTGGATGTGTGCCAAGGATTAAATTCAGGGCCTCAAGTATGCTAAGCATGTACTCTACCACTCAGCTACCTCTCCAGTCTTTTGGGTTGCATTTTTGAAATTTTATTTGTATCTGTTTTAGTCAGTATTTTTGTTGCTATGACCAAAATAACTGACAGGGGGCTGGTGCTATAGCTCAGTGGCAAAGCATTTGCCTAGCATATGCGAGGCACTGGGTTCGATCCTTAGCACCACATAAAAATATACAAGTAAAATAAAGGCATTCTGTACATCTACAACTACAAAATAAATAAATAAGACTTGACAGGAACAATTAGAGGAGGAAATCTTTATATGGGGGCTCATGGTTTCAGAGGTCTCAGTTCATAGACAGCTGATCCATTCCTCGGGGTTTGATGTACGGTAGAATGTCATGGCAGAAGGGTGTGAAAGAAGAAAGCAGCAGAGAACAAGGCACCAGAAAGCAGAGTGAAAGATTCCACTCCCCAGATACAAATATACACCTCAAAGGAAGCCCCCAATGCCCACCTCCTCCAGCCACACCCTACCTGCCTTCAGTTACCACTCAGTTAATCTCTATCAGGGGATTAATTTACTGATTGGGTTAAGGCTTTCATAACCCAATCATTTCACCTCTAAGCCTTCTTGCATTGTCTCACACATGAGCTTTTGGGGGATACCTCATATCTAAACCATAACTGTATCAGTATATTTAGTGTTTAAGAACATAGACTTTGGGATTGATAAAAGTGGCTCAATAGCTACATGACGTTAGTTAAGTAATGTAACATTTCACAACCTCAATTACTCAGCCTTAAAAGGGAAGCAATATTATTTCTGTCAAATCATAAATGTATGGAAAGCAGTTATCTGAAGATCTTAAGAATAGATTCTCTGTGATCAATTTCCCTTTTGTGAATTATAACTTAGATTGAGTCAACAAATTGGAGTTGTTTTGACTTTTAAAAATGCCAAAACAATCATTCACATGAAGGGGATGTTATTTCATTTTAGAATTCAGGTATGACCAACAAATATTTATTGGACACTTTTTCTAAAATCCTGAGTTAGGTGTGAATGGTACAAAGATGAGTGACATATAACATCAATTCTCAAAAAGGGTGTGGTTGTGTAGGAGAGATGACCACACACCAAGTAGTTCTGACATAATGTGGAGATTATTAAGATAGGGCTATGCATAGGGTTTCTCAGTCATTTTTTTCAGGAGGTGTTCTGCAAAACGCACCAGAGTTCTCAAACTATACTTTCAAATCATTTGAGGACTTGTGAAAGCTAAAAAATTTTCTTGTAGTTTTAACCACTGATGCAGAAGTAAACTCTATCTTTAAGAAGAGATTCTTGTTCACCTAAGGCTCTGAACTCCCTGATTTGTAGGATTACCAAGGAAACACTCAGCTCAACCCAGAGGTTCAAGTATATTGTCTCATCGGAGTCTGAATGATGAATAAAAGACAGATACATGAGAAGAGATGACGTGAACTTTCAGAGGCCACAATCTCAGAGGTGTGGCTACAGAGAGAAGTAACATGGCGTGGATATGTGGTGGATATTCAGAATCACTAAAGCTACCGTGAGATGGGCAGGACAAAAGACTAAACATGACTCAAGTTAGAGATTCTTGGAAAATTACCTCTGAACATTCTTCATCTATCCATCATGATTTTTCCATGTGTCTCATCGAGAAGCATCAGATCATGCCTAGGTCAGACCTTTGTCTGAGTTATTAAGGAGTAGTAGAGTAATATAGTTGAAGAGAAGTAAGTGGTTTTTGTGATAACTTAGATTTTCCTTTTGTTTCTATACAGATTAGATTTGAGATGCCAAAAAGAAGATCACTCAGTACTCATTATTTGGCCCTTGTTTCATAATAATCTAACAGAACTGTGAAAGTAATAGCTGCAGACTGACCAGGAATTCCACTGATGATATTCTCAGGTGAGTGGAGATTCTGTAGGTCCTTGCAGCTTAGCCCAGCAGCTGTGGCAGACCTATTCCTTTTCACTCCTGAAATTCCTTATAAGCCAGAGACAAAGGATGTCGCTCATATCTTTGCTTGTTGAGATTGCTCCACTCTACCATGATCCACATTCTTAAGTCTGCAAAATCTCTGTCTTGGTGAATGACCTAGGTTTCTTCCTAAGATATAAAGTCTATGAGCAAAGGGACTGTTGGTAGTTATGTCAAGAGGAGCAGCATATAACCCAAAAGCAATAGTCAGACTTTGTTCAGTCTCTTCTAATGAAACCACTCCTCTTTCACTTTAATCCTTGGGGAAATGTGTTTGCTTTGGCCACAGTACTTGACCAGTTACTAGGGGAGGCATTAATATAAATGATTCCAATCTCAGAATTTGAGAAACAGATAAAAGATCGCCAAGCTAAGTGAGAAATGCTCTGCTTTATGTAGAAAGGTCAACAATCATTAGATTTCACTGGATGTTCCTGAATGGGAAGAAGAACAACAGTTAAAGATCTTTATCCTCTTTGCTTATCTACCCAAGGTATACTGGACTCATGCTTAGAATGCCAACAGCAACTGCTGAGCTATCAATTAACTCTGCTAACATCTTTCACATTCTCTTGGTGCATTTCATCATTTGTTTCTCTTAAAATTAAAAAGCGATCCACATTAAAAGTCAAAAAAGATATGGCCTGCCCTTAATGATACTACCCTAAATTATACCTTTTATTTTTGTAATAATATTACATCTTAATTGAGTGATGCTACCAGACACGAGTCATGAGTTTTGCTCAGTTTTTATTATCATACACAACTTTTGACTAACAATTGATTTATTATTTCTACTCTGTGTTAGTCTGTTCATTGTCACTATGACACAAATACCTGACAAGAACAACCTATAGGAGGAAAAGTTTATTTTGGCTCACAGGTCTCAGTCCATGGTCAGCTGACTCCATTACTCTTGGAACCAGGTGAGACAGAACATCATAGGAGAAAGGAGTGACAGAGAAAAGCTGCTCACACCATGGCAGCATGGAATCAGAGAAAGGGAACATGGCAAAAGCTAGGGACAAAATGTATAATCCCCAAGACATGGCCCAATACTTCCAGTCGTGCCCTATCCAACTGCAATTACCACCCCATAATCCACTTAAATTATGAATCTATCAAATGAATTAATCCACTGATGAGCCTTCAGGTTATAGCTCTCATAATCTAATCATTTCACCTCCTGCTGCATTAACATAGAAGCTTTTGGGAGACACCTTACATCCAAATCATAACATACTCCCTACACATTATTTTGATGAAAGTTTTTCATATTATTCAGAACTCATATTGCAAATAACAGAAATATAATTCAAAATATCTTAAACATTTTAAAGACATTCTTTAGTTTCCACAAGTAAAGAGTCTGGTGGCAGGTTAGGTATTAATTGGTTAAGGAAGTCAATAGACTTCATCCAAAATTTCCTTCTTTGCCTAACTTTTCAGCTTTGCAGCATGGGCATATAAATTTGTCATGGGAGTTGGGATAGTAGGAAGGATGTTTGCCAAGTCTCAGCTCTGTTTTCATCATCAATGTCTTCAGCACATTGAATATGAATGAATTTTCTACATGATTTGGCTTAAGAGGAAAAATTATATTCTTGGCAAAGGGAAGAAGGGCATGGGAATTTGGAACGGTACTGCTTAGGAAGCTTCAAATAGGTTGGTGTGGCTTTGAAAAAGGACTATAGATTCTCCTTTGTCACCAGTAGGGTCTCTAAACAGTGGAAAATCATAAGATTTGAGCCTTGACAAGATTATTCTGGTATCAATCGGAGGAGAGAGTTGACAAGGATAAAACAGGAAACCATAGTTGTTCATAATAAAAGATATCAAGAGTCTGACCTAAGATGGAGCCAATGTAAGTATGGAAAAGAGGAAAAATATTGAATATATTTGATGAGTTGAATGTGCAGGATTTACCAATTAGGAAGAGTTACCAATTAGATGTTAGGAGTGAGAGAGAACAAAAGGTAAAGGAAAGGAAAACAAGTATAAAATTATTTCTGGGCTTCCAACTTGGGCAACTTGGGTAGTCCATTCAGAGTTAAGAAAGATAAAATTAGGAGTAGATTTTTATAAATTTGTTGTTTGTGAAGGGGCAGATAGTTCAATACAGAACATGCTGTCATACTATAAACTCAGGAGAAGACCAGCAAGGACGTCTGGGAAATATTTCATCACTCATATCTCACTACCAGGAGTTTGAAAAAGGAAGATATTAAGTGAAAAAATACCTTTAAGACAAATTAACAAACTAGTAAATTGAGGTAGAAAAATACCAAGTCTTATGATTCAACATGATAATCAAATGAAGTAAGTGAGCAGATTACAGAGATAAAATATTAACATTAATTGTAAGTGCCCATTGAGGCCCATTCTGGGGGACTGGGAATTTTGAGTTTTGATCCATTTTTGAGCTGAGAACATACTCTAAGATCAAATTGAAACCAAAAGTTGCCTGAATCCATTCAATATATCTCAAATCATCAGTGTTACTTTGATGTAAATTTAAATTATAAATGGATAATGAATGGTCAATATGGTAAATCAGAAGTTTCAGAGCATCTTACACAGGAAGGGTCTAGCACTCAGGGTTAGAGAATTAGAGAAAAACAAAAATCTTTGTATTATTTCTGCAGTTACGACCTCATTTACTAAATGATATTTAAAATTCTATTTGGAGAAGGTAACAGGTGCTAGGTTCAACTCAGCCTTAAAGTTGGGGAGTGATTAAAGAGATAGAAGAGAACATTAAACACTGGGAGGGAGAGATGCAGAGAGGCTGATCAAAGGGTGGGCAGGAGTAAGTAACTGGTGTGTTACGGCACAATAAGGTTACTACAGATAAGAAGAAAGTATGCAGTTTTCAAAAAGCTAGAATAAATAATTTTAAATATTTTAACAATAAAAAATAAAAATGTTTTAGTAGATAGATTATATTTACTCTGATCTCAACATTGCACCCTGTATACATTTATCAAAACATCACATGCATATAAATATGCATATTTTAATGTTTTTATGTATCAGTTTAAAAATAAACTTAAACAAAGGAGAAAACATTTAAGTAACAATTTCCTTTCTTGTTATAAAACTATACTGGTGGAAAATTCAACTTTATTTAGCAATACTAAAAGTGGCAATCAATGGTTTCCTCATTATTTGAAGGTAAAACAGATAACATATCTTTGTGAAAATTGTAATTTGATTATGTTCCTGTCTTTGAATTCAGGAAAAAGGAAAACTTTTAAAAGAGTTCTTTAAATTTCTATTTTAACTTTGCTTTAATTTTCCAATTATTAAAATGCTCTTAGCTTGTTATTGCTGGAGAATCTACACGGGGATACATTAAATCATTGTATTCAATAACTCATTAATCTGTAATATTTTATATCTTATGGTTGAACTAGTAGTAGAATGTGGTTCCAAAATAAGCAATATGAAATGAGTTTGGTTTTGTTGTTTTTGTTTGTTTGTTTGGCAGTTGAAGCTATATAAGTGATAGTTATATTCCCTTTATTTTTTCCCCCCACTGGGAAAATGACCAGCATCCTTTTCTCTGTTATATGCCAAAGTCTTTAGGTGAGAATCTGTTTACTAGTCCAGAATGTAAGAAAGAGACTCAATACATAGGAGAGTGGAAGAAAGATTTGGTGAAATGTATATCCAAGGAAATTTTCTAAATATTCGATCTAGTGCTAAAACCTGAATTGTTCTGATTTCTTATTGACAGAAAAGATATCTTTCTTTTCAATTTTAGCTGTAAAATGAACCTGAATGTGTGAGATGTGGACCACACCTGGTATTACATAGTGCAGTTGGTGCAATTTTTCATTAGTATAAAAAGAGACATGGCACTTTCCCAGTTAAGAGGCATGCAGGGGCTGGGGAGATAGCTCAGTTGATAGAGTGCTTGCCTTGCAAGTAGGAGGCCCTGGGTTCAATCCCCAGCACCAAAAAAAAAAAAAAAAACACGCAGAATTAGACATTGGTGGGATCTAACCTAATAGGAAAGATAGTAGAAAAAACAACACACCTTAATTCATTGACAGATTTACTGAGTCACATAAATTACCTGTATTAGTATTGTTTCTTGTGGGCAATTAATTTGAATTTCCTGTCTATAGAGTCACCATCTGGTTAAAGAATGTTTAAAATAAAATGAGCTAATAAACTCATTTCTTTATAATAGAGGCAAATTCTCTTTTCTCAAACCCAACCTGCAATATTCCTTGTAAGATAGTTTACTAGGGAAACAATATTTCTTTTCCTGTAGGGCTAATAAAATACATTTTAGTGCAAGCCTTCACCAAAATTCCATAAAAAGCTGGATTACTTTTAATTAGTTTTGAGTGGAGTTTCCCTGGATAAAACTTACTTATGGGGTTACTCAAAAAGCCAGGGACTTCCCCAAGCAGCCCGGCTCCCTGCGGTGGGAGGCACCTTTCAAGGCTAGCTTCTCGGAGCAGACCGCCCGGTGAGAGCCTTTCTACACAGAGTCAGCCACAAGTCCCCGAGCCAACGGAGAGCTTCGACCCGCAAGCAGCCTCTGGGATCAGGGCAGGGCAGCCAGAGACTTCTCCAGGCGGCTCTGCCCCCTCCAGCCGCAGACTCTTTCCACAGGGCGATCCAAGATGGCGGACTAGAGGGTGACTGCATCTCCAGTCACTCCAGAACCCAGGATTCAAGAAGGGGAGGCATTGAGAGACTCAGACTAAAATAGAGCCACGGGTGAGTCTCGCCCACCGGGTGAAGCTCGGCCTGGGTGGCAGGCCCGGATAGAGGTGGCTTATCGGAGCAGGGCAGGGCAGCTAGAGTCTTCCCCAGGCAGCCCTGCGCACTCTGGTGGTGGGCTCCTCCCACACGGCCAGCTGCGCAGTGCAGGCCCCCCAGTGAGAGCCTTTCTGCACAGAGCCAGCTTCAAGCCCTGGAACCAGTAGGGGGCTAGGGGCAGCTTTCTTCGGAAGCACTGTATTATCAGGTTCCTCCAAGACTTCAGGCTACTGGAAATCTACAGGGACACTATAAGCCAATAGAGGAAATATGCAATATCTCAGGGTCCCCTGACATCTGACCAATATGAGAAAACAAGGGAAGAAAATGTCCCAAACAAACCTAGATACTATATCAATAAAACCCAATGACAGCACAGCAGAAGAAATGTCAGAAAGGGAGTTCAGAATGTACATAATTAAAACAATCAGGGAAGCAAATGAGGAGATGAAAGAGCAAATGCAGGCATTAAATGATCGCACCAATCAACAGTTAAAAGACCAAATAGGGGAAGCAAGAGATCATTTCAATAAAGAGTTAGAGATACTGAAAAAAAAAAAACAAACTGAAAACCTTGAAATGAAGGAAACAATAAACCAAGTTAAAAACTCCATAGAAAGCATAACCAATAGGATAGAACACCTGGAAGACAGAACCTCAGACATTGAAGACAAAATATTTAATCTTGAAAACAAAGTTGGCCAAACAGAGAATGGTAAGAAATCATGAACAGAATCTACAAGAATTATGGGATATCATGAAAAGGCCAAATTTAAGAATTATTGGGATTGAGGAAGGCTTAGAGAAACAAACCAAAGGAATGAACAATCTATTCAAGGAAATAATATCAGAAAATTTCCCAAATCTGAAGAACAAAATGGAAAACCAAGTACAAGAGGCTTATAGGACTCCAAATATACAAAATTACAACAGACCCACACCAAGGCACATTATAATGAAAATACCTAACATACAAAATAAAGACAGAATTATAAAGGCCGCAGGAGAAAAGAATCAAATTACATTCAGAGGGAAACCAATAAGAATATCAGCAGATTTTTCAATCCAGACAATAAAAGCTAGAAGGGCCTGGAACATTTACCAAGCCCTGAAAGAAAATGGATGCCAACCAAGAATCTTATACCCAGCAAAACTTACTTTCAGATTTGACAATGAAATAAGATCCTTCCATGATAAACAAAAGCTAAAGGAATTTACAAAAAGAAAGCTGGCATTACAGAACGTTCTCAGCAAAATATTCCATGAGGAAGAGATGAAAAACAACGATGCAAATCAGCAACAGGAGGAACTAGCCTAAAGGAATAGCCAAATAAAGGAGAAACCAAATCATGTCAAAAAACAAAAATGAGTCAAATGACTGGGAATACAAATCATATCACAATACTAACCCTGAATGTTAATGGCCTGAACTCATCAGTCAAAAGACATAGACTGGCAGATTGGATTAAAAAGAAAAATCCAACAATATGCTGCCTCCAAGAGACTCATCTCATAGAAAGAGATACCCATAGACTAAAGGTGAAAGGATGGGAAAAAAACATACCATGCACACGGACACAGCAAAAAAGCTGGAGTATCCATCCTCATTTCAGATAATGTGGACTTCAAACCAAAACTAGTCAGAAGGGATAAAGAAGGACATTACATGCTGCTTAAGGAAACATAAATCAGCAAGACATAACAATCATAAATATCTATGCCCCGAATATTGGCTCATCCACGTACGTCAAACTAATCCTTCTCAATTCCAGAAATCAAATAGACCACAACACAATAATACTAGGCGGTTTTAACACACCTCTCTCACCACTGGATACATCTTCCAAACAAAAATTGAATAAAGAAACCATAGATCTCAATAACACAATCAACAATTTAGACTTAACGGACATATATAGAATATACCATCCAACAAAGAATGAATACACTTTCTTCTCAGCAGCACATGGATCTTTCTCTAAAATAGACCATATTTTATGCCACAAAGTTACCGTTAGCAAATACAAGAAGATAGAGATACTACCTTGTACTCTATCAGATCATAATGGATTGAAATTAGAAATAAATGACAGAATAAAAAACAGAAACTTCTCCAATACCTGGAGATTACTATTATATGATGAATGGATAACAGAAGACATCAGGAGGGAAATAAAAAATTCTTAGAAGTAAATGAGAACAAAGACACATCATATCAAAATCTCTGGGACACTATGAAAGCAGTACTTAGAGAGAGATTTATTTCATGGGGCGCATTCAACAAAAGAAGTAGAAATCAACAAATAAATGGCTTAACACTACAGCTCAAAGCCCTAGAAAAAGAAGAGCAAGCCAACACCAAAAGTAGTAGAAGACAGGAAATAGTTAAAATCAGAGCCGAAATCAACGAAATTGAAACAAAAGAAACAATCGGAAAAATTAACAAAATAAATAGTTGGTTCTTTGAAAAAATAAACAAAATTGATAAACCCTTAGACACACTAACAAAGAGAAGGAGGGAGAAAACTCAAATTACTAAAATTTGGAATGAACAAGGAAATATCACAACAGACACGAGTGAAATACAAAACACAATTAGAAGCTATTTTGAAAATATATACTCCAACAAAACAGAAAACCTCAAAGACATCAACAAGTTTCGAGAGACTTATGAATTACCTAAACTGAACGAGGAGGACATACACAACTTAAATAAATCAATTTCAAGCAATGAAATAGAAGAGGTCATCAAAAGCCTACCAACAAAGAAAAAGTTCGGGACCAGATGGGTTCTCAGCCGAGTTCTACAAAACCTTCAAAGAAAAGCTCATTCCAATACTCCTCAAAGTATTCCATGAAATAGAAGAGGAGGGAACCCTCCCAAACTCGTTCTATGAAGCCAATATCACCCTGATACCTAATCCAGACACAGACACATCGAGGAAAGAAAATTTTAGACCAATATCCTTAATGAACATTGACGCAAAAATTCTCAACAAAATTTTAGCAAATCGCATACAAATATATATTAAAAAGATAGTGCACCACGATCAAGTGGGTTTTATCCCAGGGATGCAAGGTTGAGTCAACATCTGGAAATCAATGAATGTCATTCACCATATCAACAGACTTAAAGTTAAGAATCACATGATTATTTCAATAGATGCAGAAAAAGCATTCGATAAAATACAGAATCCCTTCATGCTCAAAACACTAGAAAAAATTGGGGTAGTGGGAACATTCATTAACATTATAAAGGCCATCTATGCTAAGCCCATGGCCAATATCATTCTAAATGGTGAAAAACTAAAAGCGTTCCCCCTAAAAACTGGTACAAGGCAGGGATGCCCTCTTTCACCACTGCTATTCAACATTGTCCTTGAGACTCTAGCCAGAGCAATTAGACAAACCAAAGAAATTAAAGGGATACGAATTGGAAAAGAAGAACTCAAACTATCCCTGTTCGCTGATGACATGATTATATATTTAGAGGAACCTGGAAATTCCACCAGAAAACTTTTAGAACTCATAAGTGAATTCAGTAAAGTAGCAGGTTACAAGATCAATGCTCATAAATCCAATGCATTTTTATACATAAGTGATGAATCTTCAGAAAGAGAAATTAGGAAAACTACCCCATTCACAATAGCATCGAAAAAAATAAAATACTTGGGAATCAATCTCACAAAAAAGGTGAAATACCTCTACAATGAAAACTACAGAACACTAAAGAAAGAAATTAAAGAAAACCTTAGAAGATGGAAAGATCTCCCATGTTCTTGGATAGGCAGAATTAATATTGTCAAAATGGCCATACTACCTAAAGTGCTATACAGATTCAGTGCAATTCCAATTAAAATCCCAATGATGTACCTTGCAGAAATAGAGTAAGCAATTTTGAAATTCATCTGGAAGAATAAAAAATCCAGAATAGCTAAAGCAATCCTCAGTAGAAAGAGCGAAGCAGGGGGTATCGCAATACCAGATCTTCAACTCTACTACAAAGCAATAGTAACAAAAACAGCATGGTATTGGTACCAAAATAGACAGGTAGATCAATGGTACAGAGTAGAGGACATGGACACAAACCCAAATAAATACAATTTTCTCATACTAGACAAATGGTTCAAAAATATGCAATGGAGAAAAGATAGCCTCTTCAACAAATGGTCCTGGGAAAACTGGAAAACCATATGCAACAGAATGCAATTAAACTCCTATCTCTCACCCTACACAAAACTCAACTCAAAATGGATCAAGGACCTCGGAATCAGACCAGAGACCCTGCATCTTATAGAAGAAAAAGTAGGTCCAAACCTTCAACTTGTTGGCTTAGGATCAGACTTCCTTAGCAAGACTCCCATAGCACAAGAAATAAAAGCAAGAATCAACAACTGGGATAGATTCAAACTAAAAAGCTTTCTCTCAGCAAAGGAAACTATCAGCAATGTGAAGAAAGAGCCTACAGAGTGGGAGAAAATCTTTGCCAATCATACTTCAGATAGAGCACTAATCTCCAGAATCTATAAAGAACTCAAAAAACTCAACACCAAGACTACAAATAATCCAATCGACAAATGGTCTAAGGAAATGAACAGACACTTCACAGAAGAAGACCTACAAACAATCAACAAACATATGGAAAAATGTTCAACATCTCTAGTAATAAAAGAAATGCAAATCAAAACCACCCTAAGATTCCATCTCACCCCAATCAGAATGGCGATTATCAAGAACACAAGCAACAACAGGTGTTGGCGAGGATGTGGGGAAAAAGGTACACTCATACATTGCTGGTGGGGTTGCAAATTAGTGCAACCACTCTGGAAGGCAGTATGGAGATTCCTTAAAAAACTTGGAATGGAACTACCATTTGACCCAGCTATCCCACTCCTTGGCCTATACCCAAAGGACTTAAAATCAGCATATTACAGAGATACAGCCACATCAATGTTCATTGCTGCTCAATTCACCATAGCCAGATTGTGGAACCAACCTAGATGCCCTTCAGTTGATGAATGGATAAAGAAACTGTGGCATATATATACAATGGAATATTACTCAGCCATAAAGAATGATAAAATTATGGCATTTGCAAGCAAATGGATGAAATTGGAGAATATCATGCTAAGTGAGATAAGCCAATCTCAAAAAACCAAAGGAAGAATGATCTCGCTGATAAGTGGATGATGATACATAATGGGGTGTGGGAGGGGTTAGTTTTAGGGTTAGAGTGAGGGTTAGGGAGGGGGGCAAGAATGGGGGAAGGAAGGACTGTATAGAGGGAAAAGAGGGATGGGAGGGGTGGGGGGAAGGGGAAAAAAATAACAGAATGAATCAACCAACATCACCCTATGTAAACGTATGATTACACAAATGGTATGGCTTTACTCTATGTACAAACAGAGAAAGAACATGTATCCCATTTGTTCACAATAAAAAAAAAAAAAAAAAAAAAATTCTCAACAAAATTTTAGCAAATCGCATACAAATATATATTAAAAAGATAGTGCACCACGATCAAGTGGGTTTTATCCCAGGGATGCAAGGTTGAGTCAACATCTGGAAATCAATGAATGTCATTCACCATATCAACAGACTTAAAGTTAAGAATCACATGATTATTTCAATAGATGCAGAAAAAGCATTCGATAAAATACAGAATCCCTTCATGCTCAAAACACTAGAAAAAATTGGGGTAGTGGGAACATTCATTAACATTATAAAGGCCATCTATGCTAAGCCCATGGCCAATATCATTCTAAATGGTGAAAAACTAAAAGCGTTCCCCCTAAAAACTGGTACAAGGCAGGGATGCCCTCTTTCACCACTGCTATTCAACATTGTCCTTGAGACTCTAGCCAGAGCAATTAGACAAACCAAAGAAATTAAAGGGATACGAATTGGAAAAGAAGAACTCAAACTATCCCTGTTCGCTGATGACATGATTATATATTTAGAGGAACCTGGAAATTCCACCAGAAAACTTTTAGAACTCATAAGTGAATTCAGTAAAGTAGCAGGTTACAAGATCAATGCTCATAAATCCAATGCATTTTTATACATAAGTGATGAATCTTCAGAAAGAGAAATTAGGAAAACTACCCCATTCACAATAGCATCGAAAAAAATAAAATACTTGGGAATCAATCTCACAAAAAAGGTGAAATACCTCTACAATGAAAACTACAGAACACTAAAGAAAGAAATTAAAGAAAACCTTAGAAGATGGAAAGATCTCCCATGTTCTTGGATAGGCAGAATTAATATTGTCAAAATGGCCATACTACCTAAAGTGCTATACAGATTCAGTGCAATTCCAATTAAAATCCCAATGATGTACCTTGCAGAAATAGAGTAAGCAATTTTGAAATTCATCTGGAAGAATAAAAAATCCAGAATAGCTAAAGCAATCCTCAGTAGAAAGAGCGAAGCAGGGGGTATCGCAATACCAGATCTTCAACTCTACTACAAAGCAATAGTAACAAAAACAGCATGGTACTGGTACCAAAATAGACAGGTAGATCAATGGTACAGAGTAGAGGACATGGACACAAACCCAAATAAATACAATTTTCTCATACTAGACAAATGGTTCAAAAATATGCAATGGAGAAAAGATAGCCTCTTCAACAAATGGTCCTGGGAAAACTGGAAAACCATATGCAACAGAATGCAATTAAACTCCTATCTCTCACCCTACACAAAACTCAACTCAAAATGGATCAAGGACCTCGGAATCAGACCAGAGACCCTGCATCTTATAGAAGAAAAAGTAGGTCCAAACCTTCAACTTGTTGGCTTAGGATCAGACTTCCTTAGCAAGACTCCCATAGCACAAGAAATAAAAGCAAGAATCAAAAACTGGGATAGATTCAAACTAAAAAGCTTTCTCTCCGCAAAGGAAACTCTCAGTAATGTGAAGAGAGAGCCTACAGAGTGGGAGAAAATCTTTGCCAATCATACTTCAGATAGAGCGCTAATTTCCAGAATCTATAAAGAACTCAAAAAACTCTTCACCAAGAATACAAATAATCCAATCGACAAATGGGCTAAGGAAATGAACAGACACTTCACAGAAGAAGATCTACAAGCAATCAACAGATATATGAAAAAATGTTCAACATGTCTAGAAATAAGAGAAATGCAAATCAAAACTACCCTAAGATTTCATCTCACCCCAATTAGAAAGGCGATTATCAAGAACACAAGCAACAATAGGTGTTGGCGAGGATGTGGGGAAAAAGGTACACTCATACATTGCTGGCGGGGTTGCAAATTAGTGCAGCCACTCTGGAAAGCAGTATGGTGATTCCTCAGAAAGCTTGGAATGGAAACACCATTTGACCCAGCTATCCCACTCCTTGGCTTATACCCAAGGGACTTAAAATCAGCATACTACAGAGATACAACCACATCAATGTTCATTGCTGCTCAATTCACCATAGCCAGATTGTGGAACCAACCTAGATGCCCTTCAGTTGATGAATGGATAAAGAAACTGTGGCATATATATATACAATGGAATATTACTCCGCAATGAAGAATGATAAAATTATGGCATTTGCAGGCAAATGGATGAAATTGGAGAATATCATGCTAAGTGAGATGAGCCAATCTCAAAAAACTAAAGGACGAATGATCTCGCTGATAAACGGATGAGGACATATAATGGAGGGTGGGAGGGGTTAGCGTTAGGGTTAGGGTTAGGTTTAGAGTTAGGGATAAGGAGGGTGGTAAGAATGGAGGAAAGAAGGACTGTATAGAGGGAAAAGAGGGGTGGGAGGGATGGGGGGAAGGGAAAAATAATGAATCAAACATCATTGCCCTATGTAAACGTATGATTACACAAATGGTATGCTTTGACTCCATGTACAAATAGAGAAACAACATGTATCCCATTTGTATACAATAATAAAAAAAAGCCAGAAAATTGACAGAAATTTCTGAGTGCTAAACATTGCTCAGAGAGCATACAAAGCTGAACAGACATTCTAAAGGAACATATAGAGATAAGAAAGTAAGTAGGTATATAAGATTAGAATAGATTCTTTCATAAGCATGTTTAATGTACTCCATTCACATAGTTCTTCTTTCCTCTTCCCTTCCAGTTGGTATGCCTGTTCCCTAGAAAGTGGTAATAATATAGAGAGCAGCAGGACTCTTGAACTCTGCCTCCGTTGATTTCTGAAATTGTCAAAAGTCAAAATAAAAAGGGAGAAGAAAAGATAATGCTCTAGTGATCAACTTCTAAGCCTTTACTTAGAGTAGAAAGGTATTAACAGAGAAGGAAAATGTTGTTCCAGTTCTACTGAACAGGGCATGGTGTTAAGCATGGTGAGCTGCTAGGTCACCAGAGTGAGTGGTCCTTAATGTTTATGTGCCGCCTTCCACCCAGTGACCACAGTTCAGCCTCTTTGGTGTCCTGGAAGTGTCTCCTCTCAAGTGACTGCTTGTTCAGATGAGGTGCACAGTAGAGGTCACATCCTCCACCCAGAGAGATTATTTTAAAGATGATCTATTTTATCTGTCTTCTTTTTCAAGGTACACCCTTTCCACTTAACACTCATGAAGTCACCCCACTGCTCTGGTGGCTTATCTACGAGGATACAGATAGAAGTAGGTAAGTTGGAGGGAGTTTTGGAAATTGTGGGAAGTCAGTAAAGGAGATATTTCCAATCCTTTTGAATCACAACAAATTATAACACATTAAAAACACACAAATGAGAGATTTGGGCATTTGAATTGGAGGTGCTTCTGAAGTTTCAAAATTATGAGTTTTCCAAGTTGCATGAAAGGCTGTTTTAGTATTGTTTTGAATTTAACATTGTGCTATAATTTCCCAGTTGATAGAATCAAAATATAAATGCTTAAATATGTTGTCTAGTCAAGGTTGAATCCCTCCCTAATTTCCACAATTTAGCTCTAAATTCCAAAACTTGTGCTATGGTCTCAGGGAATTTAATTTTAATATCCCTCTCTATAAGCTATATATAATTAAGAAGGTATTGAAGGAGGGGAGAAGTTGCCTATTAATGTGTTATAAAAGCAAATTGTGAGCTTTAATTGTCATGATTTGGGGGTGCTCCCTTCTATCTGCAGATAATTAAAAACTTCAAAGAATGTGACTGTTCATGTATAGTTCACATGAAAATCAAAGTTTTTGAAGTTATATTAAAGATGATTAACAACAAAGTCAAGATTAGATAACTCCCACAAAGCAATTCTGATGCAATCAAGTAATTTGTAACATAAAGAAGTCCACTATGTAGAGAATAAAGTCATTAGGTGTGTGTTATGGGTTGAAATGTGCCTCTCTTAAAATTCAGATCTTGGGGTCTTGGCCTCCAGTGCTTCAGCATTTGATCTCATTTAAAAATAGCATTACTTTAAATGTAATTAGTTAAGTCAGGATGAAGTCCTACTAGAATGACAGAGGAGCTCTACTATACTGTGACTGTGTACTTATAAACTGGAGAAATGTGGAGGCAGACTGCTAGGTGAAGAAGGCAGAGATCGAAGTGATGCTTATAGCCATGAAATGCCAACATTGCCAGCAAACCATCAGATGTTAGGGAGAGACTTGGAACAGATTTTCTCTTACAGCCCTTAGAAGAACCAACTTGGCCAATACCTTGATTTCAGAATTCTAGCCTCCAGGTATGAGATAATAAATTTATCTTATCTGAATCATCCAGTTTGTGGCATTTTGTTACAGTATTTTTTAAAAATTGTTCCATTTAGTTATACATGATAGCAGAACACATTTCTATTCATTGTACACAAATGGAGTACAACTTTTCATTTCCCTGGTTGTACAGTATGTAGTTACACCATTCGTGCAATCACCAATTTACATAGGGCAATGGTGTCCATCTCATTACCCTGTCTTTCCCATCCTTGTGGTAATACCTTAATGAACTTATAGCATGTCTGAGTTTAAAAGACCAGCACGTGTATTTCTAAGAACCGAGATAATCTTTCTCATGATTTCTCTGTCAATCTGAACATCCATTTAAACCAGAGCCTCCAACTATGCTTTGAAGATTATCTAGTGTCTCTGAAAAATTCCATAAAATCCTCCAAATTTCTCCAGTTTATAAGTACACAGTCACAGTATATTAGAGCTCCCCTGTCATTCTGTTTTCAAGGAAATTAATCTCATGCCTGTAATTAGAAAATGCAGTCAGGGAAAGGGTTACACCAGCAGCTTCCAGTATCCTAGGAATAGTGGCTTTTGACCAAATACTGAACTTAAACTTCCACTATTTTTATAACACATCCCTTCTGTGTGGGTTACAGACATTTGAATATAATATCTTCCACATGATAACTCCTGCCTCAATCCCTCTATCCACCACATATTCTCTGGTCTGAAAAGAAATAGCTGCCTCTAAGAGGTGTTGGGTGGAGCTTTTCATGGTATAGAATCAACATCATCAAGACAGAGTGTAACCCAGGCCACAAGATATCTTTTGGAGAACTATTACTTAATGGGAGTAAAAGCCTGGATTTAGACAAAGATTGTCTAAATGTTCTTCCTCAGAGACTGGTCCCCATCCTATTTTTCACTTACTTCAATAAAGATAGTTATTGCATGTTTCATGTAATGTATAAATAGTCTCTTCCCCCAGTGTAAATTATTATTTTTGCATCTAACAGCTTTTAAAACTATGTTCAGTTATTTTTTTCCCTCTTTCAACATAATATTGCCAACACAAAGCAGTTCCTTATAATGGTTCAGATAGAGTATGGTGCCAGTATTGAGTTAATTGATGTGTGCTTTGGGAAACTTAACTTTTCTGACCCTCAATTCCCTTATCTTCAAAATGGGAATAATTCCTCTTATACAGGAGTAATATTTGGAACCTTTTCAGAAAATCCTAATCCTAATTTCAAAGTTGTTGCTATCAATTCAGAGTACAAGACTTACAAATGCAGTTTTGCAATCTACAGAACTGCAAACATTGCAGATGCAATACCAAATGAACAAAAGTTACATACTTTTGCCACACTATCCAAGGTAGCATTCTGAAATCAATGTCCTTTAGAACAAAATTTTAAACCCTAGTTTGCATTGAACTAAGAAAACATCAAAGAAATCAGATAAAGTCCTGTAAAGCTCCATATATCACCCTAATTGATTGTTTATCTATAGTATTCTGGAATACTATGTTGGGAAAACAGATCACAGTTACTCAGGACAAACAACAGTTACCATTCAAGGAGACTACAATCAGGTCAAGTTACTCTTTGGTAACTATACCAAAGAGTATGGTTAATTGAGTGGAAAGTCCTCCAAAGTTAGATATTAAAACCAGTACGTGGTTTGCTTTAGTGAGTTTTTTAAATCACTATAACCAAAATACCCAACAAGAAGAACTTAGAGGAGAAAAAGTTTATTTGGGGCTCACTATTTCAGAGGTCTCAGGCTATAGATGGCCAACTCTATTGCTCTGAGCTCAAGGTGAGGCAGCACTTCATGGGGAAGTGCCAGTGGAGGAAAAAGGTAAAGAAGTAGAGGGAAGGAAGGGGCAATAGGAATTAAAACTCTTCTATGGCACATCTCCAGTTACCCACCTCCTCCAGTCACTCCTCGTCTGCCTACAGTTACCAACCAGTCAGTCCTTTCAAATTAGGTTGGACTGACTAGACTACAGCTCTCATCATCTAATCATTTCACCTCCAAATATTCCTAGATTAATGGGAGTTTTGGGGGACACCTCATATCCAAACCATAGGTTTCCACTCCTGTTCCCCAAAAGTTCATGTCTGTCTCACAATTCAAAAATGCATTTAGCCCATATCCAAGAGTCCTATAGTCTTAATGGTTTCAGCATTGTCCAAAATCCAAATCTAAAATCTCTTCTGAGACTCAAGGCAAACTCTTGAATGTAAACTCCTATAAAAATAAAAAACAAGTTACATATATCCAATATAGTGGCACATTCCCATTCTACAAGGGAGGAATATGGACATAGAAGAAGCAATGGGGCTTAAGTAAGACTGAAATACAACTGGGCAAACAGATCTTTTAATTCTGCCTGTAACTGTGCATACAATATCTAGGCCAAATGACTTTGAGATGTGTTCCCCAACGGGTCTGAGCAGCCCTACCCCTTTGGCCTTACTGGTTGTAATTCACATGGACTCTTTTTTGCCTATGAATCTCTTCAGCCAGATAGTCTATATTATTGGCATCTATTAATTCTTAGGGTCTCCATTTCAGCTTTGGCTTCACCTGCAAACTTTTTACATTGTCCTTTCAAAGACAGCCCACATGAACTTCAGTGCTGGTACACTTTGCCTGGCCTCTCAGCCCTTCCTTTGAAATCTCAGCCGAAGCCTCCATGACCTCTTAACTTCAGCAACCTGCATGCAGCACCATGTGAATGATGCCATGGTTTGCTACTAGCTCACACAGTAGCTGAGCCACATGGGGTCACAGATGTAGTGGCCTCCAAGTGTGTTCACAACCAAACATGGTGAAGCAACTTCCTAGTCTCCCTGTGCAAACTGGGTGCCCCCATGATCTCTCTTCAAAAGAATTTTACCTTTTATCTTTTGGAGTCTGTATTAGGTGTGGTCTTGCAAAGTCCTGAGATGCCCTTGAGATATCTTTTCTACTGTATCTGTGCAAAGTACTTAGCTTCTCTTTATGTGCTATTAATTTCTTCAACAAGCACAATTTCCTTTTCCCCAGCTTTACATGGACTTTTTGGTCAAACTAGCTATGCAACTCTGAAATTTCCTCCATCAGATTAATTAGTTCATCACTTTTTAAAAAACTTTATTTTGGAGGGACAAAGGGGTACAGAGGATTTAATCCAGGGGTGATTTACCACTGAGCTTCAGTCCCTTTTATTATTTTATTTTGAGACAGGATCTCATATGTTGCTTAGGGCCTTGCTAAATTGCTGAGGCTGGCCTTGAACTTGCAGTCCTTCTGCCTCAGCCTCCCAAGACACTAGGATTAGACTAATTAGTCCCTCACTTTTAAATTCAGTTTCACCAGAAGACTCAGGGCATGTGACAAGTCTTAGTCAGAATATAATACATGTGGTCTCTAGTCCAGTTCCCATACAGACTTTATTCCCCTCTGAAACCTCATGAGCACAGTTGGCATTCCTATCATCACCATTCTGATCTACTGAACTCCCACCAGAATGGCTCATTAAACTCCACTTATAAGATTCTAGAACTTTTCCAGTTTGCATCTCTAAACTTTTCAAAATTTTTCCTGCAGACCAGCTCCAAAGGCTTCTAAACCACATGGTCAAATTAGTCATGAAAATGCCTGTTTCTCATAGCAATTTCTGTTTTAGTTAGTCTGTGTCACTGTGACCAAAATAACCAATAAGAACAACTTAGAGGAGGAAAAGTTTATTTGGGACTCATGGTTTCAGCACATAGATGACCAACTCCTTTGCTCTGGGCCCAAGGTGAGGCAGCACATCAGGAGGAAGGGCCTGACCTGGTTAGCTCATGGCAGTGTCATGAAGCAGAGTATGTGAAGAGGCAGCAGGAAGAACAACCCTTCAAGGGCATACCCCCAGTGATCCACCTCTCCAGCCACACACCACCTACCTGCAGTTACCACTCAGTGAGTCCATTGGAACGATGATGGACCAATTAGGTTACAGATCTCATAATCTAATAATTTCACTTCTGACTATTACTTCATTAATAGAGTTTTACTGGGGCACTTATATGCAAACCATAACATGATTTTTTCAACAGGCCTGAACTGTAGTTGAGGAATGCTACTGCCCTTAATTGTGGAACCATAACATTTATGTATGGCCCCCAAAATAATTTTTTATTTAAATATTTTTTTAGTTGTAGATGAACACAAAACTTTTATTTATTTTTATGTGGTGCTGAGGATGGAACTCAATGCCTCACACATGTTAGGCAAGTGCGCTACCACTGAGCTACATACAACCCCTGTCCAAAAACAAGTTTTGATGTTCACTAAACTTGATTAAATTTCACAATTGATGTCTTTAACAATCTATGTATTCCTTTATCACACTTTAAATGGTATAATGCATGAGTTATAAACCAAATTGTTCCTATAATAAACTATGTTCTCACAAAAATTAATAATATATACTTATAGACTTATAGATACAAATTAGAAATGTCCAACTTTATTAAATCAAGGAAATAACAAAATCATAATATAACATTCCTTCAAAAACAAAATCATAATATAACATTCCCTCAGTACCCCCAGAATGCATAAAAGATCAAAATACTGACAATTCCATGTGTTGGTAAAGGTAAGAAGTATCTGAGACCCTCATGACATTATCTGATGGGAATGCAAAGATCAACCACAATGGAAAACTGTATCTGAATTTTCAACATAGGAATATCCTATGATTTAGTAATTAATAAAGAACAAACAATTTGTATGTCCTTCAACAATAGAATGGACAAATTGGATATAATTGTATGTCATAGTCTGCCACTATGACAATGAACAGTTTATGGCTACATAAGGCAGCATCTGAAATTTCACAATGTTGAACAAAAGAAACTAGACATAATGCTGACTATATAATTACATGTATATAAATCTTAGGAGATAAAACTAACCTGAGGAATTGAAAGTTTACTTTAAAATTTTCCCTGGTCTTATGTCTAATCTGGAAAAATTAATCTAAATTTTATATGATAAATAAACATATAATTAAGTTTATAAAAAAAATTTAAGTAATACCACCAACATATCTTGTTCCATGTGGTTATAAAATATAAATGGCAATAATTGAAACATTTTGAACTGGTCTGAAAAATCACAGAGGCTTGAAAGGAAAGGTGAAATTTACTGTAAAAGATGCTAGCTACTATAAAAATTATACAATATAATTTATAAATCATAAACTATTTTCTTCATAATACATGAATGACTAAAAGAATTGTTAGTATTAAAACTTTAAAAGTATGTACATTTAGTAAATATGTACTGGAGAGATTGTCATGAATTAAAATATATCATCCAAATAAGTAAAAAAAAAGCATCCAGAAGCTCTCCTCACATCTCTCCCAATCTCCACAACCCCCTCCTTCCCAAACTACCCCATTTTGCTTTTCTAGTTTTTGAACTATTATGATTGAATTAACTCTGCATGTATACTTTTTTGTGGGCCTTCATTAGCTAAATATGATGTTTGAGGTATTTTTAAATTAATCTCAGTAAAAGTGGTGAATTATTTGCAAAGTCAGTTTTCACTTTTTTATGGACATTAACATAAAAAACTAGAAGAAAATGTAATTGAAACCTCAAATGGACAAAGTTGTTTATAACATTAAATCAGTGGAATAAATCACAAAAGAATAAAATGCTAGTTTTGACAATTAAAACTCAACCCATATCAAAAATGGTATGAAATTAAAAGCAGTTGATAGCTGGGAAAACATGTACAATATGAAGAAGAAACATGGCCAGGTACTTTATACAGAAAGGACTTTTATAACTTAAAAAGGAAATCATTATTACCCCAACAGGAAATTGGGTCACCAAGATATACAAAAACCAATCACAGATATAAATTAGAACAAGCAGATAACCTTCATGTATCTATTAAGCAAAGACATTTCAGTTTATAAAAATATATTTTAGGGTAATAATCTGAACTCCAGTCAAATATTTAAATATAGAGATATTTTAAAATGTTAAGCCATCTAAATGTTTAGATTGTTTAAGATTAGTCTAGGAATGATCCAACATTCTTATCTAGAAAACTATGTAACCATTAAAATCATGCTTTTGAGGAAGACTTGATTATGAAAAAAAATCTTCAGTATATGATGTAAATCACAAAATGTTTTAAAAAAATAATACATGGGCTGGGGCTGTAGCTCAGTGGCAGAGCATTTTCCTACCACGTGTGAGGCACTGAGTTCAATCCTTAGTACCACATAAAATAAATAAATAAATAAACAAATAAAGGCATTCTGTTCATCTACAACTACAAAGAATTAAAAATAAAAACTAATACATGGTGCTTGCGTATTTGTGCGTGTGTGTATTTGTATGTAGAAATTTGTAAAAATATCATATCAGCATGATGACTCTGATCGCCTCAGTGAAGCTGGTGAAATTGCAGGTGATTTTTAAATTTCCTTTGTTTACTATTCCAACTGTTCTACCCTGACCTCTTTCAATATTTTTGATCAACAAATGTCTGTGTACCAGGTACTGCATAATTAGAAGAAAGGATCTGGAGGAAAGCAGACTAGCTAGTCAGGTGAAAAGTTTTTGGTATTCTACTTTGCCACCAGAGCTCAGCCTGTGGAGGGTTTTGTCTAATGGATTCATTCCATACTCCTGGTTGTCTACTGTGTCATTCTGCACAAGTCTCAGCTTTGCTTTGACCTCTCTTTTCTCAAGATAGTGTGCATATATGTGAGGCCACATTCAGTTTTAACCCTGAACACAAATACAAGCTTAATCAATATTTTTTGTGCAAATGCCAACAAAATCAGCCCGAAGAAGGAACACTTCTCAAATATTTCATAATAAAATGAGTTTTTACTTCTGCAGGTTTCTTTTTTTAAATTGTCTGATAGAATCAGACTATTTTTAAAGAGCATTGAAACACAATGTTATCTTTTAAATCAAAATAAAACAAAAGGCCATACTTGTTATTGAAAGAGTTAATTTTTGCAATGTGTAAAAATCTAGAAAAATATGTCTAAATTTTAGCTTCCCTCTGTATCCACTTCAACCTGTCTTGAGTTCCTATAACCTTGCTGCAGGTTGAAAGCAGTCATTCGTGATTTGTCAGAATTTTACTGATTTTTCAAGTACCATCAGTTTCCTCTGATATATGACTACTGCCCAGACTAAGGCGGAATGATATGCACTTTTGTGTAAATACCAAAAAGTGCACTTTAAATGTAATTCACTCTATCATTATTATTTCAAGGTGTTTCTTAGAACATTGGGCCTAGTGTTTATTTGGGCATTAGTTTGACCAGAACACAGCTCATTTGTTCTTCAAACAGAAAATACTCGTGATTACTACAATCTAATCTAGAAACCATAAAATTGTAACTGAACCACCCAGGTATAAATGTCACTGATTCATTTTCTAATAATTTTAGTCATTCATTTTATTTTCTGTTTAAGTTAATAAAAACTGATTAGTAAATACATACACCCCTTATTGTATACATACCTTCTTTGAAAGCAAATGTACCATGTTTTCCAACAACTATCCTAATGACTGTTCCTTAAACAATTGCCTTCAGGACTTGATATTAGACTATTGGAATATTCCTATTTTCTGCTAAATAATTTTTAAATGAACTTGCCATGGCCCCAGGGAGGAAATGGATCAGCCACTGGGATGAACATCCCATTTATTTAGTAGGTCTAATTATTCTGAAACCCTGTACTAGGCAACAGGCAGGTCCCATTCCTGGCAACTGTGTACTTTTCCTCTGCCCTCTTTTTTGTGTTTGTGTGGATTGAGCTCAAGGGTGATTAACCACTGAGCCACAACCCCAGCCTTGGTTTTTTTTTTTTTTTTTTTTTTTTGAGACAGAGTCTCACTAAGTTACCTAAGGCCTTGCTAAGTTGCCAAGGCTGGTTTTGAACTTGTGATCCTCCTACCTCAGCATCCCAAGTACAGTAGCTGGGATTGTAGGCATGTACCACCAAGCTAGGTTCCCCTTCCCTCTTTTTTACCTAGAGCCTTGAGGTTGTGTGTGTCCTTCATCTCACACTCTGGCTGCTCATCCTGTACTATCTATCTAAATTTCCTCTAATATTCACTTTGCCATTATAATGCTTTATAAAATTTTGTAGTAAAAGACCATACTGGCATCTATTTAACAACCTAGTAAATATTAAATCTTGCAAAAATCCCCATGGCAAATTAAATATAGAACTCAAGATAACAACTATAAGTACTTTAACAGACTTTGGATTCTCCTTTATTATCTGAATTTTTAAGAATGCAGTTTTCTAAATTTTCCTTTTTGGCAATTTTTGTGCTATTTTAAGGATATTATGGTTTATCTCTTGGAAAAAATATTTTTCATAAATGATCCAATTGAATACATTTTTCCTATTAACAAAAATACGTGTTTGGAAAATTAAATATTACATAATGTGCTAACTTCTTCAGACCTTAGTTTCCTCATATAATACAATAAAGAGTCAGATTAGATGAGCACAAAAATTTCTTCAGGTCTGAATGCTGGATCTTACATGCAGTCATTAAGGTGAAGACAAATGAAATATCTGCTTTTCCTTGTAAGTAAGTTGACCACTTTCCTTTCTATCCTGTCATTGTGCATATGTGCTCCATAGCATTGAGATATTTTGTTGTAATTATTTGTTTTCAGATTATTATTCCCTTTTAGTTTGTGAACTTGTTGGTAGAATACTTACATTACTAGCCTCTGTATACCCACACCATAACAATTTCTAATCCTTATTAGATACTCAAAGGTTTTTAGATGAACACATAATTGGCCAGTACAGAGTAGGAGTCTGTAACTATCACCTGTACCCAAATCCCACTGCCTGCTTTTGTAAATAAAATTTTGTTGGAAAATTGTTCATTCTTTTATTTTAATATAGTCTATGACCACTTTCCCACTAAATCAACAGAATTGAATAGCTGCAACACAGACCATGTAACTTGCAAAATCTAAAATATTTACTATCTGCTCCTTGTCAGGTAAAAAAAAAAAGTTGATTCCTGATCTAAAGCATTAGAAAGGAATTATTTTCCCAAGAAACAGCCCAGGAGCAGCAGAATCCCAAGATTATCCATGATGCCTGTATTCTTTCTCAATTCACTGTACTTTCCTCTCCTATCTTTCTGATTCTGAAGATATAGGAAACTTTCTAGGAGACCTATAGGATGTGGTTCAGTGGTTTCTTTCAAACTTTTTTAAATTAATTTTTTATTTGTTCTAATTTGTTGTAAGCGACAGTAGAATGCATTTAGATGGAGTGTAATTTCTCATTTTTCTGATTATACGTATTGTAGGATCAAAGCAGTCATGCATCATATATGTACATGAGGTAATAATGTCTGTTTCATTCCACTATCATTCCTACCCCTATACCCCTTCCCCTTTTTTCACTCCCCTCCACCTAATACAAAGTAACTCTAGTCTTCCCTAGCCACACCCCCTTATGGTGAATTAACACCAGCATATCAGAGAAAACATTCATCCTTTCTTTCAAACTTTTTACTCCTTAAGAAAAATTTTTCAAAACTTAGCATATTTTAAATTGAGATCTAAAATGTTCTGTTAAAAATTTAGACCACTGCAAAGAGAACTTTAAAGAGAAGTGAATCTTTACTCTACAAAATAACCGTTACATTCAAGAGAATGCATACACCAAAATGTTTGCTATCCACTATCATCCATCTAAAGAGACTTTGGCTTGCACTTAAGTTGGAGAAAGTCACACAAGACCATTTCAGTTGTTCTAACACTGATGGTCCTTTAAGCAGATGTTCTGATGCCATCATCCTTGACGTGTGAGAACCTGGGACCTAGTTTCTAAATCCCGAGGGGGACCAGGCAGTCATCCCCTTGAACTTTTGAGGTCTTGTCACTTTCCCAAGTTATTGTCTCTGATAGCAAATAATTCTGTCTAATCTCTCCCTTTTCCTCTTTGGTTCTCAGCTACAGTTATTCTCGCAGTTTTCCCCAGAGACTCTCTCTCTCTCTCTCTCTGAGTGGAAAGAAGCATCTCTTTAGTGTGCTTAATATTTAGAAAGGACAGAAGGAGCGCTGAACACATAATTGGCCAGTATAGAGCAGGAGTCTGTAACAAATCCAAGCATCAACTATTTTCTGTCCTGCTAAAATCTGGAGACAATCTGAGTTAATTAAAATTCTAATCTGTCATCCTGAAATACAAGCTACAGGAACAAGATGGCCACTCTGTATTTATAACAACTCACCTCTGAGGTGAAAAGGCATTTGTTAAATTCTTGGGTTTGCTTTAGTTGACTGATTTTGAATCAGACTCTTCTATTTAAACTTAGCTCTGTCATGTTCTTGTTCCAACATCTTGGCTCACTGAGGTTACTGTAATGTGCCTCTCAGATCTCCCTTCAATGAAGCGCTCTTGAGGACAGTCTTCAGATGTCAGCACCTTCAATGATTGTCTCAGCTGCAAAGACCTTCCTCACCTAAGGTAAGGCCTTTTCCTGAGGGAAACTCACTTTCAATGACTGATTAATGGGGGGGGGGGGTATAAAGACCTGGCCTGACTGGACCCTGAGGGCCTTTCTAACTTCAGAGTTTCTCGTGGCCGGATGATGCTGTGGGCTCTGCTTTTTCCCTTTCCTCTGCCCTCCACTGTTTCCCTCCCTGCTTCCACCTAGTGTTGATCCAAGAGTGATCTTTAGTAAACATCTTGTAAGTTCCAACTCAACTGTTTCTCACCTGCAATACATTCTAAACTCAACTTTCTCATTTATGATACAGCACTATTATAAAGATTAAATATAAATGCTTGACACATATATGAACCCATAAATGATGGAAATTATTATTATTATTATTATTATTATAGTTGCTCAAAAATGATTTTGATAAAGTGATTCATCATCCTTTGTTTCTAGTCAAGTCAGAATTCACTAGTGGAAACATCTTTGCAAAACCAAGTCATCAAATTAAGTCTCTCTTTCCATGATAGATTTATTTGTTGGCAATGTATTGCAACATTTCTGCAAGTAATGAGTTGAATGTTTTTTCTAAACTAGAGAGTTCTGATGGTGACACAACACTTGCAAATATGTTTTCATTTTGATGCCAAGATATGCTCTGAAATAATACTATACAATAATTAATTTTAGCAAAATGGAACTATCTATACATATTTATAGAGACATGAATGACCAAGTGTACTAAGATCAATATCTGAATACAGTCTCTGTTTTGACATACTTCCTCAAAGATCCTTGACCCATTTTAATGCCCAAGTTTGAATATTTTAGATTACCTCCTTCCTTTTTCGAAACAGGATGGGAATATAGGTATAGTTTATTGGCCTCCAACATGCTATGCATGAAAATTCACTTGAGAATTTATTATCAATATTAGTTCCACTCTTCAAGTTTCTGGGTCAATAGGTCTGAGTTGGCGTTAGGGAATAAAAATTTTTTAACAAACACCCAGGCAATTTTGATGCTCACTATGACAATGAAAGACACTTGGTAGCAAATGTCTAGATCAATGTCCTCATTTAGTCCAGAGAATTTTTACAAAAAGCAAATAGGAGCCTGCCTGCCTGCCCCCACACCAAGGTCAGATGCCATCGCGGAGTCTGCCTGCCTGCCCCGCTACTGCTGAGGGACTCTGCACTTGCCTCTGTGCTGACTCAGCACACCCTCGATGGGGCTCCCCAGCTTCTTTGGAGGCTGGTGCAGGCATTTTGAATTATTCCTGAGGGTGTGGTCATCATCATCAGAAGGGTGGCTCCCTTCCTGAGACACTTACAGGAAACTGAAGGCCCTTTGACAGGACTCAGGATTAAGGAAGAGGAGGTATTGAGAGACTCAGGACCAACTCAGAGCAGCCGGGTGAGTCTCTCCCATTGGGCAAGGCTCCCTGGATGGGTCAATAGTCCCAGAATGCAGGGAACTTTGTGGAGTAGAGTTGCCCAGTGAGACTCCCCCACTGGAGCCATGAACCCAGACAACTAGGAGCATTGTAGAGGAGGGCCGCACAGTGAGAGGCTTTGGCGCAGAGCGAGGGTCCCAGGACCGTGCATCAGGAGCAGACCGCATGCAGCTTCTCAGAGGCAGGGCCACTCAGCTAGAGACTTCAGCGCAGGGTGAGGGTACCAGGCCCGGGTGATAGGTCCGGTACCCAGGGAACATCACAGAGAAGGGCTGCCCAGCAAGAGACTCACTTGCAGGGTGAGGCTCCCTGGCCCAGGAGGCAGGTGCGGGCTCCTGGGAACATTGCAGAGGAGGGCTGCCCAGCCCAGGCGGTAGTTCTGGACAAAAGGAAACTTGGAGGAGAGCTGCCCAGCGAGACTTTCCCACCAGGTGAGTCTTCCCCACTGGGCAAGGTTTCCCCACCAGGGTGGTAGAACCAGAGACACAGGTCCAGACCAGCCATGCGCCAGCCTGCAGTCTAGTCCCCCTTTTGCTGACCATCAGTCAACAAGTGTAGGCACCCCTGCCCACTAGCAGGAACATATCCCACCTGAAAGCCACCACCCCTACAGGGGCAGCTTCCTTGTGGAGTACTGCATTATCAAGTTCCTCCAAGACTTCAGGCTACTGAAGGCTAAAAGGTGAGTTATTGGAAATCTACAGGGACACTGTAAATCAATAGAGGAAATCTGCAATATCTCAGAGTGTCACTACTAGAGGGGTAGATACCTGAGCAATGAGAAAACAAGGGAAGAAAATGTCCCAAACAAACCTAGATGCTACATCAATAAAATGCAATGACAGCATGGCAGAAGAAATGTCAGAAAGGGAGTTTAGAATATACATAACTAAAAAGATCAGAGAAGCAAACAATGAGATAAAAGAGCAAATGCAGGCTTTGAATGATTGCATCAATCAACAGTTAAAAGAACATATGAGGGAAGCAAATGATCATTTCAATAAAGAGTTAGAGATACTGAAAAAAAAAACACACAGAAATCCTTGAAATGAAGGAAACAATAAACCAAATTAAAAACTCCATAGAAAGCATAACCAATAGCACAGAACACCTGGAAGACAAAACCTCAGACATTGAAGAAAAAATATTTAATCTTGAAAACAAAGTTGACCAAACAGAGAAGGTGATAAGAAATCATGAACAGAATCTACAAGAATAATGGGATATCATTAAAAGGCTAAAATTAAGAATTATTGGGATTGATGAAGGCTTAGAGAAACAAACCAAAGGAATGAACAATCTATTCAAGGAAATAATATCAGAAAATTTCCCAAATCTGAACAATGAAATGGAAAATCAAGTACAAGAGGCTTATAGGACTCCAAATATACAAAATTACAACAGACCCACACCAAGGCACATTATAATGAAAATACCTAATAAAATACCTAATACAAAATAAAGATAGAATTTTAAAGGCTGCAAGAGAAAAAATTCAAATTACATTCAGGGGGAAACCAATATGATATCAGCAGACTTTTTAATCCATACCCTAAAAGCTAGAAGGGCATGGAACATTTTTCAAGCTCTGAAAGAAAATGAATGCCAACCAAGAATCTTATACCTAGCAAAACTTACCTTCGATTTGACGACGAAATAAAATCCTTCCATGATAAACAAAAGTTAAAAGAATTTACAAAAAGAAAGGTGGCACTACAGAGCATTCTCAGCAAAATATTCCATGAGGAATAGATGAAAAACAATGATGTAAATCAGCAAAGGGAGGACCTACCCTAAAGGAATAGCCAAATAAAGGAGAAACCAAGTCATGTCAAAAAACAAAAATGAGTTCCCTGACCGGGAATACAAATCATATCTCAATAATAACCTTGAAGTTTAATGGCCTGAACTCATCAATCAAAAGACTTAGACTGGAAGATTGGATTAAAAAGAAAGATCCAACAATTTGCTGCCTGCAAGAGACTCATCTCATAGAAAGAGATACCCATAGTCTAAAGGTGAAAAGAAGGGAAAAAACAAACATGCACAAGAACTCAGCAAAAACACTGGAGTATCTATCCTCATGTCAGATAATGTAGACTTCAAGTCAAAGTTAGTCAGAAGGGATAAAGAAGGACATTTCATACTGCTTAAGGGAAGCATAAATCAGCAAGACATAACAATCATAAATATCTATGCCCTAAACAGTGGCTCATCCATGTACATCAAACAAATCCTTCTCAATTCCAGAAATCAAATAGACCACAACACAATAATACTAGGTAACATTAACACACCTCTCTCACCACTGGACATATCTTCCAAACAAAAATTGAACAAAGGAAACCATAGATCTCAATAACACAATCAATAATTTAGACTTAACGGACATATATAGAATATATCATACAACAAAGAGTGAATACACTTTCTTCTCAGCAGCACAGGGTTTCTTCTCTAAAATAGACCATATATTATGCCACAGTTACTGTTAGCAAATACAAGAAGATAGAGATACTACCTTGTATTCTATCAGATCATAATGAATTGAAATTAGAAATAAATGACAAAATAAAAAACAGAAACTACTCCAACACCTGGAGATTAAATAATACACTTTTGAATGATGATTGGATAACAGAAGACATTGGGGGGAAATAAAAAAATTCTTAGAAATAAATGAGAACAAAGATACATGATATCAAAATCTCTGGGACACTATGAAAGCAGTTCTTAGAGGAAAATTTATTTCATGGTGCGCATTCAATAAAAGAAGAAAAAATCAACAAATAAATGACCTAACACTATGACTCAAAGCCCTAGAAAAAGAAGAACAGAGTAACAACAAAAGTAGTAGAAGACAGGAAATAGTTAAAAGCAGAGCTGAAATCAATGAAATTGAAACTAAAGACACAATAAAAAAAAACTGACAAAATAAAAAGTTGGTTCTTTGAAAAAATAAGCAAAATCGATAAACCCTTAGTCACACTAACAAACAGAAGGAGAGAGAAAACTCAAATTACTAAAATTTGGAATGAACAAGGAAATATCACGACAGACACAACTTAAATACAAACATAATTAGAAGCTATTTTGAAAATCTATACTCCAACAAAATACAAAATCTTGAAGACATCAACAGCTTTCTAGAGACATATGAATTACCTAAACTGAACCAGGAGGACATACACAATTTAAATAGATCAATTTCAAGTAATGAAATAGAAGAAGTCATCAAAAACCTACCAATAATGAAAAGTCCAGGACCAGATGGATTCTAAGCTGAGTTCTAGAAAACCTTTAAAGAAGAGCTCATTCCAATACTTCTCAAAGTATTCCATGAAATAGAAGAGGAGGGAACCCTCCCAAACTCATTCTATGAAGCCAATATCACCCTGATACCTAAACCAGACAGAGACACATTGATGAAAGAAAATTTTAGACCAATATCCTTAATGAACATCAACTCAAAAATTCTCAACAAAATTTTAGCAAATCACTTACAAAAATATATTAAAAAGATAGTGCACCATGATCAAGTGGATTTTATACCAGGGATGCAAGATTGGTTCAACATCAAAATCAATAAATGTAATTCACCATATCAACAGACTTAAGTTAAGAATCACATGATTATTTTGATAGGTGCAGAAAAAGCATTTGATAAAATACAGCATTCCTTCATGCTCAAAACACTAGAAAAAATAGGGATAGTGGAAACATTCCTTAACATTGTAAAGGCCATCTATGCTAAACCCATGGCCAATATCATTCTAAATGGTGAAAAACTGAAAGCATTCCCCCTTAAAACTGGAACGAGGCAGGGATGCCCTCTTTCACCACTTCTATTCAACATTGTCCTTGAAACTCTAGCCAGAGCAATTAGATAGACCAAAGAAATTAAAGGGATATGAATAGGAAAAGAAGAACTCAAACTATTCATATTTGCTGATGACATGATTATATATTTATAGGAACTGGGAAATTCCACCAGAGAACTTTTAGAACTCATAAGTGAATTCAGTAAAGTAGCAGGATATAAGATCAATGCTCATAAATCTAATGCATTTTTATACATAAATGATGAATCTTCAGAAAGAGAAGTTAGGAAAACTACCCCATTCACGATAGCCTCAAAAAACATAAAATACTTGGGACTCAATCTAACAAAAGAGGTGAAAGACCTCTACAATGAGAACTACAGAACACTAAAGAAAGAAATTAAAGAAAACCTTAGAAGATGGAAAGATCTCCCATGTTCTTGGATAGGCAGAATTAATATTGTCAAAATGGCCATACTACCAAAAGTGCTGTACAGATTCAATGCAATTCCAATTAAAATCCCAATGACGTACCTCACAGAAATAGAGCGAGCAATCATGAAATTCATCTGGAAGAATAAGAAACCCAGAATAGCTAAAGCAATCCTTAGCAGGAAGAGTGAAGCAGGGGGTATTGCAATACCAGAACTTCAACTATACTACAAAGCAATAGTAACAAATCTGACATAATATTGGTACCAAAATAGACAGGTAGATCGATGGTACAGAATAGAGGACACAGACACAAACCCAAATAAATACAATTTTCTCATACTAGACAAAGATGCCAAAAATATGCAATAGAGAAAATATAGCCTCTTCAACAAACGGTGCTGGGAAAACTGGAAATCCATATGCAGCACAATGAAATGAAACCCCTATCTCTCACCCTGCACAAAAATCAACTCAAAATGAATCAAGGACCTTGGAATCAGACCAGAGATGCTTCATCTTATAGAAGAAAAAGTAGGTCCAAATCTTCAACATGTCGGCTTAGGATCAGACTTCCGTAACAGGACTCCCATAGCACAAGAAATAAAAGCAAGAATCAATAACTGGGATGGATTCAAACTAAAAAGTTTTCTCTCAGCAAAGGAAACTATCAGCAATGTGAAGAGAGAGCCTACAGAGTGGGAGAAAATCTTTGTCACTTATACTTCAGATAGAGCACTAATTTCCAGAATATATAAAGAACTCAAAAAACTCTACACCAAGAATACAAATAACCCAATCAACAAATGAGCTAAGGAAATGAGCAGACACTTCACAGAAGATCTACGGTCAACAGATATATGAAAAAATGTTCAACATCTCTAGTAATAAGAGAAAATTAAATCAATACTACCCTAAGATTCCATCTCACCCCAGTTAGAATGACGATTATCAAGAATACAAGCAACAATAGGTGTTGGCGAGGATGTGGGGAAAAAGGTACACTCATACATTGCTGGTGGGGTTGCAAATTAGTGCAGTCAATCTGGAAAGCAGTGTGGAGATGCCTTAGAAAACTTGGAATGGAACCACCATTTGACCCAGCTCTTCCAGTCCTTGGCCTATACCCAAAGGACTTAAAATCAGTATACTATAGTGATACAGCCACATCAATGTTCATAGCTGCTCAATTCACAATAGTCAATTGTGGAACCAACCTAGATGCCCCTCAATTGATGAATGGATAAAGAATCCAAAGAATCCGTGATACACACAACACACACACACACACACACACACACACACACACGTAATGGAATATTATTCAGACATAAAAATAATAAAATTATGGCATTTGCAGACAAATGGATGAAATTGGTGAATATCATGTAAGTGAGATAAGCCAATCTCAAAAAACCAAAGGACGAATGATTTTGCTGATAAGCAGATGATTATACATAATGGGGCGTGGGAGGGAGGCGAGAATGGAGGAAGAGGAACAGTATAGAGGGAAAAGAGGGGTGGGAGGTGTTGGGGGAAAGAAAAAAATAACAGAATGAATCAAATACCATTACCCTATGTAAATGTATGATTACACAAATAGTATGCCTCTACTTCACGTACAAACAGAGAAACAAGTTGTACCCCATTTGTTTATAATAAAAAAAAGATTAAAAATAAATTAAGCCAATTTGCCTCACCTAATTAGCATCTTGTGAAACATTCTCAAATGAGATAAAAATAATGTTCTTTCAGGCTAACCTTGTCACTTAGCACTTCTATTAGGTGATCATTTAGTTGTTGCACAAGGCTGGATACAGGATACAGCTCATAGATGGTTGTTCCCTTCTTCACAGACCACTCTTTCCAATCCCCTGTTGGAATGTCCCAGGACTCAACCTTTCTTATTCCCTAAGTCATTCATTCTCATGACATTAAATGTGATCTATTTTTTTTTTCACATAAGGGAATTTATTAAGCAACAGAGTGTCTCTCTGCAGGGTAAGAGAGAAAATGAGAGGAAAAGAGAAAGGAAGGAGAAAGGGCACACACTAGAGAGAGTGGAAAGCGAGGAGGAGGAAAAGCAAGTGTGTAGGAGAGAGAAGCAAGAGAGGAAAGATGGTGGTTGAATTCTGCCGGGCTAACAAGCCACCAATATCGGAGAAAGATACTTGCAAGCTGACTGATGAACCAATAGCTTAGCTAGGATGTTCACAGATTGACAAATGGTTGGGAGGTGGGGAAAATGGCTGCACCAGAAAGGGCAGAGGAGCAGCTTTTTACATTACATTCCCTGTTTCTGTTTTTATAAGAAAATCTTTTGCTTTCCAGTTCTTTCTGAAGCCTTCTCTCTCCTTCCTGCCTAAGTGACTGGGGCTGGTTTTGCAGGTGAGATGTAAAAAGTCCATTCTCCTTCCAGACTTCCAAAGGCAGATGGTTTTCATGGACTTCATTTCCTCAATTTGACTGATGCCCTATTTCTACACTAACTGCCTGTCCCCAATTCTGACTTCATTTACCCCTCTAATTCTAGGAACTCCTTCACTGCTGTAGGGAAAGGGAGTGATGACTGATCTGGCCTCTTTGAGCTGGAAAGGGGCAGCATGGGGCAAGCAGTTTGGAGTTCCCTTTTTAGAAATTGGGTCAATTGAGGGTTCCATGGTAGAAGTCCGGTTGGGAAGAGCAGGTTGTAAAGGCATCTGGGGATGGGTGCTTCTATGAGAGAAGAACAAAAAGACTTGAGTACTGAAATAAGATTGATACATATAAATGTTGCAGAATCTGGAACATGGCAATGCATATCATAAAGATGACAGAAGTCAATAATTCCTCACCAGGGGGTGGAAGAACTGAGAAGTTGTTCCCATAACAAGGCCTAGCAAAGACTGGAGAGAACAAGGCCTTTATTTGGGAAATTTAACATTGTCTAGGTTATCAGGAATGTAAACACAACATTTAGTAGAGATCTCTAGACTTCTGTTACTAGCAAATAAGATTAAGCCTACCTTAGTCTGTAGACTTTAAAGTGGCTAAAACTTCTGACTCTGGCAGTTTCTCTTGATAGTTATCAGGCACATTTGCTTAAGAATCTCTTTTGTAGCTTTTAGTCTTTATTCTAGTGGGCTAACACAAGTGTACATCTTAAGTTACATTTAAGTATTATTTCTTTTAAATGCCCAAGAATGGCTATATTTTGGTCTTAACTATTTTGCTAGGTGTTTAAGATCAAGTTAGTCAAAGTGACCTGTTCCTGTCTGTTAAAGAGTCAGCTGAGTTTCCACAGGGATCACTCATAGAGAACTTAAGAGCAGCTTCTTAGCTCAATTAGTGCCATTGGTTAGGCAGGGTCTCCTCAATGAGGTGGCTTCCCTTGAAAGCACTGGGAATGTCTCCCTTTTTCCTTGACCCTCCTCTGCAGCAGGTGCACTGAGTGGTTTTTCCTCTAGTGGCCTCATCAGTCTCCTTGATCAGGAGGTTGTGTGACCCAGAGTTGCAAACCTCCTTAGAGAAGTCCTCTTGTTCCCTGGGTTCAGGCTGACTTTGAGGGCAAGACCCAAATATGGACTTTTCTTGACCTCTGTATTTAATCTCAATCTCTAAGTTTGATCTTAACCATCAAGCAAGTCAGTCTCACCAGTCATAAAGTAAGATTACTGGGATTTAGCTTCAATGTCTATAACTTTACAGTTATTTACCCCCTTTTATCTAATTGGGGTTTACATTATCTGTCCCATAGGTGATGGCTAACTATTCCAAGTTAATTTATGGTGCTCGCTCTTGAAGCAGTACTTCTGCAAAATATTGATCAGGGAACAATTAGAGTTTACAAGGAAAATACAAAATGGAATCACCAACAGTAAAACATTCAGTTTGTGCAATAGCTATCTTGAATTTTGGCCGAGTTCCCATTTGAGATCACAGTAATCTTTACAACAAACATCAAACTTTTGAACACAACTTTAAATGAATTAAAGTCTGACTTACTTTGGAGCCATTCTAATGTGTAGCAGGGTTGTGAGGCAGAGCCTTATCTCAGGTAACGTGGGGCTTTTCAGTGAGGGGCAAAGGAGTATTAGAAAATAAAAGGTTATAAACACAGATTTTGAAGATTAAGCTGAGATCAGATGGAGCTCTGTTCTCTGATGGAAATGTGGATCTAAAGAGTTATGTCAGCAATCTTTATATATATGCAATGTTAGGTTCCAAAGTTACTGTAAGGTGGGCAGGAACCAGAGAAGGGAACTGATGAAACACTGGTTATCTAGCAAAAGAATTCCTTCCTGCCCAAGAGCTGTGTGCCTGAGATCAATGGACTGCCACAGCAGTTAGGCATCTTGTGCCTCTGCACAGGAGCACTCCCAGGCACCAGGCATGCCACAGCCATGAGGTCATCAGAGACCCCAATTTCAGTCACTGTTGTCCCATTTTTTGCTACTGCACATTACACTCTTTCTTAAATGTCATTTTAAGAAGTTTACATATATTGACTCCTGAGTCTATGTGAACATTAATTAACACAATTTAACATTATATCTAAAACATGAATTAAAGAAAGGCTGAGAGAGCTTTTAAGTTTCCTTTTGTGTGGCAAAGTGGTAAAATACTTTCATGCTTAACCTTTAAACAAATTAGGCTCTCAATAACTTTTAGAAATACATTTTACAAATTTTACATATACCCTATTGATGACAGGTCCTATAATAGAACATTAAATGATAGGTTTACCATTACAGATGAGTTTAATTTGGAGAATAGCAGCTTGATAAATTTTCTGCTTTAAAGGCTTGTATATCTGGAAAATATGAACACATTTAATATATAAAGAATAATGTTTTTAAGTATGTTACTCCATGGAATAACTTTGTAAATTAATTAGATGTCTCTAACAAACTCATTTGAGTAATCCCATACATGTCAACTCTAATTCACTCATTTTATTGTAAAAAAACCAAGATATCAGACAAGTGTACCATACATGTGATCTATTGAATAATAATTATTATATTTATATTTATAATTTGATTCCTTGAGTTTCAGGTTAAACATTTGTCTAACAGGCTTCTGCAGTTGAATATAGAACAGGCATTTCTAATTTAACTTACTCAAAATTAAAATCTTGGAGTTTTTTAACTCCTCATCCTCTTCATGTATGCATCTCAGCAAAATGATAACTTAATTCACCTATTATCTTAGGGTTTGAATTCATTTTTAACCTGTCCTTTTATCTCCCTCAAGGTCCAAATCAAATTTGTCAGCTCTACTTTCAAAAATATACTTGATATCAAAGACAGAATTTAATTTCTCCTCAATTCTCAATTATCACCACTTTCATTGCTACTATCCTGGATAAAGTCACCACCATCTACTCTCTGAATTCCTTAATGAGTCCCTTGCTTCTTTCCCCAGTTCCTACAATATATTCTTAACAGAACCGCCTGATCATCCTATTAAAAGATAAGTCTTTTCTCTCCTCTGTTAAAACCCTCCAAAGGTTTCCAACCAACTGGGAGTGAGATAAAATCCCTATCTTTATCATGTGTCTTAGTCTATGCAGACTGCAGTACCACAATGCCATAGGGTTAGAGCCTTAAATCACAGAAAGTTATTTGCTTATAGTTCTAGAGGGTGGAGGTCTGAGATCAAGGGGCCAGCAAAGTTGGCTACTAGTGAGTGCCCTTCTCCTGGCTTGCAGATGCCCGCAATCTCACTGTACCCATATGACCTCCATGAATGCAAGTGGGGAGGAAAAGAGAGAGAGAGAATATGTTTCCTGATATCTCTTCTTAAAAAGGCACTAATCCTATAAGAGACTTGAATAGCCAAAACAATCCTGAGCAGGAAAAGGGAAGCAGGAGGTATCACAATACAAGACATTAAACTATACTACAGAGCAATAGTAACAAAAATGGCATGGTATTGGCACCAAAAGAGACAGACAGACCAATGGTACAGAATAGAAGACACAGAGATGAACCCACATAAATATAGTCTCCTCATGCTAGACAGAGGAGCCAAAAACATACAATGGAGAAAAGATAGCCTCTTCAACAAAAGGTGCTGGGAAAACTGGAAATACATATGCAGTAAAATAAAATTAAACCTCTATCTCTCATCCTGCACAAAACTCAACACAAAATGAATCAGGACTTAGGAATTAGACCAGTTACCCTGCACCAAACAGAAGACAAAGTAGGCCCAAATCTTCATTATGTTGGCTTAGGATCAGAATTCCTTAACAAGACTCTCAAAGCACAAGAAGTTCAAGCAAGAATCAATAAATGGGATGGACTCAAACTGAAAAGTTTTTCTCAGCAAAGAATACAATCAATAATGTGAAAAGAGAGCCTACAGAGTGGGAGAAAATCTTTTCTACATGCACTTCAGATAGAGCACTTATCTCCAGAATTTATAAAGAACTTTACAAAACTTTACACCAAAAATACAAAGAATCCAATCAATAAATGGCTAAGGAACTGGACAGACACTTTACAGAAGAAGACACATAGGCAATTAATAAATATATGAAAAAGTGTTCAACATCTCTAGTAATTAGAGAAATGCAAATTAAAACAACTCTAAGATTTCATCTTATTCCAATTAGGATGGCTGTTATCAAGAACACAAACAATAATAGATGTTGGCATGGATGTGGGGAAGAAGGCACACTTTTACATTGTTGGTAGAGTTGCAAATTGATGCAGTCTCTCTGGATAGCAGTGTAGAGAATCCTCAAAAAACTTGGAAAGGACCCACCTTTTGACTCAGTTTTCCCACTTCTCGGTTTATACCCAAAGAACTTAAAATTAGCATACTACAGTAACACAGTCACATCAATGTTTATAGCAGCTCAATTCACAATAGTTAGATTGTGGAACCAACCTAGATGCCCTTCAACAGATGAATGGATACAGAAAATGTTGTATATATACACAATGGAATATTATTCAGCCATAAAGAATAATAATATTGTGGCATTTGCAAACAAATGGATGGAATTGGAGAATATCATGCTAAGTGAAATAAGCCAATCCCCAAAATCCAAAGGCCAAATATTTTCTCTGATAAATGGATAATGATATATAATGTGTGTGGAATGGTGGGGGGTGAGAGAAGAATGGGGGAACTTTAGATTACATAGAGGGAAATGAGAGGGAGGGGGTATGAAAAATGGTGGAATGAAATAGACATCATTACCCTATGTATATGTATGATTACATGAATGGTATTAATCTACATCATGTACAACCATAGAAATGAAATGATGTACCCCATTTGTGCACAATGAATCAAAATGCCATATGTAAAAATAAATAAATAAATAAATAATTTTAAAAAGGCACCAATTCCATCAGACCAGGACCCCACCTCTCAAGACCTCATCTAACCCTAATTATTTCCAAAGGCCCACATCTCCAATTACCATCATAAAATGAATCAGGGCATATAATTTGAGGGAGACACAAATATTCAGTCCATTACCGTGGCATACAAGTCTCTTCACCATCTGGACTCTGACCTTATTTTCCAACCTCTCTATTTATAATTACTCTGATTCAACTACCTCTGTATCCTTGTTCTTCCTTGAACCCACTCAAGCATGATCCTGTCTTGAAATCTTGCACTGTTTTTATTATCCTCACATAGGCAACTGGTTAGTTTTCTTACTTTATTCAGGTATTTAATCAAATATCAGCTCACCAGAGTTGACCTCTCTTATACATGCCTTCCTGCCGAAGGCCACCAGGAACATATCTGGGTCCCTTGTCTCCTTGCAGGAAGGAGCCACACACTGTGGAGAGCCCTGTGATAAACAAACAAGGGGATGTTGGGCAGAGCTTTTCACAGGGCTCGGGTTTGTACTAGGAGATTTCAGAGAGGATTCAATGAAGCATGGTTTTACTTTCATATTGGAGATTGTCAGAAAGCAGGGGCAGTTATAGGATCAGGTTCCTTAATTTTTGACTAGGAGGAAAGGTGTGAGACCAAAGCTGTAATTGGTAAAGAATGAACAAGAATCAGCTATTACTCATTAGCAGGATGAAGGAAATGTTGGGTCATTATTTTAATTTGCAGTCTTCTTGTTTTCATCCATACTCAGAAATGATTACTGTTTGGTCTTGTTTTTGTCCTACTCTGATATGGTCATGAGAATGAGCTCATCTGATTTAGTTGTCTGTAAAATTGTTTATGTTCCACAGAAGGACACCATGGCCATCTCTTAGCTGATGATAGCTGGAGGCTGCTTCTTTGTTCATATTCAATTGAAAGTACCACCTCTCATTCTTTCTCTCACCTTATGTGGCACTGTTTTTATTTGTTATTTTTCTTTCACAAGTCACGTCACCACCATAGTGCAACAAATACATTGTTTCTTATCCCACTGTCTATATTCTGTACAGGTGCATTCTGTAGGAGCTAGGATTCAGGTTCACTTGTTCTATCTGCATTACCTACTCCTCAGACTATAACAGATGTTCAATTTGTATTTGATGAATAAATTTGCTCAAGTACTTATTAATTTTTTCAAACTCACATAAATAATCAAGTTATAATAGAGTTAAAAGATAAGCACCCTTTAATACTGCATAAAATTAAATATAATTATGATATAAACAAAGACTCAGCTAACAGATAGATACCAAATGATGGGATTGCCTGTATTATATAAATCTTGGTATAGCTTTTATCACAATCCTCAAGGGTTTAGACTATCATTTACACATAAACCGTAAGTGATTTTTGCTTCTCTGCCAGAAAAAAAATGGGATTAATTAGATATAAAGGTAAGTTTTTCAATTGGGCAAACTGCTAAAGAAAAACAATTTACCTACATATGCATCAATTATTATACACTTTTTTTAAGAGAGCAGAAGTGCCTGTTTGAGAATATGTATTCATATATTTTGTATAACTCTACAATGCTGTTTCTTTCAATAATTTTCACAGGTAAGTAAAGAGAAAGTACTTTTATGGATTATACGTGTACCTATTTAAGATCATTGCTGCTTCTTTTTTTGAAATTATGTATGTGTGTATTCCTTCACTGTGTGTGTATGTATCCCCAATCACCAACTAGTGAGCTGACTGCTAGTGCAGCAAACCACACTAGAAACCATCCTGCCTGACTCTCCCAGCTCAGGAGTGTGCAGGGACATTATCTGAAGAGTGTCTGGGTCACTGTGCCCTCAGTTTTGAAATTATCTCTAGTTAATACTCCTGCAGCAAGAGTTTCCTAAAATATTTCTTATTTCTTACTACTTAATGTCTCATTATTTTCCTTTTAAGAAAATGGGTAATATGGGTCTGCTAAGAAATTGAAAGCAGAAAATATCAACATTTACAGCAAGGAAAAGTTGAAGCTTCTGAACTTCTAAAGTCTCTGTGTGATCTGAGTCAATAGAAAAAAACAAAGTGGCAGATTAGCCTGATCCAAGGATATAATATGTACACAGTAGCTATCATTTATTGATGCCATTTATTGAAACACAAAATGCCTGATACCCATTGTCTTCTTTAATTCTTAGAATGCTGAGATGTATGATAATTCCCAATCTGGAGAAAAAAAATTCAAAAAGAGGATCAGAGATAACAAATTTCACCTTATAACTCACAAAGTAAGCATAGAAACCATGGTAGACAGAACCACAATCCCCTAAAGATGTCTGTTCCTAACCCTGGAACCTATGAAGATGTCACTCTACAGGGCAAGAGGGACTAAGAATTGAGCACTTTGAGAGGGGATGACTACCCTGGCTTACCTGGGTAGGGTCAATTCATCACCAGGGTCCTTAGAAAAGGAAGGTAGGAGAACCAGAGTCGGAGAACAGAGGTGAGGATGGAAACAAATGTACAGTGATGTTCTCTGAAGATGGATGAAGATGCTATTAACCCAGGAATGTGTTTGGCCTCTAGAAACTGGAGAGAGCAAGGAACACACTTTCCTCTGGAGCCTCCAGAAGGAACCAGTGGTAATTTGTTATAGCAACAATACGAAACTAATTCATAAAACGAGGTCAGAACCGTCTGCTATATTGCCATATGATAGTAAGTGTATTTTAACCAACTCACAAGCTGGTTGGTTATATCACACAAATTAAGCTGAAAGTAATAATCTCCATCTAATTGATACTAACTGCATATTTGAAAATTACTTCATGAAATATGATCCCTTTTTCCCACTATGTTAAGAAAGTATGTTCTTTCAATGAATTGCTCTGAATGATGTTATTTATTTTTTCTGTCCAAAATAATTTATTTAAGGATGACTCATAAGCAACTTTCATATTGTACTCAGCCAATCTGTACTTACTGTATAACTACTTAATCTGCTAGTTTTAACATGCATACTGATTTAACCACTCAAGTTAATCCTTTTGTGTATATGTTTTGAAAAGCATGAAGATAAAAACCCAGCTATAATTAATCCATCATCAAAATAGAGTTACCAACCAGCACAATTATAACCATCTTTATCAGCAATCTTCCTTCAGCCCATACCTCATTATGGGATTAGAGTCTTTTCCCAAATGGTAATCCCTCTGGTAAGTTTATCTGAGGTGAATGTCGTTGTTAAGGAGAGAATCATAGTGAGTTCATATCTTTTCCACTTCAAGGACTGAAGTCAGAGATGGAAATTTTATGAAAGAAAAGGTGATGAATGCTACCATATCAGTAAAGTCTCCTTTCATTTATCGAATATTCTTTAAAGTCCAACTAGGTGTTATGGGAGTTGAGATGACAATGTTGCACAAGACAAAGAGCGGGGCTTACTTTCAAGCATGGAATATTTAAAACAAGGAGTAGAATTGAAAAATAATTTTTTTTTGTGTGGCCAACATATAGCTTCAATGTGTAAAAGAGGACAAATATGGGGAAATAATTATCTTAGAATTAGCTCATAAGAATAGAGGAGCTTTAGATTACATAGAGGGAAATGAGAGGGGGAGGCGGTGGGGTACGAAAGATGGTGGAATGAGACAGACATCATTACCCTATGTACATGTTTGATTACATGAATGGTATGAAGCTACATTGTGCACAACCATAGAAATGAAATGATGTACCCCATTTGTGTACAATGAATCAAATGCAGTAATGCAGTCTGTAAAAAAAAATTTTAAATGAATGCTAACGGATTTAGATTTTATGTAGAACAGAACAAGAAAAACCATTTTCTACAGATATTACCAATTGACTCATTTGGTTACTTGACATAGTACACAAAAATATTCTTTTCACTACAAGTCCTCTGTTCCAGTGACTGAATTTCACAGGGACAATGGCAAGAAGACAAACACTTTAACACCATTTGCTGGATTTGTCCATTGAAACTAAGAATGAGTGTCTGGCTTACTGGGCCTTTTATTCTGCACTGTACAAGTTGCTTCTGAGGTGTTGCCAGTGAAATTATTAGTGTGTCCAAAAAAATTCAAATCTGAAGGTGACTTTGATTATTGGTCATTAATATTCCTGCCTTTGGTCCCATGGAGTCTAGTCACCCTCATTCAAAGAGAAGCTTATCTGAGACATTGAAGATACACCCTTCCACTTCCAAATGGAGCTTTTCTGTCCTCTTCAGCAAAAATGTACTATATTGGACGTCTGGAAAAGGAAGGAGGCTTGTTCTATCTAAAATTTATCCCATTCTTAGAGGGAAAGTTCAAAGTTGTTAATGTATCTCAAAAGTCTAAGTGAACAACAACCATAGTTAATTTGTTGTTTTCTATGTACATTCTTAATAACATAAACAATGGGTTTTGTGGGTTGCCTGACAACCACTTACTAATAAGCCATTTACATAGAAGTATACTGCTGAGTGACCTACTCACCGTAGACCCCTGGAAATAGCTAAGGACCAAAGATAAGTCTGGTCCTACATGAAGTGCTAAGAAAATGCTTTTTATTTTGATCTTTCCTTGGTCTTCTGTTATCTGCCAAAATTGGCACTGTTTTCCGTCTGAGGGAGGGGATTACATTTCCTTCCTTTCATTGCAATGAAGTAGAAATCACCTAGTACTCCTGCCTGAAGTCGTGATGGGGGTGTGACCCAACCAGGAGCCTCAGGCCTTCAGGATCTTCCAATGGGCTTAGTGGTGGACAGAAGGCTGTCTGCTCCTTCATTATTTCACTCAGATCTTACTGCCTATGGTGACCACCCAAACGAAATGCTCTTTCTTTTCCTTCTTGAGGACAATGATGGGCAACCTTTCCTTTAATATTTTACATGTTTTTTAAGTCCATTCATGCACAAAGTCATTCAACAAATGGTCTTCTAAGCACAAGGGATATAGAAGTAAAAAAAAATTAAATAAATTCCTGACCTCATGGAGATTAGGACCTGATAAAGATGATCTTTGCACAGGAAATGTGCTGATCTCACAAGTTCACCTGATCTTATTTCTTATTGGAGTACTATGGGATGCCATTTGGAAAAGGTTTGAAAACTTTACAGAATCTTAGTCTCATCTTATTTTTTCGACAGAAAAATAACTACATGGGATTGTCAGGAAGATCTCACACCCTCAATAAAGGATATCATCCCTAATTTTTTTTTTACAAAAGGCAATTTCTCTTTTATTATGCAAAAGGAGAAGGGGGATTTAGTACCTGGTAGAATTAAAGCTTCCAGGAGTAGTAAAATATTAAGGTTCAGAGAAAGCACAAATAATATTGAGATCTCTCTCTCTCTCTCTCTCTCTCTCTCATCTGCAATTCTCCTGATTCTTTCTACAAAAATCTCTTCATCTTATCCTTATGCAGACATATTTTCTCCTGAAATGGGATTTGATACAATGTCTTACATTCAAGGTGAACTCTTTCTACTTCACCTTCAGAGAATGGGGAAAGGTTTCAATGGGGTAAACCTTCATGCCTGGAAGGGTATGGGAGAAGGAACAAGGATGCTGCAGAGAGCTCTACGTTACACCATTTCTTCTCAGTGACCTCAGACTCTGCCTAATAAAACCTGTAACATGATAGCTCAGCTTTTGCCATGTGCCTAACCCTGGGTCAGATCATGTAACCATAATCACAGGAAGTTGGGAACCCAGATACCACTCCCAGAGGAAAGGATGCTGACACCTAAAGAGGTGGGAACTGGATACAGGGAAAGAGTTGCCAACTCTCTCCTATAGCCTTGCTGCTAGGTGGGGACCATGGAACAGGATTGCCTCTGCCCCAAATAGATACAGAAAGTTTAATCATTTTTCATGTTGGTACTCTTCCAAATTCCTCGAAGACAAGTCCTCATCATGCCCTAAGTACCTGGAAAGTGTACGATATTTGGTAGATAGTAAAAATTGCTTAACTAAATTAGGAGGAAATTCCTGGAGGATAATTTCCATGAAAACAAAAAAGTAAATAAGAAAAAGGAAAGCAAAATCAGAGAAACAAGGAACTCCAACATAAGACAGAAGGAGGGGATAGAAATCCCCAGTATAAGGAGGGCTTGAGTAGTAGGTATTGAATTAACCTAACTAGACTAGGGCAGATCAGATTTGAGAGATTATAAGAGAGATTATAAGAAGATGAAATTGTTAGACTACTTAACGTACTTAATGTATTCATATACAAAAATAAAATTTACACAACTGGAGAAAAGTTTTGATAAACTAGGGATAAATAGAAACACAAAAGGAAGTAAGATATATGTTTGTTATGGTTTGGATAGGAGGTGTTCCCCAAAAGCTCATGTGTGAGACAATGTGAGAGAAATAATTGGGTGTGAAAGCATTAACCCAATCAGTGAATTAATCCTCCAGTGGAGTTAACTGAGTGGTAACTGGAGGCAGATGGGGTGTAACTGGAAAAGGTGAGTAATTGGTGGCATGGTTTTAGAGTATATATTTTTATTTGGCAAGTGGAGATCTCTCTGCTTGCTGACCATCATGTGAACTACTTCCCTCCACTACAATCTTCTGCTATGATGTTCAGTGTCACCTCAAGCTCTGAGGAATAGAGCCTTCTATCTAGGGACTGAGACCTCTGAAACCATACAATTGTTCTGGTTGGGTCTTTTAGTCACAGCAGTGATAAAGCTGACTAAAACAGAAATTGGTACCAGAAGTGGAGTCATTACTATGACTAACCCGACTATGTGGTTCAGAAGCTTTTGGGGCTTATTGGAATTTGTTGGAGGAATTTAGAGTTGTAGCAGTGCAAGCTGGAAATGCTTTAGATTGTTGTAAATGGAGATTTTAATGGCCAATTGTGGTGGGAGCTCAGAAGACTAGAAGAATACCAATAGGACTGTGGACAGTGATGACAGGGCTCAAGAGGGTTACACTATTGGTAATTGGACTAGATGCCATTCATGTTGTGCTCTAGCTGAGAAGTTGTCTGCATTTTGCCTGTGTCCTACAACTTTCTGTGAGACCAATTTTAAAAGTGATGGACTTCTTAATATGGCAGAAGAAATTTCTAGGCAGCATAGCATTCAGCAAGTGCTATGGGTATTGCTGTTGGCTTTTAGCCAAATTTATTGTGGTATTCAGTAGCAGAAAGCAGAGCAGAAAGATTTGAAGAACTTGGACTTGAAAGGTGGGAGTAAAACTGGGGCTAAGGAAGTTGTGGTTGCTAAATACATTCTGATACTATATATAGATATTATATATATATAGCAATATATATATATATTGCTAAAGACTTTGCCCAGAGACTGTAAGAAAGATAACTGGAAGGCATCTCAGGAATTGGCAAGATCATATCCATCTCAGACTCAAGTTGTAGAGCATCATGCATATGTCCCCATGTTTATAATACCTTGGATTTTGTTTCTCTCCTTAGACCAGAAAGGCAATGTGTTGGGACCTAATGGGTCTTTTTACTGTCTAGGTTCAAGTTCCTTAGAATTTAAACCTCAATAAAAATAAGAAAGAGGACGCAAAAAGATGTTGAAGCCATCTCCTTTGGAAGTGCTGTAGGTGAGGAGGAAGTCATACTCTTTGTTCCTAAACCTTGCTTTGCAGTGACAAATTAGTGTGCTGTGGTTTGGGCCAGAAAGAGTAACTGATATATACATTCAAAGAAGCAATGCTGAACACAGACACATTCTATAATGTCTGATGATGATGGCATCAGCATCTTGTCCTCTCATACTTGGCCATTCTGAAATAATCTGCAATGACATTTATGGATCTGGCCTTGGGCCATTTCTTACTAGAATGAAACTAGAACATGGCTTATGACAAAGCCATCTGAAATATGGCAGAGGTATACAGAATTATATTTGTTTTTTTTCTGAGGATACAGAAGTTCCCATTTTTAAATATTTTAGTCTATTAGTTTTCTCTTGGTGCTATAATAAATCACCACAGATTTGGTGTTTCAAACAATACACATTTGTTATCTTTAAATTCTGGAGGTCATATGCCTTAGATAGCTCTTACCAGGTTAAATCAAGGTTTCAGCAGGCTGCCTTTATTTCTGGAGGCTCTATGAGTACTTCTGCGTCCTTTCTCATTTGAATTTTCAGCATAATTCAGTTGTGGTTGTAGGACCGTGGTCCCCATTTCCTTTCTGTCAGCTGAGGACCATCTCCAGCTTCTATAAGATGCCCGTATCTGTTGAGTCACATGTCTCCTACTCCACCTCCAATTCCATCTTGCCTTATGTTTTCCTGACTATCTTTCCATCCACTGAAACTTTCTTTGTCATATCTCTCTCTGACGATAGCCAAAAAAGATTGTCCACTTTTAAGAACTTGTGTGTTGGCATTGGGCTCATGAAGATAACCCAGGGTCATCTCCCCATCCCAGCCTCCTTCACCTTATCTTATCTGCAAAGTTTCTTGTACCATGTTAAGTTAGCATATTCACAGGTTCTGCAGATTAAGATGTGAGCACATATTGGGGAGCCCTGTGCCTACTATGCTCAGTTATGGAGCAGATTAAAATGGTACAATAAAAGAGGGAGGAGAGGAAGGTAGCTGCTGCTGTGTGTGTGCGCGCGCATTTGTGTGTGATGTGCTCAGACAGGTTCATACATACCTGCATGTGTACAGTTTGTCATTCTGAATAAGTAGCTAATTTTTTAAATCTTTCAATTATAAAGGCAAGAACTTTAGTAACAGAAGATTATAAGCATTGTATTAATGCTGCAAAGGATAATTTCCTCTCCCTGAATCTTTCATCTTCAGATTCACTGGACTCTAATCCACCATGTACATATGGAGATATTAATTACATGCCAATCTAGCTGAGCCCAAATGCAGAGAAAATAATCTATTCCTACTTCTAGAGGCAATAATTCTAAATTGAGACTATCAGAGGGAGCATTTCTCTTAGTTGCATTTTCAGTAGAGTGAAAGGTTCAATGAATTTAATTGATTGTTCAGCTGAGTGAAGAATATTAAACTGCTGACTCCAAGGAGACATAACCTTTCTATACAGCTTTGGAAAATGTCTTGAATACAGAATTAAATTTTGTAATACTAGCTTGCCACTGACTTAAAAATCTAAGATTATTTGAATGTGTATTGAATAAAGGTATATTCATGTAGTATTGGTTCTAGTTGGATTTTGTTAAGTGACTGAATACTGAGGGCAAGATTTTAATAAAAAGAAGTATTGAGTTATGGGAAGAAACTGCCTTATCTAGTTTCTGTGTATTTATTGAAAGTCCATAGAAACAAAATATATTTATTAACAACAGTGCTCTTAATTTAAAAATTTTTCTTTATATTTTTCAAATCTTTAACATGGTCAGCTTTACAAATATTGCCTTGAAAATGTTATATAATAATTGTACCTGACTGTGTACCTTTTCTCATATTGGCTAAAATTACTGATCCTTGCCTTATATGAATCCAGCAAGGGAAATCTTTATAATATTAATTGTATTCATGGATAAAAACCTCAGAAATTATACACTCACTAAAATTTCATTGAAAGACTGGTATTTATGAGACTAGGGATTATGTAAATATCAAACTATGTTTATGCTAAGACTTTTTAAAATTTCATCTTCCATGATAATATTCTAAGTCCTTATGACAATTTTAATACAAAAATGATGATATTTTGCTTTTTAGTTGTTTTCTTCTGCTGATTGAAAAATAAGATAACCTTGGAAAAATTTTGCATGGCAGAGCTGCCTCTAGGGTACTCAAAATACTGATGATCAACCAAGGTCTTACAATTTTTGTAATGCCTTTTGTGTTCCACTATCAGTAACAGAAAAGTTGGTTTTGAGAACCATTAAGGTCAAAAATTTTAAATTACAACCTTCAACCTTTTTAAACACCATGTAAAATGGCTGCTATATATAGTTATTTGGAAGGATGACTGGAAGGATCTGGAAGACCCCACCAAAGGCCCATGTGTTAAAGATTTGATGACCAACCTCATAACATGGGGAGATGGTGAAATCATTAGGGTGGTCTTTAGGTCTGGGGTTGGGGTTATTCCCTTGAAAGGGACACTGGAACTCCAACCCCATCCTCTTTATCAGGTTCCAGCCAACAGGTGAGTGACTTTGCTCTACTGCACGTTCCCACCATGATGTGCTGCCTTACCACAGGCCCAAAAGCAGTGGTGCCAACTGACTACCTACTAAAACCTCCCAAACTGTAAGTCAAATAAAGTTTTTAAGTCAATTGTCTCAAGCATTTATTATGGTGACATGAAGTTGACTAATACAGGATCTTGCCCTTTCTCTGAGCTTCCCAACTGATGTACCACAAGTGGTTACAGATCTGCTGAGAGTCATTGATTCCTCACAGCCTGCATTTTTAACACTTTGAATGGCATGTGCCCAGGGACATAGTTCTGGCCAACACCAGAGTATACCTAAATAGTGCAGGTTTTACCTCACCTGCTGCATTTCCAAAGGACCTGGTTTCAGCATTCTATGCCCACTTCAATTTCTCTTCCCCCAGAAGGGGGATCTTTTCCAGTACTGTGATATGCTGGTTTGGGAAAGGGTTGTCGCAGGTAAAGTGAAACTGTTTTATCTCCCCTTTCAATACATCCTTTCTTGTCTCTATGCTCCACTGGAAGACTGTAACTCTCATTAATATTCCAATGCCCTTACAAAAACAACCATCAATGGTTGTTACTCTGATGTGTATGTGGGGGTACAAGGCTTGGGATGTCATTTTCCTCCATCTTATCAACTTTCTTCCTGGAATAGAATCTTCTGTGTTTTATCACTATGACTTGTGAAACCTCAATAACTTGACCTGTATGAATGCTGAAAGAGTTGACACCCACAATGGGCATAATTTAGAGTTCAGGTAAGGAGACTCAGTAATTTGAAAAAGAGAAACTAAAATGAAAATTTATGTCTCCTATTGAGGTGGGATATTGGAATTGAGAAAAAAAAAACTTTTAAAGTGTAATTAGGGAAAAAATATGACATAGACCCAAGATTATATATAAAGCAAAGTGAATTTTCCATTTGTTTTCCCAGTTAAGTGAATATGGGATGTCTGAAAACTTCATTTACTAGAAAGACAATTCTTTCTTATCCAGGAAAGACATTATGTTCTGACAGTCACCACCATGGTTCAGTTAAGGAACCATTATACATAGCCAGTCCTGTGCTATAAGCAAAAAAACAGTTGGAGAAGCATTAAAGTTGAAACTCCTTGTTTGGCTGATTGGATCAAACTAAAACCTCAGTCCAACCACACCAAAATTTTACTTGAACTTTACTTGACATCAGTTCCTACGACTGGAAATTGATTTGATGCTTAGTTGCATTACACATTGACTACAATAGCACTACATTCTCTTCAGAGGGCTATTCTCATTACCAGGAATGAACATAATTATCCTCCTCGTCAGAACATAGAGTACCTTGGTAATATGCATATCCTTAATTTCTTGTTCAAACAAATGTTCTATGTGGTTTGTTTGATGTCTTTTCCAATGATTGTTCTCACAGGACAGGTAAAGGTAGATACCAAGTGATTCCTTTCTTACAAATAGCTTTCTTCAACTCCAAAAACATTGTACATTTCTTAACAAGCAAGAATACTGGGACTTCTGAGAGTTACTTTGGAATTTTTATTGGTAAAATTACTTGCTGATGGAAAAAAATTAATATTTTAGGATTAAAAGTAAAACTAATTGCTATTCCACTTCAATCTTCAGAAGTAAATACTTAGCAAATTTTTGTTTCCATTCAATTCTTTTCTCTCCACATGAATACAGTGCACACACATATATATTTACATATACATATGCTTATGCATATATGTGTACCCTCATTTCTTATTTAACACTGGATCATACTTTACTTTTCTGAGAAGAGGAACTTTAACCCAATGAAGAAAAAATAACAGCAAGTTCAACACTTTACTGTCATTCAATTATTGCAAATTAAATTTCAGAACTTTGGAGTTCTTTGGGCTCAATTATATTGTTCCCCAAATTGTCGCTTTTCTGATTGACAGATCAAGGACTCTGGAAATCATATGCCTGGATCTGATTCCACATTCTGGATATCTGATTTTAAGCAAGTTGTTCTTACTTTTTGTGCCTCAATCTCCTAATCTGAAAGATGGGAGACATAAATGCCACTTGTTTTAAATATTTGTTGTGCAACTGAGTTAATATCACTAACACATATGAAACAGATATTGTCACATCCTAAATACTAAATTTTGTGATAATTGTTACTGTAATCAGAACTCAATAGCTTCCCATCGCTCTGAGTCCTAAACTTCTAGAAGTGTCAATAAGGCGCCACTTGTTCTACCACTTCCTGTCTTACCTAGCCACTCACTGTTAACTGGTTGCCTTGAAGTTCTTAGAATGAACTAACCCTCACTCCTCAGGTCCTTGTGCTTATAGTTTCCTCTATTCTCCCTCTGTTCCACTGCATAGTACTCTCTTCTTCTGGTTACCTCCTCTTATCCTTATAAGAAAGTCCCTTTCTGGGGGCTGGAATTGTAGCTCAGGGGTAGAGCACTTAACTAGCATGTGTGACGCACTGGGTTCCATCGTTAGCACCACATAAAAGTAAATAAATAAAATAAAGGATTATGTCCATCTACAACTAAAAAAAGGTCCCTTTTGGACAAAAGTCTCTCATGGTTCACAGACTAAGTCATGTCCCTTTTATTAAGTTACTGGTAATCACATAGTTAATATCAAAACTTGTGCTTTTCAGAGTATAAAGAGCCTACTAATTACTGTAGACAATAATCATAAACCAGAGTTGCCCCGGACAACTTGGACATACACATTTACTACCTAAATGTATTATAGTATCTTTTACTTTTCTTCTATAAGTCAATTACATTCATAATTAATTGATTGTGTAATTACTCAATAGTGTCTATTTTTCTTCTAGACTTGGTATATCTTATTCACCACTATATTCCTATCCCTTCACATTGTGCCTAGTGCATTCCAGGTACCTAATAAACATCATTGAATGGATAAGCGAGTAGTAGTTTTTATTGTATTAAAATCAAAGCAGGTCCCAAACTATGTCATTTCAGGCCACTCATGAGTGAAGTAGCCTGTTGTTTCTTTTACTTCAAGCCATGTTTAACATAGTTTCTCCCCTTCTGGATGAGCTATGTCATTGCCTACTTTGAAGAGTTTAAAGAAAATCTACCATGTGTTTCCAGTAAGGTCTTGAATTCTTGTCATTGGGTAGTTATCCTTGATTTCCCATATATTTGTTTTGCAAAGATAAACTAGTGTGCATATGTCTGGGGAAGTTTAGTTTAAGTGACCACTGTTATTTGTGTAATTACAAGGATCAGGACAAAGGCCAGTAGAATCAGAAACCATACATATGCCAATAAGTAGCTTAGACAGCGAGCCTATTTATCTATAAATAACTTATAACCTGTAAATTATAATTATTGAAATGGAATCAAGATTTGCATAATCTTTAGATTTCTATCTACATAGTAGAAGTAGTACTTAAATGATTGCTATAGTTTGGATAAGTATTCCCCAAGGGCCCATGTGTTAAAGGCCTGGTGTATCGCTAGTAATACTATTGGGAGGTAGTGAAACTAAAAAGGGGGTGCCTAGTATGAGGAAGATTGTTGCTGAGGGCATGCCCTTGAAGGAAATATTAATAATCAGGCCCTTTCTGTCTGTCTTCTTGCTTCTCAGTCCACTTGGCAATTTCCTCTGCCACATATTCCTGCAAGATATGCTACCTTGCCACAGATCTAAAATATGAACCAACAAATCTTGAGCCAAAACTTCTGAAAACTGAAGCCAAAATAAATCTTTCCTTTTTATAAGCCAATTAACTCAGGTATTTTGTCATTGTAATAATGAACTAACATAATGGTCAAATTTATTTAAGAATGCCCTAAAAATTAACATTTTTAATTTAGACATAAGCAAACATAGGCAAAAAGTACAATAGAAATTCTTCCAAAATGTATAGAACATCACATTTACTTCTTTGATTCTTCTGCATTGCCATATACATCTAAGTAGGTCATATTACAGCAATGGTAGTTTCCAGGTTTGGGTTCTTTGTAGATTATCAAGGATAATATGTCTGACTCACTCACTTAATAGGATTAGTTGTATGGACTATAGCAAGGCACACATTGCACTGAACAGGAAATTGGATGAGGAAATTGAAACCAGTGAAAGAATGAACATAAGCATACACGCCACTAGTAGCACAATCTGCTTTGCCTCTGAACCTCACTGACCCAACCCCATTACATTATCTTCTTTGAGTGAGTTCAGATTATAATTTTACCTATGTTCCAGTGCAAGATTTAATTTCATCTCTTACATTTTTCTTCTTTTTTGTTAACAAATATGAAATATCTCACAAAATTATAATTTGATAATTATAGTAGCTTTTAAAATGTCTCATTTTAAAATATAAAAATGATACACATTTTATAAAAATTGCAAGTCATCTTTTCTTCTTTAAATTCAAAATGATCTTAATTAAAATAAACCATTTAGTTGGGAGACTTTATTTCCTGTTGAATACATAACAAATCATTTTTCTAAATTCAGGTTGTCCCTTCCTCATGATAAATTTTTTAGAAAAAAAAACTGATTGATTCACTATTAGTCTTATTGTAGGTACAAATTTAGTGTTAATAGTCATCTCCATTTTTGTCTTCTTTTTTCTAGCTGTTCTTAACAGGCTTAAAAAGTGTCTATATTTGGAGAACGTAAGAAGTCTCTATGTGCTTAATCTTTGCTTCCATAATTACAATTAAACATAAGAAAGAATAAGGCTAGCTATGCATTAGAAAGGAAAACAACACTAGTTTCTGTCTTACTATTCTTTAGTCACATTCAATTTTTAAATTTATTAAGTGGAAGTTTTTGGCTTCCTGATCTATTTTGGAGTCTTTTTATAGAATATTGCCAAAAGTTAAATTCAGTTACAATTTTCCTCTCTTCATTTCTACTTAAGCTTGTATAATCAAAAGAAAATTAATTTCTTCTAATTAGGTAAAATCAGTCATCTAATCATTTATTCAGTAATTTATATAAATACATAAATAAAGACTACAGAGCTATAAATAGATGACATTTACTTCCTTTTAAATTTAGGATTTTGGAAGTCATCACTTTTTAATAATCAAATAATTTCAAGGAAAACAAATATGAAGCATATGAGTACTTTTTATTATCCCTCTGTATTAGTCAGTTTTACATTATTATAATAAAATGCTTGAGTTAGTTAACTTAGTAAAAGAAAAGATTTATCTCAGATTTTGGGAGGTTCAGAATCTACAGTCAGATGGCCATGTTATTTTAACTCTTGGTGAGTGCAGCAGATGGCAGAACATCATGGTAGGAATGCTTGTAGGAGCAGTCATATCTTAAACTAGGAGAGAGAGAAAGAGAGAGAGAGAAAGAGAGAGAGAGAGAGAGAAACTGAAAGAGAGTCTACAAACCCCTTTGAAAGCATACCCCCACAGGCATAAGGATTTCCCACTAGGCCCCAACCCTTAAAGGTCCACCACACTTCCTTTTGCACTACCCTGGAGATTAGGACTTTGCATATAAACTCTTGAGGAACACTCATCCTCCAAACTATAGTTCTCTCTCAAACCCAATTGTTTCTTCTCATAAAATGATTGATATTCTCTTTTCTATCCTTTGAATAGGCTCTGATGCTTGGAGTAGCTACCATGTTGTAATCATAGCTAATAATCCTTAAACAGAGCCACAAGCACAGGATTGAATTACCTTACCCTGTGACTACCCAATTCTGCCTGTCTTGTAATTTGAAATAACAAACTTCTTTTATTATTTATATAATTTCAAGTTAAGTCTAATTCTAACTCTTGTAGCTAAAAACATTTGAACTGATACAAATAATTACCTCTGTACAGTTGTTTTGAGAATTAAATAGCACATAACATGTTTACTTAGTACAGTTCTATACACAGCACTCAGAATTATTTATTTATTTACTTATTATTTTTTAACATTGACTTTTTTTATTTGTTCTAATTAGTTACACATGACTGTAGCAGAAGTATTATTATTATTGATGCAACAGTCCTCACATCATTTTTCAGCATTAGTTTTTAGGAAAAATTATGAAGCTTAAATGAGAAAAAGTAGAAAAATATGTATTTTCTATAGCTATTTTCTTTTTTTAGTATATCCTTTACTTGTTTTCATGCCCCTGTGAGCCCCCACAACTATGTAGAAAAGGAATCTGTTAGCAATTGTAACAAATGAGAATATACTGTTTAATAAGGTAATTTTTAACCCCAAATACTGATATCTCATGTCAGAATTCCAAATATTATATCCAGTTGTAAGTAAGAATTTGAAGTAAGCAGAGCTTCTCTTTATCTTCAAAATATTATCACACAAGCTTTTACCTACTGTAAATTATGTAAAACTGGTCTTTTGTCCAGGTGGTTGTGATTCCATATGCATGAGTGCTCAGTCATGGCTTTGCTGGATTTTTTAGTCAGCTTTTTTTGTTGCTATGACCAAAAGACCTGACAAGAACAATGGGAGGAGGAAAAGTTTATTTTATATTTTGGCTCACAGTTTCAGTGTCTTAGTCCATAGACACGGGATTCCATAGCTCTGGACCCAAAGTGAGGCAGAACATCATGGTGGAAGGGCATGGTGGAGGAAAGCAGTGCAGGACATGGCACCAGGAAGCAGAGAAAGTTCTGCTTTTCAGGAACAAAATATAAACCCCAAAGTCACACTCCCAGTGATGTACTTCCTCCACCCACAACCTACCTACCTGCAGTTACCACCCAATTAATCCATCAACAAATTAATCCATTGATCAAGTCACACCACTCATAACCTAATCATTTTACCTCTGAAAATGAGCTACTGGGGGAAAACTCATATTTAACTCATAACACCCACTTTACTCTGTTCTGTAGCATATGTGCTAGGGTCAACTTATAAAGACATGAAATTGGTTACAAAATCGAGAAGTCTTGGAGTGGTCAATGCAACCCTTATAGCATGTTAACTAATTCAGAAGGCTTGACATTATACTATTTTTATATACTAGGTGGTATATTTGTCATCACAAGTCATGGAATTTTTTTTTCCTTTTTATTGTTTTCATTTATTTAACAGATTCCAAATAGTACATTTCTATTTTTTACTTTTTTCTTTGAATTGCCTACTGTAATAAGTCTAATCTAAAATCCAATATCTGAATTCCAATTAAGCATAAGAAAGAAGGAACTTCTTTAGAAATTCTTAGTTAATATATCCTTTGTTTGAATTTCATATCTGGTGTTGGAAAAGTGTTTAACCTACCCATCTACTTCTTGTGCCACATTTCTAAGAATAAGTGTGATAAAAATTAAACTGTGATCAAGAGGAATAGATCATAGAGCTTGTTCAGTACTAATTCCTCTATAACTGAATTAAATGTCAAAAAAAGCTTTAGATCCACTGTTAATTAACAGATTTATTATTACCCTGTACTTAGAACTTTTGCCAACCTTTGAAAAAAGTTGCAATTGGAAAGAAGGGAGATTCTCTTTGGACTTAGATTCAGTTCTTGAATATTCATCAATTGCTGACTGGCCCCTGGGAACACACACTTTTTGAAATATGCTCATTAACTAGTGAAGATAATGAAGTCTGCTGACACTAACTAAACATGTTGCCTAGGGTTAGGTGGTTGACAATGATAATGATGTTCTCAGGAATTGGGAAGATTGTCTCACTGAGCAAATGTTTGTTCTTCTCCATGAATAAGGATCTGGCCAGTGTGTACTTGATTGTATTTATATATGTTTATTTGTGTTTGTCTCTCTCTACATCAGTGTAAATTTAGATTTTTAGTTCTCAAACTGATGGTGCTTAGTATACCTAGCAATTAAAAAGTCCCCGTGTAAATCTATAGACTTGGACAAGCCTGGCTTGCTATTACTATTAGAAGTCCATTTGAAGATTCCGGCTTCGCATGACACACATGAAGCCCATCAGAAAGCATGGCTTTTAATGGTTGATTGTGTACAGCTCTTGCGCTGCAGAGTGGCACCAATTCACACAATTACCAAATGAGAGGGTGACAAGCAGATAAAGGGGTTTGATAATGGAGTATTAATAATAATTGATATCCTCATATAGATCTTTCCTAAGAGGCATTAACCATAGGCATCCATCCCCCAAACTGGAGGAAAATGGGTGGTCACACTGGAAATTATGCCTGTGACCTCCAGAAATAATAGCATAAAACCTACAAAGAACAATTAATATAATCAAAGAAATTTAAGAAGCTTGTTTTCCTCCTTCCCAGTCCCATTTTCTACCAAAACTCTTCCATGGAAGCTTCAGAGAACTACAGCTCTACTTAGTTTAAAATACATGAATAGCTGACTGGTGAGAGAATATGGGAAATGAGGTCTTTGCGTGGCTGCCTTTGGTCGAGAACTGGAGACTTTTGTTTATAGCAGTCACTGCATTCATTTCATGGTGATTAAATGGTGGCTTCTGATGAATGGCTATAAAAGTGAAGATGTACCAGAATGTTGAGGGGAGAGGTAATGCGTGGATGAAATTCACACTAAAATACAGAAAGTAGCAGCAATGTCATAAAACTGCTCAGGTTCTAGAATCAAAGTCAGGCATAATCCAGGTTATGTCTTTTTGAGCAGTCTTCACTAACTCTCAACCTTGACTTCATCTCTTAAATAGGGTTAAGTACTCACAATTACCAGAATGGATTGAAGTAATATAACACAGTGATCAAAAGCACCAGATCTAAACTAATGATGGTTCCACCACTTGTCAGCTACCTAGGCATGGACAAGTCACTGAATATTGGTGGGCCTCAGTTTCCTCACTTGTACAACACAGTTAATGTCACCTACCTTGCATAATTGATTTGGAAATTAAAGTTTCTGGCACATAATAATGGATGATTGTTAGTTATTCATATTCAAAATCTATACATTGAATATCTACTATTTGTGGGACACTGCGCAAACCATTAATGAAACTAACCAATGCATAAAGTGCCTTAAACATAGAGACGCCCAAAAAATATTTGATAAATAAGAGGAAAGACAAACTTTGGTGCATCTCTAAGATTTGGTTAGGCTTTTAAACATCCAATTCAGTATCCTTTGGGTGTCCCTGGATAGCTGACTTGTTGCTTCTTTGACTGGCATTGCTAACTTACAATGAGTGGAGTTCAAAATATCCCCTTACCTACCAATAAGACTAGCAGGAAGAGAAATAATCTTTTCTCTGAATTCTGTTTTAACCAAAGAAAATGACCAGACAGGTTAACCAAAGAAAAAGATAAAGTAATCACACATATCTTGTCGGGGTTGCGTACGGACCCCTGGCCCTAGGTGGAGCCTGGCCAAGATGGCGCCTGGCAAGCTGCCAGTGCAGTTGAAAAACTGCTATTCTGCACGTATACAACTAACTTCACCTTGAGGAAGTCTCAGTAATTGGTCAAGGCCTCTGCATGATTCTTGCGTGATTTTTAGGTGCTTCAAGTTATACCCATATACGTCTATCTTTTCCCCACATATCGTGAATATTCTAATTAGTTGATATAACCTATATAAGTGACAATAACTTCCCTAAAGGAGGAAGAAATAAAAAGAAGAATCAGCTGTTAATAGGGAAGTTTGCCACCCATCACGTCTCCGGGTCGTTCTTGCTGGCGGGAGCGACAAGTGGTGCTGAACCCCGGGAATCTTACGTGCCGCGGAGAGGTGAGTGAGGTGAGCAACGGATCGGTGAAAGTGTGCACCCAGATCTGTCAGTGGACAGGGAGGTTTCCTAGAGACGATAATATTGTGATTGTGATAAAGTTCCTAGGAACGAGAGGTGAAAGTTTCCTCAAAAAATGGGGAACGAGGTTGCTAGATATAGAATGGAAGGTCCCTTGAAAGAAATTCTTAAAGCTAACGGCACTTCCTTAAAGACAAACTGCTTGGGCATTTTTAAAGCAGGTAGAGGAGATTTCACCTTGGTTTCTGGAAGAAGGATTGTTAACTATCCCACAGTGGGAACACCCGGGGGAAGATTTAAAGCGCTGTCCGGTAATGCTCCCAGGGACGTTAGCAGTTTGGTCATTAGTCAGAACTTGTTTGCGTTCCCCTCGGGAGGCTTTACAAAAGGCAGTTGCGCAGGGAGAGGAAGTGTTAGAAAAGGTAAAAGAAGAGTCACAAAAGGGCTCTGTTAGCGCTCAGTCAGATTCTGATGAGAGCGAATAGGGACTCTCAGAGATGGAGTTAAATAAAATTAGTAAAGAAACAAAGTGTTCTCAAGCTGGTTCAATTAGTCAACAGGTATTAAGGGAATTGGAGGGCATAGGGCAGCAGCTAGAAGACAAAAAAAAGGCGTTACAAAAAAAAAAAGAGTTACTCAAAAGAGTTGAGCTTACAAAAATATGCAGTGGCGCAGTGGAAAAAAAAAAAAAAAAAGGGAGAAAGTACAAATAAAACCACAAACAGAGCACAAAGAGAAAAATCAGTTTAGGGGAGGGTCCCCCTAGGCAGAGAGCTCAGCAGCTCCATTCCTTAAAAGTAGTAAAAAATAATGTTTTCTGATTTTCTGCATTCAAACCTAACCTGATTTCTCAACCAGGCAAAAAAAGGGTTAAAAAGTCCTGGGTGATCCTCCCTCCCCCTGCCACTTTGGAATGTAACTACAGCGTCTCAAGGAGAAAAGGGGGGTAACCTAAAGATAAGAAGAAAAGAAGAAAAAAAGTGTCCGTTTTAAATTCCTGGGCCGCTACAAAAAACTAACTTATTCTTCAGGATTCTTGTTTTGTTTTTTCTTTAATGCTGTATTTTTGAGCTCATAATTTTGATCCTACATACCTAGGTTAATGATTTTATTTTTGATCAGTTCTATTTTTTATTCAACTGAAGTTTTTTAAACAGCTGTTTCATTGCAATGAACATTTACCTATAAATTACAAGGCCTTTGATTTTGTGTTATTTGTATGTCGTACTGTCTGGTGTTATGTCTTATCTGCATCAAAACTGAGAGCTCTTAAAATTAAAATTTAAAAATGGATCCAAATACTTTTATTCACATGATTTAAAAAGGTTCAATTTAAATTGGGTAAACTAATGAAAGTAAAATATCTTTGAAAATAACTCATAAGTCTCCAGGTGGTCAAACTAATGAAATGTTAATGTTAAACAATGTCTAATATCAATTGCTTCTAGGACTTTTCTTCAGCAGGAAAGAGGCAACGGATCCTGTTCAGGACACTTGTCTGATATCTTGGTTTTTATAAAATAAATAAATTGGAGTTAACATGTATGGGATTACTCAAATGTGTTTGTAGAGACGTCTGGTTAATTTACAAAGTTAAAATGCTAATTGTTAAATAACATCAAGTACTTTTAACTTCTTAAATTACATGGGGTAACATACTTAAACATTATTGGTGTTTTCATAGGATGGTAAATAAAAGGGTTTACAATTACTTTATGTCCTCACTAAACTAGAAACAAGGTTACTAAGAGTTATGTCCTAACAAGTGAAATTCTATATACAAAGGGTCCCAAAAGTTTCAACTGTGTTTCAATTAAGAGTACTATAAACAACAAAATATTTAATCTTATTAAAATAGGGTGATTTATCTAAATTCAGAAATTTCATAAGAGTTGTTTCAGAATGTGAACAAAAAGGGGTCAACAAATAGGGAAGAGAAAATAAAAGGTTCTGGGTTTAAAAATGTATTTAATAAAAAAGAAAAGAAAATGTTTCTGGACAAAAAAGTCTGTGTGTAACAAAGGGCAAGTTTCAACAAGTCTGTGTGTAACTAAGTTGGTTGTATGTATGTAAAACAGCTAAAGCTATTTAAGGTTTTTCCTAAGGTGAAATACTAATGTTCTGATATAAGCCAAAGTTTAATCTATATGGTAAAATGACATGGTAAAATGACAAGGATTTCTTAAAAACACCAATTCATTCTTAACTTTGTGTCTCTTAAGTTTTATTAAAAATAGGGGTTTATACAATTATGGTTAAGCAACTGTTAAAAATTTGTACTACGTTATAAAGTCTAAATTTTTCTTTAAAAACTAAAATTGGTAAGAACCAATTCCTCACTAAAATTAAAATAACTCTAACCACAGATGTACCTAATAACCCACAAAAACAAAGTATTGTCGAACATACACATCTCACCCTCAAAAATGCTCTTTATAAACAAAAAGGGGGAATAGAGGAGACCTTCAGGTCCCCTAAAGATAAACTTTCTCTTTGTCTCTTTGTTGGGGTTTTTTAACTCTGGGTAATAAGGGTAACTCGGTGCTTTACTGGAGCTGTGGCTCAGTTTGTGTGTTTCCACGGAATAAACTAACTTACTACCTCTTTTTAGTCTCTTAGGAGGAACAGTTCAACTATGTAACAAAACAACTGCTTCTTTCAATTGTACTTTAGATTTGTGCTAAAATGCTTCTAGGTTCCTGCTGGCAGACTTAATGTGTGTTCCTACCTTCCTACCAGTCCCAGTCTCTGTTACAGATGCAAAATTGCCAGTGTTACTATCAAGAAACAGGAGAGAATTTGACATCACAGCGGCTATGGTCACTGCAATAGTGGTTCCTGCAACAGCAGCACTAGCAACTGCCATACCTACAGCAACAGCAGTCAATCACTTGGCCGAAAATATAGCTGCAGCCTTACAGACTAAAGAGACCCTAAACCAACATCTAACAGCAGGCATACTCCTTATGAACCAGCGAGAGGACTTACTTCAAGAACAAATGGACATTTTACAGGAACTGTTAAACGTGGGATGTATTTATCATCTGGCGGGACTGTGCGTTACACCTGTAGCTTACCATAACTTCAGGTATGCAGCAAACTTGTCTAGAATCTTGTCTGCTCAGCTACAAACAAACTGGTCTCACGAATTTGATAATCTTACTGCTATTCTTAGATCTCAAATTGTTAGCCTCAATGCTACTAGAGTTGATGTAGCTCCAATGTCTGAAGTGCTAAATTGGTTATCCTCCTCTTTCAGTTTTATTAAGCAGTGGGCTGGTATGGGAGCATTATGCATGCTTATGATCATTGCTGTTATCTTCCTCTCACGCACTATCATGCGTGTGCGTCAGAGTCAAGCAAGAGATCGTATCATCTTCCATCAGGCCATGGCTGCCCTAGAGGCCGGCAGCTCCCCACAAGTGTGGCTCGCGAGGCTGGACCATTGACCAGACGGGTAAGGTAGTAGGTAACGCCGTACCAACCTAAGACAGGAGCTGTAGCATGCTCTGCAGTTATCCGATGACGGGTAAGGACGGTAGTTGACCACTCCGCCTAAGACAGGCTTGGTCCCGAGCTTTTCTTTTAAAAGAAAAAAGGGGGAGCTGTCGGGGTTGCGTACGGACCCCTGGCCCTAGGTGGAGCCTGGCCAAGATGGCGCCTGGCAAGCTGCCAGTGCAGTTGAAAAACTGCTATTCTGCACGTATACAACTAACTTCACCTTGAGGAAGTCTCAGTAATTGGTCAAGGCCTCTGCATGATTCTTGCGTGATTTTTAGGTGCTTCAAGTTATACCCATATACGTCTATCTTTTCCCCACATATCGTGAATATTCTAATTAGTTGATATAACCTATATAAGTGACAATAACTTCCCTAAAGGAGGAAGAAATAAAAAGAAGAATCAGCTGTTAATAGGGAAGTTTGCCACCCATCACGTCTCCGGGTCGTTCTTGCTGGCGGGAGCGACAATATCTTTTTATAAAACGTGCCTGAAATGAAAAATAAAATGCAGTTTTTTCAACATGTAAATCTGATGTCTTTAAAAAGGGGTAATTGTATGGGATTAGTGGGCATGAAATAATTGTATATTATTATTCTACAACTCTTCCATTGCACAGAATTATAATTGTATAGAATTTTTGTATAATTGATGAGTTGAAGCATTTTGGGGAGGGGAAAGGCCATAGTTTTTGCAAGGTTTTAGAGGAACCTGCTACCCAAAATAGATTGAGACCTACTAGAAGATGAGTGTTAGAGACACGAAGTAAGGAGATTAAAATGATCTTGAGGTTACAGCTTGTATTTATGGAATATACATGTAAATATGGAGAAAGCCTTGGGTCAGAAATAGGAGATTGTCGGAGTCTTAAGCCCCCTTGCTCTTCTCGACCAGCGACAAGGGAAGGGGACACTCCCCAACAAGGTCAGACCAGGACTGGTAGGGCCGGCTGACCGCCCCGCTCCCAGCCCTCTGGGCGGAGGACAATCAGATGCGTCAGGGAGACCACTTCACACCAGTAACTCATTTATTGAGGAAATCACACAGCTTTTATGTAGGGTGGGGGCTAGGCGGGAACCAATCAGCTTAAAGGTCAGCAAGGCATGGGAGCTTCACGCAGGTGAGAGTCCCATAGGACTATATGGCAAGCATGAGCTGATCACATTCGCAGAACTGTTGTTAACCAATCCCTGACCGTGGTCCGATTTATCGTCATTAACATTGAAACCGTCTTTGAGGCCTTGATCTTGCTCACTTGCCAGGGAGTAAGGAGTCAGCCTGAGTTAGTTAACGTGTCATTAGTCCCAACAGGAGATCAAGCTAGTTAGATTCCAAAAGCAATGAAAAAATCCACTTTAAGGAAAGCAATGACTATGTAATCAATGTCAAGATGCACCAAGGCCTGCTGGATCTATACACCTTAATTAATTAGAGGTTTTTGAGAGATCACAAATATGAATTATGAAAACATCTCAACCACAGATTCAACCACAGATATTTTAATAAGTTAATTTGCTTAAAATTTGAAACTCTAAAAAAGTGGACTTTGGAAGAAACAACAACCAAAAGTAAAAAAAAATAATAATATGTCATATGAGTTGAGCACTCAGTGCTACTTAAATACTAGTGACTGTGTATTAAAGCAAAGTGCACCCATTCACTGTGCGTGAAGAAAGTATGGTGTGGTGACATAGTTGTATTAATATTTGGTGAGGACAAACACCAGTTAACACCCCTGAAATTTCAGAGGCATTTTGCAAGATCACGCATTAAGGAGGATCTGCTGGGCTTAGGATAGACTGGCACCTCAGAACATTCTTCCTATTGTTACTAAATGGATGAATCAGTCACCTAATTTCTATTCTATCTGAAACATGGGCAATTCCCAAGAAAAGGTTACTTAATACTTTGTCCTGAGCAACAAAGACCCTCCCATTCTTTATATTTCTTTCTTTCTCTTTCTTTCTTTCTTTCTTTTTCTTTCTTTCTTTCTTTCTTTCTTTCTTTCTTTCTTTCTTTCTTTTTCTTTCTTTTTCTTTCTCTCTCTCTCTCTCTCTCTCTTTCTTTCTTTCTTTCTAGTAATAATATAAAATAGTGATCAGAAAAAGGAGAGAATTGGTATTAAACATGGTTTATACATTAAATGTTTTTAAATTCTGCCTTGGTGGATGATTTATAAAAAATAGATGGAAAGTAAGACAATTCTGAAAAACATACTAATTTGTTTTTAAAAATGATCATTTGTGCTTATATTGAAGCCATCTAGGTCTGTGTAAACCTTGACATCTCCTTCATTTCTGAATATTTACTTATCCCATCTTGGTTTCAGACTTCTAGCATACACTTCTCCTCAGGTCTTTCTTATAGAATTGTCTACATGTAGCTCATAATCTATTAGATTAAGGTGGTACTAATCTCCCAAACCCCATCTAACCCAGTTCCAGGGACTCATGACCTAGGTCAGGCAATGGGAGTACTTGGTCAACTTGGTCACAGTAACGACCTCAGGACAGACCAAGGGAATTCAACCCAGTACATATGTGTCGTCATTCTGCAGGGTTGTTGAGCTGGTGGGATGTACATCTGGAGCTTCCAGGTCCCACGGCTCAGGAGAACCTTCCAGAGAATGAAACCAACACAGAGAAACGTAGTGACTTTTGGCATTTGACTGAAACCATATTTGAGATTGGGGATATCCCTAAACTTCTCAATACCTGGGCCAATAAATTCCTACTTCTTTTTGAAATGTAATGGAGGAAGGAGAAGTTTGTTTCTAAATCCAGTTTGAAAGGAGTTTCTCTAAAGTATCCATATTGGAACACACTCTGTTCACTTTGCTGGAAAATCCTTCTTGTCTTCTCTTTACCTCCCAAATTTGTGCTAATTTTTCAAGGTCCAGTTCCAGCCCCACCCCTTCTAGGAAGTCTCCCTTGAATCTCCCAGCCCACTGAGCTCACCCTACTTGACTGCCTAGGCACACAGCGTTCCTACTCCCTGTTTGCAGGCATTGTTGACCTTGTAGTGTGGCCTTTTTTTTTTTTTTTTTCCTTCTTTTTTTCTTTATCAAGGTGATAATCTAATTTCCTAAGTGGTAAAGGATAAAGTTGATCCTTAATATTTTTATGACCCTCAGCTTTTGTCCTGGAAGGTTATATATAGTAAGTAAGCAACATATATTTGTAGTTTTAATGAATGGAATGAGAAGAGCTACATTTCTCATTCACCTGTTAGTCCAGAATAAAACCTTGCATGAAATACATGATTGCATAGCCATCAGGAAGGTAAACACCAGGGATTGCAGCTTCAGGGTGATCTTATCTGCTGTAATACCAAGAGCAAACATAGTATTGGAATATTGAGTTCATGTATATTGTATCTCGAGGTTTTTTTTTTTTTTTCCCCTAATACAGAAGGAGCCTAGTGTTGCTCTCTTACCATTTATGTTTTACTCAGTGTTCTCAATGTCATAAGAATCTTGGTCACAAAAAATGTTATTGTAGTTAGTATTGAGCTAAAACTGATAATTGAAATACATAAATACATTTCAGCTTTTTAATCAGCTAAACTCTTAGGATTCAAGGCCAGTATGTTTAAGATCATTTCCCAAAAAAATCTCCCAACTTGACCTATGCCCTCGCTTATGGGAAAGCAAGGTCGCCCAGAGACTTGCTTAAGTATTCTGGCTATGACAATCTCTTTTCCTTGTTCAGTTCCTTGTTCTTCAGGAGCCTCTTCCCACATTCTGCCTGCTACAGGTTTGCAAAACTTATTCAAATCAGGAGACAAGCTGTGTCAGCATCAGCTTGCCTAGATTTCCTTCACATTGTGGACATACTTAACATAAATGTAGTGTGCGCCGGTCATGGCCAAAGCCTAGAGGAAGTCTAGTAGGTTTTAAACATAGGTTACAATCAACCAAGAAATGAAAACCTCATAGAGGAAAGAAACCTGAACACTTGTCTTCATAATGTAAGAGTAGGCAAAATGAGGGACCACCTGCCAGAAAGTGGGGGGTCTTCCCTGCCTTTCCCTGTACTCTCCCAGTACCCCTACTGCCTGCTCCAAACCACACTCTCCCCTTTCCACTCTTGTGAGACTGAGTCTCTCACAAAGCTGAACAAAGGAGAGGAACCTGGGGATAGTTACAGGCATGACAATTTTCTTAGTCACACAGTAAAATAGAAGTCGACTTTTCAAAATCACACCTCTGAGTTTCTGGTATCAGATTCAGTCAGTATCCAGTCTTATCACCTCTTTTAATTTTCATTAGTTATAGTCAAACAGTTTTCTGACAAGTTCTTTAAAAAATGATTTAATAAAAAAAAAAATTTATTGACCTAAATTGACACTGCCTCAGTTGTGCCTCATAGATAGGCTCACAGAGCATAAATCTTCTACTTCACCATTTTTCCACAATGATCATTGCAAGTTTCCTTTGTGAATATTTATTTTCATATTTTCATTGGTAACTGGTGGCACTTCAAGGTGAAGAAGGTGTTTTTCTTAGTCATTACATATTTGGCTAATGCCAGAAATTATTTTTAGTTGTAATCTCCTGCTGCTTACCTTGTTGCCTGAGAGATTTAAGTTTACTGCGTGAAAATAGCAATTTGAAGAGATGAAAGTATAACAAATGCTAAAAATAGCAACCAACGCTCTTGTCATTATAGTTAACTACAGCACCACACCCATTTCCCTTTCTATTGTCTGTCATTAAGTATTATATCTGAAGTGAAACTTGTTTCCAGTACAATCAGTAGAATGAATAGCGAAACCATAAAGTGATCAAAGGATTAGTGAAAGAATTTGTTCTCTTTCGCACAGTGAGAATAAACCTGATTTTCAGGAATTCATACTGACTAAAACCCCTTTGGGATTCCTAAGTTGGGAATTCTCATGTATTTTCTTCTAAGGAATTTAAAAGTTACTTGGGAATGTAGTTTGGTGGTAGAGCACTTGCCTAGCATGAGTACAGCCCAGGGTTCAATTCCTATCAGTGAAAAAAAAAATGCTTAATTTATAAATGTTGTAAATAGGAAAAATAAAATTCATGGATAGGCATTACTCCTTTAGATGTCTGATTGAATTTTTTTTCTATATTTACTTGACAAATCATAGAAGTAACTCTTGCTGAATATCTACACAGCACATTTATTCATTTCTATAGCAGCTTCTTTCCACTAATCTTGGAAATATATTTTTATAAGTACTAGATTGGCAAGTCTATTACCAGAAGGTCAGATATTCTTAGAGTTGACATTTTTCAAGTACAATTTATTGGTTCTTTTCCAAAGTAAAAAAGAATCACTAGAAAATTTGTGGCAATAGTAGATAGAGATGTTGCCTTATCAAACCTTCTGAAATATGTGGCTATTAATTTTAATGTATATTTTTATTACAAAAAAATGGGATGAAGAAGAATATGAACAACATAACAAATGTCCATGTAATCTTGGCTGAGAATTGATAATATTAACACTCTGCCACATTTATTTCAAATATTTCCCTTCTCTTTAAAATAAATTAAACATGAAAAACAGATATAGCACCTTTTCTAGCACTTGATTTTGCCCTCTCTTATTTGTTAATATTTTTTGTGTTTGCTTAATCACCTCATCTTTCTGTAACATGGGTTTACTTGATGCTTTGACTATATCCTTTGTTGTTCTGAAACTTTATGTGTTTTTTTTTCTTTTTCCCAAACTTTTCCCTGACCTTCTCCTTGATCTTTATTTCCCCTAAACTCCTCCTCCCTGATCTTCTCCTTCTTGATCTCTCCTGCCTAATCTCATTTTCTCTGACTCACCTCTTAAAACTTCCTGTTCCTCATGATGGGCAGAATCACAGCCTTTGGGACAGGAGTCCCCTGTGTTTCTCCTTTGCTAGCAAAGCAATAAACCTTCATTTTCCTTTTTCTCAAAACTGTGTCCCCATTATTGAATTGGCCTCAGGGACAAGTTCTGAGCTTTCGGCAACATTTCTAGTAAGCATTTTGAAAATAACGACTTGCTTACCTTCATTTCTTGTCCTAGCTACTAGTACAGTTTCTAGAACATAGTGGATGTTATGCTCAGTAAATGTTAGTTGAATGAATGAATTAGTGAATAAAATTTTTTTCTTTTGTTATCCTGCTTCATACCTCCCCACACTTTCTCCTCTTTACAGTTTAATTGGCCAATAACAGGATTCTCTATTTTGGTTTTTCTTCTCCTTTTTCTCTTCCCAAGAATTGGACTGCTGTGTAGGCCATCACTCTTCTCCAGTCAGGTGTCCTTGGATATTAGCTGCTGCTTTGAGTGGGATGTACCAAACCCCTCTGGCCCTTTGTAAGTGTGCAGCTATCTACTGCTGGAGTCCATGATTGCTGTACTAACTTTATGTATTGAGGTGACACATATAGCTTTGGGGAATAAGAAGGCACTCCCCAGGGCCTCTCTAGCCACACTGCTCTTTCCCCTCTGCTGCTCCCACCATATGTTAGAACAGGTACCTGGTGATATGGTCCCTCCCAGTAGGTACAAAAAAGTGGGACACAAGTTCCTGTTTCTACTAAACTAATTCTCCTCTTATCTGAATATTTTATTTTAGTTTTTATTTTAGTATTATTCACTCTTTTAAAGCCCAAGGTAAGAGGTAAGAGGATCCTTAACTCACTGGCTTCATTTTCATCCCTGTATTGGACTCAGTGTTATAACAAGTGGAAGACAGTTGTTAGGTGCTCAGTCTCTGGAGTCAACCTGACAGAGTTTAAATCCTGATTTGTCCACTTACCAGCTGTGTGACCTCAGGCAAAGCTATTTGCTCTTTCAGGGCTAGTTTGCCCATCGTAAACCATAATAATGGTATCAACCTCATAGAGTCACAGAGTGCTTTAAGTGAATTATGCATGGAAAACACCGCCAACAGTACTAGAGTAATAGAAGAGGGCTATTATAAACTTCTGAATCTTATAGATACTGGAAGAAGAGTTGTCTTCTCTGAACTGCCTCAAATATGGGCATTCTTAGGGCAGTAAATAAAGTGAGTCATGAGCAGCACTTTGAGCCTAATATTATGATAACCTCCTCTGTACACTGAAGACTTCTATAAACTAGGAGAATTAAACTTAATGAGATTAGATATCATGAAACTGCAGGTATACCATGAAAGACAATCAGAAAGTATATGTCAAAAAGTAATTGGAAAAAATATTAGAGACGTATTGGGAAATTAATTAACATATATTACATTTTCATTAAATTATAGTCTCTTTCATAAATAAAACTACATTTGCAATTTTATACTTTTTCTTAAACAAGGGTCCTAAAGCTTTATCTCCCCACCTGTAAAGTCTGAATTTGTCCCTAAATTATTCTTAATCTTTTTTGTATTTTTAATTCTAAACTCCTTTGAGAATTTTATGCATTTCGTGGGTGTTTTCCAGAAAAATGTATGAAGTATTTTTGTACAAGATGAAGGAGTTCACCCATTCCCATAAAGCCCATTCATGGGCCTTTGGTTAAAGACCCCTGGTTTGAAGGAAATACCAAATACGTTTATCATAAAACATAACACATCAGTTGATAAGAATATGATGGGCTCGCTTGAATTTCTTCCAGGTGCTTTAGCTTCACACTCCTTCTTTCTACCTCATGACCCTCAACTTCTCATACACTTGTGGCTTTCTGCTGTCCCAGACAGTAGCTAAAGGTTTGGAAGGCTGATGCCCTGGGCAAGGGTGAAGAGAGATTGAAGGGCTCTTACCTTTGGGTTTTCTCTAAAGCAAACATTCCGCAGGAGAAAAGTCACACTCATGAGGAGTAAAGAGAGAAGGATTTTATTTTTTCCTCTTGTCGACTATTTCAAATAAGCCAGTGGCTTCCCACATGTTCCATAGCAACTTGTGTTTATGCCTAACTCACCACCATGCTCATGTGGTCTAATCATTCATCTGTCTCTCAGAGTATAAGGTGTTGCCAAATAGGGTCCACATTGTTCACCACTGTGATGCAACTTCCAGAATATGGTGGAACATCAGTGATTATCAAATGAACGAGTGAAGAGAATGGAGAGAACCAGACTTTCTGAACTACTTTTTATTTGTGCTGAATAGTACCAATGGAACCAAAATACCTTTTTTTAACTCAATAACCAAAGCATCCTTCATGTTATTAATATAATCTATTTCCTTTTTAGACTAACATTCATAAAAGTAAGTCACAATGTAAGCTTACTTAAAACAATGTAAACTGATAAACTCTGAGATGATATCCATCAATAGACAAAATTTCTGAGGTTGAATCTAAAAGATTTATGCAAACTACACATTTAATTTTACATTCATTGTAACATTGCTAGTTGGTGTCTCATGGGTGCATTGAGAATTTTAAATAGTTAAAACATGACTGGCACCCCTAGGAGATGGTACACTGGCATACATCAGAATGCACATGGATTTCCTAAAACAAAATTTTAAAAACTGCTGAACAAGAACACCTTCAGCTCCACTAAATTGGACTTCCCGGTCAGTTAAAGATTGCCACTCAATCTGAATGTATGCATTTCCCTTAGCTAGCCTCCTTAAGAGCTCATAATATTAGTCATCTTAAGGCTTAGGAATTTCCTGTAATGAGTTTAGGTAATGAGTTGAAGGGAGTTTCCAGAAGAGGCTCCAGATGTGGAGCTGACCAGAGTCCAGGTCTTTATCACCTGGTACATTTTCACACTGTGTCCTCACAGGCACTTTAACAGCCAGTTTCTGCTAGTTTAGACTGATTTTAAAGCCCTGGCTCTTGGGTTCATTGGTTCTCCTTTATAAGGATGCTTTGAATCCCCATAAGAAGTGTGTGTGTGTGTGTGTGTGTGTGTGTGTGTGTGTGTTGCCTGTTGGTTAAGAGTCTGAACTCTGGAGCTAGACTTGGACAAGTTACTGTGGGTCTCAGTTCCTGAAATGGAAAATGGAAAGAATAATAGAACCTAACTACCTCATAGATCTGTCATGAAGATCAAAGGAGTTAATGTATACAAAGGACTCTGGACACTCTCTGGCACATAAGTGCTAGCTATTGTTAACTGCATTGCATCACCATAACATTCCATTCTTCTTATGTTATGCATAATATGGGTTGTTGCTTTAAATGGAGGAGTGAAGAGAAAGTGTGGAAGTAGAAGGGGTACTGTCTTATTCCTTAAAGTATTTTAAGTTTTGTAACAAAATGAAAGAAACTCTCAAAGCAGAAATTCCTCTATGGAGATTCAGGAACTTGAAAAGCACATGTCTGCTAGTCCATCTCCACCAACGATCTGCCTAAGCATCTGGCTGTAGATGTAAAGTGGATGAACAAAGTAGGGATATCAGAGAAAATGTGAAACTCTAGTATAACCAATAAAAAGTGCATTTGGGGGGCTCAAGAGCCATCCAATGGAAATAGAACCCCATCTTTAGCTGGGAGCCTGAAGCACAATGGCTGGGTTCAGGCCAGGGTCAAGAGTGGGATAAAACAGTCCCCTTGTGAACTTGCTCATTCCAGTCTCAACAAATCCACTCCCCTTTGCCCTGAGTTCATCAGAATGGACTTACCTGCTGCATTTGACTAGAATAGTCCCCTCTCTTGACTTCCATAGCACCAGGCTTTCCTGGATTTCTTTTTACTTCTCTATTCCACTCATTTGTAATGCCCTGCTTATGAGTGTGATTCACTGACCTTCAGAGCAACTTACCTTTCTCAACCACGCCAGCACCTGCTTGTGTGTTTCATTCCACTCCATTCCAGTTGACAAGCCGGGACAATTTGCTCTCAGCGTTTGTTGCCCTTTTGGCACTCAGGTTCCCTTAGTTCTCCAACATTTTCCACTCAGAGATCTCTCTATCCACTTCACATCAGTCACCCACTCACATCACCATACAACTGTTGACTTCAACATCCTTCAACACTACTCCACCCACAATGTTTTAATATGAAATTCTTCTCTCTGCCTGTAATCTTTTCTTCTCCTACTTCTTCCAGTTCCTAATACCTACGGTATCTGCTCTTTAGTCTCATCAAAGCCTCTAAGTTATTAGCCGCCTTCTCATTTGAAATTTTATTACTCCTTTTCTGGAAGTAATCAGCAATGTGGCCAAGATTTCATCTCAAGGAGGAAGTCACTCTTATATCCTATAAGTAAGGAACTATAAGTTAGGTTACTTGACTAAGATCTTACAACTTGAGCCCAAACTTTTAACCACAAAATTTTATATGTAACCTTGTTCAGCATCATTTTTTTTTATTTATTATAGGTACCTACACACAAATCAGTATAAAAAATCTAACACTGAAAAATAGGCCTATACCAAATTAATAGACATAGTTCTAACTCAGTTTATTGCTTAAATAAAATACAAACTGAATAGAATTTAAATATCTGTATTTGCAAAGCCAATCTAAATAATTGAATACATACATAGGTCAAAAATTATGCCAATTTGAGTACTATTATCGTCACCATTCTATAGGTAAGAAACTATAAGTTAGGTTACTCAACTAATCTAATTATTGAGCTTTATATCTGCTTAGTGTATAACACATTTGAAAGTTTCTAAATTTTTCAAACTGAATTCGATCTATACTATATATACTTTCTTCTAGTAATTAAAATCATATATATTTAGCATATATATTTATACCTAGCACTTTATCCATGGAACCAGTAGTTTTAGATTATAGTTTTGAATTCATTGAGTGTAAATCAATTTTATTCACCAAAGTTTTAGTGAGGTTTGCTCTTTGCAATTCATCTCTTTTTACTGCTCAGCAATTTAAGGAGCAGTGGGTTTGAAGTCTGAAAATGAGGTTCAAGGTCAGAGTATCATAACCTTGTTGTTTGACGTTAGGCAAGCCCCTGAAGGTTCATGAGTCTCACTTTTCTCATCTGCAAGGCGGGGATAATGATACCTTCCCTGCCAACTCCACGGAGCAGGTAGAAGGGTCAAGTGAGATAATAAATCTGAAAGTGTTTCTGAAACTATAAAGCACAGTATAATGCAAGGTAATTAGCCACCTACCATCCAACAGTTCACGTGAAGGGAATAAAGTCCTCCCCAAGGAACATGGGTGCAAAATACAGAACTGAGTTAAAGTTCCTTAAATTGTACAAAAATAAAACATAATAATAAAACCTCTACATAGTCAATAAATGACTTTGAAACATTTCTACTTCTGATTTTAATTGCACCAACCAGAAAGCAAAATTAGCTTTTTCCAATTGTTTTGGTGGATCAGAATTAGTTTAGTACCAAAAAAAAAAAAAAAAAAAAAAAGGTTCAGGACACATGATTGCCTGATTGAAGTTTTCTTTGATATTGTTTTCTGTACAATAGAGTCATAAAAGAGGCACAAAGAAAATAAGTTTCTTTATTTGTAAAAGAATAAGTTATTTTGTTGTTGTTAAAGTTATATAAGTTTAAGCTGATATTTAGATGTCCTCTTGGCAGGTTTTATTTTGGAAAGGAAGCTTTATACTGGAACCCACAATATGAATTGTTTGACCTGCTGAGGGTTCAACTGCTGTCAGTGACAGGAAGGCAGAGTTGCCATGTTGTCATTTTTTTGAAACTCATTACAGGGAAGTGTGAGTAAGTTATAGTAAATGAAAAACACCAGCTAAGTAGCTTTGAATGGTCTGCATAAGAATATACCATCTGGATCTCTTACCTTCAACCAGAGAGAACTTAGGGTTCAAAATCACCTTTCTAGCAATAAAACTGGCGTTACAGTAACAACCAGACCAATATTTTACCACAATTTTGTGTAGGAAAAGTGAACTTGGCCTTAAAAATCAGGATAGTTTGACAAATAGCCATATAGTGTCCCACTTAGTGGTAACAGAATAAATTGTTCCATGTTGTGTGAGAATTGCCCCATAATTTTGATTGAGTTAAAATAAATTAAGACCCAATTAAGAGTTTTAAGTCCTTCTAGAAATTAATATCAGAGCTTAAGCTAAAGTTACATTGCCAAGTTCTCTAACATGAAAACAGTCATACCATCTGTGCTTGAGAGGATCTAATGAAATGTGATTCATTCATCAAATATGGGCCACCTCCTGTCTTCAAGAAAGTGAACAAACCCTGAAAGATTTGGTAGTGTTTAAAATAAGCTATGTTTTTCTTTAAACTTAAAATATTAGGAGGTAGATCAATGACATCAATATAAAGAACAATAGCAACAACAACAACAAAAAAAATCAAATTGAGCTTTGAGTTGTAGAAGTTAAAATAATCTGACTTGGGAATTCATGTCATGACAAAGTGCTTTGAAACTATCAGACTAGTTCAGGTTGTGGAGAAAGTAAGAAAAGGTTTTCAATGACTTGTTCATGTAAATCATCTCCTCCCCCCTACTTTCCTTTGCTTAATAAAATAGGATAGGAATCAATGACCTAATACCATGTCTTCCAAACTCTATATGCTCAGCAAATATTTGTTGAATAAATTAATGCTTAAAAATCTACTTCTCTATATCATTTGAGGGACTACTTAGTAAAAAAAATGATTCTATTTAGAAATACAAAAGTACTACTTAATAATTATAAAAGTAATTTTATTTCAAGGTCTATTTTAGTCAAGATCATTTGTTTCAAATGAAAACGGTCATCCCATCAACTACCATTGTGAAATTTTGGTGCAGTACAAACAGGAAGAAAATACATTCATTTGGGAGCCTGGAACTCCTGATGAGAATCCAAAGACTGAGTGGTGTAATTATTAAGTGAATCGTGAACTGGAATGGTTCTGGATAATTAAAGCTAAAGATACCTCTGCATTTCCATTCTCCTTAAACTGTGTTCCATAAGTGATGAAAATCATTTGCATAAGCAGTACATTTTTTAAAATGTTACTAAAAATACATTTTAAAGAATCGATTGACAGCAAATATGGTCACACAGTAATCACGAGACTTATTTGAAATGATCTTTTTTAAACAATGTGCTCATGATGATAACTGGATCATATTTCTTAAATGTAGGAAGTCTTGCCAGGCACAGTGGCATAGACCTGTAATTCCAGGCACCCAGAGGCTGAAACAGGAAGATAGCAAGTTGGAGACCAGACTGCGTAACTTAGTGAGACCCTGTCTCAAAATAGAAATTCAAAAGGGCTGGGAATGTAGCTCAGTAGTAGAGGTCCCCAGAGTTCAATCCCTACTACTTAAAAAAAAAAAAAAAAAGGAAGTCTCCCACAGCCCAAAACAGTTAAGATGAAAAGACAATGTATTATGTATTGACTACCTACAATATTTGTGACTCTGCTGAGCTATTATTATCTCTGAAATTTCAAAGTCCTGTGTTTACCCACCACCTGCTTCTCATTAAGTATGCTTTTTTGTTCAACATTGTATTTTAGATGATAAAATATAACTTTTAAATGTTAGCGTGAAGCATCTTATACACATTGCTTAATAATCCATGAGATCATGTTTCATGCTGAGTTTTCACAAATTGATTCTTTTTTCTGGAAAGCACCCCCTGCCCACTGTCCTCTGCTAACTTTCAGTCCTCATTTAAACATTACCCCCTAAAGATACAAACTCCCATGTTAGATCTAAATTTCTCTCCAAAATTACAGTTTGGAAAGAAGTAGAATGCTTGTTTCCCACATGTCCAACACTCGAAAGAATTTGTAGCAACCATCAAGGCAGAAACCATATCTGTCTTGTTCACCACCTCATCTCTGCCCCCCAAGACACATCCTGACATAGAGTAGGTGCTCAAAAATATCCAGTGCATGAACAGCACATGTGTCCGAACTGTAGAAAGTGTTTTAAGAATTTAAAAATATGTGGTCCTTAGGTGACTTAAATTGCACATTTTTATAACATCACATACAAAAATGAAGGATCTTATAGTTTTGTTAATACCTTAATAGATTAAAAAAATGGAGTCCCCATTGTAGACTGAAATAGTTGAAAGGTGAAGTATTTGTTCTTTAAACTTGGCTCCATTTTGATTTATTCTGTCTTGCCAGTTACAGAGAACTTCTAACCATGGAGTAAGTAAGTGGTTGCTGCAGTGTTACTTCCATTTGGTGCAAGAAACAGGCAACAAGGCCTTCTTTCTTCTTTCTTTCTTTGCTATGCTTCTCATGGTCAAAAGATGGCAGTGTGTTAGAGAGTGACAGCCTTCTTTGGAGGTTTGAACTGAACAGCGGGTGAGTATCTGTCAGTGGATCTCATGAATTATCCTGGCTGGCAGAATTCTCAGGTTTCCAAAGGATGTCTAAAGAAGTTCATGGCTCCCAGGAGAAATGCACATACTTTGGGGGTCCATTACTTTCCTTTGTTTACAAAAGCAAAGAGAGATCTAGAAAGTATACGTTCTGTCAAACTCTGATGAACAACATATTTTAACCACAAATAAAAATGTGTATTATATAATATCAAAAATAAAAATTATTGGTATAAAACCCAAATTTCAAATGCTACCATCAATCCACCTATTGATCTCTTACAGAGAATACTGCCTTCAACTTGTTTACAAGCTAAGACATGTCTCCTAAAAAGTATTTTATTTTATGGGAAGTTCACATGGAAGTGCTTGTTTTCTTCATGAACTTTAAAAAGTTTTTCATTTATAGCAAAGTCATCCACAAGCAAAGTGGAGGTGTGACCTAAATATGAACTAGCTGAGGTTATCCTTTGTAGCTTCCCCTTTTGATTGTCCTTCTTTGGGAGCTGCTGTTCTCAGCCACCTGCATGTCCTGGTGCAGGCATGGAGCTCTCCTCTGGTGAGCATGTCTTCCTCTGGAAGAAGCCCTGGATTCTAACCCAGTTTTTTGTCTACCCTCCTGTAAGAACTTCCAGTGCCTTTTCATTACTATAAGATGCACTCTACTGCCAATCTTTCATTCATTCATTTATTCTTTTATAAATGGAATTCCTACTATGCATCAGTCCCTATCTCACCAACAGGAAAGCTCTGCCATTAAGAACCAGGTTGGGGAAAACCTGGCTGCCAAACAGCAATAATAATGCTTCAAACAGATAAACTGAGGCAGAGCAAAGCAATTTGCTATGGCAGGGCATACCAGTTTTTGTATTTAAGAGGAAAATAGTCATTTTCTAGCCTTAATTCATGGTGTTATGCCTGGTCCAGGACAGACATGCAGTAGATGTTTAGACATAAGATTTAATGCTGAGATGAAAGGATGGGATTGATATTCTTGGACCTCTCTTTGTTCCTTTCATATCATCACATGTTGGGGAAGAGAAATTTCTACTATGGACTACCTATACCCACAGCAGAAGGACTGAAGCACAAATTGTACTTTTAGTTGTATTCTTTCTTATTATGAGATCCTTGGTAGAAAAAAGAAGAATAATTTGTTAAAGGATAAGCCAATAAAATGGAGATTGAAATAAATTCCTGAAGCTCAGCCCTGCTTTTACTACAAAAAAGCCACAGGGTGTGGTAGGTGCCATGGGGCCATCAGGTACTTGTCCCTGGCAGGGAATAGGCCTAATTTGTTTGGCTTGACTAATAAATATGACTCAGGCATTCACACTAGCAAGTGTTCATTTCCTTAAAAATTTGTTCTGCTTTTGTTTTATGTGTTCCCTAGAGGTTTTCATTTATCCTCAAAGAAGTTCCTAAACTGCCTAAACTCTTCCCTAAGCTCTTATCTTTATGGATTAATGGATCAACACTTTTGAGAATCTACTTTATGTATATTTTATCTGTCTTATACTAAACAGGCCAAAACTCTGCCAGCTACCTGGATAACTTGTCTATAAGTGACTTGTGATTCAGTTCACAACATCTTTTCTTGAGAGATTATTTTTCCCAAGGATAAAATAAGTGTATTAGGAAGAATTGGTTCTCCTCCTTGCAGTTTTGAATTCAGGCACATCAGGTGTATCAGGAAATAGCTCAGTGCAACCAAAGAGGAAAATCACCCAAGGGATGGGACCTTCAAGACTGTGACTTCATGCCTGTAAACTGAGGACTAGCCAGTTGATCCGGCACTGCGGGCGTGTGTCAGTTGGGGTTCCCAGGCAACAATAGCCTTCACTGTGAGACTGCACATGGGAAACAGCTTGTTTTTGTTTTCCCTTGTGCCATTTTGGGGTCTAAAACATGGAGGCTCTTCTCTTTATTTGAATGCCATAGAGACAGTAGGGAACTCCAGCCTCCTTGTTTCAAATATAGGACAATTATTCCTGAAACTCCAAAATTCAAGGAGTTTTTTGAACTCTGTCATTGTGTTGGTGGCTTTTTATCCCTGAGGGCAGGAGGAGCAGGTTTTCTTGTAGAAGAGGAGGCAGATTTCAGGAAGTTCCCATAGAGTCACTTGATATTTCTCCCTGGAATGGGGAGGAGGAATGAGATAAGAGAAGGGTGTATGGAGATGAAGCACCTTCACAAAGACACCATATACAGCCCAAGCACATGATTCTGAAGACTTGCAGACTTGTCTGCACCAAAGGCACACATGTAATGAAGTTTTCCATCTTTAACTTACCAGTATATGTTGAATTTCCTCACAGCCAACACCAGATAAGCTTTGAAACTAAGAAAAGATTCTCAATTTGCATATGCCCTAAATTGATAAAATTACTCAGACATGGGAAAAAGAACTGCCACTTATAAATTCTCATTTAGATAATCTGTCATTTCAACAAATAGACTCACCCTCATCAGATTATGGGATCCAACCTTTTGCAGGTACATAAAGTCCTGAGAATTTGATTAATAACACTAAAGGATTCATTTAATTTAGAACATAAATAAAAAGGGCTATTTGTTCAACCAATTAATTTTTAAGGATTTCTAGCCATTATCATGTAAGCTTTTTAACAAGCAATAGTTGGCACTATTTCACTGAAAAAAGAAACTCAGAGACATAACTTACAATAAAAGAATTTATGCATGTCCTGGATTTTATATATCTGCATATACTACAGAATTGCAATGTGAAAGACATATGCTTTTTCAAATTCATATCCAATTTATTTTTGCTTACAGGTACAATGGAGCTTCCTCTCTCTTAAGGATACATATAAAGATAAGGAGTCATATATTTCTCATTGTTTAATAAAATGAAACTGAACTCCTTAACATGAGAGAGATTTTGTTTGCTTTGGCGTTAAACGAAGTATCTAATGAAATATATTTCCCATTTGTGGTCATGGCTTCCCAACCACAGACACAAGTAGACCTAGTTCCTTCCTTCCTTGCATGGAAGCTCACAAAAGAAAGAGATCTCCACAAAAATTGCAGTTTAAAACTGCAAGTTACAAGTTCCCAGAAAATTGTTAAATTTAATTATTAAGCAGTCTGTATTAAAAATGTTGACGCAAGAGCTAATGTCCCCAAAACAGGATCAAATACTGTGGCAGAGACTAAGGACAACTCAATAAATATTCGGTGTGTTCCTCCCACATTTCTCAGTCTCCCTAAAGTTAAAAAAATGTGCTGCTACCTGTAATCTTAACTATTTACATTTTCTTTCCCTTCTGTGGCTGGAAATGATGGATTTCAAGGAGGTAAAATTGCATGGTGGTAGACATCTGGCTATCTGAGATGCTGCTTAGAGAAGAATCGTGCGGGAGAGTTGCCCAGAGCCTCCTGGGCTATGAGATGAGCACAGATAGACTAACACTATGTGAAGACTTTGAGATTAGGACTTGAATTAGTAATTGATTTTTCCACTTGGTTTTCCACCTGGTTTTAGAAAATCAATCCCAGCACTCTTTCTAAAACAATACTTCTTTCCTCTAATGCCAGCAATACATCAATTTGATAATTTGGAAACATTAAATGTTTAGCTATATTGCTATATAGTCAATCTTGTCATTAATAATAAAAATTTAAAACACAAAGTATTAGATTTAGAAATTTTAGGGCATTTAAGTATTATGTGTAACATGCACACTCTCATTCTCCCAGAGTGGTTAACAACTAAATGCTCTTGATTGAACTCTGAGGTTTAATTGGAATTCCTTCTGTAAAATTATAGGATCTGACTGTGGATGAAATATTTAACTGGGAATTTTGGGTAGTAAAATGAGAGAAGGAACCTGAGTAGTGATGAGGAAGACAACTTCTTAACACATACTTAAGATGTGGCTGAGGTGAATACAGAAAAATCACCTCACGAGTAAAACCAGTAATTACAAAGAATAGCAGTTAGGAAAATTCTTCCTATAGAACAGTATAAAAAATTTTTTTTCTCACCTCAGAATAGAAAAGCTTTACAACATCTGCCCATAAAGATTTCAGAACTACTATAGATCAGTGATGAAAGCAAGAAGTCAACTTAATCCAATTTTTCCTGAATGAGTTTGGTTTGGTTTTTCTGACCCTGTTGTACAACGAATGTTGGTGTGGGTAGGTTGTAGGTGGAACAGATAACTTCATAGGTTTCCTATTCTATGAGGAACTTTGTTGGTAACTCATGGAGGGGAAAACCTGCAGATATTATCTAGAGATCCTAGGTTCATGGGCAATGTAGCTACTTTTAGGTTATTGATTCTTTCCTTTGAGAGTGGATAAGTGCCCTTGGTGACCATGATGGCAGGCTGCGATAGAGACTATTCATGCTCACCAAGTATTTCATGTGCCTTCTTATTTCCCAACTTCCACTGCAGTTGAATTGGGGTCATGTGACTGATTCTGGCCAGTGGGCTTCAAGTAGAAGTGAAGTTTATCACTTCGAGGTGGAAGCAATTAAGATTAGGGGGCCCTTCCCCAACTGTAATTGAATGACCACAAAATGTCAGAAAGACAAGATGAAAAGCCCTGTGCAAGTAGGGACCACGCTGCCTGACCAACGTGGAACTGTGACATGAGCAAGAAACAAATTTTTGTTACATGAATCCACTGGAATTTTAAAGTATGACTCTGAGGTTTTAATTATATGACTAACAAATGAAACAATAACTACCAGTGCTCTGACCCAAGCACAATGTTCATTTTCCTTTAAGGGAAATCTCTACAGAATTCAGTATTTATTTCATCATATATTTTTTTGAACCAGGTATTATGACAAACACTACTACAGAGTTTACACGATGTGTTTTTCTTTTTCTATCCCAAATTTCACAGTCCAGTTCTCTAACCTATCCTCCTACAGGGCTGCCAGGGAGTACCTGCCTGATCAGGCTTTTTGAGATTGCATCCACTGGTCTCTAGGAAGGTTTTGGATAATCCCGAGTAAGGAGGTACTGTGCATTGCTTATTTTGAATAATGACAGAACCTTGGGGAGATCATCCATATAAAGGAAGCTCCACACCCAGTGCTTTAAATTTTTCTCTCCTTAACCTGAGAATTCTTTCTTCTCTACAACTACATTTTATTACCCTGGAATTTTTTTTCATGAGGGCACGAGGAAGAAAAATGTTGTTCTTGTTTGAGAATGTTCTTTCCTTGGAGGCAAATGTAGTTTAAAAGAACACCTCAAAATCTGTTTTTTTTTTTTCATTTTTTTTTTTGGTGGGGAAGCTGGATACCAGAGATTGAACTCAGGGGCACTCAGTCACTGAGCCACATCCCCAGCCCTATTTTGTATTTTATTTAGAGACAGTTTCTCACTGAGTTGCTTAGCTTCTGACTTTTGCTGAGGTTGGCTTTGAACTCGTGATCCTCTTGCCTTAGCCTCCTGAGCCACTGGGATTACAGGCATGTGCCACCATGCACGGTTATTTCAGTTTTTGACCTATACACTCTCTTCCCATTTTTCCCAATTCCTCATCATTCTCTCTGTGATATTCAATCAATAAATCATGAAGCCTGCAGACTCTACCTTCTAAATATCTCCCAAATAATACTGCAAAAGCCCACAGCTTCTACCTTGAACCGAGGCTCCATTTTCGCTCAGCTGACCAACATGGAACTGTGATGTGAGCAAAAAACAAATTTTCGTTACATGAATCCACTGGAATTTTAAAGTATGACTCTGAGGTTTTAAAGACATGACTAACAAATAAAACAATAACCACTAGTGCTCCGACCCAAGGACAATGTTCATTTTCCTTTAAGGGAAGTCTCTACAAAATTCAGTATTTATTTCATCATGTATGGTGGTGTGCTAACTCTGCATCCTGCTTCCAGGTTTGCTGCCCCACAATCTGATCTTTATATCCAAGAGAGGGGACACTAAGTTAAAGGTAGAATCATGTCACCCTCTGCTTAAAAACATTCACTACTTTTAGGACTAACTTAATACTCAGCATGGTTCACAAGAATTCTCTACTTCTTCAACTTTATTTCATAACAACATCCACACTTTCTGCTCACTTTGCCACAATCCTGTAACTGTGTACTCTATGAGCCAATCATGTTGAACTCTTTTCAGTTTATTCAGTTTTTGTGTTACCTCCTGTGTCCTAACCATCCCACTTCATGTCCAGGTTAGGAATACCCCCACCAGGTGCTTGTTAACTGCAGGTCTATTTTTTCTCTCATAAGACTTTCAGACAGTGTGGTAATTGTCTCTATATTTGTCTACATTTATCACAAAACTATAATTACCATCAAGGTCAAAGCAGTGTCTATCTAAGTCACCATCTTAACTCTAGTACTCATGCTTTTTTTTACCCTCCCACATATATTCATAGAGAAAATAATGAGGTTATTTTTGACCACCTTGAGTGGAATCTACCCATGAAGCATTAAATGAAGATATACAGTACATAACTGGGTATATTTTTCTGGACTGTAAAGAAAGAAATCTGGGGTATAGACATAGAGATCTGGAGGGAAGCGGTACACAGATGCTCCTGAATCCAAGAACATGAGATCAGGTAGGAAGAAAAGGAGGGTCCAGAAGGAAAGATATCTAGGAATGGAACTCTTGTATTTATGAAATAGAAAAATAATGGCAGGATTATCAGAGATAGTACTTAGAAAAGTGGAAGGAAAGCTACAAGAGTGAGAAACCATGGGAAAAAAGGGGGGTTCTCCAAAGGAGGGATATTTGACTGTTGTGTGGAAGTCAAGCAAGATAAGAACTAATAGGGTTTTACCCATTGGTTTTAGCAAGAAAAATGGTATTGATGGTCATTATCAGAATAGTTTCAATAAAATGTTGGGTGTGGAAGGTATATTTCCATAGATTGAGAGATAAATGAGTGATGACGATGTGAAGAAGAGCTCCAGGAGTTTTTCTGTGATAACAAGTAGAGAGCACTAACTCACACATCTTTCAAAACTCAGACACTACTGCTGCCTCCTCCAAAGTCTCCTCATATCCCACACCACTTTCTGGTTTCTACCACATCTCCTCATATTCAGTCCTATGCATAACTCCATTTTATCATCGATTACACAACTCATTGTAATCAACTGGTTATTTGTCTTTTTCATTAAATCATTGATTCTGAATCCATGGGAGGTTACTTCTTATGAAAGCTGTTGAAATCTTAAAACCACTTTGTTGAGAAGTTCATCCATGTACATACCCATAAATTTATACATAAAATTTCAATAAGTTAAATGTAAACCCAGTTTGGAATCCCTACATAAGAATTTCAACTAGGTGATAATATGTATTGTGTATTGCTTTGTACCCCAGGTGGCTATACAGTATCAATTACAAAATAGATACCCAATAAATGCTTGATGAATGAATAAATGAATGAATTGCAAAGCAGAAATATGCACAAAGAATATCAGAAGTATGGAAGCACAAATCTCAGACTAACTTGGAGAAAAAGGAATCCTTCAACACAGAAATATTAAAAAGTAGGATAATAAAGTAAGGAGCAACGTTTCTCATTGAAAGAATGTCAGATAAAAAGGTCCACCAAACTGTTTCTCATTGAAAGAATGTCAGATAAAAAGGTCCACCAAACTGTGTAGAGAACAAATAATTTAATTCAAATGGCATCCAATAATCATTTGGGGAGTATCAAAAGACAAGAGAGTAGTCATTCTCTCATACTTACAAGTAAGCCTGAATAGAGGCTATTTTTAAAAACATAACATCTTCCTTTGAAATTAATTTCTAGAAAAAATGTAACTTTTATCATCTATGTACCTGTGTCGGAAACCGACCCCCAGCCTTAGGCATGGTCAAGATGGCGCCTGACGCTGAGCCAAAAGCGGCCAGCTATACAGTAAACAACCAGCGAATTCCAATGATTGGCTAGTTAACGATGTGATTAGAGCATGCCCCCCTCGTGTACCTATCCTATGCTTGCAGCTGTCCGCGCTTACCTCATGTACTCTCCCCTGATTGGTTGAAGTGTATATAAGCCTGGTGGGTGGGAGAGTAGGCGGCGGAGGCTGAAGCTGAGCTGGAAGCTGGGAGTAAGAAGAAGCCGAGAGAAGAGAAGCTGGGAGTGTGCGGAAGCTGGGAGTAAGAGAAGTGTAGGAGAAGGACTGTGCATAATAAACTTCCAAAGCTTCAGACATATGTCGTGTCTCTCTCTGCGGCCAGAGGGAGCGCGATATACCTGTCTATAAATAAAACCCAAATCCTTGTGTTTTATTTAGTTAACCATTTGAAGTAAATATATTTCTAAAGGTACAATTTTTTTAATAAAAAATGAGTTAGAAATTAGTCCAAAAAGTAAACTTATACCAGTAATTAAGCATGTTATTTTCTGCATGTTTTTCTTACACACTACTATATTTTAATCATCACTAACAGTACCAAAATATATCCAAATAAATTGTTAAATAATTATGGAAATTTGGTATAAAGTCCAAAGTACTAGATCCAGTCTTATGAAATTGAACTTTTTTTTTTTACATAGCTCATTACCTGGGGAATAGAAGTGATTTAATGGGACTAATCCTTGTACATATACATGAATACTCTGGCTAAAGGATTGACTTAACTTGGGGATTTTAAAATCTGTGAATAATGGGTCTCTTTAGTTTAAAGGGTTTGAAAAATACTTATTTGGAACTCTTAGCAAGATGAAAGCATCAGTGATTCTCAGGAGAGAGACTTTCTTGGCATAATTTTTTAAGGGATGGATTTAAAGAAAAGATACAGGAAGGAGAGTACATATCAACTGTAAAAGTTACTCCAGAAGTAAAAGGTTTTCAGACACCCCAAAATTCATTCAGAATTTTTGGAGTTGAAAATATGGTTAAATATCTATTAGACTAAGTTATCGTGATAATAATCTCATTTAATGACTTCCTGTATTTAGTTGCTTCTCTTTTTCTCTTCTGCTTCTCACTATGGTCCTCAGAATTTGTTTTCCTATTCATTTCACAGCTGAAGGGTTGCAGAGATGTCTACCCTTTGTCCTCAAAAGAGCACACTAAGGAAAAAGCAAAATGGCATTATCTGGATTTGTGTGGTAAACTTAATTTCAATTCCATCACTCTTCCCTAGGAAGAAATTTGCCTTCTAGTACTGGTAGTATCACTGATTTGGTATTTAAGGTAACTTTCTTGGTTGAAATTGTTTAGTATGGAGTCTTTCTGTGGTTCATTCTATGTCTCTAAACAGATTGCTTAACACTTGATATATACAGTGAATGAAGACTGACAGGACTAGTTCTCATAATTATAATATTATGTCTCTGAATTTCATTAGATACTCCATTGAAAAGTTCCCTGTTGAATGTGGATGAGGGGGGAATTATTAGCTAGAATTATTTGGTCTGATTTGCTAAGTTCACTTGGTCAGAACCCAGTTCAGAGGAGGGCAAGAATGTGGGTAGAATCTATGTAGGCAAGTTAATTTACTTTAACTTGCACAACTGCATCAACATTGGCCAAAGGAAGGTTTATCTCTTCCTACAATAAAATGAACCTTTCAGGGGAAGCTAAGTCTAACTCATCACCACAACTAAGAATGCAACAGAGTTCACGTCCCTTTTATGGTTAGAAAGTAGCATCATCCTCTCAAAAAACAGTACATTATTCTCATTAACCAAAAGGTCATTATCAACATTCCATTATTCACCAGTACATATTGTGGTTTATCAAAACAAATATTTAAATGATCAATGGTGAGATTTAGTGATTCTAGAGGAGTTGGGGATAGAGTAGGGTTTTTAGACTTTTCCGGAAATTATGTAATTTCTCTTTCTATAGCTGCCTCAGTACCAGAATATGTCTGTTAACCACAAAGGATTTTTTAACTCAGCGGAGTTTTTTCCTTTTCTGTGTTTTGTTCTTAGCAAAATTGAGAAACCAAGATAAAGACTTGGAGTTAGTAACTCCATCCATAGTTCATTCCATGGAATTTCACAACAGAGAATTCTAATAAAAATTCATAGAAAATGTTTCGTGGTTGTAATAACTGGCCTCATCTACCTTAGAATATTCATAAGGTCTGCCTATATACATTTGTTGGATCCATCAAGAAGTTTTATTTTACAGTTCTATTATTAATATACTGTCCGTATCACCCCAATAGCAATATAATGCAGCCATTTAAAACATCCAAAATCACCAACTTGATAATCAGCACTATAAGCCAAGATGATTTATTTTGGAAAGAGCACTAGAATTGAAATTGTGTTAACCATTTGTATTTAGAAGGCCTGATTTGAATTATCCATGTAGCTCTTCACTGTCTTTTGTTAACAAGAATGAGAGTACACCAAGGCCATAGACACAGGACACCAGAAATAATTAGAGGGTATGTGTGACATTAATTCATTCATCATTGGTTTTTGAACAGTTTACATTAATATAGACAAGTTCCAGACAATGTTTTCTTTACTAAAGTTTATTTTTATACTCCATTTAATACATTGTATTCAAAGTCTTGGAAACTGTAATTTTTGATTGGCATAAGTTTCCATGATTAAAAATGGCCTTATCTCCTAAAGGTGATGCTGTAGAATGTAGAGGTTAAAGCTACAGTGAGTTTGTCTTGCAAGAAATCATGGTAAAACATGAAAGAAACCAAAGGTGAATTCCTATATAATAGGCATTTTCTTTGTAAATTTATAAAACTAGGATTAGAAAAAGTGTTTTCATAGGAAATATTTAATCCTTCTTGTTCCATGAAAAAAAACAACTTTGAGAAGATCCAGCTGAACTGTGTTCCTTCACTTAATATGCTACTCATCCTGAGAGTCTCTAAAAGGAATATTTGATGCCATTTGTTTAAAATATTTGTTTAGTTGTCAATGGACCTTTATTTTATTTACATGTGGTGCTGAGAATCAAACCCAGTGCATCATTCAAGGTAGGCAAGCACTCTATCACTGAACTATGAGCTTTTAGTTCTTTTTGCTGCTTAGACAGAAAGGAAAATAAGCAACTATTTTCTAAACTACCAGTACAGCATTAGGTAGGGAACAACAAAGAGTAAAAGGCGAGATGAGATTCAAAATCTGAGTCCCTTTAGTGAACACAGGCCATGATCTGCTGTGCATAGAAGAGGTCAAATCTTCAGTTCCTCGTCACTGAAGATTATCCTTGTGACAGGATTAGCAAATAGATAGGATCCCATTCCAAAAGGTTACATAGGAATACTGTGTCTTCATTAACACAATGTAACACAATGACACAACTGTGGTGTTACTTATCCACTTTGTGCTTTAAAACACTTCCTTATTCATAAATCTCTGAGAATCCTGTCTTACAAATTTACATTCATCTAATCAGATTCTAAATATGACTTTCCTCTTTAAATTTCACTATGATTAATTAGATTTCTTTGAACAAGATATGATTTGTTTTTTTTTACTTATTGATACCATACTTTTATAATTGTAATAGTGACTAAAATACTTTTAATCTAAAATAATTCACCCATAATTCCATCATACCCACTAAGAAATGATTTTTTATACATTTCATTCTAATCCTTATACCTATCATGACTATGTACATAAACTTGGGTAAGTTTTTTTCATTTAAACATCAATCATAAGCATTTTACGAATTGCAACCATGCTTTCATAATCAGTTACCAGAGTTTTGTAATATTCCACTATGTAAAAGTTATCATAATTCCATACTATGCAATAGCCATAAACCTAACACAAATATGTTTTGAGAGAAAACATCTATGGCGTATGTCTCCTACGTGGTTAGTTGTGTTGAGATGGTGTTATGAAAATTCCAGTTTGCCCATTATCTGGGGTAACATGAAGTAGGTGGGTAAGGATATGTCCATCATATATCTGGCTCTATTTCTTCCAAAATCCTTTTTAATTGTTTTCAGAAAGGTGAATGTTATAAGAAACTTCAGTAACTACTACATTACCTATATTATGTTCTATCTTTAGAATCTACAGAGACCTCTATGAAACGACCATGAGAACCTATGACGTGGGCAGGACAATATTCAGGGTATGTTCAAAACCATGAATCTCCATAAGACTTTAACAACTGTCCATTATGCAAGGCAATCCAGCAGATTTAAGGAGATATTGGGAGCTGGGGTAAAGATTGTTCAATTATTGATGGAACTATGTGTATAAAGCAGTCCTGCACTGGGTACACAGATCCAAAATTGAAGTACGTATATAAAGAGAAAAGCTCCTGAGATCAAAAACTAGTATGATAATAGTCTGTTTTGCTAAAATAACTATAAGAGCATACTAAGTTATTCTACAGTACTAGTTTGTGGGTTGTGGGTTCCCATCCAAATTAGGAAGAACAGAACCATGAGGCAGGAAATCAGAGAACCCTGAGGACAATGTGAAAAATTGGCCAAGAACTATAACTACTTTGGAAATGATGAGAACTCAAGGTCCTTGATTCAAGGGTAGGCTAGATTTTAGGGAAAACTCAACACTTTAGGATAGACTTTATGAAACAGGAATGTGACCTAAGAGAAATATCTTACATTTGATATATAATACTTCAATCAAATATGATGAGCAGGAGCAATATAAAAGATGAGGTGAAAAAAAGAACTGAGCTGAGAATCTTTTTTATCTGAATGAGAACTGGGCCTAAGCATCTAAGCAAACAAGATGTACCTCCTGACATCTTCAAGGAAAGGAGTATGGGTCTTTGGGAAAATCTGTTGACCCCTTGAACTTTGTAAATACAAGAATTGCACAAGGACTCCCTAAAGAAGGCTCTTCAGTTGTTTCATGAAATTCCTAATGTACAACAGAATATGGCTCACAAAGCTTATCTCTGGTGACTGAAACATAGCAATCACATGATTTCAAGGTAACCCAGTTCCCCTGAGCATAGTAGATGAAATTAAGATAAAAATTCCACAAATTCTCTAGCATTTCTAAAATCCATATGACAAGGTTCATGCCTGACTGCAGACAGACTGGATCTTCAATTATATTTGCATTCCCACATCGGCCACCGAGTTTAGACACTTCAGACACAAGTTAACTATATAGGTGCTTCAAAATTCCCCGAATTGTTTAACCACTAAAGAGTTGCTATGGTTTGAATATCTGTGTCCCTCTCAAATTCATGTATTGAAATCCTAATACCCAAGGCAAAGGTTTTTAGGCAGTAGGGCCTTTAGGTGGTTGTTAGGTCATGAAGAAGCCCTCCTGAGTAAGGCTGGTGCCCTTATCTTTAAAGGGGACCCCCGAAATACCCTTTATCTCTTCCTCTATGTGAGTTAGAATGAGAAGATGCATTTCTTTGAGGAAGCAGGCCCTTGCTAGTTGAATCTGCCAGTGTGTCTATCTTGGTCTTCTTAACTTCTAGAACAGTGAAAAAAAAAATCTGTTGTTTTGAAGTTTTGCAATCTATGGCATTTTGTTATAGCAGCCTGGATAGACTAAGATAAATATTAAGATAAGAACTGATCAACCCAAAGCTGCAGAACCTCAAGAAACCACCAAAGAATCAGTGCACGTTACTAATACCATGAGGTCCATAATACCTCAGTTTGCCTTTAAGTTTTCTGTGGTTGTAATAGGTAGTACTCAGGCATGCTGGAAGCTTTTCATCTCAAGCTCCTGTATCTTTCTCTGCTTGGCCTTCTTACAATCTTTCTGCAGCACCAACAGTGCTTGGTTTGCTCACAGAAGGCAGTGAGAAGTATCAGATTTTAATGCCACTAAGTCAACCCTAGGACAATGAGGAACCAGTCACTGGTTAAGTGCTCCAACTCTTCTGTCTCTTAGTGGGACAACTGTGAGCTGCATTCCACAGTATCTCAGGAAGTTTTCAGATTGAGTCCCAGTTGCTCATGATGGAAACTTGATCACTAGTGTAGAATCTATTGACTTTCCTTCCTTTCTCATTCCCTCACTTGTGGTTTCTGAGAGTATCTTCCAAATAATAATAACCTACCAACTCAGACATCTTTGTCTATTTTGAGGACTGCCCAAACTCAGATGCAACAAGTGAAACCTAGGCACAAGACTTATAGAAACTACTGAATTTATAGTAAAGAGAACAAGCACATTGTCTCTTTTCTTTTCTCATTTATCTGCTGTTCTTCTTCCCCCACTACCCCATAAAGGTAATGGAAAACAGACACATTTCTAGTTTACCATTCTGCCCAAGAAATCCCAGAGTCATGACACAGTTTTGTAGATGTCTATTGATCTCGATCTTTGATTTTTTAAAACATCATTTCATTGACTACGTTCTAGAGAAAAGGAGAAACAGACATCTGGAAAATAGGCCCTGTGAAATTTATGGGACAATTGGTTCCATCTAGGGACAAAGAGGTCCCCCAGTAGGGAAATGTGAAGACTGCAACCCTCCCTCAGGTTTTACAGGGAACTCTGGGACCAAGTATGTACTTATCATATGGAAGAACCATGAGAGACTGTAGTACAAAGGTTTAATTATTTTAACATGAAGCCACTTTCTTTCCAAGTTACTTGTACACTAAAAGATAAAGTGTTAGGATGAGCCCGACACATTATGGATCCTCCTAGCTCATGACTACACACCTAGGTATTGGTGCATAGTCATATGGGTGTATACACCTAGACATCAGCTAAGATGATTTATTGCTGTAATATAGCCAGTCTGACCATCTCATATAATGCCACTTTCAGAGAAGGCACAATAACTTGAGGAAAGACTCATTTCTAGCATGATTTTCTTGTAATCTAACCCCTATAATAGGTAGATAGTCCATTATTAGGCAGATGGATGATAGATAGATAAGTCAATCAATCAGAGGCTTTCTCATTTGTGGGTTCATCACTATACTAAAAGTAATTTATTGAATGTCAAAATTCTTGTCATTGTTCAACTCACCGTTGCTGACTTAAGGACTTTAAGGAACAACTCGAGGTTTGGTTTACAAAGAACAAGAATAACTAAGGCCACAGGAGACCCAGTTTCTCATATAGTGTAGTTAAACACATGCTCTTAACCACCCAACCATAAGAGAAATTGTAGCTGCACTAATTCTGAGAATATCTAGATCCTATAGCACATGCATCTACAGATAGGGTTTCTGGTGAGGTTTTCAAACACAGTGATCATACACATGCGACTTATTTAATACAAAAACTGAAGAAGAATAAGTTAAGAAAAGATAAAAACATGCTAATGACTAGTGCACAGTAAAAATGACTTGAAATAGTTTCCTTACCAAAACAGCTATTTTAAAAGCCTTTATGGGGCTTGGCAGTGACTCTGAGCACTGGGATCCAGAACAGGAATGTTGAAAAAATTACTAAATCATGCAATGCAGGAATTCTACCTTAAGGAATGTGATGCTGGATTGGGGTAAGTATCTGTTTGGGTAATACTCTAAAATTGGAGATTAGATGCTAGAATATACAAATCAGAATCTGGAACTAGATGTGATTGTCCGAATACAAGTTTAAATACGTTCTGGCTTATGTGATGTTTCATGAAACTTTCTCAAGGACTCTCTTGGCATCTCTTCAATTCAGCAACAGGAGCCTCATTTGCCAAAGGCATTGAGCATGTGCTTGGTGTGAGCATGCCTCGTGTCTTGCAGAATATAAGACTCCAGGCTCTGTTCCAGGATGGCAGCACCTATAGTTGGAGACAATAGACTCATTCCTCCTCCAAACTGAGCAAAGGAGGAAGGCAGTAATTCCAGAAGGATGTGAAGGGGTTGAACTCTTCACTAAGTATAATAATAACCTACTTAAATGGCTCATCCCTATAGTTTGATGTTATTTACCAGGGAGTGGCTGGTGGAGTGGCTTGACCCCATTTGCTGTAAAGACTTTACAAGTGTGAAGTTGAGGACAGTGTTTCTAGTTTTGCAGCGCCTAAGCTATAGCATGAAATTACATGGCTATTTTCCAAGCAAGGTACAGCAAAAAATTCCACTGCAATGAGAAAGGAAAGAAATTTTGAACTTTTTATATAACTCTAAAGGCCAAGTGAATCCTGGTTTGAATTGTTTTAGGCACTAAATTCTTTGAAACTGTTATTTTTAAACTTTGACTTTTTGCCTTAGGAATTTGACAAAGGAAGATGACTTATATCTAAAGTTTGGACATTTAAATGTTGGCATTACACTAATTAGTAGAATATTTAAATTCTCTTTAATTTATATAATTATTAATAAGACATATTAGGCGATGTGAATAGGCATAATTTCCAGATGTTACCCCTGGAAAAACATAGTCTTCAGTTATTTTTATTAGTGACTTCTGTCATCCAAGTCACACTGGCTATTGGAGTGTTGGGGAAGATACACAAAAGAACAGAGGTTGGTATTGTATATCCCTCAGATAAGGGATACCTGAAACCACACGTATACCAAATCCTATGTCTACACACTAAAGTTTCTTTCATAGATGTATTTGTATGGTAAAGTTTAATTTGTAAATTAGGTACAGTAAGAGATTAACAAAAACTAATAATAACACAATAGAATAATTATAAGATTACACCATAATAGAAGTTATTTAAAACTTATGAATGTTCATTTCTAGAATTTCCCATTTAATATTTTCAGACCATGGCTAACTGTGGGTAACAGCAACTGCAGCAAGTGAACTGTAGTAGGGGATAATGGGGGACCCCTGTATTGAGGAAGTAAATCTATGAAGAAGGGAAGTAGATTTCCCCAGGAAACCTCTTGTCTCTGTACAACTGATGAAAAGCTCTGGCTCAGGCATGTTATGAATGAGTGTTTACATCCCTCTTCTCTGATTTGCCTAAACACCCCACCCATTATTCCTTCCCAAGAAGGTGACTGAGTTACTTGGTTGGTGAAAGACAACTCTAACACTAGGCCACTTAGTTGACTATTGTTTAGCCTTATCTCTATATTAGCTTTTTCTGTGGCAACAGGCAATGCTAATATATCCATTGCTTTACAACCACAAATATTTGTTTCTTATTCATGTTACATAACATCTACAGGCCAGTCATATTTTTGCCTTACTAATAAGGCCAAACATTTTCATATGCTAATTAGCTACTCAAGCTCCACTTTCTATTGCGTTGCCTGTTCATATTTTCTATTTCTTAATTTTTCCTTATTAATTTTTACATACTTATTATATCAGATCTTTGTTGATTAAGTACATGGCAAATAACTTCACTTAGGCTAAGCTTTCACATTTTCCTTCTTTTAAAATGATGTCTTTTGAAACACAAAAGCTTCTCTTTTGATGTAATATCATTAAAATATCCCATGAAAATACTTGCTTTTAAAATCTTATTTAAGAAAATCTTCCTTGCCTTGAGATCATGGACACATTCTACTGTATTTTTTCTAAAAATTCTAAGTTGTGCTCTTCACATGTAGAATTTAATCTACTTGGCATTTTTTTTTTAGTGATTTTATTTTTTTAGATTTGCTGTATTTTTAAAAAAATTTTATTATTTGTTTTTAGATATACATGACAGTAGAGTATATTTTTACTTATTATATACATGGGGTACAATCCATTATAATTTTACTCCCATTCTTGTGGTTGAACATGATGTGGTGTTTCACTGGTCATGTATTTATATATGAACATAGGAAAGTTATGCCTGATTCATTTTACTGTCTTTCCTATTCCCATCCCTGCTACCTTCCCTTCATTCCCCTTTGCCTAATCCAATGAACTTCTATACTTCCCTTCCTACCCTCCTTGTTATGTGTTAGCATCTACATAACAGAGAGAACATTTGACCTTTGATTTTTGGGGGTATCCTCTTATTTCACTTAGCATTATGTTCTCCAGTTCCATCCATTTACCTGCAAATTCCATAATTTCATTCTTCTTTATAGCTGATTAATATTTCATTGTGTGTATATGGCACATTTTCTTTATCCATTCATCTGTTGAAGGGCACCTAGATTGGTCCATGGCTTGATTATTGTAAATTGAACTGTTATAAACATTGATGCTATAAACATTGGTTGTGTCACTGTAGTGTGCTGATTTTAAATTCTTTGGATATAAGCTGAGGAGTGGGATAAACTCAGACAAATGACTTTTATTAGAATAGAAACCTGCTTTTACTTTTACCCACAGGGAAAACTAATTTTCCAAGCATCATTTGTTGACTAGTTTGTGATTCTCCTCAAATCTTCAATATTTGAATTTTTTAAATTTGAAAAATTTTATATTTTGCCTCTTTAATATTTGAAAATTTCACATATCAGTCATCCTTTACTTTATTCTGTTCCACTAGTCTATTTTTCCTCTATCCAATACCGCAAAGCATTAAATTTTATAGTTTTACAGTAAGTCTTCATATCAGGTAGTGTGTATACTGTAAAACTTGCCTATCTTCTTTAAAAAATGTCCTGCCTGTTCTTACATTTTGTTTTTAAAACTTCATTATTTTAAAATAAAAATGCAACCATTGCCATGGAAATATTATTGATATACTCATCGAAGTCACACTCAATATGTAGATTAATTTGAGAAAAATTTACATCTTTATGATACTGAGTTTTTCTAACCTTGTTTCATCTCTCCAGTTTATATAATCTTCATTTGTTTAGTTTTATTTGGTCCTTTCAATAATTATAATCAAATAATTAAGTATTATAAAAAATATAAGGTAAATTTTTAATGATTTTCTCCATAAAGCTCTTATAAAATATATTATTTAAAATATTTATTGTTAAGTTCCTTACCATTTCTTTGTTGATACTGAAAATGTAATCATTTTACAAAACATATCTTGTCATTGTTGCTAAAGTGTTTTGTTTGTTTGTTTTTGCAGTGCTAGGAATTGAAACCAGGTCCTCATTTACTCTAGGCAAGTACTTTATCACTGAGCTATACCCCAAACCTTAAAAGAATTTCTAAAAGAATTTCATTATGTTAGGGGTCAAGTCTCTGCCCTCTGAAGAGAGGGAAAGATCTTTTCCTCAACCTAGTCTTCAGGAAATGGGTTTAAATGGGACAAGAGAGCTTGATATGGATCTGAAGGAATCTATATGATACCATGAACTGATGCCATAATTGTAAGTCCAAGGTAAAGGGAAAGAGAGATTGTTGTTCTGATCACACAGAAGGTGGTGAAGCAAAGACTGTATGAGTATACAACATGGGCAGGATATGGGCTGGGTGCACACTGGGATAGGATTACTTAAATCCTGTCCCAGATGACACCCAGTAGAGTCTTAACAAAAGAATCAGTAAGTGTAATATGGATGCTTAGGAGTTAAGAAGTCATAGGAAACCAGCTAGAAATGAACGCCTTTGCATAGCTCAAGGTATCGGAACTAGATGGATAACCAGTAATGTGTAGCCTGCCCCTCAAGGTCCCTAAACAATGAAACATGACAGCTTTAAAGCATTCAGACCCAGAGAGTGCCAGTACTAGACCATCTAAACTACCCAAAGCAGTCAGACTACTGGGAGGAAGAGGAACATCACTACGAAGGGAAAAAGAAAAACAGATGACTACACCCCTTTTTACACTGAAGGTGGCAATAAATCTATAGTGTGGAAATGTTCTAATTTTAGATGTAGCTTTGTATAAATAAGGCTGGATAAGTTACTTGCAGAACTAAATCTATTTTTATTAGAAATATATGTGAAAATTTTTACTGTGAAAACAATAGGGAACGTCATTATCTCTTGCTCTAGTTTTCATCTTAAAGTCACAACAGCTATTCTAGATATTTTAGGATATTGAGTTCCCAAATTCTTAGATTTCTTCATAAGCAAACATGAATGCCAAGATTCTCACATTTAGATGATTGGAAATGCCTACTTTAAACCAAAATTGAATTTTACCCTCCTAATGTAAATGGCATAAATTCTTTTACTAAGCAACCACTTTATTATGAGGTAGTCTTTGCCTTATTAGAAATCAATGTCTAGAGTGATTAAGAAACTTTTCTAACCACACCACAGCTTCAGTCACTTTCAGTCAGCCTAACTCTACAACAAACATACCATTTTCTATAACAGGTTTTCCTATTTATTTGTGCGTGTGTGTGTGTGTGTGTGTGTGTGTGTGTGTGCGCGCGCGCGCACTTGTTGGGGATAAAACTCAGGGCCTCCAATGTACTATGCACATACTCTATCACTGAGCAATACCTCCAACCCCAGGTTTCTACTTTTATAGTAGGATATTTACTTGTTTTGATTTAGGTGACCTACTAGGTGTTTCCCCAACACTTAGAAAATTTCACACTGTGTTGCAATTGCTTGTTCAATTATCTGCCTCCAATTAAATTTTAAGGTCTAGAAAGACTGAGATTGAACTCACAGTCTTCATTACTATCTCCTGGTTTGTAACACAAACAAAAGGAATACAATATACATTTTATTTTTTAAAATTTATTTTTAAATAACAAGGCTTGCATATATTTGTTGTAAAGAATGCAACATTTTGAAATATGTATGCATCATGGACTGGCCAAATTGGGCTAATTCACATACATGTTATCTTACAGACTTTTTTGTGGTGAGAACACTTAAAATATATTTAAGCAATTCTGAAGTATACAATACATTGTTATTAACTATAATCATCATGTTGTGCAATAGATCTGTTGAACTTATTCTTCCTGACATTTTGTATCTTTTAGCCAACACCTCTCCAGTCTTCCCACCTTTGTCCTCCAGTCCCTGGTAACCACCATTCTCTGATATACTTTCATCAGTTCAACTTTTCAAGATTTCATGTGTATTTGAGCTCCTGTGATATCTGTCTTTTTGTGCCTGATTGATTTCACTAAGCATAGTATCTTCCAGGTTTATCCATGTTGTGGCATGACAGAATTTCCTTCTTTCTAAAGACTGAATTGTGGATGGACACCATGTTTATTTATTCATCCACTGGTGAACACTTAGGTTGATTACATATTGTGATTACTGTAATTATTGTTGCAGTGAACATGAGAATACAGTGTCTCCTTTACTTACTGGTTTTATTTCCTTTGGATAACTGCTCCAATGCTTATTTATTGTTAGAGTTTGGATAGGTGTCTCCCAAAGGCTCATGTGTTGAAGACTTGGTCCCTAGCCTCTGACATTGTTAAGAGGTAGTAGAACCTTCAGGAGGTAGAAGAACTTTAGGCCTAGTAGGTCACTGGAGCACGCTTTTAAAGGAGTTATTAAAATCTCTTTTTCCATTTTATTGGCTTCTTGGCTGCTGTAAGATTAGCAACTTCCTCTATCATGTATTTCACCTTGCCACAAGCCCCAGAGCAAAGAGATAACTGACCACGGACTAAAGTCTCCAAAACCGTGTGCCCAAGTAAATCTTTTCCCCTTATAAATTGGTTACCTGAGGTATATAACACAGTGATGGAATGTTGACAGACATGTTTTCTTTCTTTCTTTCTTTCTTTCTTTCTTTCTTTCTTTCTTTCTTTCTTTTCTTTCTTTCTTTCTTTCCTTTTTTTATAATAGCCATTTAACATGCATGAGGTGGTATCTCATTGTGGTTTTTATTTTTATTTCCTTTATGATCAGTTATGCTTAACATTTTTTCTTTTACCTTTTGGTCCTCTGTATGTCTTCTGAGAAATACCTATTCGGAACTTTTGTCCATCTTTTATTTGGGTTTTTTGTTTTCTTGCTATTGATCTATAAAAATTACTTATATATTTTGTTTATTAACCCCTTATCAGATGTTTGGTTTGAAAATATTTTCTGCATCCTACAGGTTGCCTCTTCTTCAGATTTCTTCTTTTACTTTACAGACATGTTTTACTTTGATACAATTTCTATTTGACTCATTTTGTTTTGTTGTTCGTGCTTTTGCTGTGATGTCAAAAAATAAATTATTACTGAGACAGATGTCATGGTTCCCTTCTTCTATGGTCCTCAATAAACATTTTTCAAGTGAATGAATAAAATTTTTAAAAAATTCCTACAGAAATCATGTGATACATTATCAGCATAATTACTACAAAGTTAAATCTTCCTCTTGGTTTACCCTAAGCCAATTACTAGACAATTTCATTTTTGCTTCTTAATAGTTATAAGTTTAAGGTAGAATTCTGATGTCAAGAGACAGGTTACAGATCAGGATAAATGGTTCAATTCATGTAAAAATTATATATTGAATTCACACACTATGGATTGCATATTATTCTAGTTTCTGGTGGTATAAACATAAATATGTTTCTGTTTATGCTATCTAGAAGTTTACAATGTAAAGGCAAAGGCAGATGCATACCTAGTTAATTTCAAGTTGATATGGCAACTATAATGAGATATATACATTAGTTAACTTAAGGCATTAGTTTTTATAGGGAAGGCTACTTGGAAGAGAGAGCAACTAAGATGAGTCTTAAATCATGAAAAGGAATCAATCAAATAAACAAAAATAGAGGTATAAAGAACTGCATGCACAGAGCTATAACAATGCAACAATTCTGATGAAATACAGGTCATTTAGCAGTAGAAATTGGGCATGTTAGGAAATAGAACGAGAAAGGTACAGGTGTCTAAATGAAAGAAGTGAATGTATCATGTTCCATTGTTCATTGTAGCTACTTTTCTGTGTGCCAGGAATAGCAATGGAATAATGAACATAAAGAGTGCTATTCTTTGAGGATTAGTAGAGAGAGGAGGAGATGGACTTTGGTCAGCATCCCTGGAGGAATCTTCCCACGCACCATCTAAGGTCTTGATGCATAAAGACAAGCTGTCTCACATGTTTCCCAAATTATCACCTCATCCCGTAAAAAGAACTGTAAATAGACTAAAATGTTATGGACAAGAAGTAAAATAAATGGAAAGTGCAAAGATAGGTGGTAATGGGAGCAGGCGATGGCAAGCATTAGGGTAGCTCTACATGTTAGCAGGGACCGAAGTGTAGTTTAGGTGAGGGGCTTTACCAGGGCAAACCAACGCATGGAGGTATGGAGTGAGAGTAAGTAGGTGGGGCAGACACATGAGGAGAACAGTTAAAAGAGGGGGAGCAGAGAAGGTAGAAGGGTCTGCTACCTAGGTTGTTGTCCTATTTGGACAGTTGCTAAAGTCTCCCAACAGCATTATGGTATTAAAAACTATATAGAGACACTTTCCTGCTGCAGTTCTTTACTCCTATTTACGATGCTGAGAGGAAAAGGACCCATGGTCAAAGGCTCAGACAAAGTCTATCTCTTTTGGGTTCTCACAGTCCTCATCCAATTAGAGTGTCCCTGCCTCTTTTTATTGCTCTGGGACTCCAGGGTCAAATGAAATGAAGGTCCCAAAATTTATGCCCTTTACTATCTGACATATCAATAGGGAATGGGGCTGAGGTCCTCGTTAGTCCCCATATTGTTTGTAAGTGGCCCAAAGAAGCAGCCACAGAGGACTATATGTGATAAGAAGAGCAAGTCAACAAATCTGAAAGTAAACATACTTATTTGTAAGTTTGCTTTTTATTTATATTGTTCATTTATGTATTATATATTTAATAAATGGTGACTCATTGTTTCTGAAGCTTTAATCCATGGTCATTTAGCCTTGTTAATTTGGTCTTATGGTGGCAAAATATATCATAGTGAGAGTAGGAGGCAGAGAAGGGTAATTCACCTCATGGTATTGAGAAAGCAAAAGGAGAGAGAGGAAGGGGCTGGTTTCCCCATATTTGATTCATGGGCATGCCCCAGTGACTTAATTTCTTACAACTAGGCCCCACCTCTTAAAGGTCTCAATACCTACCAATAATGCCATGACCCTGGGGACTAAATGTTCTACATATAAGCCTTTTGGAGACATTTCAGATCCAATATGCAATAGTCCAATTTTGACTAACTGTACTCAATTGACAAATAATAGTAGAGCAGGGGACAGGTTTTAGTTAATGGTTCTAACATTTAAAAACTCCTACCAAAAAGAATATTATGGCAACATTTATTATTTTAAAAAGAATATGAAATTGGGGTCACGATGGATTGACCATCAGTTGGAGCAAACTTTCATGCTCAATATCTGGATGAAGCTACTGCCTGTATAACTTAAGGAGACTAGTATTCTCCCAGAGACCCAAAGCTGAAGAGGAGGGTTAGAACAAAGGAAAACTTTTTTTTTTATTGTAAACAAATGGAATACATGTTGTTTCTCTGTTTGTACATGGCATAAAGGCATACCATTTGTGTAATCATAAATTTACATAGGGTAATGTTGGTTGATTCATTCTGTTATTTTTTCCCTTCCCCCACCCCTCCCATCCCTCTTTTCCCTCTATACAGTCCTTCCTTCCCCCATTCTTGCCCCCCTCCCTAACCCTAACTCTAACCCTAAAACTAACCCCTCCCACGCCCCATTATGTGTCATCATCCACTTATCAGCGAGATCATTCTTCCTTTGGTTTTTTGAGATTGGCTTATCTCAGCATGATATTCTCCAATTTCATCCATTTGCCTGCAAATGCCATAATTTTATCATTCTTTATGGCTGAGTAATATTCCATTGTATATATATGCCACAGTTTCTTTATCCATTCATCAACTGAAGGGCATCTAGGTTGGTTCCACAATCTGGCTATGGTGAATTGAGCAGCAATGAACATTGATGTGGCTGTATCTCTGTAGTATGCTGATTTTAAGTCCTTTGGGTATAGGCCAAGGAGTGGGATAGCTGGGTCACATGGTGGTTCCATTCCAAGCTTTCTGAGGAATCTCCATACTGCTTTCCAGAGTGACTGTACTAATTTGCAACCCCACCAGCAATGTATGAATGGACCTTTTTCCCCACATCCTCGCCAACACCTATTGTTGCTTGTGTTCTTGATAATCACCATTCTAATTGGGGTGAGATGGAATCTTAGGGTAGTTTTGATTTGCATTTCTCTTATTACTAGAGATGTTGAACATTTTTTCATATATCTGTTGATTGCTTGTACATCTTCTTCTGTGAAGTGTCTGTTCATTTCCTTAGCCCATTTGTTGATTGGATTATTTGTATTCTTGGTGTAGAGTTTTTTGAGTTCTTTATATATTCTGGAAATTAGCGCTCTATCTGAATTATGAGTGGCAAAGATATTCTCCCACTCTGTAGGCTCTCTCTTCACATTACTGAGAGTTTCCTTTGCTGAGAGAAAGCTTTTTAGTTTGAATCTATCCCAGTTATTGATTCTTGTTTTTATTTCTTGTGCTATGGGAGTCCTGTTGAGGAAGTCTGGTCCTAAGCCGACATGTTGAAGCTCTGGACCTACTTTTTCTTCTATAAGATGCAGGGTCTCTGGTCTGATTCCGAGGTCCTTAATCCATTTTGAGTTTAGTTTCGTGCAGGGTGAGAGATAGGGATTTAGTTTCATTCTGTTGCATATGGATTTCCAATTCTCCCAGCACTTCTTTGTTGAAGAGGCTATCTTTTCTCCATTGCATATTTTTGGCACCTTAGAACAAAGGAAAACTTTAGAGACCGACATCAGCCATTCTTTTTTTTTTTTTTATTGTAAACAAATGGGATACATGTTGTTTCTCTGTTTGTACATGGCATAAAGGCATACCATTTGTGTAATCATAAATTTACATAGGGTAATGTTGGTTGATTCATTCTGTTATTTTTTCCCTTCCCCCCCACCCCTCCCACTCCTCTTTTCCCTCTATACAGTCCTTCCTTCCTCCATTCTTGCCCCTCTCCCTAACCCTACTCTAACCCTAACACTAACCCCTCCCACCCCCCATTATGTGTCATCATCCACTTATTAGCGATATCATTCCTCTTTTGGTTTTTTGAGATTGGCTTATCTCACTTAGCATGATATTCTCCAATTTCATCCACTTGCCTGCAAATGCCATAATTTTATCATTCTTTATAGCTGAGTAATATTCCGTTGTATATATATATATACCAGAGTTTCTTTATCCATTCATCAATTGAAGGACATCTAGGTTGGTTCCACAATCTGGCTATTGTGAACTGAGCAGCTATGAACATTGATGTGGTTGTATCTCGGTAATATGCTGATTTTAAGTCCTTTGGGTATAGGCCAAGGAGTGGGATAGCTGGGTCAAATGGTGGTTCCATTCCAAGTTTTCAAAGGAGACATCAGCCATTCTTTTGAGCATGGAGTGATAGAATCCTGTATCTCCATTCCTTTGTGATCAAGTAGTTTTGAAATTAGCCACTAGCCACGTATGATTATTGAGTACCAGGACTGTAGCTCATCAGAATGAATATATCCCATAATTATAAAATTATAAAAAAACACCAGATTTTGAAAACTCAATCAAAAAAGTTAAAAATATCGCAATAATTTTTATACTGTTACATGTTAAATAACATCTTAGATATATCGGGTTACATGAGCTACATTATTAAAAGTAATGTCACCATCGCTTGTTTCTTTCTTTTTAGGGTAGCTACTAGTAAATTTAAAATTTAGTACTCTCATTATGTTTCAACTAGACAGTTCTATTTCTAAATGCTTGCCTCAAAGCAGATTGATGTTTATTCTCCTGAAGCCACCTAATTTCATGTTTGTGCCCTTCCATGAAGTGTTTATCAACATTTTTATGGCTTCCAATTAATTCCAGTCAGTATTTCATGAAGGCTAGATAGGTAAACAATGTAGCTGGAATGAGTCTGATGGATTTGCTGCCTAATCACCCTTATTCTCATGGGAAGTCACATGTTATATTTCTTCTAAACCATGAATGATGAAAAAATCCACAAATACTTCATCTGGATTACACAGGCTATCAACTGAATGATCTTCATGTGAGTATAAAAACAACTGACTCAGAGACATCCTGTAGAAATTGTACAGTTGCTTATTAAATTGTAAATTTGCATCTAATGTATTGTTTGAATTACATAAGATGACCATTGATAGGACATTGTAAATACAGGGAACCCAAACCACAATCGTTAAGTCAACTGTATTCGGAAAAATGCAAACATTGATTCATGAAACATAAAATAAATGATCTAACTTTAATGGAAATATATTCTCTCAAAATGCAAGATTGGTGAGAATGGCTGTGTGTGTCATCCTAGGAAAACAGAAATGCCAAAGAATCACATCAACAAGATGGCCTACTAGAAGCTCCTAGTTCTTCCCCATCCCAAGGGGGTGGGGGGGAAGACATGTTGACTGACATACCTAAAGTATATTATTGAAAAGCACAAAGAAAAAGCAGAAATTCTGTAGGGCATAGAACCCAGGAAGGTTGTACATGTGAAGAGAGGGAAACATCCTGCCTTTACCACCATTCCCCCTAGTCAAGATCAGCTTGGAAACAGGAAAGGCTTCTTGAGGGTGAAATGTAAGAGACCCCAGCACCCCCATCACCTGCGGTCTTTGCTACTGGAGACTCCTTTAGTCTTCCAGGCTCTGAGTCCAGCTGAGGGAACTCCCCAAAGTCCACAAGTGAGCTACTCCCAGAAAAAGGGCCCAGTCTACGCTGCTACTGCCGTGCACCATCTTAGAACCAGAGCCAGTTCTAGAGCACGTCCTGCTCTAGGGATGAGTAGTCATGGTATCCCTCCAATTCTGAAGCTCAACAGCCACAGCACCATGCCCTCCATTCCCAAGCAGAGCTATGGTTACACTCTACTCGCTAAGGCCAAGCTGCCACAGAGTCACTCCATCCCACCAAACCCAGTATAGCTGCACCCTTTCCTTGAGGCCAAGCCCAAGTGATGACTCACCTCCAGGGACTCACAGCCTTGAACTACTGTAGCAGTAAAGCTCCCAGAACCACGAGTGTCCTGCCTCCTGGGAAACCCAGGCCTTCTGTACAACAAGTATTGTGTCCCTTTAGTGCCACAACTGAAGCAGCATTCTGCCTCTAGGGATCCAGAGACTTTGCTATATTTTCAGTGCACCAAATGACAAGCAATCAGAGCCTTGACTGAGCTACTCCATTCCATCCTCTAGGCCACATAGCTCCAGCACTCTGGATTAGACCTGTGCACTCTGAGCTACTGGGCCACTCCACATTTCTTGGAAGTGGAGTCAGAGCTGTGACGTTCCCTGCCTCCCAAGGCCCAAGTTACAGCAGCAATCTGCCACTCTTGGGTGCCTGCTGCTCTTCAATAAATGGTTTCATGCATTCTGGTATTCTGCTGTATCTCACCATCCCAGGGCCCAGAGTCACCACTGCATGGTACCTCATTCCCCAGAGCCCAACCTATTGGTGTGTCCTGTTGGTTCCAGGTTCTGAATTGTATTGTGCCCTGTTCCCTGATGGCCTGAGACCCCAGAGCACTCCATCTTCCCTGGACCTGTGAGAGAACTGTCCCCTGTCACCCAGGGTCAAGACCACAGTTACATTCTAGTCCTTTGAGCCTATGGCCCTGAGGCCCTGGCTTAGTTGGAGAACTGCTTCTACTTATTCCTTGTAGACAAACCTGCAATATTATAAGACTTTGAGCTCCACAGCTACTCTGAACACTTCTGCCCTGGAATGTAATGCCACTGAGGCTGTCTCTGATCCATGTCAGACCCAACACCAAAAGACATCCCTTTAACTAAGGTTCCCTATTAGGAGGAAGACAATAGTGACATTCCTAAAGCCCTTTCCCTAATAACCTATGCAACCACCATCACTGCCACAAACTCTTGCAACCCAGACCATGGGGACATCTGTGGTCATCACTGTCATTGGTCACAGCTGAAACTGTATGGATACTATACAACTCTGCTCACGTGGAACCAGAGTCATTGTACATCTTCAGGAGAAAGTCATCCCTACAAAAGTACCTCTGTACAGTTTGGAAGAGGACATTGCATTACCTTGAGAAAAAAGAAAAATAAAGATGATAAACAGGTCATTTCAAAGAATGTTTATAATAATACACACAATTTTCCAGAGCACCTGTGTTTATTTTTATACTTCTATAATATTTATCACCTTGATAATTCTAATCTATGTGAGAAGTGTGAACATTGAAATTTCTCTTATTGGAAAGAGTAAGAACAACAAATAAAAGATTAATCATATCTATATAAATTCTTCCTTTATTCTTTATTTTCTAAAACTTGAGAATATTTTCTCTTGTTCTCTTTTTTTCCTCTTGTTCTACAGATATAGAAATAGATCCACCTCCCGCATATGTATGCCTGATCTTTAAGTATTTAAGAATTTGTGGATGAACAAATAAATACGTGAATAAATGAATGAAAGCATGAACGTGTTTTTAGATCAATGTTTGGATTATAAATTACAGGGTAATGACAAAAGTGACAAAAAAAAAAAAAAAAGCAAGAAACTCCCTAAAACGAAACAAAACAAAATTATTAAAAATACAACATCTTTACTGACTCTGAATCCCCAAACTACTAAGCATAGCCCCAGTATCAAGTGTCCTTCTCTGTCATAACCACTTAGCTCCTTCCCAGTCAACTACAGTTAGTGGCATCTGTATTGGGCCATCCCTGGCATATAGTAGGTCCTCAGTCACTTGTTTTTGAAATGGAGATTGAAATCTACCATTTTCTATTAATACAGAGACCAAAATGCAGAGGCAAAGTAAGAAAAATACAGAAATGCAATATTATTGCTCTGTAGCAAAAATACAATTTTATAAAGATTTCATCTATACTATTTTAAGCAGAAACACTAAAAGAGCCTTTATTTCATGTTATTCCCTTGCTTCCAGGGGTATCAAACACAATGCTGCAATATTTGAGCATTTATCCAGGTTCACAATCACCAAACAGCTTACATGACATAGGTAGCCAGAATGTTTGCCACAGTCCCATCACACTGCCAACAGAAAGTCACAGGGATGGAGCAGAAAGCAGAACCATATAAGGGGAAGAAAGTTCCAATTTTTGTACATCTCAGGGGTTTAACAAGAAATCAGGCCTGACTGAAAGTAAGTGCCTGCAACTATCTTTCCTTCAGGAATAAAGCATTGCTTTCTGGTCCCAGCAATGGAAACACCTTTTTGGTTTGTAATTTTTGACTCATGCAACTCAAATGGAAAGTTCAGTTAAATATAGCATCCTATCGGTGATATGTGCCAAAGATTTAAATGGGAATGCTTCAATGTTTCAGCCTTTGGCTTTCAATTTTAAAATAAGTTGCAGCTGTATTATTAAAATGATTTGATTTGCAAGTAAATAAGCATATGTTGAAAAAAAAAAGTTTATCCACTTGCATGAATACAGAGAGCATTTAAGCTAGTTAAAAACATGAAAACTGGGGACTTCCTCCAGAAAAGGAAGGTAAAACCTTCTTCACATGGGCACTGGTCTTTATTTTTAACTTCATAGCTCACAAATGTTTGTATTAATTACCACTTTGTATTGTGATTATTTGAATCTCTGCTTCTCCTGATAGACTTCCCTCCCAAGTTACATATCTTATGCATTTTTCCATCCCCAGCATTCAGAATTGTGCCCAGAACCTTTAGGAGATTATTGACTTTTCTCCCAAAATTAAGTGAATGAGGGTTGCATCTGCAAATGTATTTCCATTCTCCACATTTTAGTTCTTTATGGATCAGAGGCTTAGTGTCAACCCATGAGATGTAGTTATACATGAGTTCCTGGTACAACAGGTTATAATTGCATGCAAGTATGGGTGGAGGAATAAGAGTGTTTTGTTTTTATTTGATTTTCAGATACCTTTGCAAAATAAAGAAATTATCTCCATTCATTTGAATATTTCTTTCAGTTGCTTTTTAGAGAGTCAAGGAGTTCATATGTCTGTGAAACTCTGCATACAAGGGGATGGAGCTTCCCACATGCTTGCGAAAAATATAGGTGTCTCCAACTAGGGTTAACTTAGAATCTTGCATGTTCAAACTAGAAAGGAATCTAGTCTTCACTCTTTAGGTGCTAAGTGACTCCAAATCAGAGAAAGGTAAGCTTTTAAATCAGAAACGAGGATGTGTTTACCACATCATTGGGAAAACCTTGCTCAGGTTCCATGTTTTTTAGGCATTCCCTACATTTTCATTTTTGAGTTTTGGTAAATCTTGGGAAGACCTTTAGTTTTTTCTCTTTGCCTGACAACTAAGACTGGAGCATACTCTGCTGTTTATCTCAATCTAGATTTTTATCCGTAACACTTTGTCTCTTACTTGTGTTGGTCCACAATTGACTTCAAAGGAGACTTTGGATGAAAAAGAGGTGTAGCCTGTTGGGAAAAGAGAGGATAATTGGATGTCTTCTGCTGAAGAAGTTCCTGAAATTTTTCCTAAAAAATAGGAATCACAATGTTTTTATACAAACTCTGGCTTTAAGTTGTTAGATTATAGAATATTATTTTCTACTCTTAATGAGGAAACAAATTCCCCCAAATCAGGAAATGAACATTCCATTAATTTTAAATAATTTTTTCTCTCTTTAAATTCCTAGTAAGCATACAATGTAGAAAAACCAGGATGGGGCTAATCCTTGTATGTCTATAAATTAGTCAATGACTTTTAACATACATTGAATTCAATTATTAATTTGGGGAAAATATGGGAACAGAAATCACAATTCCTTTTTGTTTTCTTGTAGGTGAACAATGTAGAGTTATCCTAATTCTATGTTCTCATGTCAGTGATGTTATGCAGATGTTTTTGGTATAAAAGGGAAGTGCATTTTTTTTAAATCCAAATAGCTATTCTAGTACTTAACAATCTATGCCACAGAAAGAATCTATTTATTTTTGTCTATAACTGTATCCTATACATTACTTACATTACTTTGGGATAATTCTAAGACCTCCACTTCAGTTGAACATGCTTACTTACTTTCAGCTTCTTTGTGCATACATGTATGCTCCAGCAGCTCTAAGCCAATCTCTAACAGCATAAATAATTTGGTGAACTTGTATTGTGTGCAGCAAAGTACATCATTTTATTTGACCAGATGTCTAGAAATTTCACTTTTTTTTTTTACTATCCTATAATTGTTGCAATGGATGGTTTCTAGGTATGTAGTTCTGAACCATAATTTGGGTATTTCTTATTTACCTGTTAAGTCTCTACACTATTCAGAATGAGATTGCCACATTCTTATGAGACAGGAGATTATACTGTTTGGCAAAGGATCACTTCTAAGGTAAACAATACCTTGTTCCCAGCAGGGTGCGTCTCCTTTCTTGGGCGATACCAGACTTCCACAAACCAGTCAAATGCACCCTTGCCTCCTGGGGTTAGGTCTCTCAACACAGTCCCTACTATCTGAGGAGGATTTTAGGAAATGCTGCTCTTTCTCCCACCCCACTCTTCAGCTGCCACTTTACAAAATAGAAATTTGCATGTTGGAGGAGTGATGAATGACAATTAAAACCTTAAAATGGGCTAGCTTTTCTTGGCAAAGAGTGCCTGGAAATTTGATCTGCTCTTTGGAGAAAGAGGTGATGCTCCTGTCTGAGGCAGTTCTTAGCACTATGGCCTCTACCTGTGTATTTTGATACTGACTGGCTAGTAAAATCACCCCATACCACTAAGGACTTGTATATGCCTCAGGATAAGGCACGTGTACCCTAGAAAAGTAAGGATGGGGAACACAAGGGGTCACACTAGAGTAACAGCACCTGGAGGAAAGGTGATGTGCAATAGCAGCAATGAGCTCTCCCTTCTCTGGATAAAAATAGTGTAAGAGATTCTTATCTCCAAGTCCTCTTGCTCTTCATGATTCTTTTCAGTTCCAAGACTTTCTAGACACCTTCTCTGTATAAGTGAAAGTTATGTACTGTGACAAACTGGTAACATTTTAAAAGATTGATAATCCCTAGTGTTAACAAGGGCATATTTTTGTTAGAATTCAAAATGGTACAACCTTGAGGCTTGGGATCAATTCAGCAATATGTATCAAAAATGTAAAATATGTACATCTTAGATATGGTCCTAGGCATGCCCTCAAGCAGCTGGTTTGAAGCAGTTTGAAGTTTTCTGGAACTGATTGTGTGTTTTGACTCATTTCTAGGTATCTAGCAAACTGGTCCACTATCATGAGTGTGTAAAACAGTAGGAGCATCTAGGGAGCACTCTGTGTGCTAGGTTTAAGCATGTTGCTGATATACTTCATCCTTATGACAACATTAGATACTGCTATTATCAACTTCAATTTGCAGATTATAAGATTGAGGTAAGAAGAATATTTAAAAAAACAACCTTGCTTAAAGTCACACAGAATAGGCAATGAATGGCCACAGTTTGAACTCAAATTATCTGTCTTCCAAGGAATTGCCACTTACCTATTTTCTATTCCTATTATAAGTACACTGAGAAAAGCTCTTTTTGGCATATTTGTAGTAGGGAGAGAAAATGAAACATTTAAATTGTAAGCTGTCACTTGGAATTTTAAGTAGCCATTAAAACGAAATATACAGATCTGAATGAACTAACTATAAAGATGATACCCATTATGTGTTTTGTTAATTGGAAACCAAACTTTATACTATGGATAATATAATATCCAAATAATGCATTAAAAACACCAATAAAAGCCCAAATCTGTATTTGAATAACAATAAGAATAAACCTGCATGATACAGGCCAATTAGCTACCATGTTAATGATGATTTATTCTGAGGTATATAATTGGAGATTAGAAGGTAAGAAATGTTGTTTTTAATTGGGAGTTTTCTACAGTATTTTATTTTTATTTCCATGAGTATTTACTTTTTTGGAATAAAGACAAAAGATGAAAACCTATTCAGACAGGAATAGGCAGCATTGTCCATATTCAGACCTTACTAACACCATATTTGAATCAGTAGGATGTGAGATTTCTGTTTCTCAAACACCTTTTTGGAGTCCATTCCCCAAAATTATCTTCATCCATACTTGTTCACAGGTATTTCCAAGACTGTTGATCTCACAACTCTGCAACTTTATACCCACTCCTCTGTCTAACTCCATTGTTCTGAATAACTTTAAAGCGCTATAAAAACAGTGATTGCCCACACCAGCTGTGACCAGAGCCAGGCAGTTCACATGACCTGAGATAGGTTTCATGTGGATCATTCTGAAGCAATGCATCCGCAGTACTAGCAGGCCTATGAGTGTCTAGAGGTCATCACAACGGATCTTTCTCAAAACTTCAGCTTTAAGCTAGGTGGTTCACCTAGTTTTGAACCTTGGTTATGATTTCCAATAGCAGTATGCTAGAGCCATCTGGGACAGGCGGACTTGCCAGAGCGGGCTGTGTTCCTCTCTTCCCAACTCTGAGTCTAATGAACACACGTTGGTAAGGATTTACACCAGATAAATCAGTAAATGTTAAAAGTTAAGGGTTCTCTGTTCAGTTGCAAAACACTTACCTGTTCACTAGTGCCCCCAAGACATTCTAGTTCATTAACAACAGGGAAACGTTGACAGTTGTTTGAAGGCTTCCAGATCACTCTGCCTCCCTAGAGAAATTCAACAGGTCCAACCCTTACTCTTCTCTTACAAAGGACTGGTCACAAAAAATAGATGTAACAGGCATTGCTTGTCCAGGGAGACAGGGATTGTTCTGCAGAAGGTTTAGAGCAATACCACGAGAAGAACCTTTGTTCTAATTCTTACTTTCATTCCCCAAATTGTGCCTGAAGAGTCCCCACCCCTAGAATAACAGAAGGAAGGAAAATGCTCATCATCATGATCTGTATGGTAAGTGAACTTGTGGGAGAAGAAATTGTTAAGGCAAAACGCCAGTAAGCTCATCTCTGTATACCTGAGCCCTGGGCACCCTTGAGGCCACTAGACCACCAAGGCAGAAGTCCCACTCAGAACATTTCTTCCCCAGTTTGCTGGTCTTCTTTGTTCAACCTTAGCTACAGAGCCCTAACTGACCTCTCCTGGGAGGAAGTCTGTTTATTTCTAGTAGAATAAATAGTGAGGCGGCACCAGCAGCAACAACAAACTCTGTCTTTCCTCCTTACTGTCTTTAAGATGAAGTAAACAACTTAAACCAGCAGTGACAACCGCTATGCCAGCAGCATTTCTCGCCAAACCTGTCTGGGAGCCGGGCCTCAGGGGCTCCAGCCTCAGCACACCTCTCCACCTGGCACGCGGCTCTCACTGCCAACAGTGTGCCATTCCTCACAGACTCCATCCCGGCAGTCTGAGAAGCCATTATACTCTACCTATTCCCACGTCACCCAGGCATATAAAGGCAGGATCATAAAGCTTTGGAGTAAAAAGCACCTCTAAATATCTTACCAGATACATTCTTTTACAGACAAATAAACTAACACAGAGATATTAAGTGACTTATCCGAGATCACATAGTAAGGTACCAGAGTCAATATCAGGATTCAGGATTTGAACTCTTCATCACCTTTTGAAGCTCAACTGGAAAGACTTCACTCTTCATTCCTTGTGCCCCAACTGGGTGTCATCCCTGCTTCTTCTAAATCTCACTATACTTTGCACTTTTAAAAAAATCACTCTTTACCTTTTATTAAAACCAACAGTCTGATTCTCTATTTCCCTCCTACTGTAATATGTATTACTTAAGCTGGAACCAGGTCCTTTTTTTTCTGTTTCCTCAGTAGAAAATGGCTTAGGGCCTTAGATCGGTAGATGCTTGATCAATATTTACTGAATACAACCAAAGTTCCCTAAGTTTTTTACTCTAGTGATTCACAAATGCATGCACTTAAGAAGTAACTAGAAAGATTTTTGTTTGTTTTTAATATAGATACCTGGATTTCTGATTTAATAGTTATGGAGAAGGTAGTAGAAACCACCTGTATTTTCAACTAACCAGTGAGTGATTCTGAAACATGAATCTATTCATGTTCTATTTTCCAGTTTCTCTTGTGACAAAATGTAGTTATGAGGTATTTGACAAGGTAACAGTTGTCACTGAGTTCAGAGAGTACAGCAAAGAATACTGGTCCATACTGGACTGGACCCTTCGTTCATTAACAAAGTCTCCAGTTCATTAACAAAAATTTCTCCTTCAAAGGCACTCAAACTAACTGTGGGGAAAGGAATCTAATTCTTCTGTTGAGTGCTATCCTCACCAAAACCACCTCCATCCCAAAGCTGAGATTAAGTTATCTAGGAGTGGAGAAGGAGGGACAAACGGGCTGTCAGCTAACTGTGGAAAAGTCATACCTCCAAAGAGTAAACAGGCATTTTAAAAAGAAATGAAGAGCTTAACCAGAGACTACACAGACAATCTGCAACATGATATGCTCAATTAGTTAATGTTTGTAAAGTGCTTTGATCTTATAAAGCAGTGAGATAATCCCAGATCTTGTTTACAGAGTACTTTTCTTCCCAAGGGCTCCTAGTGCTATACAGGCAATGAGCCTGCTCCTTTGCTTGCCAGTTCGGAGAGGCGCTCGGATTAACTGGGGAGTAGTGGTGACTGCCTTGGAGACACACTGGAGGAGCGGGTAGGGGTTATCACAAAGTGGTCCAGGGTCGGGGGAGATCACAGACCCTGTCTAGTTCCAGGAGGCACAGCTGGCCCTCTACTCACTGTGTACCATGCCACCATGGCATTTATCATGCTGCGGTGTAGGTAAACATTTGTTTACATCTGCCCCTGCATTAGACAGTGAGGTGAGCTACTTGGGCAGAGAAGCCGAGTCTTTCAGTTTTGCATGATCTGGCCGTTCGCCAACTCGCCAACACTAACTCAGACAGCTTTCCCCTCCCGCACCAGCCTCCAGCCAAACTGATCTTTCTGTTTTTCAAGCATATCAAGCTTGTTCTGTCCTTTAGGTCTTTGGACTGAAGGAGCCACCATGGCTGCCTTCTTTTCAATGTTCAAACTGCAGCTCAGCTGCCACCTCCTCAGGTTACCCTGACCTCTCTTACCTAAATATGTGGCTCCCTAGTCCCTCTCAACCACATTACAGTCTGCCCTCCATATTCCTGGGTTTCATATATGACCATTTGACCAAATGAGGATCAGAAATATGCAAAATAATAATAATTGCATCTGTACTGAACATGTACTGACTTCTTTTCTTGTCATTTTCCCCTAAACAACCATTTACATAGCATTTACATTGCATTGGGTATTTTAAGTAATCTAGAGATGATTTAAAGAGGATGTACGTAGGTAATATGCAAATACTGTGCTTTATTTTAATAAAGGATTTGAGCATCTGCAGCATGTTCTGGAACCAATCCCCTACAGAGCTGAATAACAATTCTCTTTTATTTGATAGCTGTTTTGTTTTTTTTTACAGCATTTTTCCAACATGATCATAGTGTTTATTTCATATTACTGATTTATTTTTGACTTTATCATTTTGAGTGTAGTGGGGAATTTCATGTTTTTTTCTTTCTTATTTCTATTTAATTTTTCCTAGTCTATATGCTTCTTGAGAATAAAGACTTTACCTATTCATCAATATAGCCTAGTCCCTAGAAGATTTTAAATGATTAATATAAGATTTTTGATGGAAATGTTGATTGTTTCAGTATCTTGTGCAGAATTTAACACGTTTGTTAAATGAATGAATTGAACAAATGCAAGACTTACAGCATGTGCTGATGCTTCAGGTTAAATTCCTTAGTCCACGAAATTGTTGTTTGATCTTTTTGTTCACAAAGTGTAGCAGGGTTAGATTAATAAACTTGGGTACCGGCATACCTATATTTATGTACCACTTTATAATTTACAAAAACTTTTGCATACATTATCTAATCAAATCTTTTGAAATAATTATGCATATACATAGGTATTAAAAATTTAAATGCCCTAGTAGAGGCAGATGAATAATACAAAGAAATGAATTGTACCCACAGGGACTCTGCCGAGTTGAAAAAAATTAGAATTAACTAAATGGGGCTGGGGCTGATGGCTACTACAGTAATTGAGGACTAATGTCACAAAATCTTTCTATTTATAACAATTAACCAGAATTTTCTATTTTTAAATAAAATTTCTTAGTTTTTAAGTGTTGGCAAGTGATCCTATAACCAACTCCTCAAACAAAATAATTCTGCAGATCAAATTTAGTTGGTTGCCCATGACCTTGCAACCTCTGGTACAAACCAACAATTTTGGATTCTTTGCTTTCAGCTCATGACACCAAGGAGCTCTCAAACCTGTTGATGTTTCTTTTGCTTTTTTTCTTGCATCTTTTTCTTTGAAATGTCCATTGCTTCTACCTGGTTCGTGCTTTTAAGTTTTTGCATTTCTTTGATTTTAATATCGCCTGGACTGAGTGTCTCCAGACAACTTCTCCTGAGTATGACCTGCTTGGTGTTGGTAGGGCTATCTCACTTTCATCAAATCACCTGTCCACCCTGTGGACACTTCAATTATTTATCCTAACAGCCTCTGAATTTTCCGTTTACCAGTTGTAAGATCATGGCAAGTTATTTCAAATAATTTCTTCTTCTGTAAAAAATAAAACTGACAGTACCTAATTCATGTCTTGGGTGAAGACTTAAAGTGTTCATTAATGAACCTAGAGAAATGGACACAATTTCTAGTAAGAAGCAGGGAATCACCAAACGGTTGTTTCTTATTAATAATAATAATGGATATCCAATGAAGCCAAAGCACCTTAGCTTACATCCTGAATTCTGGTTAGATACTATATTTTTATGCTAAATTTTCAGCACCTTGGCCCTACATTTGGCATTGCTTTCCTCCTTTTCTAAATCCCACCTGGGATTCAGATCTTCCCACCAAAGCAACAATTATTTATTACTAGAAATTTGATGAGAACAATGTTACTGATGATAGTGATCTTACCAGTCTTCGTTTTCTTTCCCACCTCTGAAAATTTTCAGTTTGTTTTTTATCCTACATTCCTGTCATTGGAAGTGATTCCTGTCCTATCTCCAACTCTTGTCTTTCATTGGTTTTGAAATTGTAACTTTGCTACTGAGGTGTGAGAGACCTTTGAGTCCCAGCCCAATGTAGCATACCCCCCTTTCCTTCTTGTGTTCATCCATCCCTGTGTTTGCCAAATGATGACTGGGAAGAAAAACAAACAACCCAGTTCTTACCTTTCCTTATCTCTTCACTCTTCAGTAACAGGTAGAAGAGTGGCAGAAGGTGTGTGTATCAAGACTGAAATAAGTTGAGTCAGTGTCTTTCAGTGTCTCCACAACTCTGGGAAGAAAGACATGCACATACATATAGGAACTGCAAAGTAAGAATTGTGTAATTTCATTGATTCTGCATGCAAGCTAATTGCTATTGTTTGCTTTTGAATCCAGAATTGTACAATATAAAGATTAATGATAAAATACAGTTTAAAAGCATACAAGTCTTAGTTTTGTGTGTTTTCCACTTAAAAGGACCCTTAAAAGCCAAAAGAAAGACTACCTAAGGAATAAAAATGTTTTATATAGTAGTTCTTTTTTTTTATGAGAACTTATTTTGCTCTTTGAACAAGTAGAACCTCATTTTCACTTTACCTTGGGCTTTCCAAATTAAGTAGCTACTGCTGAGAAGAATTAATGATTATGAAACTTTATATGGAACTTAGTATTTTGGTTAAGTATGCATTTTGTATTTTGTCCTTCTGAAATGAGCTTATATGACTACACAAGGATTAGGGGTGAATTTTTAGAGCAAACTTTGTTACATGTTGTTGTTTCCAACTCGAAAAGGATTTGCAATATGGTTCTTGTTTAGTTTTGTTTTGCTTAGGAAAAAAAGATTTTAATTGCTCCTTTTTATCTTCCTTGTTGTTATGTTATGTTCACAAGTTTATCACATTTATCGCAAGAGTGCTGCAGCAAACCCTTTACCATTCTACCAACAGAGTTCATCAAGCCAGAACAATGTGCTTTGCTCAGATTAAATAATAACTGCTGCAGTCAAATGGCTCTTGGTCTAGAGAGACCTTAGTTGTATAAATATATACAAATGTACCTAAATATAGAAATCATAACTCTCAGAACCTCAGGACCTAATTTCCCCCCGCAACATCCTCTTTTTGCAGTCCCATGGACCTTATTTGGTTGATGGATAGTACACCTCCTACCTACCTGTGCCAGGGTCTGCTTATTGTGCCCATGCACAGCAACATTGGCCCTTTAATGCCTTACATTCTGACTTCAAGACTGAACTTGATGCACTCTCCTAAAGCCAAACCTTCCCCTGGCAAAGCCAAGGACTCAGGGCCATAAGCAAAGATTCTAGCTGAGTTCGGTTAGATGAGGACAAGGCACATTGCCCTGTTTTAACAACTTGTCAACAACTGAAGGGGAATTGTAGAACATTTTAGTTGGCAAGGTAAAGAGATCAACCTAATTTGTCAAATTGCCAGATTTTATGGAATTGATATTACGTCCATAAAACTGTAAAGATCGCAGGATCTTTTCTCCCTCCATCTCCCCACCCGCACGCTTCACCTCCCATCCTCCAGCTTTGAGAATGCATTTGCTCTTGCAGCAGTTCATCAATTTCATATCATCACTATAATTACAGGTAAATGTGAAACTCGTTTGCTCAGGTGAATGCTCAAGGCTCCAGTGGGAATGTATCTGCAGAAAAAAACTTCTTCAATTCCTTTCATGATTCATTTCCTGACAGTGTGGGAACACTCCAACAGGCTGGGAAATACCATATGACAGCATTTCCTGGGGAGGCATGAGGGTCCACAGAGCATTTCTGGATCTGTTACTAAAATTACAATCCTGGTAAGATACCTCAAAATGTTGCTGGATAGATGGGCTAAAGAAAATTTCTCAAATTGATCTCATATTAGTATTTCAGCACAGACTTGTCTTGGTAACTATAGTTTAAAAGAGGAACTTCTAGGTATGCTGAAGTGCTGAGTAAGGAGCAGTGTTTTGATTCCAGGATCCAGATTATCCTAAACATACAGAGGTAACTGAGGATGGGAAACATAGTTTTGATGTAAAAATTTAATGTTCTCCCTGCTATGTAGAGGATGTTATGCATTGGTGGCAAGTGGACTTAGAGATGAGAGAGAAAGTCAGAGGGTAGGTCTTAGAAATGATACTGGAGTATTCTCCCAATATTGTATCTATTTCCATGTTAGATTTCCAGAAAGACAATGAGTATGTAAGAATGGATAGTCATTTAATAAACATCAGATAATAATGACATAGGATATTTAAGCAGGAAAATGATAATGATCGGTGATTTGTTCCAGAATATAAATCAGGCAGTTCTAGGGAAGATTAATGAGGGAGAGGAGTAATGAACTATTGTGATGCAGGAAATTCACTAGGAGGCGTTGCAACTGGTTAAGCAAGAGATAATTAGGGCTCACTGATAGCAACAGGAATTAAAAAAATAGGAAGCCAACCAAAGAAGAAATTTTATTCAAGTAGATTCAACTTGATTTGATATTCAATAAAGAACGGAGAAGAGAGAGGGAGACATTTATGATAAGAACAGAGATATGAAAAACAGTAGTTTTAGGAATAAAGATGATGCGTTTTGTTTGGGAAATACTAACTGAAATGCCATTCCAGCTTTGAGGTGGGAAAAGAAATTTTCACAAAAGAACATTTGTTTAACGTGTTGACCTGCAAGAGGAGATCGTGGCCTGAATCTCGGGTAAGCTGGGTAAACTAGGAGAAAGGGCCACCTTAAAGAAAAACAATGTGGAGAAATAGAGAGGGCCCTGGATTGAAAAACATAAATACTGAAAAAAAGGTACAATTATGAAAAAAAATTAAAGGAACATACACATGCAAGGAATAATTTCCTTAGAAAAGCATTAAAATGAGAACAAGGAAATGAGAAGGGAAAGCTAGATGATGGTCAGTCCTAGGTCAGAAATAATCTGGCTTAGTTTCCAAGTGTAAATGTGAGAAGCCAAGGTGGTATAGGGAGAAGAAAATTCAGACTGCTCAGAAGTGTCCTTTGGGTTGGAAGAGCATAAACTCAGAAAATATTTAGTCTTGACTTCCTCTGTTTAACTCCAGCATGGACTCAGTCTTGCCCAAGCTTTAGGACAAAAAGAGCTTGATCCTTTTGTCAGGAAGTGAGGAACAGAAGTGTTGGTCCTGTCTTTCATAAAGCCTAGAGATTAATCTGGTCTTCTCTTTGCCACTGATCAGCAACTGAACTTTTTTCTGTATGTTGTTTCGTGGTTCATCCACTAAAATGGTCCTTTGTCCAGACACCTGATTTCCCAGCTCACCATGGGAAGTGGGTGGAACCTTAACCTCTGCTTCTGATGTCTTTACTATCATGTCAAATCAACACCTCTCTGCATAACTGGCCAGAATTTCATCTAATACTGAGAACAATAAGTGTCCCAAAGTTCCTCAGTCCTACTCATCCTCTTCTGTGGACATGGATAGGAATATTGAGACCAGACCTAAAGACAGAAGGCAAGCTGCTCTCAGAACCTACTTCCTACAGTCAATGCTTACCTTGTCCCACACCCTTGTAGCAACTTCATTTTATGTGATTCTCTTCTCCCTGACTGAATTCCAACTCCCTTCAGTCAGCAGGCTCTGATCATGAAGATTTAACATAGCTATGAGTTGAACAACTTGATCTGAGAAACAAAGGCGTTCATCTGTGGCCCAGAGAGGAAGCAGTCCCTACTTTATAAAGGACCTAAGATTCTGAAATGAAGCACTGAACCTAAGTCTAGCAAGTAGAGTACACTAAGAAAAGTGACCCAAAATATTGACAATTCCTGTGGTGGAAAAAGTCAAAAGTAATACCTGGAAAACACTGTTCAATTCTTTGAACTACTTAGGCCACATGATATTGTGTTGCACATGACGAGCCTGTGCCCTGGGACCCATCAGTGGTGGTAATTTGCAGGTGGCATATCTTCAGAGAGATAGCTTGGGCGACAGGAAGTGGGATCAGACCACTAAGCCATTCCAACATTCTCCTTTTCAAAGGAGAAATTCTTCCAGTTACTCCATAAATTGCTCAGAAGATGCCAAGCCAATATTGATAGGGACAAACAATGATGAGAACTTGGTGGTGGAGTCAAGAATGGCCATTTCAACATGTGGACCCAAAGCCTCATTACAAACTGGTAAATACCAAGGAGCTACACCTCTTAGAAAATTAACAGAGAGAGGCAATGTTGTGTGTTTCAACCACCAGTTGAAACTGGTGACTGGTATTTCAGTCACCAGTCAGAATGGTTTTTTAAACTATTGCTTAGTGCTCTATATAAATTTTAAGGACATTTTCATGAATTCTCTATCACCACAATGATAGAATCTGGCTTTTTTTTTTTTTTTTTCAGTGCTGAGAATTAAACTCAGGACACAGTGCTTCATCACTGAGTCACATCCCCAACCTAGAACCTGGTAATTCATTTCTCTTCTCATGGATGGCAATATGTAGTAACTAAAGACACATGTGCTAGAATTAGACTGCCAGGAGCAATGCCCAACGTTGCTATTATTTTTATGGCAGGCATCTTTCTTACATAAGTTCTCCACCACCAAATCCTCTCCATTTTTTTAAGAGAGTAATCAAACCTACTCATGAGATTATAACAAAGATGAACTAGGAAAATACAACTAAGCACTTAACAAAGCACTTGGAAGATGGTTCATTCTCCATCTGTGTAGCTGATTTTATCATTGTAATCTGTGGGGGAAACAAGAACATTGTCATATCTTATTTAAACTGAATTCTTTAAGAATCAACTCAATTAAGTTTCATAACTATCTATAGGTTATTATTTACATCAATATGCTAAAGACACACTCAGTACCACCTCAGGTTATAATGTTTTTTTGTGCTGTTTCCCAGAATTTTTAACAAGTTTCAACCAATGTATTGATACGCCTAAACCAGCATGGCAAGATATAGTAGTAGGGTGTATGTTTTGTATACAATAATGCTAAATATTTTTACACGATATATATTTTTTCTACTTTATGTTCTTTTCAATTTAACTCAAGGTATAGATTCAAATTTTAGTGCTGAATAATTTTGGTGAAATTTCTAATCCTGTCTGGGCCTCATTTTTTCTCATCTTACTATGTATTTACTTTGTAGACCCAATTTAAGGATTAAATAATCTAGTGTAAAAGCTGAGAACGCTATCTGGCTAATAGAAGGAACTCAAAAAATATTTACTATTACTGTACTATTAATTTTGGCTTTAAACTTTCTTGCTAGCAAGCAGTTCAGGTGTAGCTGCCAAAATAAAAATCATTGTTGTCTCTTTGTTGGCAACTTCCCTCAATCCGTTCTCACCACACCCTGTGTCATACATGGAAGAGTAGGAAGCCAATTTTGTCTTATGCCTATGTCTCTAAGTGAGCTCCTAAGTGTTAGAATTACACTGTTTGTGTCAGTATATATGTCTTTATAGATCACACAAGAATTGGCTGGTTTGGTGAGGGAGCTAGGGACCAGACAGGGCTTGGATTCAATACCAGTGAGCTCCTTCTCAAGTAACAGCCCAGGTTGTCTTTGTAGAGCCCATTATGTTGTTATATAACAGACAAATTCCTACAAACAGAGAGAAAATCCTGCCTTTCAAATTACTTGCGTCTATGAATTGGGCCCACCATGTACAGTTATATAATCCTGGACATTAAGGAGGAACACTTGGTATAATTTTTTCTGTGAAAGTCTGAATTATGCAAAAGATTATGAATAGCAAAAGTAAACAATAGGTTTGTTATGGAAGACTATGATGAGCAGGCATATGCCAATAAATATGTTTTATGATTTCAAAATATGTATGTAATTGTCATCTTTTCACCAAAATGTGGTAGTATACCATTTAGGAAACCTATCAGTTCTGAACTTCTAAGTAATATATCTACCTACACTTTGCCAAGTCACCTATCAACCTATATGAATAGATATGTTGATGTACACAACAGTTTTGTACATCTCATGCAGCTGTATGGGCTCTGATGTTGCTTCTGACCATTGTCTTATGTAAGATAGCAGTTCCTTCCTGGGAGCTTCCACAGCCCCTGCTCCTACATCTCTTAGCAGAACTTCTCAAGGAAAATGTGAACTGGAGTTCCTCTAGGGATCTTGTTGAAATGCAGATTCAGTTTCAATAGCACTGGGGTGGGGCCCGTATATTCTATGTTCCTAACAAGCTGTCAGGTGTCACAACCACAGGCTGAGTAACAAGCACTGTATTTAAATCAGAGTTTGTGTTTGGCTGGAGTTGGTCAGATTTTCTCTTAACCCATCCCTCCCTCCTAGTCTATCCCTTTCCTCCCACTTTTCCTGCTCCTACTCTACGTCCTTCTCTTCCTAACTCCTCCCAAGCCTTTCCTCATTGCTAGTTCCATCACTTTGGTCAAATCATCTAGTCTGCTTCATTTTTAGTACCTCCTAAGACTTGGGTGTGCCCTGATGCCACAGGCAATGTCCGTATTTAAATGAGAAACTTTACCCAGAGACTGCGGTTCTACCCTGAAGAACTTCTGTTGCACGTACAAAGGTAATCAATCTGCCAGGCCCTCTTAGCCCATTTCCTTGAAATGCTTCCTGGATCCTCTTACCTCCCTCCTGCAGCTATTCTTCCCTATGGAAGTGTGTTGATTAGCAAGGATTTCCCAAGAGATCAATTCCATGAATTCTCAAAAGGGGGTCATGACCCCTGGGGCATTATTCTTATGAAAGAGTTATTTATTTATTTGTTTACTTATTCATTTTTTTATTTTACAGCTGAGAAGCAGCTTTCAATAAGGATGGTTTTGATTCATTTTTCTGTTAGTTGGTACAAGTGTTTCTTCCTCTTTCTTTAAAAGAAGTTGAAGTTAAACCCTTCATAAGAAGGGTTACAAACTCAGAAAGAGAAAATATATCTCAAAATCCATGATTCTGCTTCTTCTTTCAAATTATTTTGATGGTACTTATTAATTTTGTCCTTTCTCTTCCCAAATGAAGACAATATATTGGTCAATCACAATAAATATCTGACCGAGATTAAAAACTGGTCAGATTGGCAACCTAATAATGAACAACTTTGACTTAATTATATAAGTTATTGGTACTTTATTTTTCTATTTTCATTCATTTTATGAGATAATCAAATCATAAAAATATATAATGCTATTAGTGATTTTTCATTGTTTTTAAGGTTTGTAAGAGTTTATTCAAATGAGGACTTTCTTAGAAGTCAAATGCAACACACAAATGGAAGTTGAGACTCTGTGATTAAAATAACAGGAGAGGATTTTGAAATAAAATTGTAGGAGATCATCATTAGACTGAGTTCCTACACTAGGCCCCAACAAGCCCAGACGAAAAATGAAAATGGAGTCAGTGAGACTGTAGTCCATATCACCAAGCCAGAACTAAGCTGTTACCTGACCTTCCAAGAAATCAGGGAGAAGAGATAACAGCCACATTTCCCAACAGGCCAGTTTCAATTGGCATGATAATGAAGTTCCCTCTTCTTTAAAAAAAAAAAAAAAAATGTAACCTGTAACCTGTTGTTAACCAATCAGTTAGTGTTCAGTCTCTGTTCTCTTCTTTTAAGTAAGCAACTTGGAAACAGTCAGCCACTTTTTGTTTTGCTTGTTTGCTTGTTTGCTTGTTTCTGCTCTCTTTAGATCTTCTCTGTCTTCAAAAACAACCCCTTTTCTTCAGTTCATCAAAACACTTATTCTATTTTATGGAATGAAGTATTGCCTGATGTCAGAATCACAGATAAAGACAATTAAGATCTTTAAACTACATTTGTTATAGTTTTGTCTTTTGCCAGAACATAGAACTTTATTTAATTACTTACACCTCAACCTAGAAGATAACTTAGGGGTACCTCCCACTTTTATATGTGAAAATTCCCTCAATAAAATGTTTAAGAAATGCACGAATAAAATCTGTCATACTAACAAAGGGAACAATAACCTCCAAACTAAATTCTTGGTTGACAAGAAGCTCTGCCACATAATGACTTGAAATGTGTGTCAATAGTTGCGTAAATATGCAAGGGAGGATGTTTTTAAAAACTAGTTTAAGGATGTCAGTTTATAATATATAAAAGTAGAGGTTGAAAATTAAATGCATATAAATTCAGAACTCCCTTTATGAAATAGGAAATTAGACTCTTCATTGCTTTTGTATAACTTTACTCTCTATTACAGTAGATATATAGCAGGTAGTCAGTATGTATTTGTTAAATTGAGTTGTATGATACTATTTTTATGGCTTTTTCCTAGGAGTGGTACACAACTTATTGTTGTATACAATCTTTGAAGTATATAAATAAAATGCCTTGGGAGGACTGTCATCCAAAATAAAGAGAACCAGACCCCACTTCCTTTTCCACCCCATCAGCATTTGTTGCTCTTTTGTATTCTTAACACCTGCCAATGAAGATTGTATACTCAGAAAATTAAAAAAGAAAAATCCAAGTGCTGGGTGTGTAGCCGAAGAAGATGAAACCAGAAGGTCAAAGAAGTATTATCACCCTCATGTCCATGCAGCATTATTCACGATATCCAAAATATGGCATCAATCTAAGAGTCTATCGATGCATTAATGAATAAAAATGATATAATATATATATGTGTGTGTATGTGTATATATATTATATATATATATATATACATACACACTATCAAGTCTTCAAAAATAAGGACGGCCTGTAATTCGTGACAAAAATTGATAAAACCACAAAACATTTTGCTCAGTGAAATAAGCCAGGCACAGAGACAAATAGCACACGATCTCACTTATATGTAGAATCTAAAAAAGAAGCAAGGAGTATAATGTTGGCTCTCAGAGGCTGGGATACTAGGAAGTTTGCTTCCAAAGGATCCAAAATTTTAGTTTAATATGAAGAATAAGTCCCAGAGATCTGGTGTACAAAATAGTGATTACTGTTGATAACAATTTATTGTGTTATTGCAAATCACTAAGAAAGTAGATTTTAAGTGTTCTCACCTTCAAAAAATAAGCATTTCAGATAATGTTTATCATAGCTCAATTTAGCTGTTCTGCAATATGTATTTCAGAATATCATGATGTGTATGATACATGTATACAATTTTGTCAATTAAAAATATATTAATCAAGAAAAAATAAATTGATAAAGGATAATATTGCTTCTGTTTTTCATTGGAACCTGTTAAAATAATGCTGTTTGGGATGTTTAGTAAATTCTGATTGGCTCCTGGACAATGGTGGCATTGGGTTGTTGGATATCTGAATTTCATTGTCTTACTTTTAGCACTATTTTTCTTTTTGGCATGCAGCTAAGTTACTTCTGATCAATTTGAAGCTTTGTGACTTGTTTTTGAAGCTTTGCTTAAGGGTTTAGGGTAATTAGGGTAATATCCATTCCAGTGATAAGACACAGTTCTTCCGAAGTCTCTACTGAATGTTCCATGTGTTTAGTGAAGTTTCTCCACCATGAATGATATGAATTTGAACATCTTCCTGTCTTGTTGGAGCTCTGGGAATTGTTCTACTCACAAGTATCCAGTTCTTTGCATGGCCTCATGGAATTTCACTCTAATTATGCATAGCTTAAAATTCAATCAAAGGCTTGGAGAGACATTCTTCCAGATTTCTGAATTTTTTTTTTTTTTGTATACCTTGCAAAATACCTGTTGTACTCTCTGTTGTACTCTGCCCCATAAATTGCAGTCTTCTCTGCTGCCCTGTTCAGATCTGTCTCCTCAACTTAATGAGAGCTCTATGCTGTGTTTAGATTTCTCCCCTTTGTGCTGGGATACAGACCATCTTTCCAGCAGAAATCCAGGAGGCTAGTAAGACCAACTTCATTTGTTTTCCTTCTGTCAAGGATTATAATCCTGTACTGTCAAAGTATTTCTTCTTCTTTTTTCTTTCTTTCCAATTTTCTAGTTATCAGCATTAGGTAGGCAGGTTCAATATCATTTACTAAATCACAGCTATCAGCAAGATTTCCACCAAAAGTCAGGAAAAAAAATAATTAAGTTTTGTGGGGGCAGAGTCTGCTCTTCCAGAACACAAAACATGTGAGATCCAATTAACAATGTTTTGCTGTTATTTTTCCATGATAGTAAAGCTTATTCTAAAGTTATTCCATAAAATCTAATAGTCTTTTAAAGCAGGGAATACAAAAGGAAATATTCTGATTTGTGAAGACTTAATTGCCACCTATTTTATTGGCTTCCTACCTTGTTAATGTTTATTTTTCCCAGCTTTTTTTTAAAGTGACAGCGTATTATTCATCTTGAGTGCCTACTTTATTCTTTGTATTTAGTTCTTGTTGGTTGAGTTGTTTCGAAGAATGTAACCCATAGGAAAGCATGAAGATTTGTCATTGTTGGGTATTTTCAAAGAAACGTAATACAGTTATAGGGACAATTAAAATAAGTTCAGATATTGATATCATCCCTATATGTTCACATACATTCATTGAATTAAAATATATCTCAATGAAAGTGTGTTTGAAAATAATGAATACATTTGATAGAAAAATTTATTAACTTATTAGTTAATAAAGTTGTTTTCTAGTAAAATATTAAATATTTTAAGAATTATCTGGGAAAGGAATCCATCCATTCTCACTAATAACCATGCATCTCAAGGAGTTATAGCGTTTTATGATACAGAGAAAATCAAAATGTTTTCTCACTCAAAATAACATTTCTGATGCTAGATATGTGAAAGGGTTTCCCTCACAATCCAAACAACTGTCCAGTAGATATAGGCTGGATGTCTTATAATTCAGTTCTGACATTGTCGACCTGGAGATTGTATCACATCACAAAGTTTTAAGTCCCATTCCCTGACAAGATCCAGGTTATGACCTATGCTTCCAACTCCCTGGCTAGAAAATAGTGTTCCCCAAACCCCCTCTTTGACTTCAATTAATATCCTGGATTGACTCATGAAACCAGGGAAACACTTCACTTATAATCACTGATTTATTATAAAGAACACAGGTAAACAGCCAGATGAGAGAGATGCATTGTGGAAGGATGGGAGGATGACCTGTGCCTTCTCCAGGAGCATCAGTCTCCAGGCTTGTCCACGTGGTGGGCAATCTGGGAGCTCTTGGAACCCAGTCATTTGGGTTTGTGGAGACTTTATTACACAGGCATGATTGAGTATATCTCCAGGCATTGTTGATCAACCAACTTTCAGTCCCTCTTTATAGCCCCCAGAGAATGGGATGGGGCCGAAATCCTCTTATGATGTCTTTCTGGTGGTCAGTCCCCATCCTTAAACTGCCTAGGGCCTTCCAGTCACCAGCTATCTGTATTCTATTTAGAATATTCAAAAAACACTCTTATCACTCTAGGAAACTCCAAGGGTTTTTAGGAGCTGTATGCCCAGAACCAGTGGAAAAATCCAAATGTATATTTCTTATATCATACACATCCAAAAACACTACTGTTAGCAAAGCATTTTCAGATGTGATTTGATTCTTATCAGAATCCTGTGGATCAGTGAGATAGGTGTTATTATCAGTCTCGATTTTCAAATGAGAGAATTGAAATTTAGGAAAGTTGCATGCCATGTCAAAGACTATTCAAGCCTCACATTTAAGATCTCTCATAGCAAATCCAATGCTCATTTCATTATATATCACTGTCAGTCTAACAGCAGCAAACTTGTTAGATATTTCACATTCTCAAGAAGTCATCCCTCTATATGGTCTAAGAAACCCTCATTCATTCATATGTTAAAAACAAATGTATTGGATATGTATTAGAAGAGTCATAGGTGACACTTAGCTAAAATAATTCTAACTTGGGTGACTTTCAGGAATTATATGTGGCAAGGAGTAGAGGAACTTCCGGAAAAGATTAGCTACATTTTCAAAAATTTTTACAAGGCTCCTTTCTGAGTGTGATTACTCCCACTCAGACTAACCACTTTGGTTTTCGAAGACAGTTGTTTACAGCCATCTATTCTAAGCCTCTCATTTTCATATGAGACTGAGGTTAAGTGATAAAGGACAGCTCAGGAAAGGCAGAGACTGTTTACCAGGCAGAAGTCCCTGGACTACTAACCCTGACTTAGCATTCTTTGGTCTTTCCAGCATTCCTTTCTGCAAAGTTCATAGTATTTTCAAGATAGCATTATCTTCTCTCCCTGGAAAGGCCTAATCCCTTATAAACAAGGGGAAATGGCATGCAGAGGGGAGAATACAAAATCACACAAAAAGATCTGGGCCTGATCAGGGAAGAACATAGACTCCTTCAAGCCCCTCCTCACCACACGGGACCTTTTAGTAAGTACACAAGGCCAGGGTGAGCTGAGAGTCAACCAGTCACCTCGGTATTGTGCCTGTGGGTGGTAGTTTATATCTTAGAGAAAGCACACTTCTGACGTCCTTAGGGAAACCGAGTGACTGTACAAGTCAGCTGAGACTGAATTGAATGTTTTGCTCTCTGTGCTCATAATTTATCTCCAATTGAATCTTGGCCAGTTAAGATTTTTCCTGCTTACTTTTAATGTCAATCAACTTGGGCATATCTCTAACCTTTGTCCCTAGCACTGAGGTTGCTGACTGGCATGAAAAGCCTTCAAGGAGTGAGTCACATGCTTGAAATGATGCTTGGGGGAAGCCCAATAGGCAGGTTGCCAAGTTACCTAAGTGACAGGTGACCTTCATCTAAGAAAAGCATCTGAAAATTAATGGGTCACTGATTTTGGCCCATGCTTAGAATCCCAGAATACCTTAAATTAGTTAATTAATTTTGTAGACATTTAATAGAAAATCGCTGGTGGTATTAAAGATCTGTGTTTACATGGATGGCATGGTAAAATCTTTAGAGCCAGTGTCCTGGAACAAGGACCTCAGCAATACCTCCTCCTTCTTGATAGGTAAGGATCTCAGAGATACACAATGCCTTGTTCTATAGCTTGCCAATTAATATGTTTACAAAGAAGTGAGTATATACATTCTCACTAACTAGGATGTGAATGTACATGCTATATACATGTGTGTGCATGAATGCTAAACTCACATAATAGAAAATATATTTCAAGAACTATCATAGCTGAATATGCAACTTGATTATTCTTAAGTTCACTCTATATGTGTGCCCACTTCTTCCCTAACAATGAAGCATAGTTTCCATGTAATTCTCAGCCTGACAAATGAGAATCCTGCAAGGAAAAGGAAACTGTTCAGGAATTTTCCTTACCTGGAAAGAAAATGTTCCATATAAATTGGGAAGGAGAAGCAGTAATGGAGAAAGAACTCATGGATTTTTACAGACTCTCACAGGGCATTTGTTTTAGTCCTTACCAAGTTCTAAGAAGTCCATCCTGATCATTGTGTTGTTTGTCCATTCTTATAATTTTTCACAAATTACTTTGCACACTTTCAAAAGCATAAAGGAATGGTTTCTTCATGCCTCCAGAGTTCAACACCATTATTGCTAATCTTTTTGCATTTATAATTTCTTCTACTTTATTCTATATTTGGTACTCTAATCTGTTGAACTCATTTATTTTTTTCCAATTGCTATTCCCTACCCTTAGATATTTACCTCAACTTTCTTCCATGGGAGGAGAAATTTGCTATTTGTGTGGTTCATCAAGACTTCCTGTGTTCAGCAGAGGATTAAGGCTATGATTAAAGGATATTTAAATTTATTTACAAACTCCTAAAACTGAAGCCATGTCTTTGAGAACAGTAAACAGTTTTTAAGTTCAATAGATTTAAAAAGAATTAAGGCATGTAAGATTTGCTACAATATTTTAATTCAGGAATTCTTAATCCTGGGTCATGGACTCCTGGGTGGTTAATGAATGGACTTCAAGGAGTCCATGGACCAACTGTAGTTACAAATAACAAAAAAAGTACGAATGGATCATGATTTTCAAGAAATTTTTAATTCTAAGGTGTCCCACAGTACAAAATTCAGCAAATCAGAATGAGTAAGAAGTCTGGGGTTCCAATTATTCTATCCTCCTCTCTTCAGGCCCTAATCGACAACTAAGAATAAGGGGAAAAATTACAAATTGAGTTCAAAGATTAATTGGTAGGAATGGTAAACCAGGAATAAACAATAGTGGTGGGATCTGAGTTTTCTCAGGGCTTTATGCTTCTTGCCTTCCAAAGTGAAGAAAGACAGGACTATAGATGGACCTATCTGATGGACCCTCTTAATTACAGGCAGATCAACTGCAGCTCAGCCAGTTGGCTCACAGTTATCAAGAAGAATGTAGAGAATGGAGGTATGACCAGTCTAGGGAGTCTCATCTTTCCTAGTCGGTGACTCCAATTTCTAGTAATGATGGTCCACTGGATTTTTACCTATTATCAATACACCAAGTACATAAGTCATCATCTTATTTTAGGAAGAATTAAGTAAGAGGGATATCTTCCTTAGATTATTATAACAAAGTTCCATGGACTGGGTGACTTAAATAGCAGTCATTTATTTTTCACAGTTCTGGAAGATGAAAGTCAAGATCAAGGTACAGCAAATTTGTTTCTTGCTGAGATCCCTTTTTCTGGCTTGCAAAGAGACACCATCTCTTTGTATCTTCACCTGGACGAGAGAGGAAGCTCTGGTGATGATTCTTCCCATAAAAGCAATAATCCCATTATGAGAACCCTACTCTCATCTCATCAATATCTAATTACCCCTAAAGTCCTCACAGGCTAATACTATCACATCGGGGGACAGGGCTTCAACATATGAATTGTAGAAGGACACACACATTCAGTCCACAACAAGGGGTAAGATAGAAAATGGAAATACTCCAATACAAAGGGAGAGTCACCTTGAGTCTGTTCAGATGTGGTATGAAATGTTGAAGCATTCTTTGCTAACAGAAAGCATGATGTATACTGTACATCGCTTACAACCTGCCTTTCATTGAGCCCTATGGGAGTAAATTCAGTAAGCTCAGAAGCATAACCTTTGCACTAACCAAAGGGGAAGGCTGTTAGTTTCTGTTCTTTATCCCTTTCAATCTCATGCCTAAGATAGCACTGTGTGTTGCTTCAAGAGGACGGATTGGAGCCTGATTCCTGCATTCCATTCCCAAATCCACCAGTTGTGACCTTCAACAAGTTGTTAAAACCCCATACCTTGGTTCTTTTGTCTGTAACACAGTTGATATTTAATAGAGTTGTTGTAATACATGGATTTATACACAGAAGTTGCTTAAAGCTCATTTGCCAGATGATAGGTAAGCCCTTGAATCTAGTTACTATTCATTAATGCAAACTTTGTTCTCTATTCATACAATTTACGGTAACTGTCATAAATTTTATTTAGAAAGTCTCATCCATACCTTGTTCCCTTACCCTGCTTTCAAAATTATCTACAAAATGTCCAGGAATTGGCTAAACATTAAGTTATATTAACATTGTTACATTATAGAATGATATTTAGATATGGGACTATATTTATAAATTTTTATAACATATGTCTATAAAGTATTTGGATACTTACTGAAATGCTAAAACCATTATTTTTAATTGGTGGAATTGGGCAAGATTTTTATTTATTTCGTATTCAATTTAAGCAATGAATATTGCTATGGTTTGGTTAAGTGGGTTCCCAAAGGCCTGTGTTTTAAGGACTTGGTCCCTAGCCTGTGGCACTATTGGAAGGTGATGGAATCTTTAAGAGATGGAGCTTAGTGAGAGATCTTAGGCCATTGAGGGCGTGTCTTCAAATGGGATAATGGGAATCTGGTTCCTTCCTTTCTCTGTCTTTGCTTTCTCACTGCCATGAGGTAAGCAGTTTGCTCTGTCATGCACTACCTGCCATATTGTATTGCCTTATTACAGTCTCCAAAGCAGTAGGGTCAACTAAAAGTGGACTGAAATCTCCAAAACTGTATCAAATTAAACTTTTTTTCTTGATAAGTTGTTTATCTCAGGTATTTTTATGGTAATATAAAACTTATTAATATAAACACGTGCCTCTAGAAAAAAAATTGAAGTTACTTTTAAGAAAATAATTCAAGCTCAGGTCCTTCAAGGAAATATTTGAAACCTGATTCCATTCACTCCAACTATAAGCATGCCACCACAGTGACCTTAATGTTTTTATTATCCTAGGTCTTAGCAATAATGCATGCTACATTTTAGTTGGTTATATAGTCTGTTTTTTGCATAAAATGGAAGAGACCATAAAGATCTTTTAGCCTGACTTCTCCATACCACTCAGATGCTTTTCTGCCACCCATTCCTTTCTGTCACAGATTCAGACATATTTTGGGTTAGATGATTTCACTGACTCAGAATCCAGAAACTCAGGGCAGTGAAATCTGTAACACAGGTCTCAGGTAATGCTCATTTACATTAAACCAAAATCAACCCATAAAGGATTGGGACAATAAAAGTTCTTTTCCTTTGGAATAACAGTAATTATACTTTAACTAGAGTTATTTTCCCAAGGCCTCTGCCCAAGCCAAGCATTTCCTATTTTTCCAACAGCTCCGTGTTTCTCCCACTGCCACTGCCACTGCCACCATCCTGGTTCAAGCTACCCTCTCCTCCACCTTATTCTTTCAGTCTCTACACAGTAACATAATACGTCAATCAGGTCAAGAGACTTTTCACGTGCAAGTCAATTCATTGTTCCCATTGCCCTCACAAGGAATCTAAACATCTCCAGTATCCTGTGGGAGACGTGGCCTTCCCTTCTCTCCCTTGACACTGTTGTATGAAGGGGTTAACGCACCTTCCCACATCACTGTCAACCAGCCACTGCTATTCTCATCTTGGCTTCTTATCCCTCAAGTGTCAACTAAATGACACCTCCTCAGTGAAGCCTTCTACCTGGTTTATATCTGGAGGTGAGGGACAGAGGGTGGAATTAACCATCCTCTCTGTGGCACGTTACCAACATCGCTGGAAGACTTCCTATTATGTTCTTTAGTTATCTCCCATTACCTTCTCCACCACTTTTCTGCTCCTATCTCCTTTTTTTCACCATTAGCTAACTTAGACATGTTCTACATGAATTGTATTTTGACTTTGTAAATGTGTATTTAGTAAATACAAGATTTACAGGAATTGTATGGGTTTATGTCTTACCTATTTGGTTAAGCACCATCTTTTAAAATTTTAACATTAAAAATAAAATCTACCCTTAATACTATGGATGTGCCTCCTTTGTTTCTAATGGGTGTATAGTATTTCCCAGTGCACATCCACACATTTGACACCTTCATTACCTGGTGGTGAACATGCAGATTGCATCTAATTCTCCACTGTCATAGAAGTACCACAATGAGTAACCTCATGAACATCTGTTTTGGAACCTACATGTCTCAGGGATATATTCACTATGGGTAAGAGAGTATTTTCACTTTTAATTTGAGTAAGTACTATCAGAATGGCATCTCTGGGCTAATCGCTAACCAGTAATATGCATCCCTATGTTCTACCTATGTTTGGCATTATCCAGGTTCTATTTTTTTTTTTTAATGAATCTGATAGACATAAAGTGATATCCTACTGTTGTTTTGATTTGTGTTTCTGTTCATTTAGAGAAGATTTGAACATCTCCATGTGCAGGGCCATGCTGTATGGATGTGTGCTGTCTACTCACAAAGATGTCCAGTCAAAACTCTGAGTGGGGACCTCCAGTCCATGTTTTGAAGATTCTGGCATGGAACTCTAGCTATTTAGAAGAAGGGCTGTTTATTTCTAATTTTCACCAAAGCGAATCACATTCTTATTAGTTACCTAGTTTTCAAATTCTGAGAACTCCTGACTCATATCCTTTTCTCCCTTAAATTGAAGTTTCTTTATTTTTTTGTTCATCTTTAAGTCATTCATTGAGTATTATAATCCCTTTTTTGATTTTAGACATTGTACATTTCTTCTCTCATTCTGTCAACTATCCAATTCTCCTATTACGTTCTTTTAACAGAATTTGCTAATTTTGACATAATTAAATATTTTCGTTTTTTTAATTATGGAGTTTTGCATGAATACTTGTACATTCCTAATTCACAAATGTATTTTTACAATATTTTGCATTAACTTTGTAGTTTCACATTTCACATTAGATATTTAATCCTTGTGGTAGTGTCCTTTGACCATGGTATTTGATATTTATCTGATTTTATTTTTCTTCACATTCTACATTTTATCTACAACATTTGCTAAGCACTCAGTTTTTTCCTTATTAATTTATAGTGCTATCCTTATCTTGTAACAACATACTGTTTCTGAGCTGTCTGCTTAATTTGGTTTATTTGTCCATCACTGTTTTATTTCACTTTGTGTATAGCTGGGTAATAGAGTATATTTATTTTTTTATATGACTAAGTTCCACTCCACATAGAGTGATAGCTTAAAGTTCCAATAAATCGAGCATCCAATTTTGATTTTTTTTAAACCAAAATGACATCTTTTCCACTACTACTATTTACCCCACAATATTTAGAGTATGGTTTTTCAAGTTCCTGAAAATATCCAATTGGAATTTTTATTAATATTTTGTTAAATTTAAAGATTATTTGAGGAGACAATTAACTTATAGTATAAAATCTAGAAGAGAGATAGTATACAATCTTAAAGATTGTCCTTTAATAGGTATCTGAAATGTTTTTCAATGAAATCTTATGTATTCATTGTTAACACGTATGTATTACAGTTTGTTAACAATTGTGAATGCTATTTTCTTATTTTAATATTGAGCTAAGTTGTCTTTATAGGGAAAATCTATTAATTTTCGGAATGTTGTATTTTATCTGACAATTCCACAAAATTCTCTAATAAATTCTTTTATTGGTATATCGATTCCATTGGCTCTTCTAGGTAGATTACTGTATTGTCTGCAGACAAGGGCACATTCATTTCTTTCCCACAAAATGTTGCATCTCTTATTTTTGTTTCTTTCCTAAAAGCTTAGATCAGAATTTTTGTACTATATTAAACTATAGTAGTGACAGTGGTAACTTGCTTTAATCTTACAGGGAAAACATCTACAGCTTTGTCACTGAGTTTAAAGTCTTAAAACTTCTATAGTTTTTATCAAGTTCATTCATAGTTTAAAAATTATTTTAAAATGTAAGTGTATTTTATACATAGAAATCCTTTTTCTGCCTTTAATAAGAAAATTCTATTTTTAATCTATTTTATAAAACACTGAGACACTTTTTGATGGTGAACCACGAAAAACAGACTTGATAGGGATATGGCTAGTAAGGTAACAGCATTTTATTATGACTGAGTAATTTCCTCTTGAATTGCCTTTTATATGTTATAATGATTAGAATGAAGACTGCTTTATTTATCTTCACATTCTTCTTTTATTTATTTTGCTCAATATTCTTCATGCAGTTAACAAAAGACATTGGTTTACTAAATAAAGGAGGGATAAAAGGAGGACCTAATAATAAAGATAATATTAGATATAGGAAACTTCCCCTGAATGGAACATCCAGTGAGGTTCATAAAAATTGAAAATTGTGTATACTTTTAACACACTCTTAAGTAAATGGATATTAGGTCCATTGTTGGTCCATAACCCATAAAAGGGGTTTTGCTTCTGAGCAGACATGATCAAGTATTTCAAAACCATGTAATTTTTTTCCATGGCAAAAATATTTTCTGTAATGATGACAGTTATGAGAGGACATGATACTAGATGACCTTTAATCATTTATTCTTCAATCAACATATATTTATTGGGCAGAGAAAAAAATTCAATTCCTGCCTTTAAGAACTTTAAACATCAGAGGGAGAGGAAGACAGTAAGGAGTTACAAAAATAAGCATGCAGTTGAAATATGAATAAGCCCTCTGAGAATATATAACAGGAGAATTTTACCTATTATGTATTTACCTATTGCATATTTTACCTTTTATATATTTACCTGGAGAAAGATGTCCAAGAGGAAAAGATTACTGAAAGAAGCTGGGAAGAATTTTGTAATTCTTGAGGTACAAAGTAGATTTTCTATATATGGGATAAGCAACAAAGCTTAGGGTATAACAGAGATGGGGAAATTTTTCAGTTGTTCTGAGATGAGCTCCCAGAGTAGTGGCTGTGATACTCAGTTCTTTTTCCAAGGTGCCACAGTGCTGCGGATACCTAGGGAGAGGACAAATGCTGTTGGAACATGTTCCTTTTTAAACTTCCAGATAGTAATCTGAAATTAAATTTAGCTCTAGACTTAGCTTCTGAGACTACAAAAGGAAGCAATGGATGTATTATTTACAATCCTAGGTGGGACCTGGATCCAAGAAAGAATGATGATATTCCAACCTAATCCAACCAGCACTTCATAAAATGCCTTTCTCTTGAGCAAAACACATGTATTCAGATGCTATCAAATTAATTGAACAACAGCCTCTTCAGAAATGGGAGTCCCTATTTTGACTAAAGAGCAGCATCCAATTTTAATTGTGTATCTCCAAGATTTATTTGACTGATATGTCCTCAACTGTTTATTGTTTATTGTGTGCACATTGTAAATAAGAGATCAGTCTATTTTAAGAGGTGAAGAGCAAGGAGATAGATTGGTAAATTTTGTTAGGTAGATTAAATAAAAAGTTCCATCTTATATTTCAAAATATAACTGAGATACTTAAATATCTTTTAAATTAGTGGCAATTGAAAATGCTAAATTGATAAGCAGATAGAATTCTCCAAACCCAAAACAAACACCTTAACTATAGAAAAAACAGGAAAGGGAGAGAAACAGAGAGAGAGAGAGAGAAATTTAAGTGGATCAATTCTAAAACAAAAGAAACTAACATTGTCATTTACTAGCTGTGTAACCATGGACAAGTTAATCTCTCTGCGCTCTACTTTATTTATCTATAAAATTTATCTATAGTTTAAGAAAATGTATAAGGCACATGAGTCCATGAGATATCAAAGTATTCAATAAATTTGAGATTTTTTGTTATTATGAAGGTGATTCTTTTCCATCAACTCCATTATCCTGAATTTGTAATCTTTGTTTCAAGAGTTAGAAAAGTACATGCTATAACAGGCAAGTACTTAGATCCTTCACAGTGGTTATAGCAGTCTCCAAGTGTATGGGACTATTGGAAAGATTTTCTTCTGATTATGGCCTCCTGGTAGCCTCAGTGCCTTTGTAGCTTCAGTTACCAAATGTATTTTGATAATTCTCACTCTATAATTTTTCTCCTCACTGAACTTCAGACTTGTGTATCTAACTGCTTGTTGGATCCTCCCAATACTTCAAAGTTCCCCTCACCACACATGCAGACCTGATCTTCCTCTCTGTCAGATGTGAGGGTCGGGTTGATTTAGTTGACTAACTGACCAGGCTGGTTCTTATTTTCTCATAAATCTGTTAGAGATTAGAAAAGATCAATTTTCCATAACAGAGAAGAGCTGTTGTTCAGTCAAGGATAAGTGAAAGACATTGTTCCCTTCTAAAACGTTCAATAAACCATTTCAAGAGATTCTTGACCTTAAATCATGACCATTTATCACCTAGAGTATTTAGTTGCTTCTAAGCCAAATGTTTTTTGTTGTTGTTGTTGATGTTTTTTTGTTTTGTTTTGTTTTGGTTTGTCTTGGTTTGTTTTGTTTTGTTTTTGTTTTCTTTTTTTGGTACTGGGGATCAAACTCAGGGGTGCTTAACCACTTAACCATATCCCTAGCCCTTTCTTTCTTTTCTTTTCTTTTTTTTTTTTTTTTTTTTTTTTTTTTGAGGCAAGATCTCACTAAGTTGACTAGGGCCTTGCTAAGTTGTTGAGACTGGCTTTCGACTTGCGATCCACCTGATTGTGCCCTCTGCCTCCACTGACTGGCTGGAATTTTTTTCCCCCAGATCCTAGAGTGTAGGTTACAGGCCCTGAGTGACTTGCCTTCACCATCCCAGCTTCCTCACAATTTCTTTTGACTTCACACTTTGTTTCAATAATGCTGAACTATTTTCTGTTATTTTCCTTTCAAGTTTGATGACTGTCATTTTGCTGATGCTTTTAACAATATCTTCTCTTAATGCCCACTCATCCTTCAAGGATAATCTCAGGTAGCATCTCTCTGGACGGCCTCCCTGATGCAACAAGCTGGGCTACCTGAGAGCTCCCTGGCCCCCTTGCATCTCTGGCTTGCTTACTGCACTGCATTGACAGGACACCCCCGCCTCTCCTGCCATCTAGGTGGTGAGTATCTCCACGTCAGGGCTTTTCTGACTTGCATACCTAGCACTACATTAAAATTTAGTGAAGGAGGCTGAGGAAAATGTGGCTGAAGATGTTCAAGGAGAGATAGATCAGAGACTCTCAACACTGGCAGCATAAAGAAAACAACTAAGGATCTTTTGAAAATACAGATGCCAGCAACTCACCCCAGTCCATTGAAGTCAGAAGTTTGAAAAGGGAATCTGGGTGTTTAAGCATTTAAAACTCAGGTGCTGATAATATGCAGCTGTGGCTGAGAATCAAATGGTTCCATAATCACTAGAAAATGATTTGGTGAATGGTTTCCAGAGACAGATGAAGTGTTGATGCTTAAGGCACCTTTATTCATGAAGTTCTATGACATGATTGCTGATATTATGTTTATTAATTTTTTTCCAAAATATTCCCCCCACACATTATAATGTTTTGTTTTGCACTCAGGTGACTTGGTTGATTAGTCAGACACCAGACTGTGGTCACCCTAAAACCTTAATGTTCTTGAAAGAATAGCCTCCAAAATGCAGGCATACATTTGTTTAAAAGAATGTGAGAAAATAGTATCAAGAGGAGGTTTTACATGCCTCGTATATTCATGTCATGATATCAGAAAAGAAGTCTCAAATGTAAAAACTTCCTAGTTCCCTCAAAATGCCGTATTTGTTAATATGAAAATCATTATTTTCTCTTTGTAATGATCACAGTGAAAAGCAGTGAGTTTGTTTTCTTTTATAATATCTGCACCTTCTATAATAAAGGCAGTATCGTATTTTGACTCCAGATACTTTCACAATGAACAAGACTTGGTACAAGTTCTACATGGAATAAGAAAGGCTAATTAGAATTATTAATGCAAAAATTATTACTGTTTGTGGCAAGAGTACGTGGCTATAATTTTCCCATTCTGAGTACTTTTTAAGAAAATGAATGTTTAAAAATAAATATAAAAACAGTACCAAATTTTTAAATGGTCAATCAAGTGTTAGAAGCAAAATATCCTGGAGTATTGCAATTTCAAAACTAATATTCAAACTCTGAATCTGTTTGATTAAAAAAGTTTAATGAGCTATAAAATAAATACACTTCCATTAAATATTAAATAAATTATTTACAACTTGAAAAAATATTTTTTATCTCCATGCATCTTTTTATGTACAGAAATTATTTAGCATAAAAAAGTGACAATTGAAAGTTTAAAACCATCAGAACAAAAAGGTTCCATTTTCTTCACTGAAAGGAGGATCAATTCATCATTTACACTTGTGACTTCGCAGTGACTCTGACCTGAAATCCTGTTAGAAAATAAAGTGTTAGAGAATAAGCTTAATTCCAACATAGTTTTTAAAAAATTTTCAATGAAAAATCAGCAATCAGAATTTCTGTCAATTTTTTTCAAAATTGTCTTATGAAAAATCCTAAAAGCTTTTCAGAGACATAATATCACTTCAGCTTGAATCCCCTTTCATTTCTGGTTGGGTTATATGCCTACTTAGAAAACTACAAATGCTCATACCAGTTGCATAAATTTCTGCTTAATAAAAAAGGTAACAACAGTAATGAAAATTAGGTTTCCTAACTAAATCTACACAGTGGATACAATTAAAAACAGAGATTAAGTGGCTCTATATTTATGATATGCAGTTAATTTAGGATAATTAGTACCAAGGGCATAATAATAGTAGCTACCAGTTAATAGGCAGCCACTAAATGCCAACACAGCATATTCCTTTTCCTAAAATTATTCTGGGACCTACACTGAGAAATTTTGATGGTACAAAATAACCAAAAATCTACCCTATTTATATGTTGATCTTAGCTTCATCACAATAAGCCAATACATTAAAATTTTGAAGTAATAGATACTAAGTATTAATATTGCTATGGATAATAATTTATTTCATGAGTTACGGGACTAATTCTGTAAAAGGCTTAGAACATAATATCTGTACCTAACCAATATTAAATATAGTAGGTTTTTCAAAGCATCAGAACTATCTGGAATATTCATTATAGATAAAATTTATGATTCAGTAGATTGAGCATTGGGCATAGGAATATGCATATTTAACAACCATCTCAAGTAACTCTTAAACCCACTTACAGTAGAAAAACAGCACCTTAAGGAGGTGACATCTTAAATGTCTGAGGAGATGAAATTTTTTCTTCTGACCCACTTTTTAAGTGCAACCTTGATTTCTTTTCCTCCCTCTTCTGCTGGAAGTTTTCCTCATGAACTCCTTACTTTAGTTATTAATGAAATACCCCTCTTCATACCTACAACCTTCTTACCTTCTACCTACAACATGCTAACTCTCCTTTTTTATATTTTGGTGGTGAGGATCTAACCTAGAGCCTTGCAGCTGCTAAGCATGCATTCTACCCTGAATCACACCCTCCCATCTATAGCTCTCCCTGTTGACAAAATAAATAAATAAATAAATAAATATAGTACATATATACACACATATATATTTATTTACCAAGTTACTCTCAAATAAATACCCCTCTCTTTAAAAGGAGTGTTTGATCTACTGTGCCTGCTTCCTCAGCTTTTTAGTGCAGGCACCCCACTCTGTCTCTCCACTGTGTGAGCTCAACCTATCCTTATAACCTTCTCTCCTCTAACACTCATTTGAGCTAGGCTGTTTTCTACAAGTTTCTAAAATGATCTGTTCCATCTCTCAGTATTTATTACCCATCCTCCTTTCCTTTCATAATCGCTTGTACCAATCTCACCAGTCCTTCAAGGTTTACTTTCAATGCCATGCTAAATACACACCATTTCCTATTCCCAAAATGCCTCCCACTAGATTCTCTCTTTTATTGGAAGCTTTTCGTACTCCATTGGTTCCTTTCTTGTGACACTTATTTGACTTCCCTTAGTATTCTGATTCTTTGCATTTTCCCCTATCTAAACATTAAGTTCTTTGAGAATTCTCTCATATCTATATACCTTTTAATACTCAATAAGTTCATAGCCCATTCTCAATATTGAACTCAATCTCATACTTAAAGAATAATACATTAATATAGCCATTAGAGTAGATCCATAATTAAGAACATATTCCTCATTTTTCTTGAGATTAATAGTGCTATATATTTTTCAAAAGTATAGGATATAATCTAAAGTCAAGTTTACAAGTCTAACCTGTATTATCTTCAGTTATGCTATTGAATGTGCATGTCCATTTTCTTGTTGAAGTTTCTTTTGTTCTTCTGCTTCTTCTTCAAATTCCCTGAAGTATCTTTTTCGAAGCCTTGAAAGAACAAGACATTCTACTGTTACCAAAAATTCCCATCTATCTATATGTTGACTGAGCTTTTCCTGAGTACAGAGAATTTCTTCTCATGAGCTCTTATAGACAACTGAGCAGTATACTTCATGCTAAACAAAAACTTAAACTCAACTATAAAATCCCACCAGTCTTCTCTTTTAAGGGGGCACTTATGTTGCCTTTATATAAACATATTTCCAGAAAACAGAGATTTAAATGTGTCTTCCAGATCTAAACTTTCAGAAGGCATGGGACATATCCGAATGCCTTTTTTTTCCCCTGCAGAACTTAGCACAGTTGCTAAATGCATACTTGGAGAAGATGGTGGAATAGTTTTATAATACCCAGAATTCACGTTTATACACATCAATTTAAATGATTAGAATTTTAAAAAACAGCTTATAAAATAAGTTTTTAAAAAATTTCTAAATAGAAACATTTCCTTCTAGTTTCATTTATTGCTACAAAAACTCAGTGGATCAAAAAAATTTTGGCATTATACAAGCAATTCAATTTCTAGCAGGACTTTTTTGTTGTTCTAATTGATCATACATGATAGTGGGATGCGTTTTGACACACTATACACAGATGGAATATAACTTCTCATTTCTCTGGCTGAATGTGGTGCTCTCACACCAGTAGTATAATCTTACATGTATATAGGGTAATAATGTCTGTCTCATCCTATTGTCCTTCCCATCCCCATCTAGTAAGTCTTTAATCAATCTACTAAACATTATCATCAAAGTCATAAGAACTTTCATTGTGATATTTAAGGAAAAAATTTACTTCTGTTATGGAAAACCTAGTAACTGTGGCTTAGGCTTGATGTTTGTGTTGTGTTTCATATACAACAAGAATATGAGAGAAAAGGAGGGAAAATGTGGCCTAATTTTAAGAGTGCTAACATGATAATTTTCTGTATTTTTCCAAAGGTTTATTAAATATTGCAAATCGACAATTAAAAATTTAATTATTTTAAGACACCTTTCATAACTAGCATTTTTTTCCTTCTATCCTCCTATGTTAAATAATAATTATTTATCTGAGGGTATCTTCCTAAACACATTTGTATATCTGACTTGAGGTACTAGAAGATCAGAATAAATTCCAGGGTGTGCAAAACAAATGTAAACTATACATCAAGCTTCTTTATGTGTCATTTTATCACTATCTTCTCTGTATTTAAGATAATAGTGAACAATAGTAAAAGATAACCACTTGTTTCCTGAAGGACAGTAGTGGTAGATCATGTACATGATCCAGTGAAAAGTAATTTACCAAGACTTAAAATTAGAATAATGAGTCCACTGCTTTTCCCAAGTTCCAGTGGCACATGAATCATCACAGAGCCATTCATGCCCTCCCCCAACTTCCCTCCTTCAGTAACTTCTGTTTGATAGACAAAGCCGTCTTATGTCCCCATCAGTGCCTTCTACCTAGACCAGGCCAGTTTCAGCTTTCACTGGTCATGAAGTGAAGTGTGTGATGTTGTTAGTAACAGAGGGAAGATACTGCTGGAGTGGAGCACTAACAGAATTGTTCTTGCTTCCTACACCATGTCATCTGGAGGAAATGTTTTGTTTTGTTTTACATTCTCCTATTACTGTTATTCGACCATACCAAAATAGGTATAAACTATGAATAAATCAGCACCATGCTATGAAACTACGAACTCAGAATTTTGCATTGTAAGACAAGCAGAGACATGTCTGTTCCTGGCTGCCTATTTGAAGTTCTTTGTGATTTTTTAATACCAAGGCAGTGTGTTTGATGCTATGAACCTACTATGAACCAGACCTTAATTATTTCCTGGGAAACATGCTTCATCCTAAAGTATTCATAGAACATACCAGCACTTTCTGAGATTCAGAAATAACAGTGAGAAAAGTATGACATGCAATAAAACCATCCATTTTTGAGTTCAAAAAATGGCTAGTTCTGAAAAAAGAATTCATATGTTGAGTTTTTAGGGTAGGCAAAGTAATATAAATCTGACTATATTCTTCAAAGATCATATGCCACCAAAAAACAACTCATCTAAAATGATAGTAGGGTGTGATAGGAATACTGAAGAAAATTAACCTTATTAGGAATTTTAAAGCTGTGTGATACGTACTGGACTGTAATGACAACAGCAACAGCTGTGAAGCTTGTAGCAGAGACAAAGGCAGCTATTGCTGCTAATGCAACTTTTGAGAAATCTCTGTCACCCATGCTGTGAGTCTTCATGGACTTTTCTCCACACCGTTCACCAAAATAATCATGATGACATCTGTAAATTAGAAATTATTACTAAAACATCTTATATATTTCCAGTTCACTTTCTAAGTCAAGGACAGCTATGTAATTCCCACATTTAAAAAAAAAAAGTTATGCCTTGTATTTGTATTCCAAAATCATAAGACATAGAATGCATTCTTGCTAAATATTCATTAGTATGAGTGCAAGTCAAGATTAGTTTAGGTGTGTTACTCCGAGACACACCTTGCTATTCTTTGTGCTTCTTTTATGACCAACTAATGAGTTCAGTGACTTATACAGTTAATACATTTCACTATCTTTTAATATGTTAGCAGCTTTGGAGGAGAGGCTAGAAGACAAAGTGACTAGAACATCATGAAAAATTAGGTGAACAGTTAATTAAGGATCTTTTTTAAAAAGAAGTTTTAAAAAATGCACACTGTAAAACAAATGGTTTATACCAGGGATCCTCAAAAATAGAGCCTACAAATCAAATCTGGCCATTTGCCAGATTTTTTACAACCTTTAATTTAAGAATGAGATTTTATCCTTTTAATTGGTTATATAAGTACATACACGATTTTAGCCCATAAAATCTAAATATCTTCTACTTGATCCCTTAATAAAAAGTGTGCTGATTATTGGTTTATACACTGGAAAAAAAAATCAATGGATTTCTGCAGCTAGGGATTTCAGATATGGTGTATTTCAGTTGGGAATTAGTGGGTACTACTGGAGGGTGCAAAAACCTGAGAACTACATATTAATTAATTTTTCCAGTTCACAGATTGCAACAAATCATAATTGATACCTTTCATGTAGGAAATACACAGTTCTATGTAATTATTTAAAACTTACTTGCATGTTACTGCCTCCAGGTTCTCTATATATTTGCATTCTCCATGAATGCAGAAATTTTGAAATTCTGCATCACATGGATTTTTCTTCTTTTTGTTTCTTCTATTTTTTCCATTTTTCCCTCCCTTTTTCTTTCTTTTGGGTTTATCTGAAGTCTTTTCACCTTCTGTTTTATTTTTCTGTGGCTTAACTACCTGTTCAACTGAAAAAAGAAAATAAGATTTCTTTACAACAATCCCTCTCATCTTGAATATTATTTTGGATCCATGAGACAAAGAAATCACAGCAATGAGAGCTCATGGGATAACAACCATGTTTATCTCTTTATTTAACACATTACACACAATAAATGGGCAGAAAATATCTATGTTGTACAGCAATTAAAAATCTGAACACATTTTATTTATACAACATATTTTGAATTGATATGCATTATCATCATCATGAGTATTAATAATGTGTCTAAGAAAATCCATTAAACATTTTTAACATTTCTTGAATTTCTAATCCATTCCAAGTTCTTGGCAATGAGTATTAATTTACTTGAATCTAGATCATGACTGAATGCACTGTTATCCACATGACATAATGAGGAAACTGAAATTCAGGGAAGACAAGTAATTGCCCTAGGATATGCAGTTAGAAAATGACTTTGCTGGGATGACAAGTCTGTTATTTTTTCATAATATTATGCCTTCACTTGAAAAGGTCAATGCCATTGATTAAAATAGAACTTGGGGTTTTCTTTGCTGATTTTATTTACTCATAATGTCCTTGTGTTCACTATTATAGTTGGGAATTAGTGGGTACTACTGGAGGGTGCAAAAACCTGAGAATTACATATTAATTAATTTTTCCAGTTCACAGATTGCAACAAATCATAATTGATACCTTTCAGGGTGCTCACTTCTGTGTTTGATCTATTTGAAAATAGTCCAGGAATATTTGTTAATTGATGCCTTAGACATTTAACGTATCAAATCTACAGAAAGTTTGTGTAGGGTGTAACTTTTATGCTAAAGTCATAGAGGGGAAGTTTCCATTTAGGGCTGTACATTTTGTTATACTAATACCTTAATAGGTTTACATGATGAAGCATTTAGCAAACAGAGCCCAATGAAAAGAGAAAATATCATTTGTCATAAGGGTCACATAGCACCCATTAAATAGAAAACATAAGAACCACAGTGAAGGTTACAAGAGTATCAAAGATAGAACCTCTATGATTAAGAAAATGATAAATAAATATGAATATTTCAGCAGGTTTTTATAATAACATTAACGAAACGCAAATTAGGAGAAATGTCTGATAGATGGTTATATATAACTTTTATATTGAAATTTTCCTCTGATCCAAAAAAAGTACAAGTTAGAGTAAGTCTTCTAAGAGAAACATTTTAAATGAATATTATTCTACTTTATCAGATAGATTACAAATCATAGATAGAGGCAAATAATAGTACCTATGCTAATAGTACCTATGCTAAAGTGTTGCAATAGATATTATACCCATGGACATTTAACTGAACAACTTTCCAACAGAGTTAACCAATGATCTCACACTAATTTATAATGCATTGTAATCTAAGCACCAGTCATTAGCCTCACTTATAATGGATTTGACTTTCTGATATCTTAACAATGTAAAATATGATTAAGAAACCAGTTGCTAGATACCTGGATGGTCTAATCTCATCCAATTGTAAGAATTGTAACTGAACCTTTTCTCTAGCCCAAGTTCAGAAGCAAGGGAGCAGAGTGGTCACTAAATCTGTGCTCAGCTCACATTTAAACCACTCTTTCCCTCTGGAACCACTTGCTCTTTCTTCTCCAGCTTCGTTTGGGAGCCAGGTAGAGAAGTCAGGGAAACTGATCAGAAAAGAAGAGACCTTAAAGAGCTCTGAAACTATCTTGCCCTACTCCAGATGGATGCTCCTAGCACATTAGATCTGACTTATTGATGGCATCTTCTTCCCTCAAACTCCAAAGTAATATGAGGGTACTGAACAACATTTATCTCTTTCTTTGGTATTCATTTTAAGCAAAGGGTCTTTTTAAAAGATCAGATAACAGGAGAAGTGAGTCATTTTTTAACTGACAATTGGAATTTGTGGTTAAATCATGATTTTAGCAATATAAAATTTATGCATGCTTGTTCTTTATTATTTCTAAAAGGCATTAATGTCATTTCCAGTTCCTCAACATCTAGTATTTAAAGGTTGAAAAGTCTAATGCCTTTTGTCCCATTTACTTCTTTCTGTTGCCTTGTGTTAAATGCAGTTTAGGGAAGGTTAAGTTGGGGGAAGGGGATACAAATGCTAAAAAAAATAAAGCAGCTAGGAATGGTTAAGTTCTACTTCTGTCTTAGCATGGAGGTCATGTGTCATAATGTGAAAGAACATAATATCTGGAATAAAGCAGAATGGGGTTCTAATTCTGGCTTAACATTGGTACCTGTGCATTTTTAGGCAACATAATTAATCTTTTCAACATCAGTTATTGCATCTGTACAATGAGAATAATGATGCCTACTTAGTAAAGTTATGAAGTTGAGACTGAAACATAAAACACTGACTAATGCTCTAAACACATAGGATATGACCCTATATAGAATTTTCTGACTCAATTTACCTAGAAGGTAAGCAATTCACACTTTTCTGAAGCAATGTTGCTCATATAAACCCACATCCCTTTGGTTACATTTCCCCTTTATCCTCTACTTACCTCTGACTGAATCATCCACGATATAGCCAGATATTTGGACTTCAGCGTCATATTCTAAATAGTCATAGTCAGTTCCTGAGGACAGTTCACTACTAGAAGGCATTTCACTCACAGGGGTAATCTCACTTCTTGAGGACATCTCATTTCTTGAAGTAACCTCGAGTCCACTAGCACTGTGATTCCTGGAAAATGGTTCCCCTTTCTCAGAGTAAGTGTCATTGAGATCCAATCCAACAGCATGATGGCCTGAAGGGAAAAGATTAAGGAAAGAAAAGATGAAGCAGGGTGCCTCTCTCACCAGCCAGCTATGTTAAGTAGAAATGTTTATCTTCTGATATCAAAGCAGTTATTGCACATGTGCTATTGTTTGTGATTGAGTCACTTACAAAAGCAACTTCACATTTTGCCAAGAAGCAAACTCAGCTGTTCCAATTACAGAGCCTCTTTTATCCAGGGTTTTCTTTCCACAAGATAGTCTACATTAATCTCCACATTAAAAAATAGGCCAGGGTTGGGGATATAGCTCAGTTGGTAGAGTGCATGCCTCGCAAGCACAAGGCCCTGGGTTCAAATCCTCAGCACGCAAAAAAAAAAATTAAAAAAAAGGCTAAATTAATGCAACAAAATCACTTAACAGCTATGTCAAAATATCCCCATCACTTTGAACTCCAAATACATTTATATATGCTAAAATGCTATCCTGCCCCATATTTACAGGTTCTACATAGGAAGATTAGATTTTCTTAACATATGCTCACATTTTTAAAAAATTATGCACATATATATAAAATGTAAAAGTCAACATAAAAAATGTAAATTTGGTGACTGATGATTATTATTGTCATTTTCATCATTATTTTTACTTGCATAGGAAAGAAACTTGAGGACTATGTAAGATTTAGGGGCCCAGTTTCAAGACTCTACTTTATCTTGCTTTACATTTTAGGTCTCAATAAAACAGCATCAGAGTGGTGATTTTAATCTTTCCCGGGACACTAAAGTGAAAGGTGAAAATACAATCATTAGACAGAGGAGATGGGAGAATTTAGGCAGGAGACAGCAAACACTTCTGGGTCAGGAATTAACTACTCTGTGGAAACCTTTCTGAACCTCGGTTTCTTTATCTGTTCAACGAAAGGTTAGGATCAAAGGATCTCTGAATTCTCCATCAGCAGGACTAAAGTAAAAGTACAGATATTCTTCAGCACGCTCCTCCTGGCTTGGATGCTACACACTTGTCTGGGCTTTCTCTCTTTGTCCGAGGGAGTAACCTTAGGGGTGATCGCCTGTAGCGGGACAGATTTCAAGGCACGAAGAGCGCTTTTTGGAGAAGCAGTGGCAAAATTCAAAAGGCGACAGATTGTGCCTGCCTTGGGAGAGAAACCAGGCAGTTCAGAGCCGGCAGATCCTCACCTGAGCCGAGGATCAAGAGCAGCAGCACCACCGGCGCCTGCGGCAGCAGCGGAGTTCTCATTGGTCCCTCGGGACGGCGGCGTCTCGGTCTCTGGAGCAACTCAGACGGCAGCTACTGGCAGAAGGACAAAGTGGTGAAAAAAGACGGCAGGAGAGCGAGTGTGCGCCGGTGTTCCAAGGCCCGGCCAGGCTCCGGGTGATGGAAGCCGCCGAAGCCCTGGGCTGACTGCGGGATCTCCAGTGGCTACCGGCTCGCAGGCAGCAAGGTGTGCGAACTTTCGGCAGGCGCCCGGGCACCTGCCGCTTTATAGGGCCGGGCGGGGAGGGAGCCACCGCCTGTGACGTCACGGCCGCGGCCGTGGGTGGAGGCGGGAGGCCGCCCCAGAAGTTACTACCCCAAAACCACACACGGATGGCGGGGGCCCCACCTCCCTCGTGCGTAGACAGCCGCAGGGAGGAAATAGAAAGTCAACCTCTGGGTGCAAGGAGAAAAAGATACCCATATTCTAGAGTGCGAGTGGAGTTTGGGAGGTAGTACTTGATGGTCAAAAGTTCTAGTTTCAAACTATCTGAAAAAACCTCAACAACAGAAAAGGATTAAATAGAAGAGCTCCAGGTTAGGACGTTAAAGTTCTTGAAGACCAAGAGTGACTAAGCAATGATAGCCTGTCTGTAGTGAGGATAAATGAAGTTCATTAAACGAGGAGAGAGTCTCCCAAAGGGAAGCTGCTTCAGGTATGATGGGTTTTATCAATCAAGAGCCCTTTGCCACCCACTCTGAAATGGCCAGAATTTCAAACCATCTCCCTCTCCATTTTTTTAGGTGGTCCAGGGCCCTGGCCCAAATTACTGTTTGTTGTCCTTTTACTATGCACTTAAAATTTTACCTACACCATCTCACTCAGTAACCTTCTTAGTAAAGTATCATCTCCCCATTTTACAGGAAGATAAAGGGCAGATCTTAAAAAGCAAAGAAGAAATTGACACAGCTTATTAATGGCAAGTGTCAGGTAGATTTGATTCAAATTCATTTGGCCCTGAATTTGGCCTCTTGCCACTCTGATAAAGAAATTTAGGACTAAACGGATCCCTGAAAAGAGGATTTCTGGGCAGAACAATGCTTAGGAACAATCTCTGCTGGTAACATTGGCATTTGGGCAAAGGGTAGTGCCAGAAGCTCTGCCTCTCAAATCCCAAGATAAAAGAATCAGCTTCGACCACCCTTTTAGAACCCGGGAAGGCATTTAATCATAAGTAGATAAAATGTAGAAGAGGGAGGGAGCTGCTGAATTTAACTTTGATGTAGTGGCAGCTCCAGAACTGGATTTTTCTTGATTTAAGGAAGAGAAACAAGTTGCATTGTTCTCCCTCTTTAACTGTCTCCTTGACCTGGAGATACACATCTCTTCCCTGATTGTGCCAGTAAAACAGCCTCTTTAGGAATGTGGGTCACAGTGCCTCTTGTCCTAATTCTGAGAAACTTTTTAAAAGCTTACTGACCTTTCAATGGTATATCACAGTGAGCAGGCTAAATAATGCCATATATTTAGCAGGATGAAATAAGAGTCATGAATCATGTTTTCTAGTCAACATTTGTTGAAAGTGAATTTGTGTAAACCACCTGTTATATTTTTATGGGAGGGGGATAAAGAGGGACATTAAATAATAACCAGATGCCTTTCAGGAGTTCAGTGGTGTGGCTCAGATAGTGCCTGTGGTTGTCCTGGGAAGTTTAGGGAAAGATGGAGCAGCCCCTGAAAGTCCTTCCCAGCAGAAAGTTCAGATGGAAAGAAGACCCAGTGTTGGGGTGTGGCCAGGTGTGGGAGCTTAGGCTGTTACGGTGGCACTGCCCATTCCAGGGTGAAGCAGGGGCCTGCAGTGTCATCTTTTTCTGGTGGATGAGGCGATTGTGATTCAGAGATTCAAAAACTTGCCCAGAATTTCAAAAGATGATGGTGGAGATTTTGTTTGGAACTCAGGCAGTTGACCTATAATGTACTTTATGTTTTCCTAGGTGTCATTTGAATTTTGTTTTGTTGTGTTACTGTTGTTTCAATTTTCCTTTTTTAAAATATATTTATTTTATTTTTTAATTAGCAAGTAAAATTGGTTTATAGTTATGGTGCACAGCTTAATGTTTTGATATAGAGTAATATATATATATATATATATATATATATATATCAAGCTACATCAAGCTATTTCACATATGCCTTACCTCCCGTTTTCTTACTCTTTCTTCTATCATCAGAAATGGTTTGCTTTCTATCTGAAGTGAAAGTGGGCTCAATGTTAGAAATTGCTCAGTCTTTCTCCAATTTGAAATTCAGAGAATGATAATTTACATTTCTGTGGCACACAACTTAGATCATGGAAGCAGAATAGCTTAGAGCTTAATATGAACATTAGAGTTGAATCAATCTAGGTTTTTATATCCAAATTCTACCATATGCCAAATTATTCAGTATTTGAAAGACTCAAATTCCTTTTGTGAAAATATGAATAAAGAAACACCTACCTGCTATTAAGCTGATCAAATGAGATAAGATACGCAAATAAGTAGCACAGCCCCTAGCATATGCTAAGTACTCAGTAAGTAACTACTATTACTAACCTTGACATGAAATTACACTATTGGAAGTGCATCGAAGAATCAAGTGATTTTATAAATGGAGGTGCTCACAGAGCAAGTGAAGTAATCCCCTTCACTATTTTCAAGCCATAGACCTTATACATACTTCACAATGATACTAATCATTTTGAGCGGTTTATGATGCATCCAAAGGGTAGCATCATCATAGTCGCATCACAGTGGGACACCACCTGATGTGTCATGGCATTCTGGAATATGTGCCTGAGTAGGAAACCAGCCTTACGTAAATGTAGGACTCTTTATGCTTTGTATGCTAGTCTGAGAGAAAAAGGAAAAATTTCAACAAATTCGAGTAGGAACTCTATCCTGATAAATTGATGGTTTCCTAACCTGTGAGGCTAAGGGCATCCCTAAGGCAAATGTCTCTAACTTGCAACTCCTGTTGGTGCCTACTCTCTACCCTAATATTTGAAATGCTCAGTTAAAGAAAAAAATCTCACTTTAATTCTGCTAAAATATATGCTGTAACCAAAACTATGGTAATGTACTTATTCAGATAACCCTGAGGTTTTACAGTCCGTGCCAAAATCTGAGTATTACAATATGATCATTTTTACAAGTCAACCCATGAATCCCCAGTCACAATTAATTAAGAAATACTTTGATCTATAGATAGTATTTCCTATATTATTAACAAACACATTAATTCTGTTTAGATGCTTTTAACGTTCTACTTTTCATCTTGGAATTTATCCATCCTAAAGAATATATGATTTCTCATTTCTTCAAGAAAAAGAGCCTTGCATGGTATAGTGGCACACAGCTGTAATCCCAGTGGCTTGGGAAGCTAAGGCAAGAGGGTCACAAGTTTCAAGTCAGCCTCAGCAACTTAGCAAGGCCTTAAGTAACTTAGTGGGGACACTGCGCTGAAATAGGAAAATAAAAAGGGCTATGGATGTAGCTCAGTGGGTAAGTGCCTCTGGGTTCAATACCCAGTACACCACCCCCAACCACCAAAAAAAGCCTTAAATGAACTTGGTAGTTGAATGCCTCAACACACAAAGTCAAATTTTTTGCCCTTTACTACCTCTTAACATCATAATTCTTGCAGCACAAAGACTGGTAGATTTGACTAAGGGTAGCAGGTGATTTGATACAACAGAAACTAAGTAAACCTGATATACAAATAATTGCATTTATGCAAAAGAAAAAAATCATTGTTCTAGGTAGTTCATTTTTTTATCAAATATATTTTGAGAAGTAGGCATTCCTCTAGGCACTGAGGAGAGAACTTTGAATAAGTCACAATGTCTTTGTTTTTAAGGACCTTACAGTCTATTAAGGGAAAACATAAGATACAGGGAAACAACATATAAAATAAATTTAGATAGTGAAAAGTGCTAGAAAGGAAATAAAATACATGAAATAGAGAATTTAAAATGGTGTAGGGAGACGTTGCCATGTAAAACACAGTCCCTACTTAGTAGTTCACATTTTCTCTTTAGAAGATAACAATGGCAGTATAAAATGGAGAGCGGTATCTTACTGAATAATAAGTATAGATGATCAGAGGTACAGAGACACACGTGGGCAGGAAGAGTGAGGGTTGCCAAACAGATATAAATCTTGAATTGGGCCTCAGAAATGTGGAGGTGCAGGGCATTTAATTTAGGAATTCATGTCATTTCTTCAGTACCCCTCTAAGTACTGCTAGATGAAAGCTTTCTTTAGCCCTTCAAGGAGTGGACTAAGGAGGATCACCTCAGAATGACCTCAAAATGTACTTTCCATTTTCCTCTCTTAATTCCATAGGTTTGGGGCCAGGTCTCGACCTGTGTATTTTTTTAAAGAACTCTCAAGAAAATTCTCACATGTAACCTGATGAAGAATCACTCCACTGGGGAATAACAGGTGGAAAAAAAAAATCAAGATTTCTACATTCAAGGAGATTATAAGTTGGCAAGGCTGTGCATTCACATACATGGAAGTTTTGTTGGAAATGCGAAGAATGGAGAAATGAATTTCACAGGAAACCCTCACTACTGGCTGAGGCAGCACACGAGCTAAGTGAGAGGAAGACTTTTATCTCTAAAACATTCATGTTACAAAATGATTCAAATACCATGTTTTTGAAAATAGGGAATAACTCTACTATGCCAAAATATGTTTGAATATATTTTTTAAAATCCACTTTATATATATTTGTTCAGGAACCAATTTGGCACACAAAAGCAATATATGTACACTAAATTATTAAAATCCTCAATAATTTGATTCTGAGTATAAAACCACGAAACAGGGTATCCACAACCATCATACACTGAAATGGGAAACATTAAAATTGTAGTAACTCATAAATTCATCATTAATTTATAATTTAGGATAAGATTTGGCATTTTACTATTTCAAAAAAAATAATAAAGGCAGATGATTGAGGTGATTAAGAGTCCGACGAAAATTTTTATGGGCTGACTTATAATAATAGTCATTAAAGAAATATATTCTTGATTTTTTAATTTATTTTCCCCAATCCTTTCCATGTACTTAACCTTTCTTTAATGCCTTTTTACACTTTCTTTGTTTTCTTACACTTCATTTTACATTTTATATCACTCCATTTATCACACAACCAAGAATTGCATGATGACCAGTTTTTCAGTTGCTAAACTCTTATTGGCTCTCTGGTTATTTAAAAATGGACAACAGATACATACCTCTAAGAATTATATACTACTATTATTAATGACCAATATTTTATGAGTTTAAATAATCTCTTTAAATAATCATGCATTTTTAGCAAATCTGAGCTATATTTTATATCAATTTCCCTTCATTTTTTTCTTTTTCCATTTATTTGTTTATTTATTTATTTTTGGTATCATCATCCCCAGCTCTTTTTGTTTTTTTATTTTGAGACAGGGTCTGGCTAAGTTACTGAGACTGGCCTTGAACTTGCAATCCTAATGCCTCGACCTCTCAAATCACTGGGATTTTAGGCATGTGCCCCCACACCCAACAACATTCCACTGTATTTTCTCATGAACACAACAAGCTTTTGTTTCAGAGTTCAATGAGAATGTGCTTTTACAACATCCTAAATGAAGACATTACTAATTTGTTGTATAGACCAACAAATTCTTATTCTTATTCTTATTCTCTTCTTCCTCCTCCTCCTCCTCCTCCTCCTTCTACTCCTGCTTTGCAGTCTATTCTAGGCAGAGACATGTTAAACCACAGAGAAATGGGCCTCGTGTCTCAGACTATGCAGAGCTTTCTGAAGACTTGCATGAAATTTACACGTCCAGAAGAACAAGTATTTGCTAATATGAAAAAATACAAACGTGTTAAACTAGTAGAAAAGGAGGAATTTAAGTTACAAGTGTTATAAACATCCAGTGTGTCCTTCAGTATTCTTCCTGAAATCAATAGTTCTATCTTAAACCTGTATTTATGTTGACTCAAAAAATTTTACCATTTGTAATAAATATAATTTTAATCCTAGATTTCTTTTCTTTCAAATAAATTTTTAAAAATCATTCCTTTTGATCACCTCTCAAGATATCAAGCCTTCTATCAATGCGTTTTTTAAAAAACCAAGTTGTTGAAAATTCTGGGAATCTTGTGTTCTACCATTTGTGAATTTAAGGAAATACTTGACTTCTCAACAGTATCATTAGCCTGCACTAATCCTGACATGGTGATAGGGAGAGCGACATAAATGGCAGGCAATAATTTTAAAGGGCTTTTTTTAAGAACTATAAATTTGACAAAATCTTTCCATTTCAGAATGGTATTCAATAGAATTCTTATGTTCATTGAAATAGAAAAAATAGAAACTTTGGAGACATATTTTGCTTAAAATTACATCTTTGGAAGAATTTATACAGTTTGCACTTTAAAAGTTATTTCAACTACCAGACAGCTTAAAGACATAATAACTTGCAAAAATTTCATGTCAAATAATCTGTTTCTAAATTTTCCCAGTTTGGGGGTCTTTGAAGATATTTCTGTACAGTGATAAACCATAAAATACATTTCATTTTTACTTCCTTAAAACAATAATGCTCTCTGCACAAAATTATTCATTTCAATGGAAAGTTTATCATTATTTCTGCATTCATAGATTTTGGGAAATCACACAAATGGAATGAAAAATAAAAGCACATTATAAAAGGAAGTCAAGATTTTAAAAATACCCATTAATTTTTAGAGTAAAACAAGCAAATAAAGGAAGTTGTATGGACACATGTTTATTGTCCTTAAAAAAATTATGATATTTGTTACATAAAAAATTTAAAACTGCATATGTAATATGAAAACTTTAATATATTTACAAATAGTTATGTTCATGTTATATATAAATATATATGGAAATATACATACATAGAAAAATCCTGAAAGATATATAAACATATTCACAAGATCTTTTGGTTGAGGAATTAATTGTTTCTCTTTATGTCCTAACGTCTGTGATAACAAAAATCATGCATCACTTCTATTTTTTTATGGTTAAAATCCCAAACTGTACAAGAAAATAATCTAATTTCATAATGAATGCAACAGGTTTACCAATAAGAATATCAGATTTGAGAGAAAATGATTTCCTGATTCATTTGCTTTTCCCCACCCTTTCTTACACTAGTACATTGACTCCGACATCTGTGCTGTCTTTCACATATTGAGAGTTAAGGCTGAAGGAGCTGAGTTTGAGACTACTGAATTTTAGTATAGCTCTCTTCCTCTTATCAACCAAGGTAAATGACTTAAGAGCTTTGGTTTTCTCATCTCTAAAAAAAGAGATGATGATGATAACACTACCAAAATCATAGAACTCTTGTGATATGTGAACGTAATATGGCATGCAAAACATTGAGAAGAGTATCTGACATTTCATTATGACTCCAAATATAACAAGTATTTTTATTACCATTAATATTGAGATCAGTGAAGAAAGCGCTGTGAATTCCAGTGAAAATTTTTCTAACGCATATTTGTAGAATAAGTAAGTAAATACCATCACATCTGACTTTATAACTTGAGAACCTTTGTTTATTGTGACAGATGTGCCTGTAAGTATTCAAAACTTCCATAGAATGATGAAGGCATCAAGAGTGAGTCCTGTTATTAAGGTCTTACTTCAAATATCTCACATCACTGGCATTTCCTGAGCATTTTGTTTTAAACACCTAAACTCTGTACAGAAAGATGTCTTTCTCACCTTTCCTTTTTTAGTTCTGTAAGATGTTCCTACTGTGGGATATCATCATACCATTATTTCTATAAAATCAGGTAATTTCTGCTATGAATACATTGCTTGGTAACAAAATTTCTTTTTTAACCATAAACTAACCCAGTTGACACTCAAGTAGATGGGAGAGCTAGTTTTTTCATACCCATACTGTACTGATTATCATGTCAATAATTAGGACATACACTTTACTTGGTATCCATTTTCAACTTTGCCCTTAGTAACAAAACCCTGATTTTATGCAGACTGACAATATGTCTAGCTAATATTAACATTTCCCAGAATTCTTTGGAGATAATGGGGACTATGTGACTAAATAACTGCTAGTTAGTTTCGGTTAGCTGAAAGCAGAAGGGATGTGTAGAATTTCCTGAAAGGCTTCTTGGCAGGAGTTGGAGAAGGTGAGAAACACAGTTCTATCATCCAGCTTCTTGAAATATGGACACTTGGCTGAATCACCAAGCATCATATTAGACCATGAACTGACCCCAACCTGGAAGGTATGGGTGTGAATGGTGGAAAAGTGAAGAGCCTGACTCCCTGGTGACAAGGTAGCACTCCACTTCTGAACTTTTCACCTTCAGACTTCTTTTACATAAGAGAGAAAAATGCCTGTCTTATCTTGTTTAAGCCACTGTTATTTTCGGTTTTTCTAAGATACACAGTTGATCCCAATACTAGATAATGTGGTCATCAGTAAACTCTGTTGTATTTGTTGTGATACTCCCTTCTAGTCCATGTCCTCCAGCTAACGACTACCAGAATACAACTAAACAAGTTTCAGCAAGGGAGAATATACACCATGGGACCCAGGGTGTCTCTTAAAGAGTATGCTACAGAAGGTGTACAGGATTTGGGTTTTTGTTAGGTGACTCAAGGGAGAATTTAAGGAAGTGAGGTTATGCTTTCAAGTGAATGCTGTCAGGAAGATAGCATAATTCTGTGATTGGGTAGCTTAAAAATCTTCTACAGAAGGAGAAAGGCTAAAGCTGTAAATTAATTATTAAGGAATTAACAGTCACCTTTATTTTCAGGACAGTGGGTTGTTTGGCCAGGGTTGGATCTTGGACAACTTTCAAATTTTATCTGTGTTCAGACATGATTATGGGTGGTCTTACTTTTGCCTTTGTCCATCATGGTGGTATTTGATGTTACTACTCTGTGAAATTGTTTTATGTTCAACAGAAGAACAAAAAGGGCCCAGGTGATAGTACCAGCCAAGCTCCTGGATTCAGGAGGTGGCTTTTTTTTTCTCTTCACCTGTTACAGTATCAGTGTAGGGTAAGAGCTCATTTGGTGTTGAATGAATTGAATAAATTCACAAGTGTTTAATAAACAAACCAAGAACATTGAGTTATTGTCTTTATTTTAGTTATCAGGGTCACATTTGAGTGAATTTACTTAATTTTTTAATAAAATATATTTTTATTTAAGAAAATATGTAGTCATGAAGTTAATGGGAATGTCAACACCAAAGTGAAAAAGCTATTTGGAAAGAGACTGAGAATGACAATTAACTTTAGCTAACCTGGATAATTGGTAAGAAAAGAAGCAGTGATTTGTTCATCACCCTTACGTCCTAGCCCAGTTTTAAATATATTGAATGTTTTCAGTAAATAGTATAATTTATCATAGTATACAGGTCCTGGAATGGGAACAGAAATCCACTAAGCATTTCCTGTACTAAAAAATAATATTGATGTTCAGACTACTAGTTTGAGTTTACACTTTCTTTACAGTAAGAGCTGCCTATGACTGAAAATATATTTGATATTTAAATTGTAAATATTATTATATAATTTAGTTGACATTTATCGAGAGTTTATGCTCTAAACATTTTGTAGATTTTACCTCTTATGATTCTCATGAAACCCTTTAAGTAATTATTTCCATCCCCATATAACACAAGAGGAAATTGAGGATGCAAATAATTTGCTGGAAGTCACACATTCTCTCCAGAGAGGTAGGATCCCAACTTAGTATTTGTTGACCCAAAGCCATACATTTAATTTTATATATATATATATACATATGTGTATATGTGTGTGTGTGTGTATAATATATATATATATATATATATATATATATGTATATGCACCAGATACACAGTAGGTAGTCAAGAGTGTTTTTTAAATGGAAATAAACAGCCTGATAAGCTGAAATACTGTTGATACTGTAAGACAAAAGAAAATGAAATACACTGACCATTGACCTTTGAGTTTAGGACTAATAGAACAAACACATGAAATAACACTAAAAAGCCAAAATTGCTCTTAGGCCTATACAACACTGACGTTTTAATAAAACTTCAAGACGATGCAATGATCAGTGGGAAGATTTAGGAAGGCTAAGGCTAACTCTGAACACATTATAAGAAGGGTCTTCTGTGATCCAAGGCAGTTGGTAGCTGACACATCACTATCAAAGAGGTAAGTATATCCATTGCACCCACTCTGTGACATTGCAACTTTCGGGTTAAAACTTTGTCTTCTCTATTTGTCCACAGATAGTGCAGGCTAAACAGATTCTTGGATTCAGGCACATTCACAGTCATAATTCTCACTATAGATTACTAAATTAGGCTTCTGGATTTCTGCCTCGCTCTGTGCTAGTTTGATTCAGCTGCTTCTGCCTCTGCAAATGGCCTTGATGGCATTCTGATCCTAAAATTCGTTCATCATTCACTCATGAAGTAATTTATTCAGTACCGGGTATATCCCAGGTACTGCAGTAGACTATGGGGGAGCAAAAATGAACAAGATGATTCCTTTAAACAGTTTACAGTGAAGAAATACACACAAACAAGAAGGGTGATTGGCAGTCATATGACAGTTAAGTGATCTGTGTTTTTTTAGTGGACCTGGCAGAAGGGAGGATGCCAGCCTTCCAGGCAAAGGGAACAGAACTTGTGAATGTCCACATCTAGTTAGAAGCCAGGGACTCAGAGCTGACAGCTCTATCAGTTAGCTGGCAGGGCCTGTTAGCTTTCTTACAAAATTATAATGAAACAAGTCTATTCTGCAGACAGATCTGATGTCTCATCCTTATAACCGCAAACACTCTACTATTTCATGACCTCTTTTCTTTATCGCAGGCCACATGAACAGATAGCAAACCAAAGTCCATGCAGTCAGTGGCGCTTCTCTGGGCTTCAAGTTCTATGACATCATCTTGCATTGTTTCCTCATGTTTTGAGGAAGACAAGTTACCTACCAAGAACTATTGCCCTTTTAGTCCTATTTGACATGAGTCATTTCGGAGCTCTTCACATCTAGCACCCTTCATGCACTCAAGAGTTCTCAATATGTGTGCTCTGAAAATGACACACAATTCGGGGATTTGGACTCTGCTGTTGGAAGTATCTGATATTAGTCTGTAGAATTCCATTCTATGAATCAAAGAATGATTTCCCCAGTGCAGGCTGAAGAGAACATTCTTAAGGATTTCAATATGAAAATAACTGAAGCATGAAAGATGAAAATTGTAGTATAGGAAAAAAAAAATTGGGATCTTGGAAGTAAGGACAGCATATCTTGTCCATGAAAGCTTAGATGAGTCGCCTAATATGGACTCACTTTTCAGTTAATACGGGGGAACAGGCTAACCGGAGTGGGATTGAGAGGGAAGACGGTGACATCTCCTCCGTCAATGACATGTTGCCTTCAGTGGTGTGTTTTTATGACATTTTTCCCTTAATTTCTTATATATTTAGCATTTTGCACTTGTTAAAAGCTGAAATGTTAGTAAATATAAAATGAAAAAACAAAACTTTCATAGAAGTGAGCCTCATTAAATTCATTTAAGATGCCACTGAAAAGTACCAAGTTTTATTTCCATTTTGTTGTTAAATTTCCAAAGTAATTATTGGGTATGATTAAATCAAAAGAAATTAAGAGTAAAAATTGTATTCAACAAGTTGTAAAGGTCTCCTGCCGGTACCGCCCCTCTGTGTAATCACTGTTATCCACTTATTTTTGGTTCTTCTATTGGTTATTATTTCAACTTTAGATCACCCTGTGACACCTTTTTTTCCCCTGATTTTATCAATTTTACATACTATTTTATTCTTCTGTGAAGAAAAAAAATTCATTTAATACCTAACGCTATCTCCCAATCCATTTAATTCCCATTTTTTTTGTGAGTTACATTATAAATTTTATTTCTCTTTATTCAGTTGTCTTTATGACTTTAAACAACATATAGCCAACACTGCTTTGGATTTATTGATTTTACTGAGAGAATATCATGTCCTCCCAAATAAAAAATAGAGATGAATGCATTTTACTCTTTATTTTTCATTATTACCCTTTACTTCCTAAAGTCCTTCCAATAGTTATTTTAATACCTTAATATTAGCCTATTTTATAACTTTGACATTCTTTTGTTATAATTAGCCTCATTTGTGCTTTTCATAAGGTGACTTGAAAATTAATAGTATTTACAGCATTGTAGAATGAAAGAAGCCAAATACTGCAGTTGTAGAGAGAGAAATGTCACTTAAATGTTGCTGCTCAAAGAATCTTCCTACCACCTTCTGTGTGTCAATGTATCTCCAGGTATTTTCTGTCTAGTCTGCTTTACTTCTTGTGGATCATATTCAGCTGCTACTGTTTCTTGTTCAAGGTGTCATTCTTAAGTTTTCTCCCTTTTAGTATCCTAGAGTATCACCTCTAAACTTTTAACATGGGGCATGCCAGCTCTCATTTGAGTTGGAGTCCATCCTAAATTGTCTTTGCTTTCTTTTGCATTGTATTGCAAGTTTGACTGTTTATCTAATTCCAGCTTCAAAACAGTTTCACTCAGAACCTTGCCTTCTAATGTTCAGTCTTGTTGCTGAGAAGTTTACCACCTTCAATCTGTCTTGCACTCTTTGAGGATGCCTTCTACTTACTGTTTTGAATGCTTTTAGGATTTTTCTTGTAAAACATGGTTATGGATTTTAGATATTTTTGAAATCTAGAATATCTGTACTCTTTTCTAATGTGAATTATTATCACCTTCAGGTGCAAGTAAGCTTAACTTTTTCAGTTTGAAATAATTTCAAGTGAAATTTTAGAGCAATGAATAAAAAAGCTAAATATGGTAGTGAAATGTGGTGGTGCAGAACTAAAAGGCTTGATGTATTCTTAAATGAAAAGATGCTATGAATTTTTTCCTTTTCTATTATCCAATATTCTACACAAACAAAGTCATATTTATATAAAGTAAACATAAAAAGGATTTTTTTTTAAAAAAGATCACTTAGGTATTGAGTCTCCAGTCTCAATAAATTGGTTGTTAACCAGTATGATGTTAAGAAGTCATTTGAGATGGATTCTTAATAAGATGCAATTTTCCCCCAAATAGTTGTTATTTAAACAAGTACTGGTCACACTTACTGTTTTCTCTTATGTGTTTATTAGTGCATTTTCATCACAGAGCTTTAATTGACTTCAAAAGGAACTTAGCACGAGGAGGAACTATGTGGGATACAAAGAAGGAGCCAGACTCCGGCTTTCTATAAACATACCTTGTCCACTGTCTGAGTCATAGCCATTTTGTTGACTGTTTACTTTTTCTGTTGTCAGCACTGTAGAGCTAACACCAACGACTTGGAAGTGAGCTATGAGCTATTCTTAGTTTATTACAACCAGCTCTTGATAACTTGGGGACTCATTATGTACTCTGTGGACTGGTTTCTTGTACTTACTATGGCCTGGGATGTGGCCTTGTGCTGGAGCATTAAACCCTTTAAAACCAGAACTTTTATCTCAGTGTCAAAGCGTGGGTAAGGGGAATGAGAAAAGACATTATTCGGATGACAAGTGGAAAATTTACTTAACTCGGGTTAAAAGATTTCACCGGTCTTTGGGTGGGCATAGAATTCTGTGACTCTATGGTGTCTTCTAACTATTGAGAGTCTTTGATGTTATCAGAGAGGAAGCTGAAACTTTGGGCTATCCTATTGAGAAAGATGGTTATTACCATATTATTATGATTTCTTGATTCTTGATGAAAAGAATCTATATTAGAAGGATTATGCTCATTTTTCTTTAATACATTTATCTAAAATAACAGAGGAAAATGAAATACTTGTTGAATAATGAAGCGCTTATTGAAATACTCAGTAATGCTAAGTAGTATGAGCATTATCAAGTAGCAGGTAAGAGCCTAACTTCTGGAATGAGAGAGACTGGATTAGATCTTGCCTTTCTGCTTATTCTGGAGATGACTTGAAGTTAATCTAAAAGAACAGAGGAAAATGAAATACTTGATTACTTCACTTTTCTTGTCTGCAAATGGATGGTAATAACCATTCATTTGATGGAGATTATAAAAAATAACTCATGAAAAAGCACTGTGCTTGGCTGATTTTAAGCATTCATATTCAAATTTTTTTTTCTTGGATGTTTTTCTTCCTCTTTTTGCCCAGGGCATTTTTTTGGAGAAAAATATAAACATATCTAACATATAACCCAGCAATTCTACTCCCAGCTATTTATTTACAAAGAGCATGTACAAGGTTGTTCATGGTAATCTTATTCATAATTGCTTCAAACTGTAAACAAATTAAATGTCCATCAACAGAAGAATGGATAAATTGTGGTAAATTTACATATTGGAACAATAAAGAAAAATAATATGTTCAGGGTTGGGGGGGTAGTGCAGTGGTTGAGCACTTGCCTAGCATGTTCAAGGCCCTGGGTTCAATCCTCAGTGCCACACACAAAAAATAATATATGCAATAACATGGCTGAATCTCAAGAGCATTTTATTAAGCTAAAGCAACCAGACAAAAAAAGGTAAAATGCTATATTTTTTTTCAATACCCAAGGTCCAATAATAGATCCAATGAATCTGCAGGAGAAGAAATAAGAAAAATGACTGTTCTGGGGGCAAAGGAAAGGAGTAACTGATTTGAAAGGGGACTAAGCAACTTTTTGAGGGAATAAAATTATTTTATATGTGATTTGGGGTAGTGGTTACTTAGGTGATTGTCTATGTCAAAAATTTTCAAATTGAGGTTGTGGATCCCATGGTAAGAAGCCAGAAGAGGGATACAGGAAAGACAAAACTTCAGGGTCTCAATAGGATGAACAGGATCCATGCCTACTTACTGCATGGGTTTATAGCACCATAATCAGGAAGGGGTGGGAGGGCTAGAGGAGGCAGTAGTCAGAAGGACCAGCAGCAAACATGGCTTGATGGTGAACCTCCATATGAATGACTGATGACCCTTTAAATTTCTTCAGCCACACTAGAGACACAAACTGGAACTGGAGTTGGATTGTTATGGAAAGTGGAGGTGTGAGTCAAGAGCCAGTGAGTTACACTGAACCTGGAATATGTATCCTACATCCAAATGGGGCCATTACACTAGAGGGACCTACCCAATTTAAGCACAAGGCAATCCTGCTCACTCTCTTCTGCTCTTGAAGGCTGAGCTGGGTGAGTGGGATCCCTCATCTACTCCAGTCTAGTTTTCTGTTTAAAACTAAGTTTTGCTATCTTTTTGTCTTTCCCTGTATCATCTCCTCCACACTCACCCCACCTTCTCCCTTGCTTTACTTAACAATGTATTTCCTATAAAAGTTATAGCCAAAAAAAAGTGTCATAGTGAAAGGTCATTCAACCAAGACCAGTGGGAGCAAACTGGAGGCCATTAACTGTGAGAAAGGAGAGAGATCTCTGAAGTAAGAGAAAAATCCCAGCTCTAGAGTGATGGTGAGCCAGATATTTTGGTATAAAATGTAAACAGAGGAAAGGTGTTTCTCTGCTTAGCTTCATTTTCTACAATAGAAGATGTAGATAGCTACAAAAATTAGGCCCTCAAAGATGAACACACACACACACACACACACACACACACACACACACACATCAAAATCCTGGTGCCCAAAGCCTAATGTACTTATTTTCTTTCATCTTTTGCTTTCTTCCTTCCTTCCATGTTTTCTTCTCTCCATCTTTCTTCTCCTTCCTCCCTTATCTTTTTTCTTCCTTCCTTCCTCCCTTCCTTCTCCCGACTCTTCCTCCTCTACCCCCCTCCCTCCCTTCCTCTTCTCCTCCTCTTTCTTCTTCACCGTGATGTTGGCAGCATAAGACAAGATCAGAGTGGAGGCAGCAACCCTGGTGCACACCTGTAATCCCTGGGGCTCACCAGGCAGAGGCAGGAGGATTTCGAGTTCAAAGCCAGCCTCAGCAACAACAAGGCACTAAGCAACTCAGTGAGACCCTGTCTCTAAATAAAATACAAAATAGGTCTGGGGATGTGGTTCAGTGGTTGAGTGCCCCTGAGTTCCATTCCTGGTACCCTCCCACCCCCCAAAAAACGATCACAGTGGAAATGACATCCAAGGGAGAGAAGCTTGTTAACGAGGAGACAGAAGAAAATGATTTACATTTGCCTCCATATTTCAAGCAATTCCACTATTGCCACAAACCAGCATGTTTAAATGCTGGGTGGAGCATGTGTAAGGGTGGGGGAGGGGCCGGTAGCATTGGCTGTCTTCTCACACAGCAGAAATCATTAGCTTTGGAATCACAACCAGTTTGAATTTTAAGTTATGTGTTCTTGAACAAGTTGCTCAATTATTCTCAGTGCCCTTGTCTGATAAATGATCTGATAACAGGAGTGTTTATAGGGGTTTTATAGCAGTGTTTTGAGAGCAGTGATTGCACATGATCCCCAGTAGATACCCAGGTGAAGATTGGCTGCTTTCATGGGCTGCACCTTGGACAGCATATGTCTATCAGTTCTCCCCAACATAAAGATTGTTTTTCTCATCTTAAACAAAGAAATATGGTGAATTAAGATGGCTCTTGGTGATACAAATAAAAACATTTTATTTTTATAAAGTACCACACAATGAAAAAAATGTTTTCATGTGCATAAAGTAAGAGCAGCTAGAAGAAATGAGTAAGCAAATAAAAGAGACCCCCCCCCCCTTTCAGTACCACCAATTTATCTTCTGAGTTTCAGCTCATGGAAGGACCAATATGCAAATTATACTCATCCCAAATTTCCTACTTTCTTTGCCTAACCTTTCATTTTGGTCAGCTATTTTGCTGCTAAATGACCCGCATAATGACTAGCATAACTGTAAAGGGAGAAAGGTTTATTTGAGGGCTCACGGTTTCAGTGGTCTTAGTCCATAGAAGGTCCGCTCCATTCCTCAGGGCTTAATCAAGGTGAGGCTGAAGAGGCAGGAGAGGGTGGTGGAGGGAAGCAACCTACATCACAGTGATCAGGAAGCAGAAAGAAACTCCACTCGTCAGATACAAATATATACCCAAAGCCCCACCCCAATTCCCACCTCCTCCAGTCACACCCTACCACTTCGGTTATCACTCAGTTAGTCCCTATCAGAGGATTAAATCACTGATTAAGACTCTCACAACCCAATCGTTTCTTCTCTGAACCTTCTTGTACTGTCTCATAGGTGAGCTTTTGGGGGACACCTCACATTCAAACCATAACACCTTCCAAGTGACAGCTTAGATAGTTGCAACATATGAGCTTTATTTATTACTTTCAATAAAATTTTTAATGAATATTTTCAATAAAATTATTTTTACAAAACCAAAATTTACATCATTTTTGCCTCATATATTCATTAATGTGGTATTTATTGAGCACCTACTACATGCCAGGAACTTAAATAGATGAGAATGAACTGTGAAATAGACATGGTCAATGTTCTCATTACAATGAAGGCACACAGGCAATAAAAAAGTAAATAGAGACAATAAGCTTAAATGGTGATGATTATGAGAAATAAATCAGATGAGATAAAGAGGGCTGACATGATGATGGTTACATATATTGAGAGGGAAAGGGAAGTTCTCTTTGAACAGACATTTGAGCTGAGCAAACGATGAAGAGACAACCGTGCAAAGATTTAGGGGGCAATGTTCAAGGCAGAGAGAACAGTCAGCGCAAAGCCCATGATGGCTGGAATTAGTTCAGGTACATTATACTCCTTAGACCCCTTAAGAGCATGCCTGTGAGAGGATTTTAACCACATAGAATTATGTGACCTGTGGAAAAGGTAGAGTTACAAACATGTCTGACCACCCTGTCCTAAATGAGAATGGACTATAATTCTTCCAGTGTCCAAGTTAAGACTTAATGGTCACCTTATATCTACAAAAAGAGCCAGGTTCCTAGATCCTCAGAAGATACTTGGTGAACCAGTTAATATAGTGAGTTCTATTAAATTTTGCTCTTTGTCCCTGCCACCTGTGGAAGTCTCCAGAAGAGTGCAGGGATAGAGGGGTTTGTTCCCATACCTTCTGCTTTCATGCCACCTCCACTTCCTTTCTCACTCTCTACTGAGGCAACTGTGACATCCTGTGTGGATGAGGAAATGACGTTCCTCTTCTACACCCACTTGGACATACTGGGATGCCATTGGCCCCAGTTGTTTTCCTCTCATCCCTGCCCCCATCTCTAGCCCTGCCCACCCAGAATGAGAACATGGAAATTCATCCTGGAAAATGTTACCTAAGAGGTCCCCAAAAGTAACTTTGCTTTTCCTGGGATGATCATATTATGGGTGATTTTTCTTCCTGCACTGTATCTAGCTGACTTCAATTTTTTTGACAACCAATATAAAATTTATAGTTTTCTTATGTTTAAAAGACCTGTTTTCTCAGAGAAGAAGATAATGCCAGAAAATGGTCATTATGTTTCCCAGTGACCATATCAGTGCCTTGTATCACCTGCTGAAAGAAGGACACTTATTACTGGGATGGCTCAGAAGACTTATGTATACAGATGTCCCCATTTTGGCAAACATCAAAGGTAAACATATTTTACTTGTACATGAGGATGAGTATGGAGGAATAACTCCTTCACTTAAAAGCATTCTTCAGAGAACTCTTCTCAGCAACAAGATGCCACAGTACATTCAAAATAAATTTGATTCAGTTACAAATGTTAAGGACATCACACAAAGGGAATTAAACTTGCTGGGTGCATCATGGGCTAGGGATAAAATAAACAGTTTCAAAAGGATGTGATATCACTCATCTCTTTAGGAAAGCATTTCTCTGTCTTAGAGTTAGACCTCCAGGCAGAGGAAATGGGAAGGCGGAGAAAACCTGGACTGGTTCCAGAAGAGACGATGGGTCATGGAGAATGAATGAGTCAACTGGCATCAGAGGGCGTGTAGTGAGGGGCCAGGGAAGAAAAGAAGCCATGGAGCTTTGAACCCCCTCACTCCCACACTCAGGCACGTCCACCAGGCTCTTGGGGGACAGAAACAGTGCTTAGTGTTCTGAGAGAGTGAGTGTGTACCCCAAGCACCAAATCACTGCCAGAAACTGACTTGGCTCTGGAGGAGAGTCTGACACACCAAAGTCAGGGAGGTGATGAAAGTAGAAGAATCACTGTTATAGAAGAGCATTGTGCATTGTCAGTGTTTAGGTCTTCTATTTAGAAAGGATGAGAGGGCAGCAAGAAGTCTCTTTCTAAAGAGAAGAAATGCAAAGGAAGTTGGTGGAATGTAATTGAAAGCAAAAAAAAAAAATAATAAGTGGTTCGACAAAATTCTAAAGCACAATCTTAATTAGCAGCTCTAAGTTCTGCTAATTAGAGGCATTTTAATTTCCCAGTGAACACAAATGGGAGAAGGAGCCCTGTTTCTGTGAATATCCACTTCTGCATCTCGAGTCTCTAGCATACACACCTAAGGTGTACCTGTCTTTTATCATCCTTGTTCATTGGACTTACATTCCCAACACTAAAACTTCTTTGAATTTACATAACATTTGTTATTCCAACCACCTTAAGATACTCTAAGGGAATTTTTTTCAAATTAAACAAACAAAAAGATTATGTGAGTTTATATGTTGAAATAGTAATGAAATATTGGGTAAATGAACAAGACAAAAATATGATTTAAGTATTCCTCAAATAAGTATCTGCTTTTTGACACTGCTTCTTCTGAAGTAAAACAGAAGTGTTTGGAAATAAAATGAAATACTTTGATTTTCTCACCACACATCCACATCCCCCAGAGTAATTTATTACAGCATAAACAGGGTTATGTTGCTCTACTACCAGGAGTCTTTTCTATAGGAGGAAACAACTTCATTATAGTCAAAGCTCCTGCATGGTTTGGCCTCTGCTTACCTGTCCACACTAGGGCAGTCATCATGGTTTATGCCCTCAAAAGTATTGTGTGAATATTCACTTAGGTGGTCTATGTGACTCCAGCCTCACTTTTTTGCCCCTTTCTTCTTTCACTCCACCTTAGCTACTGGCTGCCTCTAAGTTTCAGGAAGCAGTTAAACTCTCTCATGTCTTTGGGTCCCTGCCAAAGACATCCCTCCTGCCTGAAGTACGTTTCCTCCGCTCTTCATCCAGTTAGTTAACCTTTAGGCACCCTTCAAGTCTGCAGAAACTCTCCTCTGCACATCCAGCATAAATCTGTGAGTCTCTTTTATTATTCTTCTTTGCATATATGATAATTTGCAATCCTCTTGCTTTGACTTGGATGTGATTTGTCTTCCAAAGGTTCACGGTGTTGTAGGCTGGTCCTGAGTGTGGTTGTGTAGAGATGGTGTCATCTTTAAGATGGACCTTAGTCTGAGGCCACTGGGGGCACTGCCCTCAGAAGGAATTAATGCTGGACTTTCAGAGTGAGTTCATTCTTGCAAGAGGGGACTATTAAGTGAGGTCACCTCATGAACTTGGCCCTTTCTGTGTGTAGCTGTTTTCTTTCCTTCTTCTCCACCATCTTGTGATACAGTCAATGGGGTGCTCATCAGAGGCCCAACAGGTGGGGTTGCTCAATCTTGAACTTTCCACCCCTCGAACTTGATTTAAATAAAATCCCTTTCTTTATAAAGTACTCAACCCCAGGTATTTTGTTATAACAATAGAAAATAAACTCAAATACCTATATTTGTATATGTATTTATTTCTTTAATATTTCTCTTTTCCACAAGACTTTGAAGCAGGTACAAAATTGGAATTCAGCGGGTTCTCACTACTATGGTCTATAGGTTCCTATATATTTGTTCTGTGCACCTCAGACAACCAGTGTCTGCCTACTACTTGCCCTGGAACACAGAAGGCATTCATTACATTTATTACATGAATGAGAACATGACCAATCAAGTCATGCAAAATCCTCATGGAATCAGTTTCCCTGAATTCAATTAACCCAGCCTCTGTTCAACTCTATTCTGTGTAAGGCATCATATAATGGCTCAAAACCCAGCAGCATCAGCATCAGCTAGAGCTGAATTAAACATTGAATCTCAGATCCAAATGTACTGATTCATAATCTGTTTAACAAGATACACAGGAAGTTCCAATTACACTTCTAATTAAAGTCTAATTGCTCTTAGTGCACATTTATCTAATAAGCCTAGAAAAAAAAAAAACAAAGAAACTAAATGACTACTCACATTCTTTTCACTTTTAAGCAAGATTCATGGTTGATCAAATAGGCTGATTGCTATTTATAATGGAAATAAAAAATGTTGGGAATTTATCAAATATCTCAACTTCTTAAATATGATCCCTAGTCTTTCTTGTAGATATAGCAAGACAGATAATTCTGTTAACCATAGCATTTCTGATTTCCCATCTTGGCATATTATTCTAATCCAAGTAAGAATAGTCAGATTTGGAGCCTAATCTGAAATAAACATAAAGACATACAGAGTATTGAAATTGTATAATGGTTTTTAAATAATTATAAATTTTCCCACTTAAAAGATTCATGATTAAAGGTAAAATCATAGTGATACATAATAAACTCACTCATGTTGGTGAGTCACCCATCATTAACGCATGTCTTCAAAAATCCAGTGGACTTTCACACAAAAAGAATTTTTGCCTTTCACTTACTTCAACAATCAGTTTCCTGTTAATCAAGATTTTAAAACGTCACCTGAGGTTTACTTTAGAATAAACGAGGACAACTTAGGAGAACCCAGGCCAATATCCGGAATGCCGGAGTCAACCAAATGAACTTTGATTTAAAGCAAATAATGTTACAAATTCCCTAGCTGATCTGGCATTCTCATTGACTTGGGAGCTGTCTTTATGAGCCTGAAGGCCAGAAGGAGGGCAGAGAGAGCAAGTTCAGAGTACATGCCAAGGCATGCCTAAGCTCAGCATTCAACAGGCCAAGGAGCTGCCAAATAAAAACCTGGCATATTTGGCAAATCTGCATATATAAGGTCATCTCCATACTCATTAAACTTTGGACCCATAGTATTGAGAAAATAAGAAAGGCACTAATTTGACTTATAATGTTCAAACCCAAGACCTAAAGGCCACCTATGGTTTACAAAATTGAGTATTTCGTTGCAGTATCTAGTAATGAAATAGGATGACTTGGTCTATTTCTATTAGATTTTAAAATGGTCCATGGACAGTAAATAAAAACTATGTTTCAATAAATATGTATTCAGGGAATCCCGAAGTAGGCTTCAGGAAGGAAATGGAGAATTAAGGGGGCTGTGGCATTGCACAGTGTTGAGGTTAAGGCTTTGGAATCAACAGAACTAGATGCAAATTCTTGCTCCCATAATTAGCAGTGTGCCTCATTCATAAATAAAAAATAATAACTTTCTCAGAAGGGTTTTAAACTATTACATAAAATACTTGGATAAGCATGAAAGCTACTATTAATAAAATTAGGACAACTGAATTAATGAAACTATTAAAGAAATGCTAAGCTTTCTTGGGACTTCAAAAGCACTCACAGTGGTATACAGCAGCTATCATAACACTCTCTTACCAGGAGTTAACTTTGGACAGTTATCTCACTCAGTCAATGTATCTTCACTGAGAATTCATATTATATTGCACTAATTACTATAGATATAAAAAGAATAGAAATATCTGTGGAGTGAAACTTAGAGTTTAGTGGAGATAAAGTGCTTAAAAATAATAATTATACCATCAAAATTGTATGAATGGTTATAACTATTACGGAAGAAAATTCTAGATTTCTTAGCAGTCATTTCAAGGAAGGTCAGGAAGTGCTTCTAAAAAAAGGGTGTATTTCAGTTTGCCAGGGCAGGAGTGGGGAGCAGTCCAGGTAGAGGTTGGCATAGATGCAGCCTTGAGTCTGACAGTGGACATGACTGGAGGAGCTGATTCGGCAAAGATCAAAGAGAGGAGTTCAGGTGAAGCTGAACCACATTGTGCTCTGGACGTCTTCTATACTGGATGCCAACAGGCTGCTTTTGACAAGCTTTAAGGGGATGGATGATGTGATCTCATCACCTGGCTCAGTGTGGAGGAGGAATTAAAATGTGCCCATAGTGGAAGCAAGGAGTCTACTTTTCAGGGGGGTGTCTTGAAATATAGGAACACAAGTTTACCTTTAGCAAATTCTTTCTGTAGATAACATGACTGGAACGTGAGGCAAGAAGGGTTTTTTACAAGGTCACATTTCAGGTCCCTTTCATTTCAAAAGATGTGCTTGCTGAGGGATTAATTAACAACCATGTATGTTGGCTCATTCATTTCCAACAAATATTTATTAAAATTTTTCATGTGCCTATTAGCATCCTCTCAGCACTGGGAATACAGCAATGAACAAAACACACACAGACATTGCTCTTATTGATTGTACATTCTAGTGGATAAAATTGTTAAACAAGTAAGTAAATATATAAGATATAAGACACCTATGAAGAAAAATAAATGCAAACAAGATGGTAGGGTAGTCAAGGAAGAGCTCTCAGTTAATATGATTTTTGAGCAGAAATAAATGTGTCTTTTAAAATCTGGAGAATATTTTCAATCGAAGGAACAAAAGTAAGTGCAAAGGTCCTGGCATCAGTGTTGTACTTAATATTTTCAAGAAACAGTCTGAAATTATGGTCAGAATTAATGTGATTCCATTATCATCACAATCATCTCCATCTTCCTTGTCATCATCCTCACTACCACCATCACCACCACCATCATTATCATCATCATTATTACCACCACCACTATCATTACCATCATCACTATCAACATTACCACCATTGTGTAATTTTGGAAAAGTATCTTAGAGGTTCCGTAGGACATGCGATGATATAGCTCCATGAAATAGTCATTTGCTAGGTAGAAGTCTTTTCTTTCTTTCTTTCTTTCCTTCCTTCCTTCCTTCCTTCCTTCCTTCCTTCCTTCCTTCCTTCCTTCCCTCCCTCCCTCCCTCCCTCTCTTTCTTTCTTTCTTTCTTTCTTTCTTTCTTTCTTTCTTTCTTTCTTTCTTTCTTTCTTTCTTTCTTTCTTTCTTTCTTTTACTTTTTAAACCACTGAGATGTTTAAACATCCCCAGTCCAGTTTTATTTTTTTGAGACAGGGTCTTACTAATTTGCTTAAGGCCTTGCTAAGTTGCTGAGGCTGGCTTTGAATTTGTGATCCTCCTGCCTCAGCCTCCCCAGCCAGGGAATTACAGGTATACTTCTTTAGAATAAGTAAGAATCAACTGAGACACTAGTAAAAATTCCCATTCCTCCATTAAGAGTTTGACTCATTGGATCTAGCGTGGGGCTCAAGAATTCTCTTATGTAACAAACACCACACATGATTTATTGTTGATACAAGTGGTCCACTATACTTTGAAAAACACCATTTTAATGACTTTAGGGATTGAGATCCCACAACTCCTGCAGATTTGATCACTTCCACCATTGCACATCTGTTCTGTAATTCAGTAACAGGGATCTAAAATATTATTCTCCAAATGGCAAAAGTTATTATCAAGGAAAGAGACCAGACTTTAGAAAGAAAATGTCTGATACCTGAAAATTGATGCAGTTGTGAAACCAAGGAGTTGAAATTCACCACTACTTGAAGTATAAAACTGATGATGCAATCATTTTTCTCCAATTAAACTTATTTTTTAATTGGCCTCCATGAAAAATCTTTTTCTACTAATAAATGTTTTTTGTTTTCCTTTTAGGTACTGGGAATTGAACCCAAGGATGCTCTACCTTTGAGCTACATCCAAAACCCTTTATTTTGAGACAGGTCCTTGATAAGTTTCTGAGGCCAGCTTTGAATTTGCAATCCCCACCTCAGTTTTCCAACACCAGGATTACAGGGTGTGCCACTGTGCCCAGTCCTCTACTAATACAACTTCAGGGGGAATTCCTCAAACAGATATCCTTTATAAGAAGTGAGTATTTGGCATTCCAAGAGAACAATGTTATGATTAATTAAAAACATGCCAAATATGACTTATATAAATATTGTTTTCAAGTATTAGAGCATATAAATATGCTTAGACTTTAAATAATTCTTTAAAATATTTTAATATGATAGCGTTGCAATTACTAATAATAACTACCCTGTCTTAGAAGTTTTCAGAAGTGCCAAATAGCATAGAATTCTGGTTAATAAAATGCTGAGTAATATCAAACTGAAATAACCGCATTCTTTCCTTCAAATCCTAATATTTGCAACAAAGAAATACTGTTCTTTCAGTAAAATTTTCTTTACCTTCATATCAAATAGCAATTGACATTTTTATCTTAATAACTTGCTGGTAATTAAAGCCCCCTCTTTCTGCTAGCCAAGCTGATTGTATCCTGTTAGTCAGTTTCCAATCTTTAAAGTAGCTACTGGATCATCATCCTGTTCTAACTCAGAAAAAGAAAGTGATACCTAATATGGGTCAGCTGTTTGAATAAATGGGTTTTTTTTTCTTCCTTAGTAATTAGCTCTTATTACCTCATTCAAAGGGGTAATAAGGCACCGGACAATGTCTACTGTTTTTGAGAAACATAAACCTAAGATTAGCATTCGTAGAAACATAGCAAAGGATATTAACAAACAAAACATTAATTTTAGATTAGACTCTGAGATTCTGGCCTTAGTAATTTGGCTAGATGATTTGCCATGCTGAATTCTTGTCAAGGTGCTTTTTAAAATAATTATGGTTATTATGATAAATAACTTTAGTTAGAAGTTGAACTTGAAAGTAGACTAATATTTTTCCATCCCTGTAAATCGCTTTTATATTTGGATTTAAAACTCAAAATAACTCTCCCTCTCATCTCCACCCTGGGCCCCAGCATAATGTTAATTCTTTAATCAGTTGTTTGCTCTGAATATTATCTTGATTCTATGCTAAGTACAAAGAGCTTTTGAACAGAATCTCTGCCATTGTCCTAAGTTCTGCCAGTATTCCTAAAAGATATTTGATCTAAAATCCATTGAAATTGGATTCTAAAATTGAAAGTAGATTGTCAATGGCTATGAGCAAACTTATTTTTTGCCAAACCTCACCTAGTCTGCACCACAGTTTAGGCACCAGTGACTTGGGAGGTAACTCTAAGTAAAGCAGGGGAATTCATGATTTTTCTTCTGCTCCTTTCCAAGGCAGTCTTGTAATCAAAAGGGCCAATGAAACTGATTCTCAAGTCTCCAATCCTCACATTAAGGTATAATCTCCCTCAACCTCTCTGAAGATGTCTCATTTTCCTTGAAATGGGAAGGCAGAACTCATTTGGTCTTTGTTTAAAAGGATAATATAAAGTCAGACACCAGAGCAGGTTGGAGGAGTGCAAGAGTTTGAATAGGCAGCAGAACTTTTAAGGCTTAACCACTTCTTCAGTTTCCCATAACCTAAGGGGAAGCAAGACCTCTTCTCTTAGAGTTGACAAAGAGCCATCATTACATGCCAAAGGACCATATTATACATGCACCCATATAATTTTATTTTAATTGGTTTTAAATTCCTTGTCATGTTGCTGACACATCTCAGTATATCTCTACTTAAATATTCCAAGTGTAATCAACAATACAAATAAAAGACTCTAGTCCTTCCAATGTGGAAATTAAACATAGATTAGACGGTAACCTGAGACATTTGCAACATCTGCTAAGATTTCAGCTTTCTGTTCTAAGCATTGCTAAAACATTCCTTTGATTGTGGCATTTAAGTGTCTTAGGTGAGGAAGCTCAAAGTAATCGGAAGTCATTCATTTAAATGAGAGAAGGATTGCAACAATTTCAGGCAGGCTGATTCTTGATTGCATGTTACCAGGGGAAGACACAGGCATCTTGTATTTTTTGGCTTATGCCAGCCCAGGAGCCCTGCTAAGGCATGTCAGTACTGATGTGAATCGCGGAGTCATACTGGATATGGAGATCTCAGTATGTCACTCATTTCCTGGAATATAAACTCCTTGAAAACGAGGACTATGAGCATCAAGTTCACTGTTATCTACAGAGCTGAGGGCAGGAGTGGCATAGAAGAGGTGCTCGACAGCATTCATTGAAGCAAATTGAATTATTCCAGAAGAATTAATAGAACATTTTTTTAGGTGAAAACATACATTGAAAGCTTCTGCAGAATACAAAGACAATAAGATCCAGAAATAAATCTTCAGGAACTTGTAGTTTATTAGAAGAATTCCATAATTGTTAGAATCACCCATAGATACAAAGTGAAGGTTGTAGATGACATTACTGAGGTATCAGGATTTCTTTTTTTCATTTTTTCATATATTAATACCAATTATTCTTGATATCATGCATTGGAAAATGCTGAAATATACTAAGTAAATGTGAGGGATATTTGGAGTTAAAGAAAGCTCTTTAGAGTTCTCTCTCTTCTTTTTTTTCCCCTCAAGAGACCCCGTGTTGGAGTCATTACTTCTGGAAGTTTCCTCTTCCTAGATTCCTAAGGAACAGAAGATGCAGGAAGACTACGAAGTCACCATTGTGGCCTGGATGCACATTAGAATCACCTGCAGAGCTTTAAAACTCCTGAGGGGCAGACCACCCTCCAGGATGGCCTAAGTATTCCTGTTTGCTCAGTTTCACTCAGTGACTCCATTGGATGAGGCTATTTCTCCCAGCTCTCTTAGATACAAACATCATAAGGATCTTTTTAACACCCAGTTTCACTCCAAGAAGTTCTGATTGAATCTCTAAAGTTAAATAGTTAACATCAGTCAGGACTGATATGCACAAGGTTGAGTGATAACAAAAAGTTCTATAGCAAATTGTGAAGAAATTATGGCAAAAAGAGTCCTCTGTTTTTGTCAATGACTACTGTTTGCTGGTCATCTTGTGGGAGCTAAGTCATAAACAGTTTAACAGACTATAGTGTTTGATCAATTTTCCCAGTTGTGGTTGCTAATAAGGATGATCAGAAAGGGTTTCTATCCCTGAACTTTTGACGTGTTGGGCCGGGACAGACAAGAAGACTGTCCTGGAATTCTTGGCCTCGTGAGCTGTCATGGTCACTCTAGTCATTCCTCTTCAGTGGAAAAGCCCAGGCATGAATAGCGTGCAAACGTGTGTGATGGTTTCAGCACAGTGTCATCACCTATGCAAACCACCATCTGGGAAGGATGTTTATTTACTCCATGTAAGTCTCACAGGGATTAAAGAAAACATTGTGTTATTTCCACCAACATTTGTTTGTAAATACATCTATTTTGAAATATCTATGATACAGTTTGGAAATTTCTTGGAGTATCAGTTTCTCAGAACTATGGATAAAATGGATCCTTCTGATGCATTCCATCAGCTGCTTCTAAGAAGAAAGTACTATAAAATTGACATTTTATTAAAAAATTCAGCTGCCTCCCATCAAAGGCAAAATTATCAATTTCAAGTTGTTTTAAAACTCTAAATAATGGTAGGCTAGAATTATGACCTCAGGACAAAAGCTTAGATGAAGAGATTAAACAAAGGTTAAAGAATGTTCCAGAAGACTAGTGATTCTGAATGACGTAGGCAGGAATTATGGTGCTTTTGGCGAAGAGAATTGACTCATTCCCTCTCTAGACATCTAGTTCATTTTATTTATATCACTTCATATAAAAATTTCCTAAGCCTTCAAATAATGTCATGTTTCCATTTAAATGAATCACAAGAATGGTATCCTAGGCCAGTTAATTTTGCTAGAATTTATTTTTTAAGCTCAGCTCCACCTAGACAAAGTCTGACAAGTTCTTGTAGACTTGTGACTGTAAAAGATCTGCATTGGGAGAAATCATTTTTCATGAAGACTGGGATCCAAGATAACTTTTCATTCACTGATGCTTTCATTCGACTTCCTTACACATTCTCTAGTTGACTACAACTTCAAATATGAACCCCACTGGTATCCTCTCAGTGACATATTCCAAATCAGACTGAGGAAAATGGAGCACAGGGTGTTGTTCAGTGGTAGAGCATGGACTTAGAAAGGATAAGGCCTTGGATTCAATGCCATAGCCAGCATTAAATAAATAAATACAAACTGAGGAAAATTTAAGACACAGGGATCTGCTCCACCTGGTTAGCTCTGATTTCCCTTAATAACCCTCTTATTTATTTATTTATTTATTTATTTATTTATTTATTTATTTTGGTAGAGGGAAAGGTAACTCGAATGTATCAAATACTCATTGGATATATTATCCATGTAATTCTCACCACAACCATAGAAGTTAGGGAAGGTAATTATACTAATCTTGAAGAGTATAAAAATAAAAAAATAAATAAATACAATTATATGATGCAACATTTTCATGAGTTAATTTTTTTAGATGTAAATATGCAATTTGGAAAACAATCTGCATCTGTATTTTAGACTATTTAGCTGTATTCTGGCAATTCCATGCCTGCCTATTAAGTTACTTGGAAACTAAGTGAATTAGAAGCATTGCCAAAAACAACACCAGCAGCTACAACAAAATCACACATATAAGAAGAAAGAAAACTTATGGAATACTAGACTCAAATCCAAACCCTAAATGTAATATCAAACATTCTTAGATAAAGGGATAAAAGCAAAAAGTGTCTTATATTCCACTATCTGGAACTTGGAAGAGCTGACTTGCCCACAGATATTCCTCTTTGGCTTCCTCCTCTTCCATCCCCCACCCATCCCCTAGCCCCTCAACACACCCTCACACTGCCAGCACCGGGTACAAATCAAGGCCTTGCTAACTGACAGAACTAGCAATCCAAACCCTTTCATCTTCGTCTAGAGCCTGTCTAGGAGCCACAGAGGGGAATAAAGGGATTACAATCTAGTCCCCTAATGCTGAGCAGCGGCTCCGCTAAAGGGTGCCTGGTGAGGGAGGACACTGTTGTTGGTGATGTGTTGTTGCTCTCAGAACACAGTCCAAAACCTTTAATATGACAGTGAGGTCCTGCCTGAGCTGGCCCTGCCCACCTCACCAGTCTGACCTCCCACTTCCACTCCTCCCAATGGAGATTGACCACACAGGGTTACCTCCAAGGCTTCCTGTGTGGCCTATTGTCTTCCATCTCAGAATCTTTGCTCAAACCCTCTTTTACCTGGATAGGAAACCCCTATCTTCGCAAGCATTTCACCTAAATAAAATGCCCTAAGGCTCACTTTAAACATCTTATCCTCGGAGACACATCCTTGATTTCCTTTGGTCCCTCTGGTCTACACCACCCTAGTACTGTGATTCTTCTTTTGTAGCATTTAATAGCTTTGGAATTTCTTATTTAACACCTATCTCCCTAGTGATAATGGTAAGTATAACTAACATTTGCTTAATATCAGTAACAATTTCCTGAGGGAGTTACTGTTATTCTCTTTTAGAGATGGTTTACTGAGAATTAAGGAAATTGAATAACTTAGCCAGAGAGACAGTAAGTAGTAAATCTAGGAGTTAAACCTGGGCACTTTGACTACAGTCATACCCTGGATCATGTTGTTGCTACTTGAACTGCACCTGACTGTCTTATTTTCCTGTCTGTTCTTCATACTTCACAAAATGCCAGGTGCATCTTAAAACTCATATATATTTGTTGAATGCATGAATAAATGAGAAAGTAAAAAGAAAATAAAAAGGCCTTGATAGCGGACGACTAGGTCATGGCATTTCTCACTGAATATGAACTATACCCACAGAAACTAAGAGACAGAGAGGGCCATCCATGGCCAGGGAGGAACATGACAAAAATAAAAGTTCTTCCCAATCATGTATGAACACAGTGACAAGGATTCAACACAGCCACAAAAACAACCAAATGTCCTCTTTTCCCAGTTGATGTGAGTGACTACTATTTCTTTACCAAAGACATCTGGGACTCTAAACTTCTAAGCTTCCTCCTGCCTCTAAAATTTTTCAAGGTCGTTATTGAATTGGCCATGCTTTCTGACAGCACCCATCCAGAGCAAAAGCTTACTTCCTTAAACTCTCCCCAAATCATCCAGCCCAGAAACCCTTTAACAAGTTCTTTCTAACTCCCTTTCACTAAAAGTACTCTGCAATGGGTGTTTTCCTTTTGCTGCTATAGCAACAGAGCTAATAAACATCACTTCATTTGACTCTATGTGGGCTCCCTGTGGACTTTCACTGCTGGGCATTGATACAGCAAATGAGTGCTTTTTTAACAAAGTTGTGGTTAAGTGAATTTAACCTCAGACTTCTAGCCATTAATATTCTTATTCGTAGTTTTTGCTGGTCAAATTTAAAGTATGCTATACAGAATTATCTTAGTCCTGACCAGTTCAATGAGATTTTAATGGATTTAGTTTACCATGTGAACTTTGACATCTTTTAACCAATTTATCTTGAGACTGACCTAAAAAAAAAATCTGTCCCTAGTCATGTTGTTTTTTGAGAAAGTGTTATTAATTACCAGGAGAAAGAATGAATACAGATGAGAATGATATGGCTACCTTGCTTTATAACCATAGAGGAATTTTTTTTTCTCTTTGTACTTTCCAAATTTTATACTTACTTTCAAAATAAAAGCAAACAAATCTTTTCAAAGTGATTTTGCAGGCAGGTACAATGTAATGTGTTGTTCTTTTACTCATTGGGAAAATAAAGAGGAAAGTTGGGACTTGCAATTGGCTGTGGTAAATTTTGATTTAATATTTTTAATTTTTATTTTAAAAAACCAACCTTTATTCTGAAAATACCAACCTAATATTCTGAAAATATAACAGAAAAGTTCTCATGAGATCTTAGGAAAGCTTTCACTGAAACTCAAATTTCTCTGCTAATCACCGAAGAGCCTTGCGTTATTCTTGGCCTAGCAAAGGGAACTGGGAATCTATGGTCCATGGATGCAAGTTAGCTTTTTAAAATGATTGATTTTAGGTGGAAGGAGGAGAAATATTTTATTCCTCTTTATACTAATTTTCATATTAGTTCTTTTTTGGTCAAATTTCTTACTGTAAAAAATATGTTTATTACAAAAATTTGTAAAACAAGTAAATGACTTTTCACAAAATTCATATTTTTGCCATCCAGAGATAGTCAGTTAGCCTTATTTTTTTCTTATCTGCCCTCCTTCATTTTTTCTCAACAAAAGGATCACATGAAATAGTTTTTTGTAGTAGCATGGAGATACACCATCAGATCTCTCATCAAGAAAAACCTGTCAATCAACCGTGAGGCATGAGGGAGCCACCATCTTCAGCTGCAGCCTATTTGAAACTGGCCACAGTGTTGGAGAGTGCTTAGTTATTCAGGTTCTCCAAAGGCCCCTGGCACATGACTGAGCATCGCAGTGAGGACTGGGTCTGGCCCTTTATGCCCAAAGCAGGGTCCTCCTCTTCAAGACATCCCTACGCCACCACTCTTACAGGTCATGACTTCTCAGTCTCTCTCCTCTTACTCAACTCTCCTCCTTTCCTCTCTCCTCCTACAGCTGTCAGACCTACAAGCTAAATCTGTCCTCACCACTGCTGTTCTTATTCCCTCTCTTTGATCTTTCATAGACATTATCATGCCCCAAATTATTTGCTTCCCAGAGGACCCACTCATGCAGTTTTGTCTTAATTTTTCATTGGTGAGCATTCCCCATTGTCATTAAACTATTTACATGAACATTAGTTTCACTTTGTAGATTCATTATTTGGAGATACAAGATGTTTCTAACTTTTGCCATTATAAATGATATTATAATGAGCATAATTATTCATTATGTTTATATTTATTTTTTTCTACATGGCCATGCATAGTGGTACATGCCTATAAACCCAGCAACTTGAGAGACTGAGGCAAGAGGATCACAAGTTCAAGGTCAGCCTCAGCAAATCAGTGAAGCCCTCAGCAACTTAGTGAGACCTTGTCTTAAAATAAAACAAAAAGGACTGGGGATGCAGTTCATTGGTAAAGTGCCCCTGAGTTCAATCCCCGGTACCAATCCCCTCCCAAACAAAAACCAAATAAATCCTTCACATGAATTTCAGAATATTTCTACACAATAGATTCCCAACTCCAATTACCAGTTAAAGATTCATGCTGTTTTATGAGACAGATTTTCAAAAAGACAGTATCAACTTATGTTCTAACTGCCAATTTATTCCTTATTCATTGAGAGTTTATGTGATGCCTAAACTTGTGCTCTTAAAATTAGCATTTTTATTAATATCTTTACAGACATTTTCGTATTTCTGAATTCCAGTTTCTCCAGTTCAATTTCTTAGGGTCTCTTCTGACTTTGAGACCACTGTGCTTCCTCTCCCCACTCCTGGACTGCAGCCTCTAAAACAGAAGCAACAACCACCCCCCACCAAGGTGGCCCTGAGCCATCTCTATTCACATGACAGCAAGCCACAGCAAGAAGTGAGTATTCTCCAATGCCTTCTGCCCCTATACTGATGCCAAGGAGACGTATGTCCCATTAATGGGAAGTACTTCAACCACCAGTTTTCCATAATGTCACCTTCCACTGTTCATACAAGCTACAGAGAAGTTATGCATGTTCTTGCTTTCTATTTCCCAGTGTGTCTGACAAAAGTTAAGAATTCATGACTAAAAGTTATCAGACATCGCAAACATGAAAAGCACAGCTGGTTTAATTATATGAGAGAAAGTGCAGTCTTCCCAGATGTAATTTAGAAGTAATGAGAAGTGATTTGAACAGTGATTTAAATTTGTAATTTCTCTCAATTAAGCACCAATTGCACAGAACTATATTCTTTTGAAATACTAATATCAGCTGGCACTTATTTGACATTCAGTATCTGCCAGATACTCTTCTAGGCATTTTGCATGTATTAATTCATTGAATCCTTACAGCAGCCCTATGAGGTAGAATCCCTACCAAGATGAGGAAATATAGACCCAGATAATAACATAGCATGCTCTAGATTAAGCAGCAGGCTCTAGGTTCCTGAGCCTTGGCTGCATCTTAACCTGGACTGTAAGCATGAAAGTCATCTTTTGTGTAATTTGTGACTAGACATAGAACTAGTATTCATAAGTTCATAGTGATAAAAATAAAACTTTAGAAAAAATTTCCTCCTCACAATAGAGTGCCAAATAATAAAATTCAAAATTTCATTAGTGAATGTTAAAACCATTGGGTTAAATAGTGACAGGAAACAGCATATGTACACAGTTCAAAAATATTTCCCACAAATTAGTTATTAGTATGAGAAAAAATAACTTTCTAGTGGAGCTATCTAACATATTTCAACTTAACTAAGTAAGCAAAGTTAATATCACACTGTTGTGATAAATCAGTATCTTAGGGTTTCTAATGTAATGTACTGCAAGAGATTCACTATTCCTTCTAGCATGTTCCTTGCAAAGCAGCATAACCTGAATTTAATCAGAAACCACTATCAAATGTGGGACCTTTCAGAAAAGGGTTGTGCTGTAATCTTTGCAAATGTCAAGATCAAGATCAAGAAATACCAAGAAATGTTGAGGAATTGTTTCTGATTAAAGGAAATTAAAGAGCCTTGATAGTTAAATGCAACCCATGGTCCTGAATTGGATTCTGGATGAGAAAAAAAAAAAAAAAGAAAGAACTCTGAAGGACAATATTAGCAAAATTATTGACACTTTAGTGAAAATCAGAAAACATATTCAGTTACTGTTAAATTTCCTGCTTTTGGAAATTTGACTATGGTTATGTGAGAATACCCTTTTTCTTGGGAAATAAACACTGACGTGTTTAGAGGCAGAACTACATGCTACCTGGAAATATTCTCAAATTGCTTAAGGGTAGAAGGAATGATGAAGCAAGAAGGTTTAAAAGCTTATACTGTCACCAAGGGGATTCAAGGATGTCCAAAGAGAGGGGGACCTCAGCTTGGAGCTAACCAAGGGCTTGCACTCATTACAGAAAGAATAAGCAAGGCACAGGCAAAGATTTACTTAACAACAGCAAGGAAATTCACATTCAGAGAGGATGCAGGAGAACCGCACCTTTCAGAGAAAAGAAGATGAGTGATGTGCCCAGGTTTGAGCTCTCTAGTTATATGTACATATGATTCTTTTGGGTGAGGGGTTAGGATTCTAAGCAGGTGACTGATTACTGGATTTTGCTGATTTGGAAAATTTTACAGTTTCTTGGAGATCAAGTCTCATGGAGATTGCTCTATAATTGAAAGTCATAATGTTCTTCTTTGATCAAACAGTCTAGCCAATAATTCTGGAGGGCACATTGTGAATGTTCCTCAGGTGGGAGATATTTTAATTAATAATATAGCTCATCTCTTATGAGCATACATTGAATGTTCTGATTATCTTGAACTATAGTAAGCTCCACAAACGTGTCGTGGTATTTTCAGAGGTCTCCATCTACTGAGGGTCTCTCCCCAGGGCCCCATTTTAGTTTACCTATCATAATAGGTAACTGGTGATTAATAACCTTTCCAGGTCTCCTGTTAGTATTAATACACATTTAAAATTTTTTCATCTGTATTTTTAAAAAATAATTGCTGAGAATTATATCAAAAGCAAAATTTTACATATTCTTAGCATTGATCCAGTAATTTCACTTTTGGACACTCATTCTAAAGAAATAATCATGGAGAGATACATGATTTTGCTACAAAGGTATTCATTCAAACTTATGTACAAATATGTAAAACTGGAAACAACTTTTGCGTCTAGTAATACAGTATTGTTTTAGGATCATATTGTCATTAAAATGCTATTAAACAATAATATTTTATTGTTAAGTGATAAAAACAAGATAGAAAATAATGCACCAAGAATGACTTCATTTCTGTGTATACATGTGCATGTAAACACCCATAATCACACACTGTTTTATTCAGCCTTTTCCCTGATGTGACTAAATGATCTGACCAGCACAATTGTAGAGGAGGTCTCACTCATGGTTTCAGAGGTCTTAGTCCATAGAAGGCTGGCTTCCTACCTCAGGGCTGGAGGTGAGGCGGAAGAGTGTGGCACAGAGAAGCAGCTCACATCATCAGGAAGCAGAGAGAGGGAGTCTCCACTCTCCAGATACAAAATATATATCCCAAAGCCCCAATTCCAATCTCCTCCAGCCACACCCTACCACTTCAATTAACCCCATTAGGGATTAATTCACTGATTTGCTTAAGACTCTTACAACCCTATCTTTTCTCCTCTGAACCTTCTTGCATTGTCTCACATGTGAACTTCTGGGGGACATCCCACTTCCATAACATGAGCACAGGAAAAACTGCAAAACTAGGAATCAAAATGTTAATTGTGCTAATTTTAAGGTATAAGGAAAAAGGAAAAACCTGGAATGGAACCATTTGGCTTAGCTATCCCACTCCTCGGTTTATACCCAAAGGACTCTTAAAATCAGCATAATACAGTGTGACACAGTCACATCAATGTTTATAGTAGCTCAATTCACAATATTTAAACTATGGAACAACTTAGTGTCCTTCAACAGATGAACGGACAAAGAAAATGTGATATATATATATATATATATCATATTTGTTTCCTATATACGTAAATGGATGGTGCTGAAGAATATTATGCTAATCGAAATAAGGCAATCCCAAAGAACCAAAGACCAAATGTTATCTCTGATATGTGGATGCTAATCCACAATAGGGGGGGATGGGGCTAAGGAAGAATAGAGGTACTTTGGATTAGACAGAGGGGAGGTAAAGGGAAAGGAGGGTATAGGGGTAGGAAGAATAATAGAATGAATTGCATATATGATTTTATGACTGGTGTAATCCTACATCATGTACAACCAGAAGAATGAGAAGTTATAGTCCATTTATGTATGATGTGACAAAATGCATTCTATTGTCAAGTATAACTAACTAGAACATATTAAAGGGGAAAGGTTAACCTTCAAGCTCATTTTTATTTGGCAATACTTTAAAACTTAGTTAATTAAATCAAACACTAAAACAGGAACTTATATAAACAATTTCTGGAGTCTAGATTATACCTTTTAATGAGAGGGAGGAGGGGGCAGGGGTATGAAAAATGATGGAATGAGACAGACATCATTACCCTATGTACATGTATGATTACACAAATGGTACAAATCTACATCCTGCACAACCATAGAAATGAAATGATGTACCCCATTTGTGTACAATGAATCAAAATGCAGTCCATAAAAATAAAAAAAATCTAATTAGAAAAGTGATAAATAAAGGCAGAATTAGTCATAAATTTTTATAAGACTCAGTTTCTTGTTAAACACCACACACACACACACATGCATACGCACATGCGCACACACACACACAAACATACACACTGCTTTCCAATGACACAGGATCTTGCTGCTGGTGCTGATGAGTGACACTTGGAGCCTGACCCTGGACTCCCCTTTGGGAGAATGCATGCCCAAGAAACTCTTTTTCCTTTGCTCTGATCCAATGTATGGCTGTTATCAAGATTCATGGACTGTGGGATTTGTTTCTTATATACTTCAGACCTCAAACCAAATGCTGCACATTATGACAAGAAAATACTGTAAAACTGATTAGTATCTGTGGCAAAAGCATTCTTCTTTATGTTATAAATTTAATTTGCATTTTCTCTGTGTCAAGGACTTTCAATGGAACTCAGTTATTTCTCTTGTGATTTAATTCCCAAGGTCAGTTTCTTACATGTTACTTTAGGACCCAAATGTCAGATAGTGTGGGCTTAGATTCAGAAACTATTTCTGTTGTAGTCCTGATTTGGGACTTTATTATAACCTACGTTGGTCCCAATGAGGAATGATTCATTATCATCTAAGTAATAATAAACGTTGAACTCCTCTATGAAATACTAATGATAAATGACCAGAAAAGAAACACATGTCAAGCATGTAACTACTGGGGATTCCTTAGGCAGTATTCCCCTGCCTAAGGAATACTGCAGCAGAGGCTCTAGACTTGGAGAGTCTTTGAAGACACAAATTAAAGAGGCAGAAACAATGGTGTAATGTAACTCCTTATCTTTAGGTTTTGCAGTCTCATTTCAAGGACAGCCAATTGTTACCTCTGAAAAGTCAACTAACATTTATGTCCATTAACCTGAAACCTCCTACTCATAATTTTTAAATTACACGACACCACCAACAGGCTCAGGAGCCTTCATGTGCATTGGAGGGGAATGAATTTTCAGTATAGCTTCTGTGTGTATTTCTTCAATTCAGCTTTCTGTTCCACAGCCCAACCCATGTATAAAGAGGCCCTGCCCACTGATAAGGGGCTTATTTATATTCTCACAACCAGATTCTCCCACTGTAATCTAGACTGCATCTTATGTAAGCATATGACTCACATGCATGGGTCCCTTTCCTGAAACTTAAGGTGAGAGCCAGCTCTCAGTTATCTGTGATATGAATGCCAGAGATGACTAGAAGTGAAATCCAATGGGTATTCCTTCCTGGGGTCAGCTCAGTTTTACTATAGACTTTAATGAACGCAAAAAAGTTCAAAGAGAAAAGCAGAAAGACTGGTTCATTCGAAAACTGTTTAATCAACAACTGAGCACTTGAGAACTTGACATTGTCTTTCTCTTTGCCAGGCAAGATTCTAGATGAGTATTTTCCACCAGCAGCCACCACCACCTCCTCCTTAATCCAGTGCAGTTTGGCCTCTCCCTTAAACACCCCTAGAAACACATTCAACCTTCATGACATTAAGAAATCAAAGCCAGACGAGGCATTTTCCCTTTCCCGTGTGTGTGTGTGTGTGTGTGTGTGTGTGTGTGTGTGTGTGTGTGTGTTTCCCTTCTAGGTTTCTTTTGTACTAGACAGTGGTGACTATTGCTGTACATCATGGATTTTTTTTCTTTCTCCTAGATTGCCTTGCTTTCCTAGTGCCTTCTTGGTTTTAACTACCAGCAAGTCCTGTTAATTTAAACATACACTAGAAATACCTCAAAGTTAGCCCTATTCATGACCTCCACTACTGCCAGTTTTGTCTTAGTCTTGCTGTAACTGAAATGAGTGAATTAAATGCCTCCCACTTATTTTCCAGGTTTCTGTCTTGCCCCACTTCAGTCTATTTTCCACAGAACAGATAGACTGGTCTTTCTGAAATACAAATTCCATTACCATGTTATCTCTAACCCTTTGATAATTTCTAACTGAATTTTTAATAATTATTAAAAGCAAAGTCCTACATGCCCTACACTTTCTCCTCTTGACTGCCCTTCTGACTTCTCTTACCACAGTCCCTAGAGCACGCTCTGGCTTACACTGATCTTACAATCTTTTGCACATTAGGGCCTTTATTACTCCAATCCAAGAATACTTTTGTTCCGCACATTTGGTCAGCTTTGCTCATTTCTCTATCTCTTTCATTTATCACCTCCATAGAATTACTTCCCTGATCACCCTAGCTAAAGCCACCCTAAAAATCATAGTATGTTATTTTACTATCTTATTTTATCACCAACAATGAAACTTTAGGCAAATTACTTTGCTTCCATTTCCTGGTCTGAAACACACACACACACACACACACACACACACACACACACACACACATCTTATGAAAATAGTTACATATGTCATAGAATTGTTGCAAGGATATATCAAGTTATGATCAAAAAGCTTAACAATGAAACTCTAATATGAGTAAGCTCTATACAAGTGTTTGCTACTATTGTTGCTATTAGTATTTATTTTCTCTTTTCTTACTAGAATATAAATTTCAGGTTTTGTCCATCTTACACATCACTTATTCTCAAGACAGAGTAGAGTAAGACCCTCAATAAGTATTTGAATGTTTGAATGAAGGAATGAAATATTTCACCATTTATTTTGTCTTGAAAGACTACTTTTCTTTTACCAATTCCTTAGAAAAAAACATTTCGTAGACTCAATCATTGTTTTTGGTTTGGTTTGGTTTGGTTACCTCTTTTGCATTTTCCCTGTACTCTCATTCCTTAGATGTGTTTAACTTGAAGTGTTTTACTGGCTTCATCCATAGTCTTTGTGATGGGGGTTCCCACCATTACAGCTTTAATCACAACCATATACCTGAACTCTGCACTGGAAGGGCACTACTAAGGAGGTGCCTTGGACTCAGGACATCTGGCTCTTTTATGAGCTCTGTGATTTTGCAAATCACAACCTTTATGGAGACTGTATAAAAAACTTTTTCATGTTTTTTTTTTTTTTTTTTTTTTTTTTGATGCCAAGGATCAAACCCAGGGCTTTGCACATACTAAGCATGCACTCAACCACTGAGCTATACCCCCAACCCTGTGTGTTCTTGAAGGTAATAATTATTAATCTCTGCCTTCCATCTCCTGGAAAAATGCACATAAACAACGAGTTAATAGATGCATGTTTTGTAAATTATAAAATAGTATGTTATTTTGAGGTATTGCCAAGTATAGTAAATATGCTATTTCTATAGATATGCCCAGCTGTTATCTTAGATTCAACATGTTTAAACTAGATTAATTTTCTTCTTTCCCAAACTGAATTATTTTCAACTTTGTTTTTGTTCCATATCCAACCACTGTATATATTCAATTATCCCACTGTGATGTATCAAATTTGTCCTCCTTTCTCTTTGTTCTCTCAGACAAAATTCCAGTCTAAGCCTTCCTCAGTTGACATCCTGGCTATTTGCAGCATTCCATTGGCTGGCTTCTCTGTCTCTAGACTTTTTCTCTCAGTCTTCTTGAATATTCTCTTTGCAATCTTTCCAAAACACTAACTGTAGTAGATTTCTAGTATTGCTACAATAAATTTCCATTTATTCAGTGACTTAAAACAACAGTATTTATTACCTTATAGATCAGAAGTTCAACATAAGCTTCAATGGACTAAAATCACAGTGTTGTTACTGCATAAAAATCCAGGAATCAGCTGGGCTTCATTTTTTCTAGTGGCCATAGAGGAGAATCTCTGCCCTCACTTCTTTGACCTTCCTTCCATAGGTCACCAGTATTTCTTGATTTGTGGCTCCTTTCCTTCATCAGAAATGGGGTCAAGTGCTTCCCATGTCATATCTCTCTGATCAAAGCCGGAAATGACCCCCACTTCCCCCGACTCCTATGTTTAGAGTGGGCCTATCTGCCTACCTGGCTAACCCAGAAACTTCCAATCTCCAGTTCATAACCTTGTCTCATCTGTGACATCCCTTTGCCATGGGAGGTAAATATTTACAAGTTTCAGGGATTTGGACACAAATCTCTTTACGCTGGGGACTTGGGGGTTCTGCCTACTGCACTAATTTATAGTGTCATTTCCCTGATCATGACTTTCGAATGATTCCCTATTGCCCATTAATGTCAAGCTTATCTTCTCAACATGACTTTGAATGTCCTTCAAGTGAAATTCTTAACTATTCTCAGACTTATATCCTCTGTTGCTGTAGAGATGGTTTGATCTGCTACTTTTGGGATGGTCTGCTGATATTAATTCTACAGTTAGTGTATTTGCTGATTTTTTGTGATATCCTACAATCTCTTCTTTGCTTGTCAAAGTACCATCAACTTTCTAAGATCCAGTTAAAGTATTGCCTTTCAATAAAACCTTCTCTTGTCTCTAAATTATTTGTCCTGGTACTATCTGTTATGTGTAGTGGACTTCTGTTGTTCATCTGTTCAGAATTCATTCATTCTTCTCTGGTAATAGCACTTTTTTTTTTTCTTTTCTTTTCTTAGATAAAAGTTGGTACTTTTCTCAATTAAAATGCCCTCCCTTAGCCAAAGGGTGAGTCACATTGCAGAGCTAGGCAATGATATTTTGCTGTCCTAGATCACAAGCACCCAAAAAGTAAAAATGATTGGAGTTCACAGTTTCTAAAAGTGGTAAAGCAGTTCACTAGAATGGCCCTGTTCTTTGATTTTTACTTTAATTCTGTGGAATCTCCCATATCTGTCCTATAAAGTTCTTGGTTAAGGTAGAACTGTAGATTTTTTTTCCTTAGAAATCAAGAAACTCTAACAACCAAAACTTTACAGTTTTTTAAATGTCCCCATGACTTTGAATTTCTCTTTAAGTATGTTTTACACTTTTTTGATTACTTCACAATCTCTTGTAAATCACTAGATGTAAAAAGGTTTTACAACTAATATCAATTGACTGATTAATAGATCATTGATTTTATCATTCTTTTAAGAATGTGAACTGCTCCTGATAGCAATTTGGAGGTTATTAATTTCTTTGATTTCAATCCTGCCATCCCTAAACTAAAAAGATAACAGAAACATCTTTTCAAATAGATTGGAAAGGCCACTGATGGTATAATTAAGTATATTTTCTCCAGGAGCATAGCAAAACTCTTTATCCAAGGTGTATTGCTGGTTGTGTACACATACATAATTTTAGCTACTTAGGAGGCTGAAGCAGGAGGATCAAAAATTTAGAGGCCAGCCTACATGACTTGGCAAGACTCTATCTCAAAATAAAAATAAAAATGGAAAATGGACTAGGGATGCAGAAGAGTAGTAGAGTACCCCTAGGTTCAAATCCCAGGAGAGAGAGAGAGAGAGAGAGAGAGAGAGAGAAAGAAAGAAAGAGAGAGAGGGAGGGAAAGGAAAGGGTAGAAAAGATAAGAAAAGACAAGAAAAGAAAAGAAAAGAAAAGAAAAGATGGGTAAGAGGGAGGGAAAGTTATGTATCATCCAGTTACGCATAATGAATCCACTTATGCTACCCCTGTTAAATGGGTCTAAGTTGTGCTTATTTTCTCACCAGATATAATGTACTACAGGCTCATATGTAATTTGTGGAATACTTTTCCCAAATATTTCTCTGAAATTCAGGTAAACTCAGTGCAACCATGGAGGATCTGTGTTTAGCTTTGTATGGTGGATAATTACCATATGCTAGTAGCAACAAAGAAAAATTATAACAAATCCGTATTTCATATCTGTCCTTAATGCATCTCCCTTGCAATGTAAGGAATGGGATTTATGTTTTATGTTTTGTGACCATTTGAGGAGAAATACATTCATGAATTGGTCAATTGTATTCAGTGCCTACAATTTTGTCTTTTGGGAAAATCATGTCATTCTAACCCTGGTATTTTAGAATTTTTCCTTTTTGCACAATCTTTTCAAAATGGTCTTTTCTACTATCACTGTAAAAGTTGAGGCAACCCCTCTTTGAAGTCATTGAAGACGAATCACTCAGCACTTTCCAGAGAGTATAACAGATTTTGGACTCAAGATACAAGAAGGGTGGAATCAAATTTGACTGAGATGGGAACATTACAGAAGGAAATATTTAAGGGGAATATCAGCTTCTAAACATGTTACCATTGACTGTCTTGTGACCATTCAAGTGGAGAAATGGTGTAGGTAGTTAGGTATGGACAACTGGAACTCAGGGGAATTACCTAGGCTGGAAGTAATTGTCGTACAGATGGCAATTAAAGATATGGGACTGTGTGCATTCAGGAGGGAGAGGGCAATACAGGGGGAAAAAATGTCCAGTAGGGAGCTCTGGGGCATAGCATGTTACAGTTCTGTGGTGGGGGATGAGAGAGATTGAGGAAGATCTAGCAAGAAACTCAGAAGTAAGTAGAAAACCAGGTGAATGTAGTATACTGGAAGCCAAGAAAAAAAAATTCTAGTTCCTTTCCTTCACCTTCCAGGTTCTCAGACTTTGCACTGAGTCAGTTTGATGGTTCTATAAGATCCCATTAACTCTAATTTATAAGAATTTCTGTTTTTCCCCAGGAAATTCTAAACTAGATTTGAGACTAACTCTTCACAGTGTTCCACAGTCCATGACCTGGTCAGAACTTCAGGGGAATTGGGAGTCATAAGACTTCATTTTTCCTAATAGCTCATTGCCCCTAGTTACTTAACCTCTCTATAAAATGATCAGTCATGGCTCCCACCCATCCCTGCAGCCTACTGAAGGACTCAAGGAGATAAGAAATGGATAAAGTACTCTCTGGGCAGGGCTGGAGATGTAACTCTATGGTAGAGTGTACTCTTAGCATGCACAAGGCTCTGTGCAACACATACAAACACACACACACACACACACACACACACACACACAAACACTACTCTGAAGATTATTGAAGCAGGGTAGCAAGGAATGTCTTCATGCATCACAGGGGACCCATGTTTTCTTCTCTGAAAGCACATGCCAAGTTTCTTAGCATAAGCTGAAGGCTAATGTATAACTTAAAAAGCTACTTCTCAGTAGAATATTATTCTTTTCAGAAGTACTCTTTTAATATAGTCTTTTTTTTTTTTTTTTTTTTTTTTTTTTTTTTTTTTTTTGTGGTGCTGGGGATTGAACCCAGGGCCTTGTGCTTGCCAGGCAAGCACTCTACCAACTGGGCTATCTCCCCAGCTCTTAATATAGTCTTTAAAATTTTCTTGTAAAAGACACAAACAGAGTTTTATAATTAATGTGACACATTTTTTCACAAATTCAGAGCATTATGTCTTTATATGGACACACATTATAATTCTGTTACTGCTTTTAAGCCCTTTAATAGATTGTGGGAAAAAATTAGCAAACGAAAAATAAAATAAAAGAAAGAGACTATATTGAAAGTACAGCTTTTTACAGATGGTGCTTAATGCACTTTTATTTCTCAATTGTGTTTTTTTGCCAGTTTCCAACACAAATAAATAAAAATTAACAATGTCTTGTAAGTATCTATATTCTCCTTCAATGTCTTAAGGTACACAATTATCAAAGCTGATACTGAACACAAACAAATTGATACAATTCAGTATTCTGATAAAATTCATAGACATCAAATAAGTTACTTTAAAATGCATGTAGTGCAACTTTATGTTCCATAAAATCTTTAATAGAAACTGTATGCCAAAAAGGCAAACTTAAGAAGTGCAATTACAGAGTGCAAAAAAGGGCAAAAAGAACAATACAGTATGTTACATTAACATCATCAGGTTAAAATAGCAGATATATTTTAGAAATCATTACTATTATGTTAAAACTTTAAAAGGTACTCCAGAAACTGTTTATGCTCCTATTTCTCCCAAAAGACTAGAAAAAGTCAGAAAATGTTGACCAGCAAATTAACATTTTGTTTGCAAAATTCTACAGAATAAAATCGGAGCAAATATTACCAACATGAGTCAGGGAGATTTTAAATCTATTACTAAACATAAATTAGACACATGTATTTGCTGAATAAAAATTCATTTGATTCCCAATGGCAGTTAAATTCAGTTAGCTCTCCATGCAAGGACTCAAAAATAAAACTTTGTGTTCGAAGTCATACCAGTCTATCATTGTTTCCATTGTTTTGGCTTTTAACAAAGAGATGAGGGCAAAAGAATGTGTAGGAGAAAAGTAGAACTGTATTGGATTACACAGGTTCAAAGAGTACATAAATCTTAATTTTAGCACCAATCACAGAACTTAATGTCCAGGTTATAGAGTGTGTCTACTGGGTTATTGGGTGGACTTGGTGGAAGATCATGAATTGTGCATTTTTGATTCTGAGATTGCTTTGGTTCTCGGTGCATTAAATGTGTGTGTATGTGTGTGTGTGTGTGTGTGTGTGTGTAGCTTCTTTGAGACATAGTTAGAAATCTATAGAATGAGGAAGATAACTAAGAGTGAGCCAAATACTTTACATTTTCTGCAGGAAACATGAACTGATAGCAATCTTTTTTTTTTTTTATGTCTACTCAGTATGATCCTCACTAAAACAATCACGTTTTACTAATTTTCATCCACAAAATGCAATCCAAGTTATACTTTTTCATTATTTAATATGTATTTGTAAATAAAAATTTAACTCTTTCAGGGGTTAGTTCGTTAGTTTGTTCGCAGTACTGGGGACAAAACTCAGGGCCTTGCACTTACTAGGCAAGTGCTCTGTCACTGAGTTACATCCCCATCCCTATGGGGATAGTTTTTAAGCATTTTGAGTAAAGATAAAAATATCCAAAACTACTTGCACCATGTTATATAATATGAATTGAGATGCTGAAGATAGACTAATATACCAATACCAAGATACTGTCAATAAAGCTTTTGTTAATGAAATAGATTGTAGTTGAGTTCTTAGTCAATAAATTTTCTTTGAAACAGACAAAATCACTGAAAATAGGCAGACTTGCATTATATTCAGTAGGTGTCAATAAGTAATATTGGATTTAAAATGTGCCCTAAGATAACACATTTGATTTTGGCTATAGTTAACATGAAATAAATATACTTTTAAGTAGCACTGATTTTTATTTTCCTTTTATCTTGTTTTTAAGTTTCAGATATTAGTTGATAGAACAAATGACTGTAATTCAATGGTCCATAGAGCTCATGCATACCTAAGTGTTTGTACATGAATATGTTTAAGTATATATTTTTGTTTCTTTTGTTTGCTTGTTTCCCTAATGGCAAGAGCCAGGCCAGGACTATACATGAGAACCATGTGAACACACCAGGGTAGATAATCCATGGCTCCATCTGGAGGCAAGTCCTGGCACCTGGTACTCCAGAGGTAACTCGGCTTATGATTTCTTTGTTGCCCTAGTACATGCCAAGAAAAAGGTGGAGGAAGACGATCCTCCCTGACCTGGTATGTGATACAGAGATGCTACCAAAAGATTTAGCAATCAGGGAGGTAGCCTCCCCTGAACGCCGAAGGTGATGACTGCCCTGTCTCCTATGCAATTGCCCAAAATACCCTTAACTCACTGAGACCTATAGGCTCAGAGTGCAGAAGAAATCTCAATCTCTTCCAGAAAATAAATAAATGACATGGGGGGGAAAGTGTGTAGGGGGGTACTTTCATCTCAGCCTCCATGGGAAGGTATGATTAAATCTCTACATTTTAAAAACTTCCAAATAGAGTTTTTCATTTGGAAAAATACAATTTATTTTTCCTATTATTTTCCACTTCCTGTATCAGGATATTTTAAAATATATAACTTTAAGTTCTAGAAGAAGCTACTTACTAAACTATTTGTAAGTAAAACTTCTTGGATAGAAAATGAAATACTTGTATTTCCATTTTTAGACAACATGTAGAATGACTGTTCTATTTTAAAATGATAATCAGCTAATCACATTTTGGACTCTGCTTTACTCTTATAATTCTTCAACAAGTCTCCTATGAAAACAAATACCCTAAAAAGAAGCACAAATTTATGTATTTTTTTCCTAATGGCCTCATGAGCAACAATTACCTCACATAAACAATGTGTTGTACAAAAGTGGAATATTGTGAAGCTATGGAATACCCACTATTGACATGAAAGATGATGAAGCGTTCCATTCGCTTGACTTGGAGAGAATCTGGTAGGTGGCTAACAGTTTTCTGTGGCTGTGGGTTGGCATTGGGGATGGTTCACTGACCCTCCATGCAGATATGTATCAAATTAGCCCATACAGGAATAAAGAGGCCATTCTTCCTGAACTTAGTTTATTTCAAATATGCAGTGTTTAGCATATGATCTGTTTGTTTCTCCCAAATCCCAATTTTATTACTATTTTAATACCTGAAACAGTAGTGCCAAACTAATGCATCAAACCATAACATAGTCAAGTAAATTATCACTGATTTAAGGAGTAGAAAAGAATCTACTTAAAACATTGATTTGACCATATATTTAGGTTTACAAAAATCTGTCACATGCTGACAGTTCCTGAACAATGAACTGGGCATTGCTCATTCCTAAGCACTGTGCAGCAGGCATATAAGCTTTGAAGCTTTCAATAAAGCATTTAGCTCAGGAAATTATTTCTTATAAAAATATCTCTTTTCTTTTGATATTAAATATTTTTACACATAATATATTAGCAAATAGTCTGTCAAAAAATAAAACAAAATAAAAACATTCTTCTAAGCATATTAAAAATATGCTGTTGTTGACCTAGCACATGACCCAACATAAATATTATTAATAAAATAGGAATATTAACATTAATCAGGCGTGCTGTGCATCCCTGAGCCGTTCAGACTTGAGACAATGCTGGTTCCCCTGAGATCACTCTCTCATATTCCTTTTTTGAGTTTTTGCTTTTTTGATTTTTGTACCTGGAAATATTCAGAAAAGAAACCATTAACACTCTATTTAATAGTTATAAGAAACAGTATGTTAACAAAAGAAACAAATGTATGGAATCCAAAAGCACATTAGAAGAGTGTGTCCAAAATGATGGAAGTGCCTGGGTTTAGTTTGAACAAGGTGACATTATGAGGGAGGAAGGGAGTAGTGTTCTTTAGTCAAGTTTGGAAGGAAATGGCAGGAGGACTTCTCAAAGGTCTCTCTCTACATACTCATGAATACTGTGAAATTTACTGAAGAGAATCCACTTCTCTCTTCCCCCTTCCACTCTCTTTCCTTCTCTTTTTCTTTTTTCTTCTCTCTTAATAGCACTTCCTGCTGTGATGATAACTAATTAGGAAGGCATTATTATTTGATGGATTCTTATAAGGATTATTTATAAGGTTTAAATAAATTTAACCTTATAAAAGTAGCACACTCTTAACCTTCACTAATGAACAATTTGTAAATTGAAACTGAAAAGTTCACTGAACAATTTGTACCAGTTTCAAAATAAAAAGGATTTTAAAAGGTGACATTTTCAAGGCAACTGTTATTAACTAATTCACACCAGTCCCACAGTCTGGTCCTAACCTACAAAACCTGCCAGTTATCATCCTGTGACAACATTGTACATGAGAATGGGATATGACTGCTTTAGGGAACTGACTGGAACCAATTCTATCAGTAAGGTTTTATAATTTCCTGGAAACTAATTTCTACAGATCTATCTTTCATTTTAAGATCCCAAGACTCTGGGATTATTAATTTACAAGCTGTGTTTTATGAAATAAAAATTTGACCTAATAAAATAAATACAAGAATCTAAGTATAATAGCAGCATTGTGCTTCATGGTTTACTTTCGCATGTATCGGATTATCATACTCAGTACTAAAAGCAGCCCGGTGATTATAGGATAAGAATTTCTGTCTGTATTTTATAGAGGAAGGAACTGAAATGTCCTGTTGGACTTTCAGACGACCACTTAAATAATAAGTAACAGAGCTAATAATGAAGTGCAATCCAGATGTTCTACAGCTAGAACATCTCTGTGTATATCATCAATGCACACTTATTCCTCTAATGGTATGTTCACATTTTTACTTGGTTTGTAGGTCTGCACTGTGTAATTTATAAAAGTAGAATATAAAGAAAGCACTGGCTTACCATCTGCAGAAGTAGTATATGGAACCGGCGACTATGACAAGAAACAAAATAATAAGAATCACAGTCAAAGCTACATATTCTTTGCTCAAGGGTTGATGGACAGTTAAAAAGAAGTGCTCACATCGGACACCAGTGTAACCCACTTCACACCTGAAAAAAAATACAAGACAAAAATCAATGATTTCAGGACATCATGTTTATGAATTCTTTTCTTAAGAACTAGAGTTACAGTATAATGCAAGAAATCAGCAAGATTTCCTAGAAGTTATAAACATGAATTCAAAGATTGAATATAGCATTGGTACAACATTGATAAAATGAGTTCACAGAGCTCTCAGGCTAAATAGTGGTATTAAAATAACAGTTTGATTTAGCTGCCATTTAACTAGAATGGTGTTTTGTAAGCTTTGTAGAATTGATACTTTTTGTCTAAATCAGTGGAATCAGTTCTTAAAACAATGGCCGACATAGAAGTCCAATGAAAAGATTAAAAGTGGAGTTGCTATCATCGCAAGTGGGAGGGCATTTGAGTTCCTCCAGACTGTGCATCCATGAGGTATCTGTACAATTTGAAAACTATTTGTTCCCTAATTTCAAAAAAGTCAAAAAAGTTTCTAATAGTCTATATCTACTGTATTTTGATAGTCCATGGAAATACGGGGTAATTTCAAAATTTAAAACAAAAAGAGAGAAATGTAAGCTTAAACATTGTCTGTGTTTATTTTTGGCATATTACCTGCAGTAATTTTCACTCATGTCCACCAGGTAGATGCACTGTCCATGCAAGCAGTAGCCATTCATGTCAGAGCCACACTTTGTTATTGACACCTGAGCCACACGTGGATTGTCTTCCATCTGAACTGTAAAGGAAATGGAAAGTTGAAAGCATTCTGTTGCCCTCTTGGACTCAGGGCATTAATCATCCTTTCACAACAGTAATCACTGAGCAACTTCACAAAACAGGTTAGATGCCATCAGTCCAGGAGAATTTTCAGGAAGAGAAAACCATTCCACTGTAGGTATCACACTCCCTAGATCAATAAACAACCCCTGAATCCAAAGGAATATATCCAACAGACTAAACAAAATAAAAAAGCACTTGAGGATTTATTCTCAAAAGACACACTTCATGGATAGAAAAGGTAGTTACACACACACACACCATTACTCTCCATAGTAGGCATTATTCACTTCTCCAAATAAAACATCTCATTCTTTCAGGTCTCAAAGCAATTCTGAAAATTCATTACCCTCAATAGCAATTTCAAGCTAAAATCATTAATTAATTCAAGAGAGCTTAATTCTATCATAGGTTTTTAAGTCAGTAAACTTTGTTTTGGTGTGTGGAATTGTTGAGGTTATCATCAAAGAAATCAAAGTCTCCTGACATCTCTTGCTTTGAGACCTGAGTATAAACTAGACAAACTCTGAGTTAGAAATTCCTGTTATGTAAATACAACAATAAAAATAGGAATCTTGTAATCCCTGCTTGGGAGGCTGAGTCAGGAGGATCTCAAGTTCAAAGCCAGTCTTAGCAACTACGAGGTGCTAAGCAACTCAGTGAGACCTTGTCTTTAATTTAAAAAATACAAAACAGGGCTGGGGATGTGGCTCACTGGTCCAGTGTGCCTGAGTTCAATACCCGGTACCCTGTCCCCAAATAGGAATCCTGTTGGAAAGAGTGTTGCAACCTACAAATAAAATTCCCATTACAATGTTTTAGTTATTAAAATGTGAGGGATGTTTGTGAAATTATCATTTAAAAAAAATCTTCATTATAATACTCTTGCCCATATAACCAAAAAAGGAGGAAAAAGTGGTGGAGGAAAGCCACTAAACTTCCAGAGAGCATGATAGTGAGGGACAAGAGAGAAGGTAATATTTTTGTGGAAAATATCTTGTTTTCTCAAACTAACCCTTGACTCAATAGCTCAGACTGAATACAGACCTTGGACCACAGTTTTTGATGGGAAAAGACTATGTACTACCTACCTTTGTAGTTCTATGCCTTAGTAAAATGTTTAACACACATTAACTGAGAAAGGACATCATTTGTTCCTCTTTACATATATATGTGTATGCACATGCACTTTTTAAACTACTGTGTATACAAGTAACATTTTCCTGTGTTTTGTTTGCTTGGGATCCAGTCTTTCAGTGTATCTTAATGATGATTCTGTAGAGAAATGGGATTTTCCTATTCCCTGAGTTTTTAAGATCAAATCTTTACATATAAATAGATGTTGATCCCTCTCCCACTAGTTAACCCTTTGTGTATTTTTCCAGAACTCTAATTAATTAGTGGGTTAAAAATTAATACAGTATCTACTCTCTCCCTTTTTTATTGTTGCACATGTATATTTACATTTTTGTTGAAAACTATGGAATCCCTTGATGCAGAATTGATGAAACTGGGCTTACCCAAAGCTGTGCAGTTGTCATCAGCTTCTCCTGGGATACATGATGGAATCACAGTTGTGCTGAGAACTGTTTGTAGAAGATGCAAACCTATTGATGGAGGAAAATCAAACATATAGTTAATATTTCCAGGAAAGAAACCTCGGTCAGATTTGTAAATAACTGCAGCATTTACAAAGTAATTTTGATTGTTTTAAGGATTTCATCCATCAAAACCATAAAAAAGTAGTTCATGGGAGCAGACATAGAATTGAAAATAAATGAACCCCCAGCTCTTCTCCCTCAGGGTCCAAGCATTATATTTAGTTACAAATTTACCTGCTATAAACATTTTGCAATAACATTTTCAAAGACCTGATTGTAAGTTTGAGTTTTCCTAAGTTTAGCAGTTAGAGAATTTCCAGTTTTACTCCACTATGTATTTAAAGTAATGCTTTGAATGAGACAGACATCATTACCCTATGTACATGTATGATTACACGAATGGTATGAATCTACATCGTGCACAACCATAGGAACGAAAAGATGTATTCCACTGTGTACAATGAATTTAAACAGTCTGTAAAATTAAAAAATAAATTAATTAAAAAATAAAGTAATGTTCTGATGTAGACCCCATCACAAAAGATTTCAAGTAAACACCAGGCTCCATTTATGGTAACAACAGGAAAAAATCTAACATGTATTTATTGTTTATTAAAGTGTCTGTTACTCTTTACATTGTATTACACATGAAAATAGACTTTAATTAATAAAATATAATCTAGGTAAAGTCAGAATATGACTTCCCACCTTATTCATAGAAAAGGGTTTCCCAAATCTTCAGATACTCAAATCCATATATAAAATGGCATAGTATTTGTATATAACCTATGTACTTCTTCCCATGTGCTTTAAGTTATCTCTAGATTATAACACCAAATACAATGTGGATGCTGTATAAATACCTGCTATACTGCACTTTTTAGGGAATGTACAGAAAAGGTCTTTACTTGTTCAGTACAGACACGCTTTTTAAATATTCTTGAACCTGTGGATACAGAGGGTCAGCTAAATGGCTTATCCAATTCAGGAAGGAGCAGGCATGTCACATGAACCACACCAAACCCTAGCACCGAGTTTCTACCAATACAGACAGTGTCTGAATCAGCTGTTTCATTATGTCTCCAGTGAAAAGGTAAATGTTGGAAAATAGGCATTGGAATGACTTAAGTGGTTTCTGAATTGCATAGAAGGCATGATAATTTTAATTGCACATATGTTTATTTAAGAGCGTTTAGCTTCTTCTGTTTAAGCTTCAGGTATTTGCACTTCAACTCTTCTTTACTGTCTAGATGAGTAATTGTTAGAGAATAAATATTAATGGTGGGGGTAGCAGCAATCGTTAACAGCAACTGAGATTTCATGAAAATGTACTGTGTGCCAGGCATGGTTCTATTTCCCTTATCCCTATTATCTCATTTAATCTTCTCAGTGACTCTTTGAGGAAGACACTGTGATTAGCCCCATCAGACATAAAAAAAAATTGAGCATAAGGAGTTTAAGGAAACACATTGCTAAATGAGCCACATCATAAAATGTGAAAATGGGCAATAATACCTGAGTATAATGAACATCTTACAGATCAAATTAGGGTACCTTTAATTGAAGCAGAGTATTTACCCCATTGGGAGATAACAAAGTATGGTGAAAAGGAATCATGTGAGAAAACTTGAGCGATGGAATTTTTGGGGCATTAATTAACTTCTCCAAGTCTACATTTTCCCTACCTCACAGAGTTTTGGGGAGATCGAAATGAAATGATAGTCTTCTCAGATATCTTACCTACCAGAGATTCCCATAAATATTCCTTGATACTCGCCTTCTAGCCTCTAGTTTTAGCAGTATATGTGGGTGGTGCCCTCTACTGGCTTGTAACAAGATTATAAATCTGTTTATTATTTTGATCTCAAAAGTATGAATTAAATCATGTAAAACATGACTTTTTTTTTTTTACTTTTTCTTAATCAGAAAAGGCTTGTATTTATTAAGAAAACTGCGAATTCTTTGGGTTCTAAAACCAAGTTACATATCAGCTTCATAGTTTATATTTTCATGTTTCGAACTTGATCTAACAATTCCATGAAGCTGTTATTAACCCCAAACAGTCTCAGTGCATGTAAATTAAATGTCTTATGCAAGATCATTTGTCTAGTGACAGAAGATTAGAGTCAAGAATCTGACATCAAGTTGTATATTCTTTCAATAATTTAAAAATATTGTTTTCTTGACAGTTTTAGTATTATCTCTTCCCCACTTCATGTTTCTCCTACAATATAAATGTTACTTCAATTGCTCTCATATTTTTTAAAAATCATCTTTCTAAAATGACAAAGACAGTGGGTAAGTGTGGATTTCCTTGTCAGTTAAACTGAGATAAAATTTTCTTTTCATGTAGTTTTTTTATGGAAAATGAGTTAGATTCTCATCTATGTTAATTTTGTGATACTTCTCACTATAATTTTGCCATGCACTTTACTGAAGAATTAAACCCCTTACCTTAGCCTCTTCAATACAAACTGAACTTCTGGTTGCAAATGTTTTTATTACCAATTCTCTCTTAGAAAGTTGCCAGCCAGGTTGAAAGTGCACATTTCAATCCAGTTTCTCATTCCTTTACAGAAACCAAGAGTGGCCTTTCCTGCTTAGAATTGCTTACAGTTGCAACTTGGCACAACTATAGAATTCAGCGAATTGTATTGAGGTGCTGAAGGTTTTGTTTGTTTGTTTGTTTAGGTTTTGGGTAGTGGTTAGTTTTTCCACTGTTGGAAACTTTATTCTAGTTGTTTAGGCCGCCGGTGAAATATTTGTCTTCATCAATTAAAGGTTGTTCAGCCCAGGGTGTGCCTCCATGAAAACTAGGCTTCCTCTACCTGTGACGCTTCCTTGGACACAGTCCATTGCTCAGGACAGTTTCTGTGAGACTTGCTGCATTAATCCAACAACACGATATTTTACAGAGGAAATTGTAAGTAATTGTAAATTCTCCTCTCAAATTAAAGTGTGTAACTGCAGCTCTAGCATAGATGGATGTGGCCAATGAAATAAGAAAATTGATTTTGAATCATTTGACCAAATATACAGTTCTAGTGCTTCAAAACAGTTGTTCTCAGGTGTAAACAAATCACTATTATTTTATAGTCATACAGAAAAGAACTAAGTTCTAAGTTATATCCATGTATTTCCTTAATAGTCACTTTTTTCATGATTTTAGTGTTCATTGCACACAATTACTCTATGATTCAATTACAAAAATTATATTTGAGTTTTTGATCCATTCCAATATTCCCTGCAAGAAAATAATTCACTACGATCCTAAAAAGTTTGGTTAGTGTCTGTGTCAAAATCAAGATGTAACCAGTTTTACATTGGTAACTAAGAGAGGAATTTGCAAGGTGATACTGGAAGATGATCTATAAACTCCCACTGGCAGTTAGAATTTCTACTTCAGTACAAATACAAAGATCAAAATCCTTTTAAAGGTTATTCTGTCAAATTTCAAAATGGGTCTAGAAATATGAAGCTCACCTATTCATCTCTCCACCTTCACCTTTTGGAGATTGTGTTTCAGCGAAATCTCTAATGTGCCAACAGGAAGTGGAGCCACTGACTCAGAGGATACAAATTGTCTCTTCCCCATGAGTCAGGCCGAGCCTACACCCTTACACAATATTGGGGACCGTGCGTGGTGCGTGGGAGAGGTTGAGTACCATCACCGGAATGGGGATAGCACTAAATGTCGTGGGCCCTGGAGCCCTAAGAAATGGTTACCCAATAGTACATTGGAATGCCGGAAGTAGAAAAATTTGTCCTTGTCATTATACTTGGTTTCTTTTCACTTTGCTTCCTAAGGATCCCACTGAGGGGCGCATCTAGAAGAAGGACAATACAGGGGATGCTGGGATTCAGTGACTGACTGACCAAGCCAAGTCAGTAACATTGTTTGCAAATCTCAGGGGTAAAATGATTTCTCTGGAAAGCAATGAAGCAAATAAAAATGATCCAAAAATACGATGTAATAGAATGAAAGGTATATGCCTTATTTTCTCAATCAAATCTTTTAGAATATTAAGTACAGAACAGCAAACTCATGATGAATCATAGTATGTGCCTGGCCCAAACAGGTAGCAAAATCTGCTTCGTTCACACTTTTGCTGTGGTCACATGCCAACCTACCCCCGTACTGTTAGTTTCCTACCTTCTTCCACAGCAGCGTATAATTTTAGGATTTGTCTATAACATAGTAAGCTTGTTAGGTCTTGTGCACTTTTAAAGAATGAACATGCCTTCACCATTTGGGGGTGCCTTGTTATTTTAAATAAGATTTCACTATTAGACAAGATCTTGCATTTTTGGATAAAATAACTATAAACTTGATCAAGTCATAGTGAACAGAACTACTGTCAGTACTTTCTAGTAACAGTCTACTTTTTCAGAGTAATATATATATATGTGTGTGTAAATGTATAGAAAACTGACCTTTAAACTGTAAACTAAACCCACATGTATACATTCAAATGTATGGAGAACTAACCTTGCTTTCAACAGCAAACAGTCTATTTCTTTATTATACATCTTAAAACTAAGTTTCATTAAAAGCTAAGTGTAAAAACTATAACTATTTCACCTAAATAACAGGAAATCAGAGGTCGATATAATAATGTTATAAATAAGTATTTTTTTTAAATTCGAGCTTTAAAAGAGCCACAGGATCTTCCTTGACAGGTGACAAGAGAAGATTTAATATGTAATCTATATGCAGTGCATTATATTCTACAATTTTGACAGTAATTTCTAAATCATATCTCAAATATTTTATTCATCTTACAATGCAGTACTTAACAGTATTCAAAGAAAAAAATCAGTAAGTCAAAATAATGAAAAATTGACTACTTTGCCCTAAACATGGGTGTAAACATGCATATCTCAGTAATCCTAGAAGTACTGCCGTAATGCAAGAGAACTAAGACCAACTCTCAGGTAAAAGGTATAATTTATGTTCATCTGGGTGTTCTGGAATTTTGTGGCTAAGAGTCCTAAACATGAGACCTACACCTCCTGAAAGCCAATGATATATTTTTACCATATAATTTCAATTCTAAGGAAAAGGTTTTATCCTCAAAATAATCTGACAGGGGAGGGGATTTTTTATAACCTGTCTTGCTTCCCACTTCTACCCGTATAGGTCCAATTCAGAGATTTAAACTACTTTTACATTGTTTTCCCAAAGGAGTAGTCTCATAAAGGGGCAGCAGTTTGGGTTATGAGTGTTTGCCATTTGCCTTTTTATTATTATGGTTATATTGTGGCCTGAATTTAGAATATTTAAAACATTTTTAGAAGTATATTGACCATTTTGCTTTCTGTATAGATGTCTATGTCAAACATGAATTTTTCAGAAGGATAAGACATTAATCAGTGAACCCTCCCTTCAAAAATGAGAGTTAGTACACAAAAGAACATTTAAGGGGCTGGGGCTGTATCTCAGTGGCAGAACCCTTGGCTACCACGTGTGAGGCACGGGTTTGATCCTTAGCACCGCATAAAAATAAATAAAATACAGGCATTCTATCACAACCACAAAAAATTTTTTAAAAGAACATTTAAAAATCTTGAGGTTGATTATTTTTCATTCAGAAAATCTACATAATATGAATCACACATTGTATTATGGAAACTTCATTTATATAGTTTAGGAAAATGCATTTGGTTAACACTGGGGACCTTGATTTCAGTTAGACGCACATCTGCATCCACAGTATGAGAGCAGGGTGAGAAGGGCTTCATTACAACCTCACAAACAGAAAAGAAGGAGGAAGGCAGTTTAGCCTCTACTTGTTTTTAATTAACTACAAGTGTCAAATGATATCTATGAATTTATAAAGATCTGTTGAGCATTTTTCTATGTGCAAGATATCAAGCAAGATGCTGTCTGGAAAATCATTGTAAAAGACATGGTTCCTGACCTCAGTACATTTAATGAAACTAGACACCTGGAGGAGGTGAAGAAAGAAGAGAATTTGCAGATGATGTCAAGTATCTGTCCAGAAAATACAAAGGAGGGCAGTGCCATTAAATGAGTAGAAAGCAGGTAGCGCAGCAGGTTTGTGGAGGCATTTGAGTATGGAGCGAGAACACAAGTAAATGAATTGGAGTTCGAAGCTCATCTGCTATTTAAATATATGAGGTAGTTGGGAATACAGATATAGAGTAAAAAAATAAGAATGGAATTGATTATATCTATGTGAAAGTAATATGAAGATATATTACCTTAAGTCAAGGGAGTCACTCAGAAGGTCCAAGGGTAATAGTTTGGAATGAAAACTAACACAGCTTGGGGAAATAGGTGGTAAAGAGCAGACAGAAAAGGTCAAGGGAAGAGAAAATCTCTGAAAAAAGAAATTTCAGTGTTGTGAGAACCAAGGGAGTAGAGTTGTAACAGGAAATGTAAGGAGGTCAGCAAGGCAATGACTTCATTAATGACTCCATCATAAAGAAGAGTCATCCTTATTAGATGCAAATAGTTCTAAAATCAGCAATAAAAATTGCTAAACAGATTTTCTTGCTTGTTTGTTTTCCTGGAATTGGTGATTGAACCCAGGACTTCACTTGTAAGGCAAGTGCTGTACCACTAAGCTACATTCCCCAGACACCAAAGCAAAATTTTTTAATAACCTAGAATTTGATTTGTATTTGGATCCAACTTACTATTAATATTAATTTTATTTGTCTTGGTTATTTAAGTGCTAATTATTCAAAACTGTGAATTACGGGTGGCAATGAGTTACGATTATTAAGAAAATGCATTGGGTTAGTAGTCTCAACCAGGGGTGCTTGACCACCTCTGGAGGTGATTGTGGTTGTCACGACTAGGAGGAGCTACTGACATCTAGTGGGTAAAAACCAGGCTTGCTACTGAACGCCCTGACAGGCAGAGGACAGACCCCCACAAGGAAGAGTCATCCAGGTCATGTTAATAGAATCAAAGTTCGAAACTCCTTGATTAGTCTCAAGAGACGTGGAATCCAGTTCTAGCTCAGATACTTATTTATTTTCTTTGATTTGAGTTTCTTTTACCTGAAAACAGACTAAAGTGAGATGTGGTGGAGAGGGAGATGGAATTTGAATTAGATTACTCTAAATTTCCTTTCTCTTTCTCTTACTGTATATATCCATCATTCAATCATATCACTGTTCAGTAATCTCTCATTCTTTCTCTCTCTCTCTCTCTCTCACACACACACACACACAATCAATATGAATACACTTGAATTTTGGTAGACAGAACATCACTGAATAGAGACTATAAGAAGATAGAAATGTGAAGAGCAAAGAAAAATCATTAGACTAAGAAATAAAGGAATTGAGTTTTTAAAACTACCGCTTAATCTTGAAATATTTTCCTTCTCAAGTACATTTTTAAAGAACAGCTGGTTCAGTCAAAACGTAGTGGTAAGAACTCTGAACACAGGACAAATCTAATCATCCATCTCACAAACAGGTCATATTGATGTTTAATAGAGCCTGTGTTTTTCTGTTTTTGTTTTTGTTTTGTATTTCATGCTCCCACTAAGCTTGTTTAGATACAAACTCACAGTGTGATGGGACAAGGGCAAGACCAGAGGAATGCATGAGTACGCTGGGGGTCAGGCTAATCAGAGGAGACTCTCTAAGGAAGTGAATCTTAAAGAATGAGGGGAGTTTTCACTGACATTGAAGAGTGATTTGGGAACCTCTGCACTAGAGGGTACAGCAAATCCGAACGTAGCACCTGCATGCTGTGTCAGTCCTGTGTGGTGCCTCTCTAAACCTATGTCTCCATTGGCAAAACAGGAACAATAATACTTTTTCTAGCCATAGAGATATTATTGTAGAAATCAAACGAGGCTTTTGTAAGAAAGCACTTTGATGATGATGATGAGAGTTCTTATTTTTAAAAAGTTCTTTTTTATTATTTTCTAATATCATCCTGTCCATTAAATCAGATACAATAAACTAATTTATATATATTCATATGCATGTGTATATAAATATATATATATATATATATAATGATCTCCATTTTACTGATGAGAAAACTGAGGCCCAGAGAGGAATAAATCTTCCTGAAAGTATGAAATGAAAGAACTCATGCATGAAATCTGTGTTTGATGAACTAAGTCTCTTAATTCAAAACTATAAAGTTTTGACATACATTAATGTGTGTGTGTATGTATGTATAATTTTCGTGCCTCAAATTTAAAATTGAAGGATTTTGATCTAAGAGATTAAGGGCTAACATATTTTTTCTTTTTCCTGGGCAAGAATCAAATCATTATGAATAACTAATTTAAATAGTATGGTAGTTAATTAAATCATTACTTTAACCTAGAATGCCATTGAACCTTTATCTTTCTTGCAACTAGACACCCAGTCTTACATAAACTGCATTGCCAGAGGATACTGAGTCTGTTGCATTACCTCATTTTTTCAAAGGTTCCAGAATTAGCATACCAAAGTGATGGCTGTCAAGCTGCTCCTCCCTGAGGATCTCCTTTATTGCAGTTTTGGGGAACCTTCCCATTGTCTTCCAATGGAATATTTCCAACAGCAGTTATGGCCATATCAATAGGTTATTTGCATAGGCCTATATTCAGAGTTGAGAGGAAGGATGAGGAAACACCTTAATTTACAGTCTCTCTGAAAAGAATTTCTTACTTGACATTTGCATCTCTTGTCAGGAAATGGGAGATTCTTACACAAAAAAAAGGGGGGAAGGCAAAAAACATTTAAATTTTTCCAAAATGACTATGTGAGTATTGAATTTTTAATAAAGGAAATATGTCTGTTTTCTCATGATTAATAGAAATGGTCCTTTATGGATGCTTATTTAATTCATAATTATATAAAACAGACAAGGTATACAAAATATGTAAGATATCCTTCTCCTTGAAATAAAGGCCTTAGTTAACAATGCAATTACTGCTTTTAATAAAAGTCATACCCAAGAGATATGTTGACAAAAATTATGAACACTAAAAATTCAACATTTTTGAGCACAAGTTGAGAGAATGCTCATGTTTCCTGTATCTGAATTCGCTTAGAGTCAGGAAGCCCAATTTGTATATACGCTGCACCTAGAAAAGGTTCCAAGACTTAGGGTGGCCCCAGATGCCTCTAGAACTTCTCTATCATAAGCTCTTATTTTGATTATGCTCCCACTAACCCACTGGTTCCTTACACATTGTTAAAGATTGACCTTGCAGTTTCCTCTAAATCCTTGTAAGGTATTTGACTTCACTGAGTCTTCGTTTCTGCATTCGTTAAAAGTGAACTAACTGCACCTACTGTGTATTGCTATTTTAAAGAATAAATGAAGTGATATGTGTAAAGCATCTAACACTTGTGTGTGGCACATAGTAGGCATTTGGTAACTTTCATCCCCTTCCCATTCCTGAATTTGCATTCCAGTGGGGAACCAGACATCTGCATTACCCTAGCTGCTCATGTGGCAAGACCATGCAGAGGGCAAATGGGGTACCAGGGTCAAAATCCAGACAGGGGAGGCCTGTCATTGTGTTTTCTGCCCAGATGTGTCATCTCAGGTGATGCCAAGACTCAGGCAGCTCATAAATTCTCAGGGTCAACAGAGAGGACTGAAAGCAAGCCAAATGTCTCACCAAGATTCCTGCTTGTTTGCTCTGCTTAATGCTTTCTTGTTGTATGAAGTTGGACTAAATTGTCTAGGAGATACCATTCAGGAACATGCTCAAAAACCTGTTTGAACATGAATGAAAATGTTTGAATTTTAGATGAAGAGCCCCTAAACATAATTGCAGAATTCAAGATAATTTTTTTTCCTCTTCTTTTTGTAATAATCACAAAATTAGGAAGAATAATACAGCTGGAAAACTACAGATTATTCAGAAAAAATATTATTCATTTTGAGGTATCTCCACTTTTTTTTAATGCTCAGTAGACTAAAATTGCTAGTAAACCAAGGCACAAACTCCCTCATTTTGGTATCTTTTATACCAAAAATTGGGATCAGTTTCCCAATCCATAAAACAAGAATATCAATAGGAAACATTTTGAAAATTTACAAGTAATCAAATGATTGTGTCTGTAACAATTTAAGTCCACATATTGAGGATGGAGAGTAGAATTTTTTCCATAATCATAAATACTTATAACGTAAGAAATAATAAAATGTATGAATAGGTCTACAATACAGGTCTCTTCCTTTTGAAGGACAAAGTTTGGGGGACCCTTTTGTTTGGGGGAAAGCAATTTTAGAATTGCCTTTGCCTTTTTTCTTGTAAAAAAGTACTAAAACTATAGGACCTGCATACTTGAATAGAGTTATAAAGATTCGATATAAAACTTCAAACAGGAACTTTCCTAGTGGCAGAGAAATATCTAAACAAACTGGGAAAACAGAAACTGACCTAGCTCATTTGGAAATGGGCTTGGCAGCTGACGAAATAGGTGAACTATAATTAAGTAATGCAATAAAGGAGTTAAGCACTTTCATGACAACAAAAACATACACAACACACACACTAGTTGGGTAGTACCCAGGTTATTCATAGGCTCTTGCTGTCTCAAATTAGAATATTCAATGAGATGCCTCAACAGACACTTGCATTGTTCAGATGCAACTTACAGGTGGAGGGGAGAAAAAGTACAGTGCTGTTCTGACCTCTAGGTTAATTTCTAACTGTAGGAAGACTATTATCTTTCTAATTTTATTCTTTTCACAGATTCCAAGCAAAGACAGTAAAGCCTTATTATTTATTGAGAATCTTCTAGCAACTTGTTCTTATCTCAGTTTTGGCAGAAACCACAGATCCAGTTTCCATTTAAGTTCCTGCACTTGGATGTGTAAGTTCTAACTATGCATAGTATGCATTTCATTCCGTCCCTTAATCCCTGAGGTAAGACTGTTGAAATAATCATTTAACTGTCACATTCTGCAAAGGTAGAGTTAGTGTGTGAGGGAAATTCACCTCATTGCCATTCCAGGAAGAATATGAGACTGTCAACTTTTATTTCCTTATTGAAATAATCATGTGCAACTCCAAACTCCCCTTGAAATTTAAAGAATCAGGGAAAAGTGATTTTTGTTTCAAACCAAAATGCAACATTCAGATTTTTTTTTTCCTTCCCTTCCCCGGGGTAGGGGGTGGGGAATCTCAAGTAGGAAGAAAAATACCTTGGCGATTACAGGCTACAAGGTGCAATCGCCCCAAGAGCAAAGTGCCTGACAAGGCTCTGGAGGCGGCGGCTGCTGGGGAAACCGAACTCAGCAGGTGTAAGGAGGCAAAGGGCGGTGGGGAGCGGCAGGACCTGCCCAAGTCCCTTCAATTCCAGGTACCCAAGGACAGCGTTTTAATTCTGTCGCGTCTGGAGCACCAGTCAAGCTCCCGTTGGCACCCACCACCGCCCACAGGAAGCTAAACCGGGCTAGATTTTAGAAAACTGGGTGCAAGATCGAGAAGGAAAAGCGTTTCTTTTCAAATGATCTCTTGTTGCTCAGGTGTAGTCTCAAATGGCCCCCCTCCAAGAAGAAAGAACAAAACACGAAATATCAACAGTGGTTTTCAGGCTTTTAGATTTCTAGACCTGACAAATTTTCAAAAAGAAAAAGCAAAGTTTTTCCACTTTTTATTTTGCCTAATAGAAAGTATGTTAGTTTATGCACAACATATATACTAGTAATTAATTCGTCAATGAAAAGCATTTTTAATATTCATCCCTCACCCCACCTCCAGCTTGCCAGAGGAAACGGCAGACTTGCATCAATTTAAATGGAGCTCACTTTAGCCTTGTGGACAACTCCGTACTTGTCCTGTGACAAATGCACAGAGACAATATCGGTCTCCTCTTCGGGGGCGGGGGGTGGAAGAGGCGAGGCTTACCTAGGCAGAGCCTCAGCGCCTGGAACAGGCCCGCGGGACGCGTCTCCATCCTCTTCCCTACGGCTATCCTCGCTATCCTCGGCGGAGCGCGGGCGCCTGGGCTGCGGGAGCTGGGAGGCGGGTGGGCGGCTGTCGGGGACGCTCAGGCCGGGCCCAAGAGACCGGCTGCCGGGCTGTGGCTGGAGTGCTGTGGGAAGCCTGAAGGATCTACGCGTCCACTGTGTCCCTCTGACACCGGCTTGTCAGGCAAGTGAGCACAACTGCCCCGCGCTGCGACCTTTATAAGGGAGGTGCTTCCGGACTAGAGCATTTACTAGCGGGGTGAGGTACAAAGTGCCCAGAGTTTCATAATCTCGGCCCCCGGGGGAGGAGTGGTGACCGGCGGACTGTCCGGATGTCATCCTCCCTCCCTGGAGCACTTGAGAGTAGTGGTTGAGGAATGAAAAAATGTCCTCTGGTTAGCCAGGGACTACTCCCCAAACTTTTCCATCCTCGAGATCCGACTTACGCAGGAGGAGGTGGGGATCCCGGACCAGATGAGTTGGATTGCTTCGTGGGGTCATCTGTCGGGTAGTGGGTGGCTTTAGTTGCTGTGGGTGACAGACATAACTTGAATCAAAGTCAGGGCTGATGTTTCCAGTGCATGCTTTTGGAGAGCTCTCTCTGTGTGTAACTCACTAACTTCGGCAGAGGTCGTGTTTATGAACATACTTGAAGTTTGTCAGTAGCTCAACACTCTCCTCCTATGCAAACACACCACCACCCAGAAATGCCTTTCACATCTACCCTTCCTTCTCATCCCCTCTGCTTCAAGCATGATTCAGGCATTCATCACCTCAACATCTAGTAATTAAAAAGAAAACCCCAAGTTATTTTTTCTTCTGTCCTACTTGCCTTCTATCAGCTTGCTATTTTGGAGCTCACTTCCCCAAACATCACCTCAATCCTGTCACTCCCATTACCTTTTGGACAAGGCCTGACACAATGCGAACCCCAAGCCTCAACCCTCAGCTCTCCCTAGTTTTGCCAAATTGTCCCACTCCAATCAGGCTGGAAGACTCACTAAGCCTTTGCTTATTCCCACTTTCCTGCTTTTTCTGAGGGAGTCACACTTTGGGGGACGAGTCAAATCTAGTCAAATTTTCATGGTTCTCCTCAATGGCCTGGATTTATTAGCGTACAGGGATCTCCATTCATCTGATCAACAGCTTTTATTGTTTAACTTCTCCCTAGGTTCACAGATTTCTAGATTTGATCCTACACTGTGGTAAAAACAACTTTGTATACTTGAACTTCTATTGTGTGTAAGTCCTATGTTCAGATATGTGAATACATATACCTAGTCTTGCTTTTTAGGTTGACCAAGGATAGTTCGTCAGTTTAGCAGTATTCAAACATATTTGACTAGAAAATAGAATCCAATGGATGTTATTAACTCCTTACCTATTTCCACTTTTAATTGTATTATTATTATTATACTTCTCTGTCCCTGACTCCATGGCCCTTTAATGTCCAGAATCTCTCTTTTGGAAACAAATACTTCACCTGTCTTTCAGTGGTTAAGATTTAGGGTATCTGTGAATCCTTGAATAAGTTATTTGATCTCTCTCAGGTTGCTTACATGTAAACTAGGGATAATAATAGTATCTAACTCATAGGAAGATAATGAAAGTGCTTAGCACAGTGTCTAGCAAAAAGTGCTCCTTAACAGTATATACTATTGTATCTCAACACTGATTCTTAGGATGGTGGTTCTTGGTGAGTGGTCAGTATTTGCGAGGTAAGTAAACCAAAGAACATCAAAGTGAATTGGGTTCCTACGTCTTCTGACTAGGCATAAATGACTTCTCACTTAATTACTCTTTTGTATAAAAACAAATGGAGCCAAGAAAGATTATATTGGCAATGGGGTACAGTTTTATGGAGCATTGATCGGAATCATAAGTTTGGTACGTTAGAATTAGGAAAAGGGACTGCTGGTTACAAAATGTGTTTTTCCCCTATATATTGAATCTGGAAAAATAAAATGAAAAATAAATAAAAAACTCTAGTGTCTGAGGAATGAAAACAGAATTCCAAAGAATTGGGTGTCACCTGGGATCATTTCCTTATTCTGCACAGTGACGCCTGCAGGTACTTGTAAGGAGTGATAGGCAAAAGACTTCTTGGGTCTTGATTAATGCCTTCTTTCATCAAATATAGTGTTGTGCCTTATGTTCAGAAGGATGGGGTGGGAGTATGATGAAGAGAATGGGGTCATGGTGACAAGAGTTGGCAACAGTCAACTCTATGGTATTGATGTGTGGGGAGGAACTTCTTCACTTTGTAGCCAATGCCTGCCAGCATGAGATATCATCATCATGAAAAAAATCTTTGTGCTTGTCTCAAAATTTTCCACAGCAACATACTCTCCTACCGGCTGATTTTACATGGTGTGAAGAAATCTTTTCTTTATTGGTTCTATGTTTACTCAATTTTCTAGCCATTATTTTTCGAGAATGACTCCACCATGACACATCAGGGGTTTGCCACTGCCTCCGCAAAATGGTATTCTCCTTTTTTTTTTTTTTTTTTTAATAATTGGACAATTTTCATTAATCGTCCTTTTAAATACATATACATACTATGAAGTACAATCATGTATCCTCTTAAAGGCACAAAACATATTTGAAGATAGAACAGTTCAGGAAAAAAATAAATCAACCATATAAAATTTTCCAACTAACAAATGACTTTAAAAAAATCAGCCAAATCAGCAGTTCCCTAACTGAGAGATTGAAATTCTCTTTCTAAGTTGTTAGCAAATCTAACAACTAAATATTCATACATAATATAATCTACAGACTAAATATTCATACATAATATTATTCTTAAAATATATTAAATCTATTGTGATAAGCAAAATGTATTCATTTAAAAATAGATACTAAATTCATGGTGGCTTTCTGGCATGTGCTTTTTATTAATACATAAAAAACATAAGCACTATTGGGGTAGGCTGTAAAATAATGTCTTACATTAAAAGGTGTTCTTTTTTAAACTTTTAAATTTTATTTGTTCTAATTAGTTGTACATGACAGTACAATGCATATATACATTTTGATAGATCATACATAAATAGAGTATAATCTCTTATTTTTCTTATTACACATATTGCAGGATCACATCCCTCATGCAGTCATACATGTACATGAGGTAATAATGTATTTTATAAGGAGGAAAATTAAGAAATACTGGCCTGGAAGTATACGTGTGCAGGCCCTGCACTGACTCCATTGCAGACTGCAGTCAGATCTAGCCTGCACCTTGTCAAAACAACCAGACAAGAATCTATAGAACTTCACAATTCTTCCATATCTTGCTTTTCCCCTTAAGTTAGCATTTCTTCTGACTGCAGCTGTCATTTGTTTATTCTTATTTACTATGAAATTATTGCATTTCTAACTGAAAAACTGAGTGCTAGTTGCATAATTATATTTTAGTGAATTAGTTTTTATATAACAGAAAGCATTTAAAGTCATTTGTTAGTCCTTAGGAAGAACCACTGAGATAAAACAGTATTGGATTTTGTTTTTTTATGATTAAGGTATTGAGGACTAGAGGTATAGCTCAGTGGCGAAGGGAGCCTTTAATAGCTAGAGGCATAGCCCCAGCACCCCCCCCAAAAATTGAAGAAAACAGAAAAGTGTTCAATAATACAGACTATTAAATTTAATATCCAAAATATGAAGTTTGAACATGGATCCTTTCTGTCAGACACTGCTTTTTGAAAAAAAAAAATTGTATTTATTGTACGTTTAGCCACATATTTACCATAAGGGGCTTTTTTAGCAAGTTTCATTTGAATGAAAAATTTATATCTTCTAAGATAATTTTTAAATGTATCATAAATTAAATAATGTCTTATAAAATAATAAAGGACAAATTTCCAAGCAAACTTCATGTACCATATTTCCCCATCTTTTCTGTAGGACAGTGACTTTTGTATTTCTATCCAAAGTCAACAGACTACAATGCTTTTCAGGTAAATGTCTCATTTACTTATTAATTCAGCAACTACTTATTGAATTTCACTAAAATGGCATTGTTGTCTAGATATATATGTGAAACCCTAAACCCAAAGAACTTTTAATCAAATTAGAGGTGAAATAAAGACAATAAAGAAGTATATATTGTAATGATATCATTCTCTGTCATGGATTTGGGGTGGAAAAAAATCTTCTTCCTGTGGACTAATCCATTTTTAATTGGTTTAAGAATTCAAAAAGAAAAGTTATCTTGTTTTTCCTTCAATATATAATTTAAAAAGTAGAAGAAAATAAAAACTGAGAAAAATTTTAAAGTCTACTAAATAGAAAAATTTATTTTCTAATTGATTAACCTGATAATTTGAGGGATTTTCTTAAATTAAATTAAAAAGGACTGTAATGTATTTTAAAATTTGCATATCATTTGAATGCTGTGTGGATGACTAAGCAATTTAAGGAGTGGATTCAACAAAAAAATTTCTCCTATTTTTTATTTCATTTATATTCAGAACTGTAAATAGAAAAGAACATGAACGTAGTTAATATTAGTACTTTATAAATGAGATATGCCAAAGAATAACAATAGCAGCTAACAGTCATATCTAGTATTCTTAATTCACTAGGTAGTTTTAGGAAATTGTTTACTTTTTCTTCAAAATAACTTGATAAGTACTTTTTTGCTCCCATTTTATAGATGAGACTAAAGACAAAAAGATTCAGATATTTGTCCAAGATCCTTAGCTCAGAAATGGCCAGGACGGGAGCAAACCAGGAAACCTGACTATAGACCTCCAACCTTCAAAGTGGCACCAAGTTTTGCTTTACCCTGTAACACTTAAGGCACCTAAAGTTCAGGGTTTGTTGTACCTGAGATGCTCTCATATTTTTTTTATTAAATTCCACATTTCCAGAGTTTTCTAGTCTCAGATTATTTTCAAAGAGCTTTCATACCCTTTTGCTGATAGTTTTAATTTTCCTTCCTTAAGAAGAACTTTCTATGTTGTTTTCCTGCTAAGGAGAAAATCGTGTGCACCAAACTTTCAGCTTCCATCTCCAAAGCATTCACTAATCTTCATTTGTCATTGTTCATTGTACTTAAAAAAATTTTACTCTGAAAATGCCACATCAGGAATAACATCTATGAATTTCATCAACAGAAGCTTCTGGAGAATCATTTAGCAATCACCAAAATTAAAAAATGAGCCAGATAGAATTTGCTATTAGGAACCTGACCAATTCTAAAGGTACTACTTCCTATTCTTGCCATGAGTTATGCCCTAATAATAGAAGAAACTCCCCTCCTGTGCAAACCCACACAGTGTTAATTACACACGTAGTGATGATGAATTAGGAATGTAGCTTTGCCTATTTAAAGGACTGCTGTTTCATGTTTAGCTAACACCTAATCCCATTGCCTACAATGATGTTGCTACTCCTTAAGCAGCATTTTACAGTTAAAATGCTAACTTTCACAAAGTCTTTCATTCCATAAATATATTATGCTTGTTCATTCAATAAATATTTTATGTCTCCTGCAACCACAAAGCAGCCATTTAAACAAATGTATTTAATTGGATGAACTTTGCATTATATTGCTAAATCATTTGTGTAGTTATTTTATGATTACATGTAGATTTATGTACTTTTACAAGTATTTAATGTTAATCTTCTCAGTTGTGGAAAAGGAAAAAAACAGGTGATAGATACTTTCTTGTGTTTTAATCTCCTCAAAGATATAAAAATTACATTCTATATCTAAATATCAACAAACAGTTCAGAGGATTACCTAATGTATGAATACCCTGGAGACAAAACATCTAGAAAACAAGTGGAAAGTCACTAAAATACCAGGAATTTTTTAATGATTGATAGTTTTTTCACTTGTTAGTCCTACCACTAACAGACAAGTAGAACATTGCTAATCAAGATAATAAAACAAGAGCTATTTAAGCTTTTATTACACCTACTCTGTATTTGACTTAGAAAATATCTCGTAATAAAATTTCGCATTATAAGATTTTGTACTCTGTAACCATTTTGTGCCAAATGGTTACTATTTTATTGGATGACTGCATACATACTCCTTCTCACTCAGGCTGCATTCAAGGTCATTTAGTTAACTTCAGAAAAATTACTGATACCTGGACCTTACCTTCTGGAGATTGTGACTCCTTTTGATCTAAGGAGGGTCCCAAATAAATGCATTTTTTACAAACTGAGAGTTTAATGTTTTAACTAAAACAGAGAAAGAATATTGAACTCTGTACATTTTAAATCCAAGATGTACTCCTGACTCTGAAAATAAATTGTGTCATGATCTTGTGTAGGCCATTTAATTTCTCTAGGCTAAACTCTCCTCATTCTTAAATGTTTGAGCTACTCAGTCTCTAATGTCATGGCTTTCTTAGAACCATGTTAAGAAGATGGAACTGCAGTATGCGCCTGTAAGCATTGAGCAAGATTAGGCAAGTGTGCAAAGGCACTGTCTAAATACCCTGAGTGATAGCACAGATAATGTCCTCAGGATATGCAAAAGCAGTCTATCTTATAAACAGGCTTCTCCAGTTTTTTAAACTCTCGACTTCATCTCTCCTAGGATCTTTGCTTACTCACTTTTATTCCTTTTATCATTTTCTTCCTTTTGCTTACAACTTATGAATCATGAACGCCACAAAAAACAATACAGGATTTTAGAAACTAGAAAATCCAGGTCCTTTTGCAGATGAAGAGGGCTCTCTTGTGTATGACCCAAACTACATTTATGAAGAGTTTCCCTTTTTCTAATGAGGAAAAAAAGTTCCTCTTTTCTTATGTTTCTAAAAATAAGAGGAAAGTCAGTTAATCAAAAACGACACTGAATCCAGAAGGCCAAGGTTCCCATCAAAGTGAGTATTTTTACTTTATGAACTTATTTAAACTGCAGTAGCCTCATCTGCAAACTTGAAGAAAATTGTCCTTGTCTTTCATGAAGCTCAAATGAGATAATGATAATGTTTAATAGAATAGTGAGAACTGGAAGATATAATGAATAAATATCAACTATTTATTTAATGCCAGGAGATAGAAGAGAGTCAAAAAAGTTAAGAGAGTAAGCATCACAGTGCTAGATTTTCAAAGCCAAAGGAGGTGGGTGTTCCCAAGAGGAGACACAGGCACCCGCAGCAGGTGAGACAATGAGGTTCAGACATTAAGACTGAAGGAAGAGATGTGGCAATAGGGAGATCAGTGGTGTCTTTTCAGGAGAAAGTTCAGTAGAATGGAGAGAGCAGAAGTCAAATTACAGGTGTATGATAGCTGTGTTTCTTCTAATTCCAAATAATACTGTCTGTGATGATGGGTCACCTGCAACCTCAGAATGGGACATTTGTGACAGACTCCTCTTCCCTCACAAGTTGTCAAAAGACAGTGTAAAACCCATATGAGATAAATGGGTTATTTTTCCAGTTAGGCTTCTGTGTACCTCATAATATATGCAAATTAACGAGACAGAGAAGCTGCTGATGGTGGGTTTTACTATAGCGTGCATATCTTACCTTTTATTATTTAATTTGGAGGAATATCTAACTCTTCTGAAATTATTTCTACTTTTTAAAGAAGGTGTCCTTGCACATTGTAATAGAGATTCCAGACTGATTCTCTAAGATTCTCTACTTATTATCTCACTGAGTCATTAAGTTTATTGGTCTTACTCCTTTTCCATCTACCCCTATTTCACTATTTGTGTCAGGAAGAAAATATATGTATATGCATATACATATATTACATAAATTAGATTATATAATGTATAATCCATTATGTCTCCAGTGAGGGCTAATATCTGACTTTAGAGAAATTGACTTGGCTAATATGCTCAGTCTTTGCATGCTCACATGAAATTTAAACTGATTTGGACTTCAGAATGACATAAGATCAGAAAAATGATAACATGAAAGAAATGTCATTCTCGTGGCTTTTAGACTCTACTTTAAAAAAAGTTTATATTGGTGCATTATAATTATACACAATTATTCATTATGCCCTATTCATATATGCACATATATTTGATACATACATATATATATATGTCATTTATGTATATGTATATAATTTGATCAGTCTCATTCCCCAGTACCTTTTAAGTTACTTGGCTCTCTTAAACTGCAGATCCAGTCTCAGGACCCTTCAAAACTCTTATCATCTAACCAATTAACCACACAGGCTCCCTGGAACACCTTTTTTTCTCTAAGGACAACTCCCAAGACAGACCTATATGTTATCTTTGTGTCATAGGAAATGTGCTCAGTGCAACTCATCCTGCTTTGGTGCAACAATGTGCCCAAGAGTATATGAAACAGTGGAGTCCAGTGAAACCCAAACTCTCTCTCAAGAAAAACCTGAGCCTTCTAGACACTGGAGCCAATTTCCTGAAGATATTCTGTGCCCTACCTACATGACAGAGTGTGTCTTTGGACTTGGAAAACACATTGCCCATATAGCTGTTGGGTGCCAAAAGAAATGGGTATAAATTACCCATCTCTTTAAAGCTACCTCTTATGCCAGTTTCATTGTGGACATGCTGGTACCCAAAGATGAGACCTTCTGATTTTTGTTAGATATCTGTTAAACCGGTCTCCTGAACTCTGAGAAATCTCTGACCTCCAAAATCACAGGTCAGTAACAAATATTTGAAAAGGACAACAGAATCTAATTCAGCAGTAGAATAACAAGACAGGGACAACTTTTGATGTTAGAAAGTAAATTTGAGGATTGAAGTAGTCATTATAAATCATTTCTACTTTCATGACTTTTGTGTTAAAAATATTTTTATGACACTTCATCTCCTGTTGACTGATATTCTTGTTTGTCTTTCGTCCTGGTAAACTCTCAAAAGAGTCTCACCTAAGATATTAATTCCCCTGGAAGCCTTCCCCGATCCTCCCAAACCTGTCAGGTACCCTGTGTTGCCCTTATATTATAACCAAAACTTATCCTATCATAAAATTTAGTACCTCTTCATGCATTTTCTTATTTGCTTCAGCTATTGAAAAGTAAGCTCTAGGAAGAAGGAATCATTTCTCTCTTTACCAATTCTATATTCCTGGTACTTAACATCTGTCTGGCACACAATAGATGCTTAATAAATGTTTAGTGGTAAATTAATTGTTAACTATTAGCCTGGAAGCCTGGGAGCCCCTCCAAATTCCTAAGGATTCTGTGGCATATACTAAAAATGTAAATTAAAATGATAATTTCGAAGGCACTATTAACATGTAAAAATGGGAAACCGAAGAACATCTTTTATGAGTGGTTTTTGTTCTTAAATGAGAACATATTAACACAAGGTTCTTCAATCATAAGATTTACATTTTTTCTATACCTTGCAATCTACCACATTGTTCTTCAATGCTATTCTTAGAAATGACTCCTCCTTCTTTGCCCTTTTTCTGTTGGTTGATTCTTACCCAGTCAGTTATACTCTCCCTTGAATCTTCACTGAGTCTCTCATTGCCCTACTTTCCTCTCCTCCTTCCAAACTTACATCTCCTATATCCCATGACGACGAAGTCCTCCATTTTATAAAGACCCTTCACAAACAACCTCCCCTTCCTTCATTGTCCCATATCTTTATGCCAGGCACTATGGTGCAGGCCTGTAATCCCAGTAACTCAGGAGACTGAGGCAGGAGGATCACAAGTTTGAGGCTGGCCTGGACAACCTAGGGAGATCCTGTCTCAAAATAAAATAAAAAGAACTGGGTATGTAGCTCAGTGGTAGAGCATTCCCTAGCATGTATGAGACCCTGGCTTCAATCCCCAATATTAGAGTATGTGTTGGGGTTGGGGGTGGATTTTAGATCTTTGCATGACACAAATAAGTAGTTCAGTAAATATTAGCAATTGCTCTCGTTAACAGTGATTTAAAAGTCATTTTCTGAAGCTGGGGGTGTAGCTCGGTGTTAGAGTAATTGCTTAGCATCCACAAGGCCCAGAATTTGATCCCAAGCTCTGCAAAAGAAAAAAAAAAAAAATTCCTTCTCAATGCCAAATTCTTTAAGTCAAAATAATACATTACTTGTGATTTCTCTGTTGAGTGTTGGCATATAGTAGACACTAACTACACAGTTGTTGAATGAATTGGTTGATTACAAAAGCTGAAATCCATATTATAAATTATAGGAACAGAAGGAAATTACATCAGGCTGGGTTGTACTGCATCTCATAGTGTTCAGACATTATGATGTTAGTAATTATTGCAACTGTGATTCCTATTACATTAATGATATGCATATTATCTCAACTAGATCCTAGACCAGTTTTTACACACCTATGATTCAAGTTTAAGGCCACTGATACAGAAGAATGGCCCATTAACCATGCACTTAACATCACTTCTCACAGCATTGGTCAGTACTGCTCACAAGCCACAGTGTCATATGCTGAGTTAGGTCCAGAAAACCAAAAGGTCATTGAACAAAATAAATACTTTAAGCAGTCATCAGAATGTGCTGCTTGTTCAAGACTCTGTAACATCTTGAATCATACTTAGAAAAACTGTCAGAGATAAGACAAATCATTTTAAGAAAACACAGTGCAGCAGAAGAAGTCAAAGGACTTCTTGTATCAGCATCCCAACAATTAGGCACCCAAAGAACACAATACCACTGTGCTCTGTAAAAGTCTGATTATATGTTTATTACTGTGAGAATTAATACAGGCACAATATTGAAACCTGACAGATTAACAAACATATTTGCATATTAAGATTAAATATCACCCAATTCAATGGATTAACTAAATATTGACTATTTACATGTTTTAACATTTGCATTATTTAAAACACTTTCACATGTGCATCTTTTATTTATGAAGGATTTAGTAACTATGATAGAAGGCATAATACAGGCCAAATCATAGATTTGAAACTAAAAGGTTTTTTTTTTTCCTTTAATAGAGACAGGAAAAATAGCATAAAACTTAAAATTAATCAGTTATAAAAATAAGTAAAAATAAATTGCTAAAAATAGCCTGTTACTTCTTTTTATTGTCATCAAATTTCTTGCTTCCAACTTCTCCATTGACTGATCTATGTATATAGCTTTTCATAATATTTCTTTTGAATAACTTAATTATTTTTATTAGACTTGGAAGTTTGTTATTTCGAATTTATTTTACTAAAATATAATCATGAGGTTTCCTGGAACCGATAAAGTAGTGTAGAATCTTCCAGACTTTTCTTGACTGAAACCTACAATCATTTTACATTACAATGAAACATACTCAGGAATATATATTCATGTAAATCTGAAATAAATGCTTTAAATTCAGTTGTTGAGATGCTCTGCAACCTCTTTTATTTCATAAAAATCCGAGAATTATTAAAATTCTTTTGATGACACACTAATTGGTTCCGTTGTGTAATTTGGAAAACAGTAATGAAGGTCAATGATGCTTTTCCTGAGGCCCCTGGAGCCCTAGGAGCTATGTGTGGGGCAGGAAACTCAGCATTTGTGGAGGGGTCAAAGAAGGGAGGGAGAATCCTGGAGCAGATGGGTTCCAGGTTCTCCCACCTTTTACTATATTTTGTTGTATATATAGGTTTCATTTAAAGAAACATATAGGTTCAAAAAGTTTGACAATTGTATAATTTCCTTACCTATTAAGTCAAATCCTGTTATGACAAAAACCACATCTTCAGAAATAACTACATAAAACATTTCTCATATGATCTTTTCACTCAAACAATACTATAGGCACAAAGTTACAATAAAATTAAAGTACTTGAATGATGAAATGTTCCTTACATCTTTGAATGCAGCATCATAATTTTAGAATGAATATTTTGGGCTTGTGTGAATTTGGTTAATTTCCATGAATTTCAACTATGAATTCAATGCTAAGTTTTGCTCAGAATTTTCTCAGAATTTAATGCCACATTTTGGTGGTCATTTTTGTTTCTGATAAGTAAATAAATTTGATTTCTTTATGCTTAAGATAGTTTGCTTACTGCTTTATTCTTCATTTTTTTTTTTTTTCAGATAAAGAGCATTTCAAATTAGTCAACAGGAAAATGAGACACTTCTCTAGGCTTTATCAGTTTTTTGAGAATGGGAACAGAGTGAGGCTAAACAGAAAATACCAGAATGATGAATAAGGCAACACAAAGTTGAAATATCTGGTTTTGTAGAACACTGAGGATATGGAAGCAGTTTCTGTGGATAATAGCAGAAAGTAATTCTGTTGAGGAAAAAGGGAATTCTTTCTGCTTTTAAGCCTGAGTAAGAGAAAACACAATCAAAATTTTTTTCAAATGCTTTTTCTGAGTCAATTGAAATAACCATATGATTCTTATCCTTAAGTCTATTGACATGATGGATTACGTTTATTGATTTATGAATGTTGAACCATCCTTGTTGTTATTCTGTTCTTGTTTTTCTAGGGCTTTGAGCTGTAATGCTCAAAACACTAGAAAAAATAGGGATAGTGGGAACATACCTGAACATTGTAAAGGCTGTTAATGCTAAGCCTATGGCCAACATCATTCTTAATGGAGATAAACTGAAACCATTCCCTTTAAAAATGGGAACAAGACAGGGATGTCCTCTTTCACCACTTCTATTCAACATTGTCCTCGAAACTCTAGCCAGAGCAATTAGGCAGACTAAAGAAATTAAAGGGATACGAATAGGAAAAGAGGAACTTAAGTTGTCACTATTTGTGGATGACATAATTCTATATTTAGAGGATCCAAAAACTTCCTCCAGAAAACTTCTAGACCTCATCAATGAATTCAGCAAAATAGCAGGCTATAAAATCAACACGCATAAATCTAAAGCATTTTTATATGCAAGCAACGAAACAACTGAAAGAGAAATGAGGAAAATAACTCCATTTGTAATAGCCTCAAAAAAAATAAAATCTTGGGCATTAATCTAACCAAAGAGGTAAAAGATCTCTACAATGAAAACTACAAAACATTGAAGAAAGAAATTAAGGAAGACCTTAGAAGATGGAAAGATCTCCCATGTTCTTGGACAGGCAGAATTAATATTGTCAAAATGGCCATACTACCAAAAGTGCTATACAGATTCAATGCAATTCCAATTAAAATCCCAATGATGTACCTTACAGAAATAGAGCAAGCAATCATGAAATTCACCTGGAAGAATAAGAAACCCAGAATAGCTAAAGCAATCCTTCGCAGGAAGAATGAAACAGGGGGTATCGCAATACCAGAACTTCAACTATACTACAAAGCAATAGTAACAAAAACAGCATGGTATTGGCACCAAAATTGACAGGTAGATCAATGGTACAGAATAGAGGACATGGACACAAACCCAAATAAATACAATTTTCTCATACTAGACAAAGGTGCCAAAAATATGCAATGGAGAATGATAGCCTCTTCAACAAATGGTGCTGGGAAAACTGGAAATCCATATGCAACAGAATGAAATTAAACCCCTATCTCTTACCCTGCACAAAACTCAACTCACAATGGATTAAGGACCTTGAAATCAGACCAGAGACCCTGCATCTTATAGAAGAAAAAGTAGGTCCAAATCTTCACCTTGTTGGCTTAGGATCAGACTTCCTTAACAGGACTCCCATAACATAAGAAATAAAAGCAAGAATCAATAACTGGATAGATTCAAACTAAAAGCTTTCTCTCAGCAAAGGAAACTATCAGCAATGTGAAGAAAGAGCCTACAGAGTGGGAGAAAATCTTTGCCAATCATACTTCAGATAGAGCACTAATTTCCAGAATATATAAAGAGCTCAAAAAACTCTACACCAAGAATACAAATAACCCAATCAACAAATGGGCTAAGGATATGAACAGACGCTTCACAGAAGAAGATCTACAAGCAATCAACAAACATATGAAAAAATGTTCACCATCTTTAGTAATAAGAGAAATGCAAATCAAACCACCCTAAGATTCCATCTCACCCCAATTAGAATGGCGATTATCAAGAATACAAGCAACAATAGGTGTTGGCGAGGATGTGGGGAAAATGGTACACTCATACATTGCTGGTGGGACTGCAAATTAGTGCAGCCACTCTGGAAAGCAGTGTGGAGATTTCTTAGAAAACTTGGAATGGACCTACCATTTGACCCAGCTATCCCACTCCTCGGCCTATACCCAAAGGACTTAAAATCAGCATACTACAGAGATACAGCCACATCAATGTTCATAGCTGCTCAATTCACAATATCCAGACTATGGAACCAACCTAGATGTCCTTCAATCGATGAATGGATAAAGAAACTGTGGTATATATATACAATGGAATATTACTCAGCTATAAAGAATAATAAAATTATGGCATTTGCAGGCAAATGGATGAAATTGGAGAATATCATGTTAAGTGTGATAAGCCAATCTCAAAAATCCAAAAGATGAATGATCTCACTGATAAGCAGATGATGACACGTAATGGGGGGTGGGAGGGGGGCAAGAATGGAGGAAGGAGGGACTGTATAGAGGGAAAAGAGAGGTGGGAGGGGTGGGGGGGAAGGAAAAAAATAACAGAATGAATCAAACATCATGACTATGTAAATGTATGAATATGCAAATGTATGCTGTTACTCCATGTACAAACACAAACAACATGTATCCCATTTGTTTACAATAAAAATAAAAAAATAAAAAAAAGAACTGAGACCTGAAACTGGACATCTCTGTTAGGTATGGGCACATGCTGAGGGTGGTAGATGGGGAAGAAGATGGAGAATAGAAGAGAGTTGAAGGTTTTAGGAGGGAGACTATAAACTCCTTGACTGATAGGCCATTGTTTATCTTTTTCACTACTACATCCAAAGAAACTTAAAAGCTTATCACATAGTTGTAGCTCCAAAAATATCTTAAGTGAAAATATTAAAGAATAATAGGCGGACCTAAAGACATAACAACAAATACCTCTGTCTCTGATAGGTTGCCTCATGCTTCTCCATAATAGGAAGAGATATCTTCAGAACTGGCTAACTAAAAGGATCCAATAATTGGGTGACCTTTCCCCTCATCAATGCATAATTGGGTTTGAACAACTGTCAATTTCTAATTTTTGGCCATAATAAGTGAATATTTATGAATTTGAATTTTCCCTATCACAGTGTTCTTTCTGGTAATGACAAAGTTAACTTCTTTTTTTGTGTGATGAGGGATTTCAAGTATTCATGAATTTCATGTATTCATGATAAGGGCTTTTCTTGGGGGGAAGGGGTTACCAGGGATTGAACTCAGGGGTACTTGCCCACTGATCCACATCCCCAGCCCTATTTTGTATTTATTTATAGACAGGGTCTCACTGAGTTGCTTAGTGCCTCACTTTTGTTAAGGTTGTCTTTGAACTCGCTGTCCTCCTGCCTCAGCCTCCGAAGCTGCTGGGATTACAGGCATGCAACACCAAGCCCGGTGATTAAAAAAAAAAAAAAAAAAAAAAAGATTTTTTTTCAATGAAGTACAGAGCCTGAGGAATGGAGGTTTGTTGCATTTGAAATCCTATGAACCACCTGGACAACTCTGATGTGTGGTTTCCAAGGAGACTCTTGTTTTGTAGATCAAACACGGACTTGGGAAAGCGGTACACACTTTAAGTTGTCTTTCCTTTTCTGAATGGTAAACCCAGCTCCATGTCTTACACTCTTCTGCAATCCTCCAGTGACTGACTCTGTACCTGAACATTACTGTGCTCCATTAATGTTCTTTAGGTGAATGGATGATGGATGTTAAAAGGGATAACATTTAGGAAAGCATTGAATGGGGAGTTAAAACATGGAGTTAGGTCAGCCGGGTTCAAATTCTGACTGCCTTATTCACAGCGACTTTGGGCAAGCCACTTAACTTTTCTGTGCCTCAGTTTTTCCTCACTTCTAAAGCAGGTGATACTATCACTGTGGGGCTGGGATGTAGCTTGGTGGTAGAGCAAGTGTCAGTATGTACTGGCAGCCCACAGTTTCTATCCTTAGCAGCAACAACAACAAAAGATCAATATCCTTTAAAAATGTTGTGGGTCTTAAATGAGCCCAAACTATTTAGAATTGTGCTTGGCCCATGCTAGAGTTCAATAAAGTTTAGCCACTTTGAACAAATTGGAAACTATAAACCATCCAAGACTTTTGTTGTTTTAAAAAATGATCAAGTGTTGGGGAGATAGCTCAGTTGGTAGAGTGCTTGCCTTGCAAGCACGAGGCCCTGGGTTCAATCCCCAGCAACACACACACACACAAAAAAAATAGATCAAGATTGTTTAAAGGTTACTGCAGTACAGTAAACTCACTGTATTCATGGGTTTAATATTGAAATTTAGCTGTTCATTTTCAATAATAAAAGTTGTAAGTTATAGTATTTTATTATTTTATTTGTGCAGGAATTTGAATTAGCAGTACTATTAGGTTTGTGTGCAAGACAAGTAAAATAAGTTATTTTCTGTGGCGAGTGTGTCTCAAATATCATCCACAACATGTTGTATTTCTTGTACTTATGTATTCAATATTTGTTTTTCTAAAAGCAAAAAAATGAGTACAAGAATTATGACCATTTAACTTCTAGATCCCAACACAATAACAGAAATAGCTAAAGTGATGGTGCATTTACTCTGTGCTATTATGTTAAAAACTTACAAAGTTAACATAAATTAATATCTCATTTGATACACTTTGAAGATGGCATCATTGTTACTGGCAGCCCAGCCCAGGGACCCTGCCTGGACCCCAGCTGGCTGGATTTGGCTACAATGAACTTCAAGTAGTTTAATCAAATTGGGGAGAAGCAGTTTGATTGCTTCTACCCACAGATCTCACAGAAGCAGTTACAATTTATAGAAACAAAAGCAGATGATATGCATATGTATATTTAATTGTTCTGAGAAGAGGGCAAAATGGGACAAAAGGTAAGAAATACATGTATGTAAATTTAGTTAGTTGTGATGGACAGGCCAGGACAGGGGACCATCTCCAAACTCAGCTTTCTTGGCAACAGTCAGGGTGGAGGGTTGCAGCCCTTCAGCTATCCTTCCCATTGTCAGGCAGCTGTTGTAACTTGGTGGTGAAGGGGAGCGCCAAATTCACTCTGCTTCATATTGAATAGATTATTGTCCAAAAATGTTCATGTTCTTATCCTCGCTTCCGTGTTTGAAAGGTATGTTGCTGCCTCTTGATTCTGGTCTGATCCATCTGACTTACCTGGGCCATTGGATGCACACAGGTTAGATGTAAGCCCTTGAGGAGCATTTGTGTGGATGTGCTTGCTATCACGAACCTCTGCCATCACCATGAGAGTCATGCCTGGGCTAGCAGCTGGTCCCAGGGAAGGGTTGGGAAACGTGAAGCTGAACTAATCCCCTAAACCAGTTTAGATGAGCCCACCTTCAGCCAAATTTCAGATTCAGCAGTAAGCCCATGCAAAATCAACAGAACTTCCCTGTTCCCTCTAGACACATTGGTTTGCATCCTACAAATTTCAAGTTGTATTTTTATTTTCACTTTCTTCAAGGTATTTTTAAAATTTCACTTAAGACTTCCTTGACTCGGTATTTTATTTGAAGGGTTTGGTTTAATTTAAGAATATTTGGATATTTTTCCTGCTGTCTTTCTGTTGTTGATTGCAAAGTTTAATTCCAATTATGATTTTCAAGTACTCTGAACTTATAGTCGGTATGTCTCTACACAATTACATTTGTCAAGATATGGAATATGACCCAGAATGTGGTCTATCTTGCTGAATGTTCCATATGAGTTTCAAAAGAATGTGTTTGGGGCAATTATTTGAATTTATCAATGCCCATTAGGTCATGTTATATAGTCAACTATATCCTTACTGATTTTCTATTTACTTGATCTATCATTTACTGAAAGAGTATGCTGAAGTCACCAACTGTTCTATCAGTCTTGCCTAATATATTTTGTCTCTATATTACTAAATACATACATACTTAGAGTTGCTATGTCTTCTAGGAGAATGGAGCTCTTTATCATTAAACAATATCCCTATTTGTTCTTAGCAACTTTCCTTGTTCTGAAGTATGCTGTTTGAAATCAATAGTTTCTCCAGGTTTCTTTTCATTAGTGTTAGCTTGCTATGTCTTTCTAAATGCTTTTACTCCTAATTTTTCTGAGCTTTTATGCGTAAGGTGTGTTTTTTACTTTCTATTACTCTGCCCATCTCTTGTCTTTTAATTGCTATATTTAGATAGTGGTTTTTTTTACATAGTTGGATTAACATTTATCACGGGTTATGGTTTGGATCTGGAGTGTCCCCCAAAGCATTGTGTTGAAGGTTTAATCTCCAGTGCAGCAATGCTCAGAGGTGGAGCTTTGTGGAAACAATTGCAACATAAGAGCTCTGACCTCATTGGTGGATTAATCCACTGAGGGATTAATAATTTGATGGCACTATTGGGAGGTGGTGGAAACTGTAGGAGGTGGGATTTAGTCAAAGGAAGTAGGTCACTGGGGGTGTGCCTTTGAAGGTTAATTCTTTTCCCAGCCCCTTCCTCTCTCCACTTCCTGGCTACCATGAGGTGAGAAGCTTTCATCCTCCACACCCTTCTGCCGTGATAGTCTGATTATAACTGTTGTCTATCTATCTTATTTCTCCTTGTTTCCCTTTCTTGTCATCTCTTTTTCTGCCTTCTCTGGTTTTGATTGAGCTTTTTATATGATTTAATTTCATCTCCTTTGTGAATCAATTATGATAGTTTTAAAAATTAGTAATTGCTCTCGAGTTTGCAAGATACATTTTTAACTAATCTAAGTCCATCTTCAAATAGCATAATGCTCACTTGTAGGGCAAATACCTTACAGTAGAATATTTCCAATTTCTCCCTCTCATTCCTATGGCACTGGTGTCATGTGGTTTTTCTTTCTTTCTTTCTTTTTTTTGGTGTGTGCATGCATGTGTGTGTGTGTGTGTGTGTATCTGGTACTGGGGATTGAACCATTATGCTCAGAGATGCTATACCTCTGAGCTACATCCCCAGCCCTTTTCATATTATATTTTGAGATAAGCCTCCCTCGATTGCCTAGGCTGGCCTTGAATTTACAATCCTCCTGCCTCAGCCTTCTGAGTAACTGGGATCATAGGAATATATCTGTCAATTTTCATTTATCCTCATTTTATAATCATCCAATACATTGTTTCTGTTATTAATTTTTTAAAAAGTTGTATTTTAGATTAATCAACAAGAAAAATAAAATATTTTATTTAAGCTCCTTTAAAATTGAAGACTTAAAAGAGGAGTCAATCATTGTCCTGACTGACTCCATTTTGTCCCCTTAACTTTTGTCTCTAAGTTTTTTCTCCCTCCCAGCTTCCTGAAAGTCATTATCTCATGCTGGGAGTGAGAACCCCAAACTCTGGCACCAGCAGGACCCCAGCAGGATTCCACAAACCAGATGGCAGCTTGACCAACAGTGCTATGATTATGCATATCTCTCAGCTTCTGCTTCAGTCTTTCCCTTATATAATCCTGAAGCTCTTATCAAATCTGAGAAGACAGTTTTCTAGATCTGCTGGAAATGAACTCCCTTTCTACTTCTCTGTACTTCTCTCTCTTTGCTAATCCCATTCTGAAGGTGGCAGGTGGCCAGACTTGATCTTTCAAGAACACAGAGTCAAGCTGATCACAGTGGCACATGATTGTAAGCCCAGCAGCTTGGGAGGCTGAGGCAGGAGGATCATGATTTCAAGGCTAGCCTCAGCAATTTAGCGAGACCCTGAGCAACTTAGTGAGACCCTGTCTCTAAAGGAAATACAAAAAAGGGCTGGGGATATGACTTAGTGGTTAAGTGCCCTGGGTTCAAAAACAAAAACAAAAAACAAAGCAAAACAAAAAAAAAAGACCATAGAGTTGAATCTCTAACTTCTAAGGAGTCTAGTAACAGTCTCACCATTTATCCCTACTTCAACATTCTTTCTTTCTTTATATAAATCCTAGTTTCTGACCTGTATCTTTCTCACTGAAAAAACTAGCTTTAACACTTCTCACAGTGAAAATCTGCTGACATTGATTTCACTCAGTTTTTGTCTGAGAAATTACTTCTTAACTTTTGAGAGATAGTATCATCAGATATAGGATTCTAGGTGATTGGTTGTCTTTCTTTCACATGTGACTTTATCTTATTCTACTTTGATATTGCTTAAATGGTATGTGGTAAGAAGTTCACTATATTTCTTAATTCTTCTACAGGAATATATACTTCTCTGGCTTCTTTTAAGAACTTTTCTTTGTCTTTTATTTTCTTAAATATGATATGCCTAAACTGTTTGCTTTGTTATTTATCTTGCTTGGTGTTATCTGAGATTCCTGGATCTGGTATCAGATCCAGATCTAGTTTCAGAAAATTTTCAACCATTATTAATTATTAAACCAGTTAAGTGTATATATATTAGACCTTTTGAAATTTTTTCATATTTTTGAATGTTCTGTTCTGGGTTGGTGGCTGGTTTGTATTTTTTTTCTCATTGCATTTCTGTTTTGAATTGTTTCTATTGATTTGTTTTCAAATCCATTTATTCATTCCTCAGCTGTGTCCAGTCTTCTGTTGATCCCATCAAAAACATTCTTCACATCTGTTACAGTATTATAATTTCTAGTATTTCCTTTTAGTTCTTAGAATTTCCATTTTAACTATTCTAGCATGTTGTCTACTATTTCTATTAGAATCCTTAACATTTTAATCCCAATTATATTAAATTCCTTATCATAACTGATGTCTGATACTTATTTCATGTGTTCATATGGTGTTTTTCCTTGCCTTTAAGCATTTTAAGATTTTTATTAAAAGGCGGGCATGATGTTATCAGGTAACAGAAACTGATGTAAATAGGCCCTTAGTATAAAGTTTCATATAAATCTGATGATTAATTGGACTGTGTCAGTAATTTTAAGTGTCAGTAGCTTAAAATTCCTCTATAGTCTTTTTTCTTTTTTTCTTCCTTTTTTGTTTTCTTTTTGGTCTCTCATTACTTTGGACTCCTCTAAGTTCTCCTCCTCAGAGAAAGTTTGTATGTCTTATAGCACTTTTAGCTATCGATAGTCTACTGTTATACTGGAGTTGCATTGATGTGATGATACAATATAAGGAAAAGCGAGTGTTCTATACTCTCATAATTAAATCTTTCAGAGTTTCAGTTCCTAGGCTATAAATTTCATATGAGTTTTTTTTTTTTTTTCGGTCTTTTTTTTTTTTTTTTTTTTTTTTTTTTAATCTTTGTTTTCCTCCCTCAGGTAAGTCAAGACGTCTAGCCTAGGTTGGAGTGGTGTAAATGCCCTTCCTTCAGGTGGAATGAGTCGCTGGTGAAGTCTTTCCTGTGGAGACTAGGCCTTTGCTGTGGTGTAAGTTCTGTGCACGATTCAAAGGTTCATGCTTCCCCTACCCCTTTTCTCAGTTACTCAGCATGAGAACTTGTGGTTTTCTAGAGGTAAAGCCAGTTAAAGTGTGGGGGCTCTAAGACCCCAGCCCCCAGGAGTCCCTCATTCTTTTATTTCTCCACACTTAAAAAGTCTAACAATTCACTAAAATTAACCCTGTGTTTCTACCAGTTTGTGACTCCAACAGCTGCTGCTCCATGTACACATATTTTAGCAGTGACTCTCTGAATTTACCTGTTTGTCTAGATTTGGGGTGTTGGTTTGCTCTGTGGCCTAAGTTCTCAGACAGGCCCAAGAAAAAATTTTTTTAGCTTGTTCCGTTTTTCTTATTGTAAGGAGGGGAGTGATAACACATTGTTGTGGTGATATGGTATGTGAAAAGGAAAGTGTTCTATAATCTCATGATTAAATCTTCAAATTTTACAGGGGTGATTTTCAAAACTTAGAGTGGATGGGATCTTTGTATTTTACAAAAGAGAGTTGAGTAATAGGATGAAGAACTTTTATGCTTTTAGTATATCATAGTTATACAAAGTAGTGGGGTTCGTTTTGATATATTCATCATGGAATTTAATTTGCTCCATTTTAGCTCTTTACATATTGGAGCTGAAATCACTTTTAAGTAGAAAGATAATAGTCGCATATGACATTCTCCCTTGTGTTTGATGAGGCTTATTATTAACAGTGTCACCAGCTCGGTTGGTCCTTTGAGCCAAATACAGCTACCAAAAGAAGAGTTAGTAAGATGTATTTCATTGATTCACATAGGAAGGTGGTAACGCTAGAGGAAGAGTAGAAAAGAAATTAAAGCGGCTACCCACAGGCAAGGAAGTCAAGGGAGAACAGCTTACTTATATTTGGGGGGCTAGAAATTAAAATTTCCCTAAGCTATGTTGCAGTCTCTCATTGCACCTGTGCCACTTTGCACATGGTCCAAAATGTACTTAAAATTTTGTTAGATCACCTCACCCCGCCTGGGCATGTCTTTTAACATGTAATTGTATTTATTTGATGGTCCCGGGTTACTTTTAGACAGCTGTGGTGGTTAAATCTGCTAGCATGAGTCTGATGCTTTCTTGTTTTATGTCTTCAACAATATATATCCTTGGGATGATCCCACTCCATTATCTTAAGCATGGAGCACGCAGTCCTTTCCTTCAACAGTCACCAGCCTAAACTTACCCTGTACTCCTGTGTCAGTACCATTTGCTAAATGAGTTCAAATTATATAATTTCCAATTCATAAAAAGTTCATTAAAAATCATTATGAGGTAAAGCAGATTTGCCATTGAAAATCATAAGTCTTTAGTTATTCATCTTCTGTGAACTTATTTTCTGCATGGAGCCTCTTCCATACTCAACAAACAGGTATCTCAGAATATAACTGGTTGGTAGAATTATTCACATATGAGAAAGAAAACATCCAGAGAATAAGTGTCTATGGATCTAACGTTTGTAATTGAAAACAAAGACAGCACTGGCTGTGCAAAGAACCTACATAATAATTATTATTATTCCTTACGCATTTAATTGTGAACATTAATTATGTCATAGATGTGGTCATAGCAATGTACTAGTAAAAATACATTCACTATATTTGTTTTAACCATACATATACTGGTAAAAAAATGCTCATTGGATTTCTTTTCTTTCTTTTTGGAAATTTGGTGGCATTGAAACTTACCCATTGTTCCTTTTCATCTCTTTGCTGAATTCAGTCATGCAGGTATGTAAGATAGCCTGAAAAACGCGAGAATGCTAGTCCAACTCGAAGTTATTCCCATTTGAAATGAAAGCATGGAAGTATCAGATTAATGTTGGCAATGGGTCTGATCCATGTTGCTATCAAACAGACCCCAGGGGTTTACTTGAACTCCTGATTTAGTGGCAGGATTGCTCTAGGAACTCATGGTGAAACCTAAGAACAGACTTCAAATTAGTGTCTGTGCTGGGATCACTGGGTGGAGCAGGTAACCAAGAATAGCCACAGGAATGGGGTGTGTTGAGTAGAGAGAAAAATCTCTCAGTTATGAGTACTGGTGAACAGACTCTTTGGCTGAGACAGGAGCAAACAGGATGCTCCTAAAAGACAGAAGGCCTCCTCTATAGGTGCACTAGCAATTAAAGATAAAGACTGGAATCGATCACAAAGGACTGGTAGTCTCATCCTTGAAGATTTTGCAGGGAAAAGAGTAGACTACTGTATTGGGAAAAACCAAGTGACTTCCTCTGCTCTCCTTCCAATCATCACAGAAGATTACTGTGACCTCGAAAGTGTGGGAATTTCTCCCCACCAGGAAGCAAACAATTAATTTTGTAGTAGATGCCAGCTCTGCTAATTCAATGTGTTCTGATCTTATCTACCTAGAGATAGTGTCAGATCAGATTCCACAGGTTGAGGGGTCAGGCCCCAAGACTGCTCCTCCATTTCAGATGCCAGTAGCAAGTCCCAAGTTTTCAGGGGCATTTTGATCCACTGGGTATAAATCAGTATTCCCACACCTCCACCTCAGGTTTAATTAATTTGCTTGAAGAGCTCAGAGACCTCAGAGAAATGCTTACTTACATTTACCAATTTATTATGAAGAATATTTCAAAGGACACAGAGATGCATAGCTTAAGGTATGAGAGGAAGGGTGTGGAACTTTAATGCCTTCCCTGAGCCTGCCACCTTCTGGGAACTTCCATGTGTGTTCAGGAATCTGAAAGTTCTCCAAACCCTGCCCTCTCGGGGTTTTTAGGAAGACTCCTTTGCATACCTAACGCTAATAGACTAGTGAGGAAACACAGGAAGTCCTGTCCTTCAGATTCATTTGTCTGTCTGCATGGGACATGTCTCTCTCCAGGGCATGGGGCAGGTTCCCTCTGAAATAGGAAGAATCTTATGATCTACTCTTGGCAAGGGGAGGTCAGAGAATTTCTTTATGGTCATCTCCAAAACAGAAAGGTGTGGGAAGATTAGAGTTTCTCTGACCCGCCTTGGAGACAAGAAATTCTAGTTTCTATGGCCTGCCTTGGGGAGGGTGTAGTGAGCTAGAAACCATGGATGAAAATACACGCGCGCACGCACGCACACACACACACACATACACACTGCTTTCAGTATAAGTTTGTCTAAAAACACTTTAATTTCATGGGGTCTTGATTCTGCTAATGATGATTCTATTTGTAAACATCGTTCTTGAATTCCAGCTCCCATAATTAATAACTTAGATCTATTTTATAAGTTTCAATCATGGTTTTATCTGTAGAATGCTGCTAACAGAACGTGCACCATGGGATACCTCTGACATTGACATAATCCCACACAGTCACTGTCTTGAACAGAATGCCTGAACACAGAAGGTGCTCAAGAAATGATATGTCAGTTCTCCCCCAAGTGTGCGCACACCCACCCCCACACATGTGCACACGTACACTTATTCACTTGCCAAACAGTCCTTGTTCATGACGAAGATTACAGATAAATAGAATATGACTAAATGTCAGCAAGGGCCCTTTTATTTTATTACAAATAAATAAAAGTGTACCAGATATAAATTTCCTCACTTGTGGGGAATGTTGCAATGTCATGACGGTTTAAATAATGTTTTCCGGTAGTACAGTTGCTAGATTAGTAGTACATTTAATCATAAACATCAACTCTTCAAAATTTAGAGTGGACACTATCTTTGTCTTTTACAAAACAGGGTTGAGTAATAGGTCATAGAATCTTCATATGCTTTTATTAATACATAGAGTTATCCATAATAGTGGGGTTCATTTTGGCATACTCATACATGCAAGCAATTTAATTTGCTGCATTTCAGCCCCCCAGAGCTTTGTCTTTTCTTCCCCTCCTCCTTCCCTCTATTCCCTTTCCTCTACTCTATTAGTCATTTTTCTATTTATTTATTGTTTTTTTTTATTCAGTGCTTTATAGATACACATAAAGGTAGAATCCACTGTGGTATACTTGTAATTTTGTCAAATTAATTCTGCATTTCCTCCCTTTTCCCATCTCTCCTCCTTCTCCTCCTCCCCTTCAATCTCCTTCCTTCCTCTGCTCCACTGATTCTCATAGCTGAAAACTAGAACAAAGTAAGGGCAAAAGGGGCAAGGGGTGGATCTCAAAAAAACAGAGGGAAGATCAGTGTGTGTGGTATTTTTTAAATGTGTACATTTCTTTGGGGGGCTAAGTAATATAGAAAATAGAAGTGTATTTAAAGGTGTAAAATGCCACGAGGGAACAAATTTTACTTTAAACTATTTATATCATGCTACATTTACAAGCATGAGGGAGGAAAATAAATAATTTAATGATTCCAATGTTTGCTTATTAAGCATGACATCTGTCTTCAGTTTGGTTCCTGAATTGATGTTGACTGTATATTATAAATTCTTGTATAAGATAAACTTCATCAGCCTGAGTTAATGTTTTTCCTTAGAATTTTTTCAGAAAACATAAACGTTACATTCTTGGAACAGCTGCATCTTTTAATTCTTATTTTGTTTAATGACACAGCTAAATTATTAAACAAGATTAAAGACCCAAGTAGAAGACTTTTTTTTTCTTTCTTTATTTTTACCCCCAGTACTGGAGGTTGAACCCAGGGCCACTTTGCCACAAAGCTACAGTCACAGCCCTTTTTCATTTTAAAACAAGGTTTTGCTAATCTTCCAGATTAATCTTGAACTTGCAATCCTCCTGTTTCATCTTGAGGAGTTGCTGAATTATAGTCTTGGACCACCATGCATGGCCCACTTAGAAGATTCTTGAAAGCACATATAGCAATAATAACAATATAGACAATCTGAAAGATTCAGTAATCTGTAAATTCTGTGGTCTTTACATGCATAAACTTATGAATGAGAATTTGCTTCAAATTATCAGTTACAGATTAAATTTCATCATATAAATTTTAGTCACATATCACGATTTTATTGACAGCATTACAATATAACATTTTGCAAACAATTGTCTGTATTGCAGTCCTTCATAACCTATGGTTTCACTTTCCACAGCTTCTGTTATCCATGGTTAATGTAGTCGAAAAATAGTAAATGGAAATTTCCAAAAATAAGCAATTTGTATATTTTAAGTTGCGTGCCATTCTGAATGGCACAATGAAATCTCTCACCATCTCGTTCTATCCTTCTCAGGAAGTGAATCATAACTTTTTCCAGTGTTCCATGCTGTGTACACTACCACCATTAGTCACTTGGCCATCTGGGTTAACAGATCTTCTGACGCAGTACGGCAGTGCCTGTGTTTAAGTAACCTTCATGTAGTTGTCTAATACTCCATCACATTGCCTCCATCATTCATCTCACTTTATCTCATCACAAAGGCATTGCATCATTTCACATCATCGCAAGAAGGGTGAGTAAAGTACAAAAAGATATTTTGAGAGGGAGAAATCATATTCACATAATTTCATTACAGTATATTGTTATAATTGTTCTATTTTATCATTAGTTATTATTGTTGATCTCTTATTCCTCATTTACACATTAAACTTTATCATAAGTATGAACTATAGAAAAAACTATAGAACTATAGCACATATAGGGGTTACATTCCATAGTTTCAGGCATACACTGGGGGTCTTGGATAAAGGGACACTACTGTGTAGCCACTACTTTTTTCATTCTTTACTGTCCCTACTGGTAAATCTAATTGTGTTGATTTCACTGGTTCCAGTGAGGTTCGAGTGAGGATAATTTTGCAGTATCAAAACAAAAGTAAAATATCATTTCTAACAGAATACACAATGATTTGTGTTATGGGCTGAATTGTGTCCTCTCCTCCAAAATTCATGTATTCAAGTCCTGACCCTCAGTGCCTTAGAGCTTGACTGTATTTGGAGATAAATTCTTTAAAGAGAACAAGTTAAAACGAGGCTGTTGGGGTGGGCCTGAGCGGAATCTGGTTAATTCTTATTTTGTTTAATGACACAGCTAAATTATTAAACAAGATTAAAGACCCAAGTAGAAGACTTTTTTTTTCTTTCTTTATTTTTACCCCCAGTACTGGAGGTTGAACCCAGGGCCACTTTGCCACAAAGCTACAGTCACAGCCCTTTTTCATTTTTAAACAAGAATAAAGTCGGATATATGTAGAGATACCAGCAACCTTAGAATCTACCAAGCAAAGAGCACTTAGAGAAGATGACTGCAAATCAAAGAGAGAGGCCCCAGAAGAAACCAACTCAGCAACGCCTGATATCCCACACCTAGCCTTCAAAACTTGGTTAAATCACCCAATCTGTGGTGTTTTCTTATAGCAGCTCTAGCAAACTAATATAGGTTTCCTCCTTACAAACCCCTATGAGGAAGGCACGAGTATTATTCCTTTTTATTTATAATGATTTGAAAGGAAAGAAGAAAACTAAAGCACAAGGAACTACAGTTTGAAACCTCGAATGAAATCCTCAAGGGCTTGGACACACCAAAGATAAATTCCTTAAGTAACAAAATGCTTAAGTTGTCTTTCAGGAAAAGCCTCCAGAATCCACTCCAGGATGGTTTGAAACCGGCTCTTCAAGAATGGACATGCGCAGAAGCAGCTCGTCTAGTCACTGACCGTTTGACGTCACACACTCAAAATCCCTGCGCAGAACACTCCTAAAAAGAAACTTGAGACCTGAGAAGAGGTGTGATGACCGACCTAACTTTGAAAAAGACCCGAAACTTTCCCTTCTCACCATCCAATCAACAAGCAGTTTCTCTCTCCTCTCTTTCTCTAAATTCCCCTGCTTTCAAAGGGTGGGGTGGAAGATTTGAGGGTTTTTGTTTGTTTCTTTTGTTTTGTTTCTACTTCCCGACCTCCTTGCTGGGTCACTGCACAATAAAGCTTTTTTTTTTTTTTTTTTTTTTTTGCAAAACCCCAACCCTAGTCTTGGCTTCCACGGGTATCAGGACTCAGGAATCAAAGCCTTACCCTTGACCTTCGAGCTCTCTTGTTCCCCATACTGCATATTACATACAAGGTTATTAAAGCCATGTTTACATTATTGTATTTCTGTTATTGTCCAATTGAGTATATTGTTAGTTAAAACAATCTTTAAGTTATGACTACAAAAAAGGAGAGAAAACAGAAAGAATGGCAGGTTTCAAAAATATTTACACTGAGCCCGTAAAAATCATGGCTTGACACACTGCCACAGCTTGCAAGACTTAGAGTAAAAGACAGAGTTCTCAAAGATAACACAGAAGACCTCAGAACCTGTGATGGGACAGCAGAAAACTAGGGCAAAGGTTGTCAGAGGTCAAGAAAAACACGGAAGACAGGTCAAAATTCTTAGAAATGAATACCTTTTAGAGAAGGTATTAGAAGACGATAGTCACTGCTAAAAACTCAATAGGGTCGGGTCGTGCGGGCAGTCTCAGAGAAAAGCAAGCAAAATAGGCAAGCAAATTTACAATAACTGTTTTGTAGCAAGCTAAATTTTACTCTGATAAAATGTGGGAAGATGTGTTTTGTAGTAAACTTTCCACTGAGAAATACTAGAAAAGCAAAACTAAACAAAACAAAGCATTTATCCAAAGGCATTAGACAGAAAGGCAGTGGGGAATTGAGGAGCTGCATCTGTGAGAGCGGGTGGTAAGCCCGGCCCTGGAGCTGCTCTTGCCCTTTAGGTGATTCGAAAACAGGGAAAGTACGGGATGAGGGAGGGCGGAGCTGAGCCGAGATCGAAAAATTTACAAAGATTGGTGTAAGGTCAGATGCGGGTGACCAGAAAGGGGTCAGATCAAAAGCGGCTGAACAAGGCTTTATTAGGGTTTGGGGCAATACCCGCTTGGCTCCAGCTGGCCGGGGCCTTTATAGTACAGAATTGGGGGGGGGGGAGGCTTGAGGGTTTTAGTGTCCCCCTGGGGTTGGCTGGGGACTCCATGGATTGAAGGCGGTTGCAAGATGCCACTAGGCTTTATCTGCTGGCGTCTGATTGGTTGTTCTTTGGCCCACGGGAGCTGACTGATGCCCCGCCCCCATACAGCTGCTCAGACCTCCCCAACAGTTGGAAACAAAAATGAGAGCTTAGGCCTTAACAACAACAACAAAAAGATCTTCTACTAGAAGCCAGGATCCTGTAGTAATCTTAGTAGTAAAGATGAACTGGAAAAAAATTAGGTCTCACCTTTTACAGTATAGAAACCAAGGCACAGAGAAATTAAAGTGACCAAGGTCTTGCAGTTACTGGTACCAGAGTTGGTATTTTAACTTGGCCAATCTGACTCGAGGGCTGATGCTTTTTGCCACTTAACTACAAGACTAAGCCTGTATAATATTGACACTTGTAGGGAAGTTTTAAATTTACTCTTTTCCCTCTGAAATCTTGGCTATTTTAGTCAGAAAATTAACTCACTAGATAACAGGTAAAGGTACACATAAATTTTATGACATGCCAAAGCCTGGTAATTTAGATTCAAAGGGCAAAAGAGTTGGCCTTTATATAGTGCTTAAAGTGATTGGGTCTTGGACCTCTGGGCAGAAGGGAGATGATACAGGCTTCGTAGGCTCCGGGAGGACATGCAGTGAGCAAGGGTCCTTTTGCATGCATGTGAAGTCTACCAGGTTACAGTAGCCTGCCATAATCTGTCTGGGTCAGATATCAGACCTCAGTCTCTTCTTGTGGACAAATTCCTTCTAGGCAGAAAGGGGGATATGGGAACAGAAAGCCCTTTGTCTGCATTTGCTATTTACTATAGACTTTTTTAATGAAAAGATAGCTTTTCAGAGCTATTCCTATGTCTTCAGAGATGTGCATTTTTGTGAATACCCAATTGAAAACATGCCAAAGAAACATATTTGGGATGAAGTATTTTATTCTCTCCCATTTGCAAAGCCAAGAAATGAGCACAATTAAATTTTAGGCCAAAAAATTGATAACAATAATCTTAAGGGAAAAAGGAAATTCAGCAGCACATTGAAAAAATAATATAATGAAAGCAGGTGTGATTAATTCCAAGGGTGCAAAGAAGATTTACCATTAGGAAAATTAATTTAATTCAACAAATTAATCAAGTAAGGAAAAAATATAAATAATTTTATAGATACTATATATTATTTTGATAAAATTCAGTATCCATTCCTGATTTTTAAAAATATTTTTTTCTAAAATAGAAATAAAGAGCTGGTCACAGAGGCTCACACCCATGATCCCAGTGACTCAGGAGGATATTGGGGTGGAGGCCAGCCTAGGGGATTTGACAAGAGCCTGTCTCAAAATAAAATAAAAAAAGAATGGGGATGTAGTTTATTTGCAGAGTTCCCCTGAGTTTAATCCCCACTGCCAAAAAACAATAAAATAGAAATAAAAAATGTTTTTATTATAAATACTTAGATCAACTTAATGGTTCATACCTCATAAATGAAAAATACTAGATATAATCACATTAAAGCTGAGAATGAGACAAATTGTTTCTAACTAGAATAATGATTTGCATTAGATGAAAGACAGAAATGAGGTAAAACATTTGAACAGTAGAAGGAATGTTATATTATTAATCAAGAAATTATTTTGGATATTTAAAAAACAGAAGAATCATGAACAATTACCATCAAAGAGGTATTTAACTAAGATACCCCAAACCAAATTTTATGTAAAAATTGTTGACTTTTCTATATAGAATCAACAGTCAATTTGAATATAAAATAAAGCAAAGGTCCAACTTACATTAAAATATATATATATAATTTTTGAAGTACTGGGGATTGAACCCAGGGGCTTGTGCCTGTGCCCTGACACTAAGCTACATCCCCAGCCCTTTCCCAAATATTATTTAGAGACAGGGTCTCACTAAGTTGCCCAGGCTACTCTCACACTTTTGATCCTTCTGTTTCAGCCTCCCAACTAACTGGGATCACAAGTGTGTGCCTCTACACCCAGGAACAACAATTTTTAATATCTCTGAATAAATTTAAAGAGAAATATTCAGGAGTTTTATGAACAAAATACCAAAATGCTTTTATGGGGATTAAGAAAAGACTTGAATCAATAGAAAGTATACCTTAAACTTTTATAAAAACACTCAACATAATAATAATATAAATTCTTAATTTTCTCTAGAATAAGACTATACATTTAATACAATAATAACAAAATAATTACAGGTCAATTTTAAAAATAGATTAGTCATAATAAAGCAAAACAATCCAAAAACAGTAGCAGTGTATAGCACCAAGTGAGCATTGCAGATCGATGTTGAAGAATACAGATTACTCGGTAAGAATGCTGAGAAATTGGAATAGGTATATAAAAAAGAAAACTACTTAACTTCTTGTACTAGTGTTTTAGATGGACCAAAGGCTTTCCATAAAAATGACACTACACAGATAGTACAAGAGAAGATAAAATAATTTTATTGTTAAAATTTTTTTTTCACCAAATGAAGGATTGAAGTGTGGTTGAAGTGTGGACCAAAAAAAAAAAAAAAAAAAAAGAGCGAGAGAGAGAATCGTGTGTCCTGGAAAATTATTTTCGTAAAACAAAGGTGGATAAATTCAGCTGTACAAAATGCATCAGAAAACATCATAAATAATTCAAAAGAAAAAGAAAATATTTGCAAGTCTCCTCCAAAGCAAAGGACTAATTTTCTTTAGGTAAAGCTTGCCTTATTTCTGATTAATGGGATGGACCTTTTGTTGACAAAGAAATGGAAATATTAGTACATTTTAAATACAGGAAAAAAAATGTGTTCCAGAAATCAGCAACTTCTAGAAAGTAGCAACCTCAGTTCTATGAACTTATCTTTTCTTTTTTTGAAAGTGAAAATTTTTATTTTGGTTGATGTCTGAATGTATACTTGAATATAATGCCAGTCTTTAGTGGCAAAAAGTTGGTTCTGCTGAAGCTCCATAATGCTACAGAGGGTTGCTACTCTTTCCAGGAGGTAGGTAAACAGCTGGAAAGAGAAAACACAACTTTCTAGCAGCATGGCAATTTGAAAGACAGACCTGAGAGGTCTTCACAGATATGCTTCCATACCTGAAACATGATGTATGTATATTTCCTGCCACATATTTGTTTTAATAAGAGGTCAGAGGCAATGTTAAATATCCGTCATCACATCATTAAAGAGTGGCTAACTAATATGGTGAATTAACCAAGGCAATATTCCACAATTCTGTAATAAATAGCACAGCCTTGGATGTACTTATGTGAAAAATATACAAAGATATAGTTTTAGATTAAAAACAACAACAACAACAAACAGTGCATGTAGTATAGCCATTTTCTTTTTTGGAAAAATATTTGTAATTTATTTGCAGAACATTTGCAAATTAGTTTCAAAATAATTTGAGGCCTAGGATAATTTTTTTCAGATTTAATTTACATTGGCCTCTATCAGGAGCCTAGGGAGCAGACTTATAATGTTAGGATTTCATTAGCCTAATTTCAAGCACTGGGGCCTTTTTAAGGGCCTACTTTTCTGACTCACCCTGTTCTTATGGTACAATTCTCTGTGTTCCCACTCACAGTAAACCATTATTAGTTCCCTCCTACACACCTCACCACAATAGGCCTTGAACTCCAATCTATGTCCCCAAGTCCCCTGAGGCAGTCCAAGGATCTGCTCAACCATTTCAGCCTTCTGCTCTGGAATTGCCAAATGACACCAATAGGAAAAACAAACAAACAAACAAACAATCAAAGAGAAACTCCAACTACTGACTTCACTGGTTGTTGTTTCTCCTATAATTCTCCATGTGTTTAAAAAGAATGTTTGCATCTTCTTTGTGGAACAAAATTTATACCTTTTAAAGTAAATTTATTAATTGTGCTATTCAAGTCTTACTTTTACCAAGGTTTTGTTTGCACAGTTTTTGAGAGATATTTTAAACTCTATGATTACATGTTTGCTGATTTCTCCTGGAAATTCTGTCAACTTTTGTAAAGTTTGGGCATTACTTTTTTGTATCTTTAGGAAAGAATTCTTTAAATTCCAATTAAACCTTTTTTGACTTAAACTCCCTTCTGTTTAATATTTGGTATTATCTCTCTTACAGTGACAATCTGAAATTTAGGGATCTTCCATTCAGTTATTACATGTACCTTTTGTAAATAACTGAATGCCAAAATTTTATTTTTTATTCTAGTATTCTAATATCACTGACTTTCAACTGTTAACAATGAACTTAATTTGTAGGACATTTCAACTTATATCTACCATCTTATTTTTGTTTTCTAGTTAACAGAATATTTCTTTCCATCTTTTACATTTCTTTTTTCTTCTCTTATTGATCCCCTGGAACATTTTTATGTACTCTGCTCTTTTAGAAGTGAGATATAATGTTTATCCTTAACACTTAAATGTTTAATGACATTATTAAAGGTTAACAATATGTTTTATACTCATTCTTAATTGTTATTATTTTGTAACATGCTCTCTTTTTAGAAAATATTATCTATTTGAACAAAACTTGGCATACTTTAACCTTTTTTCCGAATTTCCCCTCCAAGCTTCCTTTTTGTTGTTGTCTACTATTTAATCTTTATTCTTATTAAATGTGACAGAATTCTCTGTTAACATTGATTTTCCCTAAGCATTCTGTATATTTTTTACATTGTATTATGGCAGATGTATTTTCACTGATGGGAAATTTTCCTCCATTCTATTTCTAAGGCAATATATCTTTTTTCTTGTTGGATTTTAAGATACTTTTAACCATTGATATTCTGAAGTTTTATTGTGATTTTTTTATGCTTAGATTTTTTTTTTGCTCATCTTTTGTCTACCTAAGACTAGATAGATATCTTCAATTAAAGATTCATGTCCCATTTTAATTCTAGAAGTTCTTAGTTTTATTTCTTTAGTATTTTCTCAACATTTAAACAGCTGGCATTGAGTTATTATGAGTATCCTTCCTAGATAATTTTCCTTCCAGAATTCATCCTGGAATTATTTTTGGAAACTTTTATGCCTTGTCTCTCTTTACTTCTCTGTGCTGCATTCTAGATGAATTCTTCAGATCTTTTTCCACATCTCTAATTCTCTTTTCAGCTAGGTCTATTCTAGTGCTTAATCTACCTATATAAATTTTTTTAACTGCAGAATATTTAATTCATTTATTTTTTAATTTCCTACTCTTATTTTATGGAATGATCCCTTCTTTGTTCTATTAGAACATTTTAAACTACCCTCCCCCTTTTTTGTACTAGGAATTAAACCAAGGGCCTCAGGCATGCCAAGTACTTGCTCTACCACTGAGTTAACCCCTGAATACTAAGCTACATTTCTTAAAAGGCTTTTTTTTTTTTAAATTATATCTATTCTAATTACTTTGGTGTGAATTCCATGTCTCTTGGGTATATGAACTCTCTTCTCCCTAATATTGTTCATGTATTTTATGATTTTTGTTCACGAAGCCGTCTTAAACTGGAAATTGTTCTCTGTGAGGCCACTACTTTCCATTTGTTATGGAAACTTCTCTATAAGTACATTCGAAGTTTAACACTGCTTAGTTGCCACGAAGACCATTGATTCTGAATCTTTTATTTTATACTGGATTTCTCAGTTTGGAATTCATAAACCATTAAGTAAAGTGATTTCATTTCTTTTTCTTCAAGTTCTGATTGCATAACAATGTTTCTTTTTCTATCTATAGTCTTAAGTGGGTATCCTTTCATTCACTGAGAACTTAACTATCTGTCAGAGGTAAATTTCTGGTCTTATACTAATAATTTATGGACAGCTTCATCCAAGCAACACACAGCAAAAGCAAGTGGATTTCAAAATATATTATCCTGCATATTGAGATTCAATTGGATCTACAGGATTTAATTAGGAAAACACTAAGAGAACACCACAAATAATACCATGCATATACAGAATATATTTTCTAGCCCAGGGATCTTAATGTCTTCTCAAGAATTTTTAACATCCTAGGCCCTGAGACATGTCTGATACAGATATCAATGACTATTCTTTTCTCTATATGGCTTCAAATTCTGTCCTATGACTCTCTCTTTAAAATGTGAAGATTTCTATTTTTTTCTTTTGAATTCAGTCATGCAGTAGCAATTTCTGACACTAAAATAATTTTCCAAGTTAAAATGTAAGCAAGAAAATATTATAACTATGATATCAGAGACCATTGAAAAAGAAGTTCATAAAGTTATATTTGAATCCCAATAATGGCATCAGATTCTGCTGCTGTGCTGAGTAAGAAATATGCAAATCTGTAATGTACAGTTTTATTGTAAAAGAGTTGCGTTTGTGGTGTGACAAATTAATATTCTCACTGAAGTGATATTTATGAAATTCAAGCTATCTCATTTTGTACTTCAAAGTTTTCAATAGAACTGATATTTGAATATCCATCTTTATTTTTGTATAACTTTATTAATACCCACACAAGATTTGGCATCACTTACTTGACATTTCTGAATATTGTCAGATAATGTTCAAATAGGGAACTTTTTCCCCCTCAGATAATCTGGTGAGAATGATTATAATCACATTTATTTTTTTTGTTTGGTGGTCTCAAGCTAATAAAAATCAGCTTATGAAGAACTTTATATAGATGACATATAATTTTAGTAGCAATAATTTTTTTGTGCTTCCTATTTTATTCATGCTGCAGTTCAACAAGCTAGAACAAATGTACTCACATTAGTCTGAAGCCAAGAGTCCACTGTGTTTCCCCCTCACCCCCTCACCCAGAGTACTGGAGAATGAACCTGGAGGTGCTCTACCATTGAACTTTTTATTTTAGTGAGACAGGGTCTCACTAAATTGCAGAGGCTTGCCAGGAACTTGTGATCCTCGTGGCTGAGCCTTCCAAGGCACTGGGATTACAGGCATGCAATTCAGCTCCCAGCTGAAGCCAAGAATTTATTGTGGTTAAATTTTACATTAACATTCTCTCCATGTACTTTGAAGATGTTTTAAAAATAATCTGTTAGGAAATTTCACATGCGAAGGATTTCAGAATTTTCATATCTTGAAAACATAAATTTAAAAAGTGACAGAGGTAAGAATAATATTCAACGCACAAAGAAAAATGATCATTTTGCTTGATTTTATTTCTTTCTTCAAAGACCTCCTGATAGTGTCCTAAGACTAACGGAATTAAATATGATGTATAGTATTATTGAAAATATAAACTTCTAGACACTTTCTCCTAGAATTCTGATTTTCTCGATTTCTGTTGGAACCAAGAATCTTCATTTTAATAAAATTTCCTGGCACATGACTCCTGTATACACTGAATGTTGAGAACCATCAACACAGAGGCTGCATGTAAGAGCATGGCAGTCGATATACCAAGAAAGGTGTTTGAAGCACCCACATTTCTGTGGAAGTTTGTCGTTATATTGAGTACTTCCACGTCATACTCATGTATGATAATAGCAACTCAATGAACAGTTTCATCCAAGCTATATGTGGCAAAGGCAAATGGATTTCAAAATATCCTGCATTGTTTTTCCAATCAATACCAAGGATGGTATTATTGAAAAGATAAACTCCTAAGCACTACTTCCTGGAATTCTGATTTTCTTGATTTGTGTTGGAGCCCAGGAATCTTCATTTTAATAAGTATTTCCTGCATATGATTTCTATATTCAACAAATTTTGGCTAGGAGAGTATCTAGAACAAGGATAGTATTTCAAGGAGAATGGCAACACAAAGGTGCAAATAAATTGAAAGAAGAGTTTTAGGACCAAACAGGGACTTCAATTACAAATAACACTGATAATAGTTGATGAAAATTGCTCACAATTTCATCATTGATTAGATTAGAAACACACAAATTACTAGAATCTGGAATTCAAGTAATCTGATTACTAGAATATCACTGTTTAACAAAGTACATAAAACAAAAGTCCCAAACTACACATAAAAATATTAATCACAAAAGCATTTGCATTAGTGGATTTGAGCATTCAGTCTCAAAAGCATTATTTGTTAAATAAGCCAACCTTAAATATTGTAAGCCATTGGTTCATTTTCACTTATTAATTTTATTTTCTAGATTATACCGTATTGATGTTATACTGTATTATTATTATTATTATTTGTATAGAAAACAATGATTAAATTTTAGGTTTGAAGGTTGCAACACATCATGCACCTCTAAACCAACTGTTGTAGATTGGATCTGGAATCCCCTGAAGGCCCATAAATTGAAGTTGTGGCCCCCAGTTGGCAGTGATATTAGGAAATGGTGGAAATTTTAGGAGGCGAGTCCTAGTTGGAAAATATAGGTCAAGGGGGACATGACTTTGAAGGCTGTATTTTGTCCCTAGACCCCTTCTTTCTCTGCTTCCTAGCTACTGTAAGTTGAGTGGCTCTGCTCTATGTGTATCCTGCCCTGTTCTGTCTTGCTCAATGTTCAAAGTGACAAGACCAAGTGACTGAAAAAAAACCTCTGAAACTATGAACAAAAATATGTCTTTTATTTCCTCAGGTATTTTGTCACAGCCACAGAAAGCTGACTAATATACCAGCTTATTCATAGTATGTGTTTTAAGTCTTTTTATTACTTCTTAATTTGATCTTATTTTATTTAAAATTTGCTTAAAATAAAAAAATTCAAACTACTGTAAATTTTTGTTTCTTTTAATTAATTTTTATTTTCATAGAACTCATTGAGCACCTTGAGATAGTTCTAAAGCAAAATCTTTGAAGTAGGAATTAAGAGTACATTGTAGCTCATGTGGCTTTGATGTGAGCTACAGCATCAGAAAATTTTTGTGTCATAAATTGTATCATAAGTACAAATATTGAATTATTTTCCCAATGGATATGAAGGATGGGCAAGGACATTACTGATACATGTTGGTAAGCCGTGGTTATTGTATTTAAAATTTTTAAATTGCCACTAACATTTAAGGTTACAAACTAGTTTTTTAAAAAATCTATCTCTAAAGTCTTCATGGATACATCTAGAAAGCATACTTCATTGCATATGGGTTACTAAATACAATGTTAATATGTAAATCCTCCAAAGATAAAACACAAAAACAAAAAAGTCTAAATTTTTTCTGTGACTTTATTCGATGTGCAAAATATGGGGTTTTGAGCTTGCATTCAAAAACAGGACTTGGATCTATAGATGTTATTTTTGGATCTGGAATATCCCCCTAAAGCTCATGCGTTGAAGTCTTGGTTCCTAATGTAGCAGTGTTCGAAGGTGGTAAGTGACTGGGTCATGAGCACTCTAACTTCATCCATAGATTTATTGCTCAATAAGCTATTGGGAGGAGAAACTGTAGGAGGTGGGGCCTAGTGGAAGGAAGTTGGGGCATGCCTTTCAAGGCCCTATTTGTTCCCAGCCCCTTTCTGTTTTCCCACTACTATGGACATCTTTCCCCTGCCATGCCTTCCCACCATGGTGTTCTGTCTTACCATAGGCCCAGAAACAATGGAGCCAAGTGGACAGGGACTGAAACCTCTGAAATCATGACCCAAAATACATCTTTGCTCCTTTTAAATTATTCCAGGTATTTTGTCACAGTGATGGAAAGCTGACTAACACATTATGGAAAGGTAAAACTGTACATGTCTTAGAAAACTTTAAAGGAGCCTGAATTTTGGAACTTTGCATATGCTAATCCTTGAGTGAATTTGATCCTGTAGGAAGATGGCTGATGTTTAAGTCACAACTAAGTTTATCTAAAGAAGCCCAATGACAGAACTAGAACTTCAAAACCTAACTTGAATTTGGCTCCAACGATGTCACTGGGACTCTGATTTTCTTCCAATTCTCTATGTTGTACTTTTCACTCTTGAGCAGGCTATTGTGGTAGCACAGCTACCACATTAGCAAATCTAAGATTTTATTCTGTTAATTTATCGATGCAATCTGAAAGAGTTAATCATCGCTCACCAAAGAGTTCCAGTAAAAGTCCCAGAGCCAATTTTCATTAATCGAGCTTAGGTAGAATGTCTGACTACCATTTACAGGTAACAGTTCATTGGGAGAGTAGGGTAATGCTCTCATGGACCCTGGGATTCATGCTGAAGGACTACAGCAGAGGCAGGTGCAATGGAGGTAAAGGCAGATGATACTTTGAAGAAAATTTGGAGTGATCTTCAGTGAGGGCATGGATATTGAGAAGGCCAAAAAAAAAAAAAAAGGCTTACAACATGCTATACAGACACAACCACTGAAGGATTATCAATTCTGGTCAGGTTTGAGAAGCATCTGAAGGTATGCTCACTAACCTATAGGAGGTTCTTCAGTTCTGAAAGCAAATGGACTTCAGTTTGCATGAAGCACAAATATGCAGAGGAATCTGTTTGTCCACCCTGACAGTTACATGTTTTAGGCTCAGGCTGGGGACCCTAATACATACCAGTTCACTTCCCATATAGATTTCCTTTCATTTAATGGTTCCTTCTTTCTCTTAAATATTTAATTCTTAAACAAGTTCTTGCTGCTGGAACATCTTCAATTTGGGTTATTTACTTTTCCTTTTGTGCTGGGGATTGAATCCAGGGTCTCATGTATACTAAGTATATGCTACACTCCAAGCCCAGTTTGGGTTAATTTTCTGGTTAGTACAGTCTAATGAAGGAGATCAAACTATTTTCCTCTGAATCATTTCAATATTTCTGATAAAAAATAACAGTTTGCTCAGAAGATCAAAATGAAGAGAGAAATAAGTCATGATGAGTAGACGGAGAATTGGAACTCTTCACAGTAGCACAGTAAGGTGATAATATTAAGATGAAAGTAATCTTGCAGTGCTAGTTTACCTAAGAGAAAAAACATAGCCTTGAGGATTTCTGTTCATTTATTGCTTGACAAGTGACAGAACAAATAATTTGATAACAAGAACTTGAATCCACAGTAATATGAGGCCTTGAAATTGTGTACTTGGCACACTTGTTAAATTTTAGGTAGAGAAATGAGGGTTATGATACACTCCCCTCATCACCAGAGTCTTGAGTGGACAATATAATAGGAATATTTCTAATGCTTCATAATTATAATTAAGGTTTAGGTATAGAAACGAAGATGGTGATAGTTTCAAGGTAGAGTCAGTTCTGTTTTAATGTGTGTTTTGAAAACATAAGTTTATTCTAATATAAAGGAACAATTTGCACGAATGTTTTATTACATATGATTTCATCTGAGAGAAACACTAGATGAATGTGGAAAACTGTCGAGTGGAACAGTGTGGGAATATACACGGGACAGGCGTGCACAAACGTTGAGCACATGCCAGCTACCTTGGCTCATGTCTGTTTTAGGAGCTGCACCATCTGCAACTGCTGTTACAGTTTCCCATCCAATGTCAATAATCCTGCCTATCGTTTGACAATAATTCCTAAGCTACAACTCTGCCAATATCCACTTCCACAAGCAAATTGCAGGTCTTTTTCAAGATAAAGTGTCATATTTATTGTACCATTTATGTACCCCTTAGCCATCTAAGTTATATAAGACTGTCACTGTTTTATTAAGTTTCCTTTCACTTATTTGTCTTTAATGTATTACTGATGAAGTTTTTGAAGTTTTTCAGTATTGTCACCTTAAAATAAGATCAAATGTATTGAGTGTCAATAAGAATTTCAAATATTTAATAATTAAATTATATTAATATTTATTGAATGGGCACTGTGTTCTGGGTATTCTATCTACACTATGTGATTCAACATAATCCTAAAATGACCCTAGGGTGAATTCTCCTTGTTTTTTAATGAAGGCAACTGTGATATACAACACATATATCAGAAGGGTTAAATTATTCATTCTCAATCACAAAGCTAATAACAAGTTGGAATTCCAAATATAGCTGTCTTTGAAAGCAGATCCCACTTCAGACAACATTAGTTAAGCTCGGTGGAAGCAAAGTGCAGTGGATTCAGAGAGACTAGCTTGGCATGCTTTCCTTCCTTTCTGGAGACCCTGGGTGTTGAAACTGGACAGCCGTGTGATCAAATTGAGCTACCACCACTAACTTAAGGTGAAGCGGTTACTTACACTTTCTAAATTTTAGTTTCCTAATCTGAAAAAAAAATAGACAATTGCAATCAATAGCTGACATTCATTGAGAGCTCACTGTTACCCTCAAAACATTCTATGAGACAAATACCAACCCTTCGTCCAAATAACAAAATGTGGAAAAAAGTAAAGAAGTATGACTAAGGTTGGATAGATAGCAAGGAAGAAGCTAACCCTTAGTCAAACTCCAGACACTCATCTTGTTAACCCCTATTTGCCACAATAAAACCTTCCTTGTGGCTGTCTCTGAGGATTGAGAAAGATACCATATATAAATTTCTTAGCACTATGCCCATTCTATGATATACACTTAATAAATGAAGTTGATGAGATGATGATGATGATGATGATGATGATTACTACCATTGGAAATTAGCCAAGATTATAAATAATTATAATACATGGCAGAATGTTACCATCTGAGGGGTACCCAAAAAATAAAAGATGCGAAGGGAGATCAAATGGCAGAGAGATGACATTTGTAAATTAACACTGTTCTTCAAGGAGGAGGCAGCACTTGAAAAACTCGTGTAGGATCTTGATCGATACAGATGAGAGGATAATATGCGTAGAGAGAACAGTGGAGACCCTAATACAGAGAAGGCACTGTGGAGTCTATTTGGGAGCATAAAGCATCTGTGAGCTGCCCCTGGTGCTAGGCATCTGGGGTAGGGAGGGAGACTAGAGGCTGCCCACCCTAGTCTCCCAGGAAGGACTTCTCACTGCTGGGTGAGGAGTCCTTGCTAAGCATGGCGTATAATGGGAGGTAACCTGAGTAGGGCTGTGTGCTGAGACAAATCTGGCAAGGATTCTAGCAGAGAGTGGCTGAGGGTGTGGGCAGTGTCTGAGTCATCGGATGCCTCCCTGCCAGCTTTCAGGTGAGTGTGGTTTCTCCTCAAGAGCACATTCCACGGCAACTCTTTGATCTGAGATTCCTTTATGGCTCGTGAGGTTTGCAGTGCAATAGAGCCCTCTGCAGGCATCATCCTGATTAGACTCAGAGGAATTTAGATGAGGAAAGATCTTCAAATTAATCCAAAGAGCCAAGTTTGCAGGTTTTAAAACCCATAAGAATCCTAACTTGGCAGCCTAAGCAACTGAAACTGGTTGGTGCTGAGGACACACTCCTTTTCAAAGCTATGTGGGAAGATAGGGCCATTGTTTATATGATCTATTTTTCAAGGGAAGTTAGATTTTTATAGTCAAGTATCTTGGTTTCTAAATGTGGGCTTGATTTAAAACAAACACCATGAAAGTCAAACATGACTGTGGACTGGATCTGGCTTCTAGGCTTCACATTTTCAACATACACCTTCCAACCAGGAAGGGAATGTAAAGGTCATTTTTAAGACTCTAAATTCTTCACTTAAACAAGAGCATCATATCCAGAGGGCTCCAGCACAGTTAAATAGACACACAGCTGCTTTAGAACACAGGTCATTTGAGTGTTAATGCGTTGCACAGATTTTTCTTAATGTTGTTTCCAACTTTTGCTCTACCCTGGCCTACCATCATTTACTGCTTTGCTCCAAAGTGCATATGGGGCTAGAGGTAGGATTTAGGGTGATGTGGGGCAAATGGGTTATTTATTGAGATTTTAATGTAGATGGGAAAACCATTTGCACTTGAATGCCTCACTTCACATCCCCTCACCAATCTGTCAGATGTGTCCAATTTAAGGTAGCACAGTGCCAGAGAACCTTTGTCCAGAGACTGGGTAGAATATTCTCCAGTGACTCCCCACACTTTTAATCCTGAGGATAACCTAGGGTTTATTTACAGTCTACAGTCTCCTCTCGGTTTGTGCTCTCACATGCCGCCAGGCACTTGACGCTGTTCTGGTCCCATCCGAAGAATGGTATACATATTTTAATTTGAGGATGACAGCAGAGAATTTTTGTAACTGATTTGTGACAAAGGTGACTATATATATATATATAAAATATATATATATATATTTTAAAAAACTTATTATTTGCATTTGGGTATATCTCCAAGTTCACAAAGAAATTAGTTCCCAGAGTGAATATTTCTCAAAAAATGTTGGGAAGCATTATCATCTACAGCTTAGATGAGGGACTTCAGCATTGACTCTAACTCCTTCAGGACATGGCTGTGCCACTTAAAAGCTATGTGACCTTGAACCTTCTTGAAAACTCAATTATACACAGTTGTGTATTAAAATGATATAAACACTTTCAAACAGTGTTTAAGTGCTATAAATGGTAGCTCTCAAACTATTTCTTCAACTTGATATTTAAGGAACTTAATATTGAATCAATATTTTTCTTGCAATTTAAAAAACCTAGAGATGTCATCCTTTCCAAAAGATGTGAGACCTAATTCACATCTTCTTAAAGAGCAAAAGTATTCATTTGATAGCTGCTGTCCTTTGTCTGAACCAAATTTTGATCTAGGCATTTTTTTTTTTTATATACTGGAGTGAGAACTCAGGGGCACTCAACTGAGCCACACCCCCAGTCCTATTTTGTATTTTATTTAGAGACAGGGTCTCACTGAGTTGCTTAGTATCTCACCATTGCTGAGGCTGACTTTGAACTTGCAAAGTTCCTGCTTTAGCCTCCTGGGCTGCTGGGATTACAGGTGTGTGCTGCTGTGTACGGCTTTGATCTGAGCAATTTATATTCCAATATCTGAGACATAAAAATGACATAGAAAGGACATGAAGGTTTTAAATAAGGCCCGACTAATGAATCCAATTCTTGTTGTTATCATACAATCATTTTTGAGAGGTTTCTTTGGAAACTTCAGGTGTTGCCTGTAATCTAGAACATTCATCATGTTTAGTTTTGGCAGAGGAGTGAAGTAAAATGATGAGACACATTTTTGTATGTTGATATTCTCAAGAGCTAGCCTTGGAATTCTTAGATTAACTGCTTAGGCTCTTGTACTCTGGGTTGGGCATTGATTGACTGAATTATTATTAACAAATTTCATAGAGAATTTGGAAGATATGCTTCTGAATGTGCTACTGAATTGGTCTGCACCAAAGGTTTGGACAGAAATGTGGACTTACCCAGATCAGCAGTGCCAGAGTCTGACAAACTAAATTTCAACACTTCCAGTTCATCTTGGCAGATGTTCACATCTGATGTCATGCAGTCATGATGTAAGCCAGAAAGAGTGGTATTTTGCAACAGAGAGATTTTGGTAACCCTTCCCATGAGTGTGGGTTGCAGGATATCAATATTTATATCACACACAGAAAGCATGTTACATTTTGTAATGCATAGAAGTTAGATGGCTTACTCATAGTCTTCTGTGTATATGAATTGTCCTTATGTTCAACATCAAAAGCTTAAATTGCTGATGTTTGTCTTGTTATTTTCTTAAGACATTTTTTTCAATTAAATATAATGAACGAAAATCTTATTGATGTCGCCAAAATGGATATGTGAAAATTAAAGGATTAGATCTACATTGTGAAAGATGAGCTATGTTATAATTTCATCCTCTTCAAACTTCATAAATAATGATTGCCCAAAATGATAATTTGGGGAGAGAGGATACAATGACAAGCAATTATGACTTTTTTGGAAATTTATTGGCTCAGAGATGAGATTGTAATGTTTGCCCCCCCATTGTATTCTAAAATGCTAAATATTGATGCACTGCTCAATACTGATAATCTAAGAAAGTGCTCTCAAAGAATTGAAGGATAGACACAGGGAGGAGACAAGAAGGGGACTGTAAGAAGTTGATGAACCCCTTGGCCAGTTTGATTTAGTCTACGATGCCAGCACCATGTTACCATTTCTTTCCTAAATCATCCACCCAATTTAATAATCAGTGGTTGATGACTGAAAATGGACTTCTGATGCAAGGAGTTCACTGGTAGGCACTATCAGGGTCTTACTGCATATGGGAGAAAAAAATGTACAAGATGAAATAATTTGCAGATCATCTCGTATTTATGCATTTCCCCCATACAAGTCCTTTATGTGTGCAAATATTGCCAGGTGGAGCTCCAGATCCAGGGAATGCTAGAGATTCCTTCCTGCAAAATTAACTCTTAGAGTTATGGAATCACATGTTTTTCATATTACAGACCATAAACAGATGGCTTCATAAACCATATTCTAAGTTTCTGTATGGTCTCACTGGGTGGATTTTATATTGTTAATGAATACTTTTCTGTAGGTGAAAAAAAGAATTCTGTATTAGCATTTTTTTTTTCATTAACACTTTGGATTAGCAACACTGGGGACTTTAATTGTGATATTATTCAAATTTCAATCTATTGTGTTTAAAACTGACAAGTATTTACAGACTGCAAATATTTGTAACCATTTAGGTTATCACTTCTGTAGAGTCTATCATTACTTCCTCTTTCCTTTCATTAAGAGGCAGTCTTAATTAATTAAAGACAGGCCTTCCTGGACTCTCCCTGGCAGTTTTACATCTTTTTGAAATGCTCAGGAAGAGCACAGCTTTCTAGGTGCAGTGTTGGAGTCATGGGAGGAACCTTGGCTTCCCACCCCTTGGCATGACGTAACCCTTTCACACTGTGTGAAGACAGGCAGAAAGTGCTGACCTGTGATTCATCTGCATTAAATTCCTTCTGAAGGAAAAAACAAGCAAGTGAAATTCCCTCTCCTCAAAGGAAAGCGGAATGGGAAGTTAGGAGTGAATAAAAATCTATAATTTAATGCAAGTGAAGGCTTATTACTAGGCTGCCCCTGTACAAGCACAAGTTTGATTCTCTTTCAACCAATCTCATGATTAAAATTGTTTTGTTTATCTACGTCACAATAGGAGTTCACAATACTAGATTGAAACTTAAAAAATCATTTGTGTTATTATTCTTTAATTTCATTTCATATTGCTCTTAAAAATAAATTATTATTGTATAAATTGCACACTAAAATATACACTTAAGATAGTGTGTATCCAAACACACAGTGATGTGTTTGGGGCTTAGAGGTTGGTTCGATGATAGAATTGTCCCTTCTGTCTGTCTCTTGCAGGGCAGATAAAGAAAATTTCCTTCTTCTCTTACTGTCAAATTCTCGAACCACAACAGCCTTGTAGAAGACAAAACAAAAGCCCCAGGAAATTAAGGGGCCTGCACAAGACTGTTGAATTATGTAGAAGAAATATAGTTAAAAAGGAAGGACCTTAGTTCCCAAATAGTTATTTCTACCATTGCTCCATTGTTTTTCTGTGTGCAAATCTGTTCAGAAATGGTGAAGTTTCCCCATGCTGTTGGCTGGTGAAAAAACTCTCATATCTAGTTCTTCAGTTTCTACTTCAGGACCAGTTGTAGACTTTTAGTCATTAGCAGAATTCTTGGGTTTCAGTTCAAATGGATGGTCATCAGTTAATTCCACTGATAATCGGTGGAAGTGACAAACAAGTGTATTTAGGGAACAAATAAGTCCAACAGAATATTTTATAATCCATATGGAAAAGAAATGCTTAGCCTACTCTGGATTTGATATCCAGGTAGCTTTCAGTCCTGAGAAAGTCTTTTAGCTTATTCCATGTTTCACAGATAAAAGTTGTACAATATTGTAACAAGGTAGGTGTGATTTCTGTTTGTTTTGGTCATTCATTTCTTTTCAATGGTTTAGACTTAAGACATATGATTGGTTCACTCAAGATGCCATAACACTGATATTACCCTAAAAATTGAGATTAAACGCCTTTAGATACCATAAAAACAGAATGCTTGGGATTAGGTCCATTGAGTGAACAGAGAGGCATTTAGGTTGTCCAAAAGCTGGGTAGCAGGCTGAATTTGGAATAGCTGTGGCTTGCTCCAAAGTTGACGGTTATTCCCAGGAAAACCTACATCTGACACGGTCAGAAGCATCAAACACAATTTTTCTGCAGTGAGAATAATAACCACACAACAACAAACCCAGATTAGGACTACAAACTTGACCTCTGCCTTTGTAGTTCATTCTCTTGGCTTCCCTGGATTCTAATGATGGCAAAGTCTAAAGACCAATATTGAATCTTTTCCTCTCATTTCACTGTGATCCCAACTTTCATTCTTTTCAAGTCTAGTCATTTGGATGTTTTTGTTGTTTCATTTGAGGATTTCAATTTGGGGTCCACTGAGTTTCACAAACAACTCGATGAAAATGCCCACAAGGCCTCACAGTGGTCTCCCTCCAGAACAGATGTTGTAAGGTGACTTCAGTTTTAGACACCTAAAACAAAGCATTGATTTCCTTATGACTGTGGTTTGCATTGGTTATTGTGAATCACAGAATGCACTGGTGTAGCAGTTGCTCTTGGTGCCCTGCCCAGATCCCCTTCACCCATTGGTGAACCCATCCTTCAGTGACTGTGGGCATTAACAAGCTCACAGCACCATCTTTTTCCAGAGGATTGTCATAGTCAGTAGAGCACCTTGCCAGAAGATTCCTGGAAGATTACAAGTCCCTGCCCACCAACCCACCATGAATAGCTTGTGGCCTGGTTGACTCAGGCGGAAAACTGAAAACAAGACCTCTCCCCTCCTTGGGAAGGTCTACGATACCATTCACCTTCTCCATCTCCCTGTGGAATCAAGCTGAGAAGACAGTTCAAGCCACATCTTTGTTTAGAAGATTCTGCTTTCCTTATTTCATCACAAGTTTCACCTTAGAGCCCTCCCTCAACCTGTCACATGCGCAACCCTCCTATCAGAACCGGATCTCAAATAGCTAGCTTATTACCATCAACAGATCTTTCCTCCTCCCCCGCTGCCTGCTCCTCCACCTTCTCCTTCACCTCTCCTCTCTTTCCTTCTCTTCCTCATTATTATTCCTGGACTCTTACATAAATATGTGACTTATATAATGTAGATTTGATTCTCTCATAAGCAAAACAAATTTTTATTCTTTTGGATGGGCAGTTTTAGTCAAGTTTAAAATGATATCTTAGTAAAGTACATCAAGGGAAATGTATTTGCATTTTTTAAAATTACTGTATCTTACATGATATCTTGATTTTTTCCTAGTTACACAGATTTAAGGAAAAATCAATGTATGATAAACTAGAAATAAGAATGAATACTCATTTCTTGATTTTTTCCATTCAACAAATATTTTTTCAGTGTCTACTTTGTGCTAAGCACAAAAGTAGAAGCTAAATGTATACTTGTAAACAAGATACACTGGGTCTCTAGCCACTTGAGGCCCGCCGTCCTCCTCATTTATAATTTTGACTCAAGAAGGAAAAGATAGGAAGAAAGGAAATTGTAAATTTGGACTATCCTAATGCAACTGAAGGTAAACTTTTACCACTTCTCTGAGTTTATGAGAAAGGATATTAAAAAAATGTTATGGAGGAACTGCTCAGATTCATCTTCTTCTCTTCATTAAGAAAGCATATGTGTCAAAGCCTGTTATGTTATACAGGCTCAACAGATATTGTCAAATGAACACACATAAAGTAACTTCCTATTTTGTCTTTTTCATACCTTTTTCTTATGTAGCAGTAAAAAATTGCAAGAAAACCACTTAATAATAATCCAACACCAATCCCAATTGCAATGTATTTTTCATAAGAATCCACAGCATATGAAGTTAAGGTCAAGTGCTCACACCTTTCTCCAGTATAACCAGTAAAACACCTTTAAAAAGAGAAAAAAATGTTTTAAAGCCCACAATGATGGAAATACAAAGACATATTTCAAAAAATGGGGGAAGAAAAGGAAAGGAAGTAATTTAAAGAGGCAAACACCAAAAGAAAGTAAATGTGTTAAGGTAAGAAGTAGCTCGAATTTCCCAATAATCATCTCATTAAGACTTCATATGTTCCCCCCAATGGTAGACAAAAGGGTAATATGCTTGTGAAGAAGACTGAGCAACAGGGAGTGATATTGGGCAAATTACATTGTTTAATTGTGTGCATGTACGAAATATGTTAACAGCAAATCCCATCATTATGTACGACTGCAATGCACCAATAAAAATGTGGAAAAAGAGACCAACCATATCGATGATCATAAAATTTGAGAACTTTGTTTAAACATTTTTGCCTTGCTCTGTTTCATTTTATTCTACAAATCTGCAAAAACTAGGACTCACCTTTGCATATCATTAAAATGAAGATTCTGTTTTAGTAGTTCTGAGGTGAAGCGTAAAATTCTATGTTCCTAAAAAGCCCCACCTTCCACAGATGCAGCTCATCTGGTAACTATATTTTTAAATAATGAGGATTAAGCAGAAAAAAAAAAAACCTCCTTAGATAGTCAAGTACAAAGAGGACTGGCAAGTCACATTCAGATCAAACACCATTTTAATTAGATAAGAAAGAGAATGGCACCGTACTTTATAGAACAACAAAGGGATAAGTTCACCTTCTTCCGTCTCCAGGACTTGGAGAGTTCTTGGCAATTACCTGCAGATGGCTTTATCTAGCTCGTGGTGGAATGCACACACCCCATTGATGCAGTAGCTATTATGATCTTCCAGGCAAGGGTGGGAGAACCTCAAGGCTATGGGTCCTTCTGCATAGTCATCTAGGAAAAGGAGATATAATACTAAAAGATAAAGTGCATCCTACTTTATGACTTTCAACACATATGTAACAAGACTTTATTTTAAGATTATTTGGGGGGCTGGGGTTGTAGCTCAGTGGTAGAGCGCTTGCCTAGCACACGTGAGACACTGGGTTCGATCATCAGTACAGCATAAAAATAAAATAAATAAAGGTATTGTGTCTATCTACAGCTAAAAAATATTTTTTAAAAAAGATTATTTGGGGGGAACTTTGCCCTTTGAGCTATTGATTCCTTTGGTAGGTTGGTTATATTCACAAGGGTTGTGCTAATGTCATCCAGAAATGTAATTCATTATTTAGAGTGAAGAGGTGTGTTGATTGTTCCATTCTTCAGCTACCTAATAAGGTATAGAGGCAAGTTTGCCAAAAGGTGGCAGCATTGGTTCTAATCTTAGCAGGTTATTTTGAGTAATGCTTCCCACTCCTGTGCCTGAATGCTGATAAATGTAGAATATCTCAGACAATGTTTGCATTTTTCTCCATTACACTGAGAAGTCAGCATGTAGGAAGGTCTGGATTTATGCTTGTGAGAAAATAAACAATTTTTATTCCTTCCCCAGAGGAAAAGCTGGTAAGAATTTCTCCTTTCTCTTAAGGAGGAGCTAATTTAAAAGGGGACATTCTCTCTAATCGATTTTAGAAGAAGTATGTGTTATGATCCATACAGGAAGCCAGAAACAACTAATGGCTCATGCTGAAATGTTAAATGACAATACCATAAAATATTAATTAAAATTTTAACTCAGTTAAGAGGCTTTCTGAAGGAATGGTGAAAGCCATGAACCTGGGATTAAAAAACCCAGGATTTTATTTCTAGCTCTAACACTATGCAATTGAACATGACTAGACACAATTTTTGCAGTCAAGTGTCCAGAAATCTCCTTGGGGGAAAACCCTCTTCAGGAAGATGTGTTCTGGCAGCATGCACACATCTCAGGATGCTTCTCCTCATCTTCTGATGTGCTAAAGACAAATCTAGACCATCCTTACTATTTATGCAATGGGAATGACTTTTGCATAAAATTGCAGATTTGATTCTTTTTTTGATATATTTTAGTTACCAACTTTTAAATTTTTCTCAAGCAGTTTGTGGCATTTTACTTTGTCATTGCTTTGAATAAATGTACCTCTCATTGTTAGTTATATGGCAAAACACCATATTTGCCTTGCTATTAAGGAGATTAAGAGAAACCTATTTATTCATTTTTAGGAAAAATAGATATGACAGACATTTTTATTTTATATTGAAAATACTAAATCTTTAGGTATTCAGGTACCAACAGGATATTATGTTGTATCACTTACCTTCTATCATAAACACCCAATATTCACATTCATTTTGTTAAATGTGAAGTAGTAAACACAATTTACAATTTTAATAATTAATTCTGAGACAGTGAGAATTTCCCATAATAAACTGTGCTAGGTTCTTCTTAATTCAAGACTACCCAAATTCAATTAGCCAAGCCTAACACAGGATTTGCTGGAAAATGGAGAATTGAAAAGAAGCCATTTCCAAAGAAAAGTTATAAGAGAGAGACTCATTCTTCCCCTAAGAAGAATATTAGTTATAACTTAATAAAAATTGTTCTGAGATCCTGGATTCATATTTTCAAGATAAATAAAAAGTGAAAGAAAAACTAAAGTTGTCCATCAAGAAAGCAAAGAAAAAAATATAGAAATGACATATTCCATTCTACTTTTCCATTCCTATTGCCTATAATTCAGCTAATTTTATTTGCAGTTAACTATTAAGGAAGAAAAAAGTCAGTATTGGGAATATTGCTATGACATCAGTCACTGAGAGAAAACCACATTTCTTTAATTTTTCTATAGTATTATTGATCATATTCCAATAAAAATATTTTCTTTGCTCAAAGACTCAGAAGACCTGAAGAATTTGCCTAAAAGTTACTCTAAAACACACACTGATTTTGTTTTGCAAATTGATACTCAAAAATCAAACAGATAAAATATTTTCAGTTGTTTTAAATTTTTAAATTATTGGTGGAATGAGAATACTTAAATACTACTATCTTTCATATTTGAAATACTTGACTTCATTTTTATTTGCTGGATTCTCAGAGTAAGATCCCATGATTCCTGTTCTGGATCACATGACCAGCATTTACCTCTGGGGGCCTTATGTGATTTGCATGAGAATCATAACCACTCAGTCACAGGTCTTGACAGGCAACAAGCTTTCCAAGTTCACCTCTAGTTCAAACAGGTTTGAAAACAATGCTGATGCTCAACAGCAGCCAGAAGCCACTGCAATAATAATAATAAAATAGAAAAGAAAGTACATCACCATCAATAATAAAAATCGGGTATAAGTGGTTAGGAAATGTAGCACATGCTAAAAGAACAAACGCCCCCCCCAAAAAACAAACAGGAGAAAAGATCGTTCTAAAGATGAAGGAGGGTGCTTCATTTTATCCATAATTTCTTTGGCTGCTAAGCTTACAGTCATAGATCAAAATATGATGTCCCATCAAGAATGCCAAAATGGAAATGAGCTGTCACCGGACACACATGGGTTATTGGGAGCCAAGCAGAAAATATGGTACACTTCACATTCAGGACAGTAGCTGAAGACAACTTTTCTTTCTCTCCTTTGTTTCACTTCCTCCTTTTAAAAGGGCAATTCTTGGCTCACACATTTATCTGTCACTTCAATTTAATAGCATCTTGCTAAAAGTGTTGATAACCCTATAAAACATATAGTTAAAAATTTCCAATGTTGTTTCTATCATAATCCAAGTTTTTCTCAAAGGTTTAAAAGAAGTCATGTAAAACAGAAAAATGAGAAGAAAATACCTTCGGTTTTGTTCACTGTCCAGTTACTTTGCTGGACTGTGCTTAGAGGTGTCACAATCATGGCTGCCTCTTCAGTCAGTGCAGTCATTGCTGTAGGAAGGGGAGAGCATCTTTAGCAGGTGTGCCTCTGTCCAGGTGCAGGCAATAGATTCAACGTCATTCTTACTGATTTTAATCCTATTTCCGTTCTGTTTTTAATTTATGCCTTGTGAAATCCAGAACCTGACTAGGGCAATTTCTCATCTGTCTTTCCATTGACTATATTATAATTATGGGAAACAGAAACACACACAATTTCCAAGAAAAAGTGAATGCATTTGTATATTAATTCAATCACAAGGATATAATACACTGGTATTGTAGCTAAATGTCATCAACTACTCTTCAATTGTATAAAGCAAACATTTTGGAGTTCTCAAAAAAAAAAAGAGGAATCAAAATATACAAGACTAGGAACATAGGTTTCATAAGAAACTAAATTAATCCACAGATTCAATTTTCTGATCTTTATCATGAACAACTATTACAAACCAACGTCTCTCTAATTTAGAGAAAATAAATCCTATTAACATTTACATTATATTTTACCTTGGTACAAAGTTAATAAGACAAAAAGGAAATTACCTACCATTGAATAAAAGGCAGACTGATATTGGAACTCCCAAAGCCATATTCTGCAGTTGATTTACTTTCTTTCTCTTATCCTCCTAGACTGACGGGTGGAAGGCTTTTATTGAGCTCTCTGAGTCTTTCTTGCATTTATATTTCATGAAGCGTCATCTGGCAGTTCTTACCAATCAAAAAAATATGTACTTCTGGCAGCAGCATGAAGCCTTGGGGCGCTCACACACTTGTTTGGGATGCCTGTGTTATCTAGCAATGTGATCAAGTTTCCTTTTGAAACACTGGTTTCCTGTTACCTGTGGGCATAATCATATTTGTAAAAGGACTTAAAACACCAAAAAAGAAAGAACATGAGTTCAGAAAAGTGCCCACTGGTGTGAACAGAACTGCACAAGTTGGACTAGAAATCGATGAAGCATTCTAACAAAGGGATCTACAAATTAGGAAACAGCATAACCTGTTAATAAAAAAAAATTTCGATACTCTCTAGTAGTTACACTTCCTTTCATCACAGATTATGAGTTCCATAGTAAATCAAAATGTTTTGTTAATGTGGATGCAGGGTGGAAGAGTGAAATTAGTATAAAAATAGGTTGAATATTCCATTTCAGGGAATGGGAATGCAGACTAGTGGGAGAGCACCCACTTAGCATACATGAGGTCCTGGGTTCAATTCCCAGACAGTCAAAATAACAAATTCCATTTTAGTTTTTGTTACCTAGCTTTACTTACGACAAGTTCTGAAAATATATTTTTAATAATATAACATTTGCCTTTATGTCATTCTGCCATTTAATATTTTTCTGAGTGAATGGAATGAACTACCATATTTCAGGAACAACAGGGCTCAGGTCTGTGCCCTGATGATTAGGCTAGAGAGAACTGATGAAGTACCAAATATTAATAATAGTTATAATAATACAATTCTCCATTGAAGTAAAATTAAGATGACATTTAGTTTAGATATATCTAATGAATAGAAAGTCTTAATAATGAGAAAGCCTTTTAAATGTTAATTGAGTTATAGTTATTAAAATGCCACTCTCAAGGACAGAATGTGTAATTATTGCTCGTAACTGTTATTATGTTTTCTGACTTTAGGGGCTTCCCATAAGTTTTCACTTGCCTGAAATTATTATTAATATATTTTTGCTGAAGTGCTGTGCCTTTCTGCCTGGAATTTCAATTGCTCATGTTTTCTGAACTTTGAAAATCTGTTCAAGTGAAGATAGGTTATCATTTGTATCTTGTCCACCCAGTGAGTTAGATTTATCAGAAAGGATCCCTTTCTGTATTCAAATGTGACTTTGGCTTTAGAAATCACACAAGAATGAGCTTGCTGTACTCATTATAACTTGGGCAATCACTTACCACAAGAGTCATCATTTTAAAGTTAAAAGAAAATGTAGCACTTGACTCACTTTAAATGTGCCTACACTTTGTGTTTTTACTTTAAGTTTTTTTTTTTTAAACTGTTTATTTTCCCCAGGCAAGTAATATTTGAATTATAAATCAAAGAATCCTTCTAGCATTGTTGGTGAGAACTTAAGAAATCATTTACAAAGGATCAAATAAACCATCCCAAATCCATATGTAGTTTCTGGAGGGAGATGCTAGAACTCACATTAAATGTCTTTATTTGCTTTTTCTTTTGTTGTTTTGTGGTGCTGGGGATCAAACCCAGTGCCTTGTGTATGCTAGGCAAGTGCTCTATCACTGGGCTACATTCCTAGCACAAATATCTTTATTTCTACAACTGAGATATGGAAGCATAACGATCATCTTTGGAGCTATAACTGTTCATTTTATAGATTTTCACACACATCTCTATTCTGTGTGTGTGTGTGTGTATGTGTGTGTGTGTGTGTGGTACTAGGGACTGAAACTAGGGTGCTCTACCACTGAGCTACACCCCATCATTTGAGTTTATTTATTTATTTTTTAATTTTGATACAGGATCTTGCTAAGTTACCCAGAATGGTCTCAAATTTGTGATCCTCCTGCCTCAGTATCCAGAGTTGCTGGGGTTACAGATGTGCCTCATCACACCTGGCCACATCGTAAGTCTTTCTTTAGAAATTCTGGTCCAAATAAATGCAGTGCCAGATGTACACTAAATACTCAATGAACATCACCTGAATGGATAAAGAAATAATGGGGCTTATTTTAGTCTCAGATGACAAATGAGGAATGGAGGCTCAAAAGAATTAAGTAGCAGCTGAGGGTGTAGCTAGGTGATAGAAGACATGCTTAGCATTTGCAAGACCCTGGATTCAATCCCCAATCACACACACACACACACACACACACACACACACACACACACACAGTGATTTATTGATCTGTCAAATGCATGCCTCAAAGTCAGGACTTCAATCCCATTTTTCAGATTCTTAATCAGCTGTCCTCTGATAGGTGTTGGTGTACTGATCTCAACAGAGGTCCCTTAATTATCTCCAAAAATCAAGTTTTAAATAAATTATCACATAGGAAACTAAATATTAAACCATGGCTTTCATTCATATCTGGGCTGAGATGGATGACTACCTCTCTAGATGTTTCCCCACTCTGGCAGAGATTAGACCATATCATATAGAAACCTATCTCCACTCTGGTTTAAAGTTGAGACAGAAAATGGTTCTAAGTCATTCCACCTGCTTCTTTTCCTTTGGGGCCCATACAGATGGTTCCCACTTCACTGTTCACAGGAAAATCTATTACCTTCATCTCTTCAAACTTCTTACCCAAAAGTCCTTTATCTCAATCCTGAAGAAAGGGAGATGGGTTGTAAAGTGGCTTTTTTGACATCTTTGTTTATTTGTAATAAATAGTAAAACAAGTTAGAGTGAGAAAAGAGGAGGCTCCATTACCACTTTTCCCTCATTCCATAACTTTTTGTCTTTAATTTATTCATCTCTCTCCTCTAGTCATTAGTCCATCTAGAAGTTTTTTTTTTATTTCCTTTTCCTTTTATTCCTTTCTTCCCCTTCCTTCCTTCCTCCCTCCCTTCCTTCCTTCTTCCCTTCCCTTCCTTCCTTCCTTCCTTCCTTCCTTCCTTCCTTCCTTCCTTCCTTCCTTCTCTTTCTCTCTCTCTCTCTTTCTTTCTTTCTTTTTTCCTGTTTTTACTAAACTAAATCAGAATCTGTAGCTGGTCATTGGCAAGACATGTCCATTCATCTATTGCTTTTCTCTCTAAATTTTTCTGTAATTGTCATAGCTTTAGTTGCTATATATTCATTCATTTGGAAAGTACTCATTGTCTACTATATCCCTGGCGCTGGGTGTGATAAGGCACACGTAGATAATGCATGTATTCTGACCTCAGAGAACTAAAAAGAGCTAGGGAAAGTACCACATGCCAACAGCACTGGGTAGGAAGTGATAAATGCCATCAGTATGTGCATAAAAGGCCATGAGAATTGAGAGGTGGCACTTAATCAGACTCTCAAGGTGTTTTTCATGGGTAAGTTTCATTTGAAATGAATCTTTAATGAGTAGGATTTAGACATGTAGCAAGAGAATGGATTTAGAGATAGAGGTAATTGAAGGGAGGCAGAGTGAAGTGTGAAGAGTGGCCTCTGACTTACATTATCCTAACAGACCTTATTTTAAATTCCAATTCTTACTTTACATGTGTCCTGAGCTGAGTGAGATGTTTAAATGACCAGGAGAGGCAATTTCCTCATGTATCAAGTAGAAATTTTTAATAAGGAAGAAACACACACACACACACACACACAAGGTGAAGTATTTGGCACATGATAGGTACTCAGTTAAGGATAGTGGTTACTACTGAACAAGTATAGAGAGACACAGTATGTATAATGGTCACAAAGAAGGTCAGAGGTTTAGTGGCTATTATGTGGTAATTAATCCTAAAATTTCTCCACCAGTCAGGATTGCCTATCCTATTCCCAGACTGATATTACATCAGGACACTTATTTACATATTGTCATCACCTCAAACACAACATGTTTTAAGCGGAACATATTATCTCCTCCAAAATCATCTCCTTTTTACAACTTCCTTATATGAATCGATGATAACATCTTCTCTAACTACAACTCTCGTCACTTAGTAAATTTAATATAAATTTTGATTTAGCATGGTTTCCTGTAATCTGTCTTTGCATATTAATCCAGCTGCATTTCTGTCACTTGGCACTTCACACTTTTCATTTTTATCTGACTGAGCCCCTTACTTTCATAAGTATATGGTAAGTTCTTTATCACCTCCATATATTTGTATTATTGTTAAATTCTCATTATTTCTTAAGGATCCTCTTTATAGATACTGATGGAATAGGAGAAGAAAATGTATGTCTCAAAGCTCCTCTACAAGTCCAACATATGTGTATATCTTGTGGACTTCATATATCCTTAAATAAAGACATACTATTGATGCATTGGCTTCATCTCTTTCTATGTGTTGACAAAGACTCCTTCACTCCTTACTTCATCAATCTCAGTCAGGCTCCTCTGGGCCCTCCTCTTGCTAAGGTCTTCTTGCTTAGCAAGAAATCCTATTAATTTTTTTGTTTTGTTTTGTTTTTTTGGTACTGGGGTGCTCAGAGCCACATCTCCAGTCCTTTTTTATATTTTATTTAGAGACAGGGTCTTGCTGAGTTGCTTAGGGTCTCCATCAGTTGCTGAGGCTGACTTTGAACTCACAATTCTCCTGCCTCAGCCTCCTGAGCCTCTGGGATTACAGGTGTGCACCCAGCTCCTATTAAATCTTCATAAACAATCCTCTGCACCCTTCATGTCTGATCAAATTCCTCATCCCCTACCCTTGATATCAAAAACATTTTTCTGCTGTTATCAAAAATACTGATAAGCTAGTTTCATCAAAAATTCCCCTATCCTTGATATTAAATCCAGTTCTTTCTAATTCCCAACCATAAAACCCCTTATCTCTGTGCATTGGCTATAAATCCTCAACTCTCTTTGCTATGGAGAGAGTTAACTTCAATTTCTTTCCCCTATAGTCTTGTCTTTATAATGTTCTAAATAGAATGGATTCTGGGAGGGCTGACTTCTGAATATAATTCCAAAATAATGCTTCTTGCACACTGTAGGGGAACAACTCAAAACCATATTCTGCATATTTTTCATGTACATGTACTTTTGGTTTGGGGAGTTAGGCTCCTTTTAAGTTTAAAGAAGCTCTTTCTAAAATGTTTGCTTGCAAACTTTGAATTTAATTTTTTTGTCAGAATTACTGCACAAAGATTGGTCTGGACAGGTTGTAGAATATGTTATACTGTTTTTTTTTCTTTCAAGTTTATGAAACTTGCTACATTTTTCTAGTATGCAGTAAAGTGGGTAACAAAATATGAACAAAGAAACAGTTGTCTGTACAATAAAAGAACATATCTATCCTTCAAATTACTTTTTATTATTTTGTTGAAATGTTATTAATTATAAACATCAAGTCTATTTTCACACAAATGGTCAAGAGAACATGCTGATAAAAAACATGCATTGAATATGAATCATTATTTTTACATAAACATAATGGGATTTGGGCATGAAAACAGAACACCAATTATATGGCTCCAGTATCCTCAAAATAGCCTTCAACTAACATTCACATGTATTTCCTAATTTGAATTGTGTTAGGAACATTACCTCTATTTTGAGAACAAAATGCCATAATAGAAGAGAGAAGAACTGAGAGCACAAAACAATAGAGTTTTAGTTGCATCCAAAAGTTTTGTTTTGGCACACTGAATGTATTACTTTTTCTTATAAGATTGCTGAATCTGTGAATAAGCATATCAGTTACTATTCTTTAATGATTGCTTCACTCATACAATACGTTATTTTTTGATACTTGCGGAAAAATACAACCAAAGTTTTATTTTGATATTATTTATTTTTAGATTTTTCCATCATTTTTTCAGTGATAATGTGGTCCAAATATTTTTTACAGGAAGAAAGAATGATATATAAACCTAACACATTCTTCATATATTTTTATTATGGCAAGTAATTATTCACAATGTGATATAATCATTACTTTTACAAGTTGCAATGTACCTTTTGCCTTCCTTGACTATTTTTCTTAAAGAGAACTCCATTTCTCATTAGGGAGGCCTTGTAGGTTACATTTGGGAAGATTTTTATTTTCAGTATTCCATCTTTCTTTTACCATGTAAGACCTTTCTCAGCATATGACATAAAACATGGAATACAGCAAAAATTGAGCATGCCTATGATAAAACCCAAATTACATTGTATGTGGGTACCCATTTGCCAAAATATTTGTTGAAAACATAGTGTGTGCAATAGTTAATTGTGTCAAAAATATATTTATTTATTATGAACCCTTTAATGTTTTAACATTATGAACAAATTATCCATAAAATAAGAATTCATTACCAAAATTTCACTGGAATTATTTTGGTTTTTCCTAAAACTCAAATCAGTTAGCAGGAAATGCACAGAGTTGCATGAATCATCTGATCCACAATGATTTCATCCATGAAAAAATAAATATAATGTAGAAATAAATAACTTTGTAGTAAAATATAAAGGTTTTTGCCCTATATCAAAGAAATACACTGCGTGACATCAGTTGCTTGAGTCTCTCACATGGTCTAGTAAATGATTTTTTTAGCTGCCAGAAGAGTATTTTTCAGAAGCATCGCCACTGTCATGGGTCCCACGCCTCCTGGAACTGGAGTGATAAAACTAGCTTTCTTCTTAACAGCTGGCAGAGGAAACAGAAAAGATTCTTTATTTCTAAATTTATCTGAGAATTTCACATTTCTAAGCATGCTGTACATAGTGGATTTTTCTGTATTACAAATGTAAATTCTAACAAACTCTATTTGTAGCATGAAATGGGCTATAACAAATACGTGCACATTTAGACAAGCGTGCCTGTGTATAATATCTAATATGGATAGAAAAACATAATGGGTTCAAAACTGTTGGTTCATTCACCGCACAGCTCAATTAGCTTTACACGATGAAAATCTATAAGCCATGGTTGACCTGATTACCTGTAATTCTAGTAAACTGCTTCTAAAAGACACGATATTTTCTTTTTCTATTATCTATTCATTCACTGATGGACATCAAGTCTAGTTCCATAACTTGGCTATTTTGAACTGTGCTACTACAAACACTGGAATGGCTCTATTACTCTACTATGCTGATTTCAGCTTTTCTGGTCAAATTACAAGGAGTTTGTGGTATATATACACAATGGAGTACTAGTCAGCCAAAAAGAAGAAGGAAATTATGGTACCTGGTAGTAAATGGGTGGAACTAGACAACATCATGCTGAGTGAAATAAAGACAAATGCAGAAAGTCAAGGATCAATGTCTTTTCTCATATGAGAGGAGTTAAAAAACAACAACAAACCTCTGCCTCATGAAAACAGAAGGGAGAACAGTATTGCAGAAGAAGGGGATGAAATGGGCAGGAGGAGTGGGAAAGGGGAGAAATGGCAGAATGAAATTGACTAAATTATGCTATGTGTACGTAATGAAAAATGTCACGATGAATCTCACTATTCTGTATAATTATAATGTTCCAATTCAAAAATGTAAATAAATAGAAGGAAGACTAGTAGAGGAAGGGATCAGGGGGAGGAGGAAGGAAGGCAAAGGAGAAGTACTGGGAGATGAAATGGAACACATTATGTTACACATGTGTATAAATATGTCACAATGAACTCTACTATTATGTGTAACCCTAATGCACTAATAAAAACAAAAAGACACGATATTGATTACAAAGGGGAGGGTATATAGGCAACTCAGCTCATGCCATGCATTAAATTGATTTATGCTTTTTTATAACATAACTATCATCAAATATGTGCATAAAAATACTTCAGAGTCAAGTCTAATAAAACTCATCAAATATATTTGAATTACTGAGCATATTCACATAGTCCTGTTTAAAGATATGAAGACTTTTTATTCAGTTAATATACTCCAAGGAAATGACAGTGAACTCAGAACAAATTTTAAGAATGTGTTCACACCCACAGTATTAAAGGTGAATGGTTCCATGCATTCATTGACTTGATGGTTCATTCAGTTTTTTTTACCATGTGAATAAGAGCAATGCGATTTTCTCAGATAACTTTTAAAACAAAGTTAGCATAGACAATACTTATTTAATGCACAATTTGACATTATTAACTACATGCCACTTAGATGTATTCCCTTTTGTACTGTTCATGTATACTTCTACATGAATCAAAACCAAGAGATGTTTTCTACATCTTGTACTATTTTCAACAATTTACATTGCCTTATTGAAAGATGGTCTATACAATTTACTTTTACCTTGTATGAAGTAGAATAATACATTGAAATACTTCTTTAAGTCATAGAAAAGCAAAGGAATAATATTGTTTTACTTGAAGGAAAGTACAAATAAGCTTAAATCTCTCTGTCTCTCTCTCTTTCACACATACACACAAATCCAGTTAGTATGTGTCATGCATTTTCTGATGGTATGTGCTATGGTTTGGGTATGGTTTGAGTGTATTCCCCAAGTTTCATATGCTGGAAGTATGGTACCCAATTATTAAGAGGTGGTGAAACCTTTAAAAGGTAGGGCTGAGTGGGAGATAATCAGGTCACGGGGGCACTGTTTTGGAAGGGATTAATGTAGTTCTCAGGTGACTCTGGCTAGTCCCTGTGATTCTGAATTGTTATAAAAGGGCAAGATTAGCGCTTCCTGCTTTCTGATTTCCTATCTTACAATGTTATAGTCTCACGTGTTCCACTACAAGACCCTCACCAGAGCCAAGAAGAAGCTGGTGCCATCATGCTCTTAGACCTAACAAAAAAAATTTTTTTTCTCCTCACAAATCACTTGGTCTCCAGGTATTTTGTTAAAGCAATGGAAAACAGACTAACACAATATATTATAAAGAAAACAACACTGTGACTTGGAAGGTAATAGTTCAACTTTCACAAAACCTCTGCGTACATGAATGAATCCTTTTCATTGTCATACTTCCATACAGTGTACTCTGGAACCAAAACATTAGATTGGGTAAATAGCCATTCCACAAATAGCTATAATTTTAAAATTTTCTTTCTTTGATCTAGGTGTTCCTTCTACTTGGAATATTTTTCCACCTTATCCAGATAAGAAATGGCTTATTATTCTTTGAAATTGAATTAAATGTCACATGTCTATGATTCTTCTCAAAAATTCACACCTCCAAAATTGAATTAAAAGTTCTACCACCTGCATTTCCAGTTTTTTCTTTCTTTCTCCTTCCCTCCTTCCTTCCTTCCCTCCTTCCTTCTTTCTTTTTTTCTTTCATTCTTTCTTTTTTAAATGGAGATTGAATCCAGCAGTTTTTAACCACTGAGCCTTTTTATTGTTTTTTTTTTTTAATTGTGAAACACATTCTCATTAAGTTGCTTAGGGCCTCGCTAAGTTGCTGAGACTGGGAGCTTGTGATCTTGTTTCAGCCTCCTGAGTCGCTGAATTACAAGAGTGCACCACTAGGCCCAGCATTCCTAATCATTTCATACCTACCTCCATTATGGATTTAACATACTACAATGTCAGTTCCCTTAACTAGATGCCAGAAGTAGCTAAGTCATAAGTCATTGTGTTTGTTGTTTTTAATCTCAGAATTTCTACATGCCCAGGTTAGGAAGATGTTCAGGAAATCTGAGTAAATTAAACAGACTTATTTAAAACCTAAAATAAATTTGTAGAAATGTGTCAGTGCTTTTGACTGAATATAAACAGTGTCAGTATAGTTCAAACTTATTTACTGAAAAACTCAAGCAATTCATTTTGCTTGAGGTGATAAATTGTATTTTTTGCTTTTTAATATGCTGACTCGATGGCATAGCAATATCTTTCAAAACCTTTTCTTAAGGCACTGGAGAAGCAATGCCTTTAAAACTTCAGCAGATTTTTAGTATTAATAGTATGTAAAATAATACATTTGTAAAGTACTAGGTTTGAAATATTAATGCACAATATTAAATACTATTGAATAATACGGTAAGTTAAGGATTAAGTTCACATTAAATTCTCATTGGCAAGCAAAATGATTTTCATTGAAATGAAATGATTTCCAAATCAAAAAGTTGAGTAAAATTAATGGAATATCAGGGAATCTATTAAGGTTATATAATTGTTTTTAAGTAGTTTGGTTTTCAACTCTGAGAGGTAAAGTAGCTTAGATATTTTTTGTATATAGGAAAACAGTAAATAAATATAGCTACTACTAGATGAGTATTATTATTTGTCAAGAATTTTATTTATGTATGTTTTTGAGATGAATCTCACAATGTTGCACAGGTTGGTCTCAAACTCCTGGGCTCAAGCAATTCTTATGCCTAATGCTTCTGAGTAGCTGGGACTATAGGTATGTGCCACCACACTGGGCTTTATATATATTATTTTAATAATTTAATTATTATCTATTTCAATTGGTGAAAAAGTGTGGTTCACTGAAATCACAATGGCTCATCACTCTCCTATAAGAGAGAGACATTCACTGTCAGATTCAAAAGATTATGATTCCATAATTTCACCCTGTCCCAGTACAACTGTATTATCATGAACTGAACAAGTAGAAAAGTCCCAAGAATAATGACTCAAGTGCCAGAAATTAACTCAGTTTTTGCAAAGGATAACTTGAATATTTTGAGAGAGAGAGAGAGAGAGAGAGAGAGAGAGAGAGAGAGAGAGAGAGAGAAAGAGAGAGAGAAAGTGGTTCTAATGTATTAATTTTCCTACATTTTTCTGTGAGTACTCATAGTTAATCAACTTTGAATTACATCTTGCTCTTCAAATTATACAGCTGGTTTAGCAGTCTGAGTTGCTTTATTCCTTGGGTGTCAGATCTGATAAACCACTGGTCTTCTCAAGCATTATGATCTTCTTCCAAATTATGTTTTTTACAACATGCTTACTATTGTTAACATGCTCAAAAGTGGAGGAAGAAGGAATGAGAATAAAGCTATTGGATGAATAAGACTTGCTTGAGTTTTTAGCTCAGCTCTGTCTTTTTGTGTCCTTGACTGGTGGAAACCAACACATATTCATTCTGTCCTGCCTATCACTCTTCATAGAATTAAGTCTATGTGGTAGGTAATGGGCCTTCATCTGACTTGGGCTAAGGCTTCTCTGAACAAGCATTTGGTAGCATCAGTGAAAACCCTGCAAATTATTTTTAGTAGACAGATGACTGTGATATCACTGTGAACATATCTGGTTATTCAAACATTTTATATTTTGAAATAAAGATATGGATATAAAGATAAAGCTTGTACATGGTCTTGAAAAGTAGAGTTTGAATAAAAATGGTGATGAATTTCAATAAAAAGCATATTGGGTCTCTATTCCTTTTGATGTGATTTTCCTGAGTATCTATGTCTGAGGAAAAACTTGTTTATATGCTGGTAGGTGTGGTGTTAGAGTATTCTTTGTCTATTTACATAAAGATCAGCCTATTGAAGTATGTGATTTTTCAAGAAAGGTGAGGAAATATTAGCAAATGCCAATTGATATAGATACCAATGCTTGAAAAAAAAAAATCTTAGTCAGGCTAATTGGGAGGCTGAGGCAGAAGATCACTTGAGCCTAGAAATTCCAGGCCAGCTTGGACAATATAGCAAGACCCTGTAATCTAAAAAAATTAAAAATAAACATAAAAATTCTCAAGTCTAATGATTTTGTTTAACCATTTCAAAACTATCTTAAAATAAATGTGTCTATAAAGTACCAGAGGTGACTTATGAGCTAAGATTAGTCATGGGAGAAAAAGAAATTCATTGCATGATTGATGCCCTGAGAAGTTTCTTACCCAATCATGCCTGAAAGAGAGTAATTTAACAGGATTGCATCACCAAATCATCTTCTCATTGGTTGATTTGTCCTTAAAGGCAGACAGGGTTGGCTTGTAAAGATGATTCTGTTAAGATTAATCTTGTGTGTTGGCGGGAGTGGGGGAAGGTGTTCTATATGCTTCACTGAAGAGAAATACTGGAAGCATTATAGGGCAATAATTTTCTTCAGAGACTTATTTACTGTGGATGCAGGGTGAAGGTGTATGTATGCATGTGTTTAAGGAAAATACTAAAAGTTCTGTATATATGAGAATCAGAAATTAGATCTTGATATTGACAATTTCATGAGAGGCTAAAAAACTCTGGAAAAAATCAGGGTTAGATTCACTTTCATAAAATCACCATTACTTTAGAGTTACCAGAACTGTTTGACAATGAAGGCAAATAAAACAATTATCAAATCCTGTTTTCTGTGTGGAACTTGCTCTTGGGCATGAGACTTCTGTGGAAATTACTTGGTAATATTTAAAGTAAGTTATTGAAAATAATAATATTTTAACGAAAGGCAATAATTATCATGCAAATCTATTTGAATGACCTTTCTGCAAACTTTAGACTTGCAAAATAACTACCATAGATTTCCTTGAGGTTCCGTGCCTTCACTATCACTATCTAAAATGTTAAAGACTGTGTGTTCTATATATTACTCTCTTTGTCTAAAATGCCCTATCCTCACTTCTCTATCTGGTAAATATTTATTCTTCCTCCTCAGATCTAACATAAATGCCACTTCCTATGTGAAGTCTGTTAACTCTTTAGGCTGAGTTACTATTTATTCATTGATCCATGAAAATTATAGAATGTTTTTCAATTTATAGTCACAGAGTATATTGGAATCTCCTGTGAAATGAAGTAAAATACATATGTCTCCTCCTGCCCCAAGATTCTAGTACGTACCAATGAGTATCACTGCCTCAAGTAAGAGGTGTTTCTAAAGGTGGGAAAAGAGTTTTATACATATAAACAAGGTATAGAAATTCAAAAACTGGTTGAGATTCACTGCTTCAGTAAGGCTGCTTCATATGGCAGCCTCAGGTTCTCAAATCAAGTCCCAGGAAAATTCTCAATGTGCAAATGGTTTCATGCTCCGGCTTCCAATAAGGTTGATAATGTCTCACTGGCCAAAGCAAGTTTCATGGTGATGCTCAAAGTCAAAGGCTTGGGATAAGAAGAGTAGCAAAGTCACATTGCAAAGAGGATGTACGCATTGGGACAGAAGGAATGCGTGGCTATTTTTTATCATCTACTATAGTAGTCTTTTGGCTTTCAATCTATCACATCGATCATACTATCTGCTGCCAGATTTATTCTTTAAAACACAGATTTGATCATTTCAGCTTCTGCACACTTGATGAATTTTCACTGTCTCTAGGATAAAATATAAATTGTTTGTCATGGCCATCAAGATGTTTTATCATCTGTTTCAACGTCTTCGTCTTTCATCTTTTCCTAACACTATACTTCATTGTCATTTTCCCCACATGTTCTACAAACTGGCCCAGATAGATTCAGAATAAATTTCCTATGCAACACACACATAGATACTGTCTCTTGTAGTTTATAATCCTAGTTGGGGAGAAAGATGTTAAAAATACAATTACCTAAATAATAACTGAGTGATGGCTGTGGAATATATTTCACAAATGAAATGTTTATTATACTGTGAATAATCTGGAGAACCCGGATAAGTCTGAGTGCTGCTTAGATATATATGACATACCTATGCCTCACTTTTTCAGGTGAGACAGAGAGGTGGAGAATAGACAGTGTTCTTAGTGGTGAAGGGAATGTTTGTGATAAAGGTGTCAAGAAGTTTCCTTGGGAAGGAAAGCAGCTTGAACTCTGGGAAGCATTACAAGGAGTACAGTATGGGTGACATGTAGGGGAAAGAGCTGCAAAAGATTCGATAGGCAGTGTTCAGCTTAAGGAGTATCTGGTATATAATGCAGACTCTCCATTGAAGATATTAACTTAAGAACAATGGTTGAGGTTTTTAAATACTTGGAAAAATATATCTGGAGATGGGATAAATCAGCTTGGAAAACTATCTGTTTTGTGTTTGTATGTTTCTGTAATGAAGTAATATGATAATATGGGGTGGAAGGAAAGGAGAGATGCACTAAGAGGAGAATAAATTCAGCTTCTTCTGACAACACCTCCAAGAGGGAATGAAAGTCAGATATGTGGCTCATAGAAAGATTTAAAAATTACAGAAAACTTAAAACCTGATGGACACATGATGGGGGAAGAAGAGGAAGAGCAATTCAGACACAGGGAAAAGGAAGAGCAAAGGCTGTTTGAATTTGACAATGAAGCTGATATAATGGAGGAACTGAGAGAAGTTCATTATTACAGAAGCACATGATGAAAACAGCAAGAAAGAGATGAAGCTGGGGAAATGGTCACGGTGTATGACCCTGAGGTGAGGAGTCAGGTAACTGAAGTCGAATAATGTAGCTATAGCTATTATGTTCAAGGTGAATAAACTTAAAGAAAGTCATTTGTGAATGAACTTAGTTATTTATATTTAGGAATGGGCAGTTTTGTAAAATGAGAAATATGAGAGAAAAATGAGCACGAATAAGTAATTTTCAATAGAGAATTAAAGGACAGATTCATCTTCTATTTTCATAAAGTTTCAGGCTCTTATATGTCATTTACCCAAGAAATATGTCCTGCCAGGAATACATATCTAACCTGATGTGCTTCACTATGGCTCTTTTTTTTTTTAAGGTATTGGCTTCAGATTTCTAAAGGGAAGAAGGAAAATAAGCATGGCTTGATATAATTTCCCTTATTCTTACTTGAAGCAAATCAATTTTCAATTAATAGAATAAGAACAATACATATGGAGCAAAGGTTATTTCATGTTAAAACTGAGATGATGACAGGATGATGAAAGAAACTAGGTGTTCAGTCTGTGTGTTTGTCTTGAAAAAATTCAGTGGTGACATGTGGTCAGAGGGTGTGGAAAGATTACTCATGAAGGATACTAATAGCAACACCAGGAATATTTAAAATGCTCTATAACCACTTAAGTAAGAACAAAAGAAAGGTACAATCATTAACCTTTTGGCATCAGCAACCTATGCTTCATGACAGGGTGTCTCCAGCTTGTGTGCTCTGTGTCATTTACTTCCTCTGGAAACTTTATATTAGGTTCCCAGGACCTGGCACTTAATAACTCAAATTCTCATCTGAAATACTTTGTCTGAAATACTAATTCTTTGGCAGATTGTGAATTTCTATGTCAGTACATTGTATTGTACCCCAAGTCCCCAAATAATGGAATTTCTAGATGTATCTAAACAAGAATTGCTTTTCAAAATTTTATTACGTTTTAGAAACTGTATATTCTGGTAAAATCAAGGAAAATAGTTGTGTGCTATAAATCTATCTTTGCAAGTGGAGGAAGAAGAACTAATATCTCAAGTTCTGTAACATTGTTTTATTTCTCTCTTTTGTCTGGTTCTCTGTCACCAAAAAAATTTACTCTATGGCCCATGTCAGATTTCTCACAATGTTACAATTAATATTTTTTAAATTTTATTTATTTTTTATTTTTACGGACTGCATTTTGATTCATTGTACACAAACAGGGTGCATCTTTTCATTTCTTGGTCGTGCACAACATAGATTACAACTAATTTTTAAAAGAAACTTCCTGCCACCAAAAGAAGAGGTATGATTCCTTATCTGTGGCAAGGCAGCAGAACAAAAATTTCTTGCTTCTCTCATGTGAATTTCAGTCTCCTAGTATATATAATTGTCTAAATTAAATGCTTGGAGAATTTTCCCATGCTTCTAAATGCAAGCTATTTAGGCATGGCCTCTTAAACATATCCACTATAATGAAGGGGAGACAAGCTTCAGGAAAATGGAGTACAAGAATAACAACCAGAAAAACCTGAATGGCATAGGACTCGAGAAATAGATGACTCAGGAAGTAACATGGAAAACACTCTACTTTCTCATATGGCTGGTATAAAAATGATGCACCAGGAGAGCAAAGGGCCCCTTAATAGGCGAACAGCTCAACATTGAACTTCTGCAAGGAATCATATGACCCAGAGGCAAATTGCTATGCTTCCTCTTGCATTTATCTGGTTGTATGATTCCTGAGGTTTCCAGAAATTTTCTATACATACTGTATTAAGATATTATCATGGCATCCTGTGGGCAGTAATGGAACAGAGAGGATTCATGGGGTAGAAGAGCATGAGACTCTTATCTACATTTGTTTTACAAATCGTGTTGGCTTCATTAGGTGAATGAGCTAAACTTACAAGAACTTATTTGTAAGTTTTCTTTCTTTCCTTCTGATATTTTCCCTACTTTTATATTAATTCAATATCTCCATATATCTGAGTAGCTGTATCAGAAATGTTGATAGTTTAAAAAAATACTTCTCAAAGCACTTAGGAAGCATTCAGTGCAACCAAAGGGCAAGACAATCTCCAGGTGAAATTTGAAATGGCTCTCTGTGAAATCTGGTTATCACTCATCAGTGGAACCTTCTTACTAACCATGTATGGTGTCAACTATCATTGTCAGTTTCCATTTTGATTGGCAGGAACACAAATATTGCTGTGCCATTTCTGGTAACTCTATGAAGAGCTGGGAAATGACTAAAAATACCTGCATTTCCAGCTTCTTTTTAAAAAACAAAATAATCATCACCCATAATCTTCCCTAATATGTTTTCTTCCCTCTCCTAATCTTTTTTTCTTAAGCCACTAAACATTTATATTAGAGTGGCAAATCTGTAAAGCAGATATGCTGTTTGGAGTATCCTCCACATCTCTTGGCAGGGCCTTGATCTCAGTTGTCTGACATAATCAACCCTAAATAAAAAGAGATAAAATTTCTTTTCATAGATATTTGTATCTTAATACACGACCCTGAGACACAACTATTAAAAAAAAACTCACTGTGCTATAAAAAAGAAAGAAAACTTCTAGAGCTATCAGATACTTCTCTTGGGCCTGTGAATGTGATCTTTGTGCCTCAGCTTTAACTCCTTTCCATAAAAGTAGATCATTCCATTTCAAATATGCCCTACTAAATAGAAATTCTTCAAAGGTGGACTTCGTTTGAAAGATTTATACTTCACAATAAGCTTCTTGTCCATGTTGTAAGCAACAGGAAGGCAGTTTACTCACTGTCAGTAGGGATCTCATAGTTACCATCAGTGGTTCTACCTGTTTTATGAAACACCTACCTGGGTGTTAGAAACATAGCCTCCCAGAGAGGTTTTGCACTTTCCATCAACCTGTACCAAATGATCAAGATCGATCACCTCTGGGTGAGAGTAGTAGGTTCTCCCTTACAGTAAAGCTGAACTTTTGAGCTACCTTATAGTCATCTACCACCGAAAGTCGATATTTTGAGTCGAACTGATCAACCATATCATCAAATTAAAAGATTTACACTGAAAACTGAGAGAGTGAGGAGTCACTTTAATTTAGTTCTTTATAATATCATAGATAAATAGTTCAGTAAAAGTGTTATAGTTCAAAAACAGTCTTGTTCCCTTTGAACTGGTAATATGCTCCTACTTCCCCATGTGTTGGATACATGTGGGACAAAGCAGTACCAAAACCATATTTAAAAGAAGCTGACTTTGACGTAATCAGGAAACTATAAATTCTAGGGACTTTGTCTATCATGTATATGGCTCTATACCCAGTGGAGCTATATATAAGTGAAGCAGCACTCAATTAGTGCACAGTAAATCAGTAAATGAATCAATGGATATATCATTCATTAATGGATGTGGATTGTTCTAGTCTATTTACTTTTGGGGGGAGGTGGTAGGGTTTGAACCTAGGAACTTGTGCAGATTGTTGTAGAGGAATATTGCCTTTGCTGCTATATTAAGTGGAAGTTGTGTTACCATTTAGGTTAAAAATTTTAGGGAATTGCTTCTGTAACATAAGAGTAACCCTCTAGGTTTATAAGAACATAAGATGGTGATACAAATGGCCACTAGTATGATTAAGAAGGCTGAGACCTGGTATGGAATGAAAATTAAAAAAGAAATATAAGACAGAGGTTTACACTATGGAGGTAAACAATTTAGTTGGGGACAACTAAATAAAAGTGCAAGGTGGTATAGTAAAAAGAACAAAATAAGATGAAACCTGCTCTAGGAGTTTAGGGCAGATAGGAGTAAGCTTATTGCTTTCAAGTTGATTCACATCACTGGGTGAAAAACAAACAGAACCAGAAGAGAGCTGAGGACAGAAAAGTAATGAGGAGCATTGTGGCCACTGAAGGTGTGAAGTTCTAGACTTCTGGATTAGTGTAGTGGGGATGGAGAGAAAGGGGGAATAATGTTCACACAAACATGCACTGCTTTCTGCCAGCCATTATGCTCAGCAGTTCACATACTTTAATTAGCTCATGTATGGTGATTATTTCATTTAATCTTCACAACAACTTTATAAGATAGGTATTATTATCTGTTTTTCAGATGATAAAATCGAGCCTCAGACAGGGGAAGTGATTTACTAAGATCATAATTGTTTTAAGCAACAGGGCCAGGATTCAAACCCAATTCAGCCTGAGCAGTCTTTTCTGAAAGATTGGACATGACAATAGTAGAGCAGAGAGTGAAAAATAACTCTGAGGTTTCAAATGTAGAGCACTTATAGGAGAGAAAACAAATGAAAAACATCTTTAAAAGCCCTCCTGGGGTTTTTTTTTTCAATATTATTTCCTTAGAAAAATGATATTGGGCTTCTGTATAATTCCAGACCCTGTTTTGTTATCATGTTGACTATTGGGTTGAAACTTTGAGGAATACTTCTGACCACATGGTGTCCTACATATTATATGGTCCCATTTTGGGAGAGATCTTTTGCCAAGTGGATATTCTTCTTAAAATTCAAGGTAAAACTCCAGCTATTGGGGGCCTGTTCCCAGCTTCAATAAATTATGTTGGGTTTACTATTTAGAGTATTTACATCCTTTTAAAATTCTTCCATCAGTCTTTATTTGCTGCTCTCTCTACTTGGAAAGAGCTTCTTCTTCCCTTTGCCCACTCTCTGCCTTAAATACACATAACATACTTGAGTGAAATTGGCTCAAGAGGATTGTAAAATTGGCATCTCCACTCTTACTTATTCCAAAACCTTTAGAGTCATCCTTAATTCTTCTTTTTTCCTCATATTTAATCATTTAACTAATCATTCCAACTCTCCTTTTAAATTATATCTACCATCTAACCACCTCTTAACATCTTCACCCATTACCACCCTGGTCCACACCCCATCATTTCTTACTTGGATAATTGCAATAGCCTCTTAACAGGTACCCCTATTTACACCCTTACCTCTCCAAAGTCTAGGCATCATTCAGAGTGCTACTCTTAAAATCCAAATCCAACATCATTTCTTTGCCCCAAATCCTCTAATGGCTTTCCATTGCACTTAGAGTAAAATCCAAACTCCTTTCTATGGTCTGTAGGGCCCTACAAGATGTGCCACCTCTCCTGCTGTTTCTGACTTTTCCCCTACATTTTCTCCCTGTATTTACTGTGTTTAATTATAGCAGTCCCCTTGCCACTCATCAAAACCACCAAGCATGCCTCCCCTAAAGGTGAACTGCTGTGTTTATCAGGAACGTTCTCAAGGTCTTTGCATTTACTGCTCTATTTGTTTGGAAAGTTCCTTCCTGGTGTATCCACATGCTTCTCTCCCCCATTTTGTTAAGGTTAGCTGTGAGCCTTGCCTGACTACCCTTTCTAAGCAACTCTACCTCATCATTCTCTGGCTCCCTTGTCTTGTTTTGTTTTTGTAACACTAAACACTGCATAATGCATCATATGAATATGTATGTATTTGTTTACTGTCTGTCTCCTCTAACCAAAATGTAAGCTACTTGTGGGTAAGGACTTTGTTTCTTTAAGTCACTGTTGTAATCCCAGGGGTTATAACAATGCTTCACACATAGTAGTTGCTCAATAAGTTTGTGAATGAAAACTGAATGAATGAATCTAAATTGAAGAACTTGAAGTCACACTAAAAACATCAGTAATGATAAAGAGATTGAAAATAAGTCCATTAACAACAGAAATATGAAAAATGAAAGTCATTAAGAAACTTGATACACTTTTCAAAATGTCATAAGGTGGACAAAAGTAACCAATCTCTATTAATTATTTAATAATAAAGTGAGTTTATTTGTAACTGAAGACATTGAGGTGAGGGTTATACTATATATACAAATTTGTTGCAAAGCTATATACCCTTGATCTATAGAAAGTTCAGGATTAATGCTATAAGAATGAGAACAGACACTAGGCATCCAACTGTAAGAAGATATTTTAAGTAGAGCATGCTTTGAAACCAACTAGACAATGATAAGATTGTCCCCTAAGATTTTCACAACTGAATTAACTCAGAATACATAGACTAACCAATGTACGGGTATTGGATAAAAATATCTCTTTCGTTTTTACTCTAAGCAAGAGATTAGTTTTTATGTTGTTATGTATAGCGTGGATTATCATTCACCCAAGTATTGTCTCCAATCTAGAAAACATGGGTTCTACATCCCTTTCACTCCCATATATGACCACAGGTCAGGTCCACAGTGCATTAGCAGAAGTGATGCATGAAACGTCTAGTGCAATTTCCTTAAAGGTGGAGCTACCTGCCCTGCACTCTCTCTTTCACCTTCCCATGGAAGAGAATGTAAATGAAAAGGCATTTCAACTTCAACTGTGTGGAGGACAATACTCAGGTGGAACAGTGTTATGAGTTGAACTGTGTCCTCTCAAAATTCATAAGCTAACTCCTAATACCCAGTACCTTAGAAATGTGACCGTATTTGGAGATAGGATCTTTAAAGGGGTAAAAAGGTTAAGTGAGATCATCATAGTAAGATCTAATCCAATATGATGATGCCATTAGAAATAGAGAAAATCTGAATTTGGACACGTACAGAGGGAAGACAGTGTGAACACACAGGGAGAAGATGGCAATTTACATAATGAGGAGAGAGAACACAGAAGATATATAACCCTAACAACCCTTCTATCTTGGACTCTGTCTCAAGGATTGTGAGAAATAAATTTTTGTAGTTTAAGCCATTCTATCAGTCATATTTTGCTTTGGCAGCTCCAGCAAACTACTATAAGCATTAAGATAGATCAAAATAGTATCCCAGAATGAACATAACTGCCCCACTCCCTTGACTAACTGCCTAACTTCCAACATTGATGGGAGAGGGCTAAATTACCTTGAGTTAATATATGTTGGTGACCCTTTGTTATAGCAGCTTAACCTGTATTCATGCATAAAACTTAAGAGGGAAAAATGAAACCACCTATGTGTTTAAGAAGAAAGGGTGGAGTAAATCATGATAAACTCACTGAACATAACTATGCATTAGAGCCTTAGCATTGAAAGCACATAACTGCATAATTCATACAGTCCTCATACTATATAAAATATGTATATCTAAAACATCCAGAAGCAACTAGAGTTAAAAAAAAAAGCTAATCATAATATTGGTCATGTTAGAGAGTTAGAGGGGTGGACATTCTTTTCCATAAAATATGGCTATTATTTTTATAATTTAAATCAATTTCACCAACGATATAAGGTACCTTTAGACTGATCTTTAAAATTTCTATTTACTATTCTACTATCTTTAAAACAGTGCAGAGGGAAAATTCACTCTAGACATTAACCCCACCTATTTTGATTTTGGGAAAAAGGCCTACACATTGTTCCTCCCTTCTATCTTTTCACTTCCTTTTCACCAATTTGCCCTGCATTATTTTTCCCCTGTTTTCATTTAGACCAGTAGAGAGGTGTGGTCTGGATTGGAAGACAGGGAGGAGGGATGGTAGGTAATAAGGAGCAGACATTCCAGTTCTTTTCATTCCACCTCAATCCCTATGGAATGCATCATAAAACGGAAGCAAAGCTATTAAAGCTTCAAAAGGCTATAGAAACATCTGGGTGTTAGGTATGAGGTGTAAATGAGGCCCAAGAGTTCACCAGCAAGAGGGAAGGCAACTGAACTAACAGCATGGGAAGTCATTAATTAGACGGTTCAGCTGACCAAATCCATTTGGTGAATTGCGGTTATAAAAACAATGTAATTATGAGCGTCTGAGACTAGCACTAGAGACTGCCTTCAGAAGAAGCTGTTTGCCACTCATATCACATAATCTCTTATTTATTTCATAATTCTCCCTCTTGAAATAAAGGCTTCTTTGTCAGAAATACTTAGTTTACTTCAAAGCTACAATAGAAAATGGTTCAAAGAAAGTATAGGTGAAAGTAAGTAGGTCCTACTGTTAAAAATTAATAATATATATAGCAAATCCAAATTTTTCAGAGATTATATATAGCATGATGATTGATAATGAAAAACGATTCTTAAGACATAAAAATAATTTAGTCACTGATGCTTTTAAATATTGTTTCTTCTTTTTTTTAAAAAATTATTTTTAGTTCTAGATGGATACATTACCACTATTTTATTTATTTATTTTTATGTGGTGCTGAGGATCAAACCCAGTGCCTCATATGTGATAGCAAGCACTCTAGCACTGAGCTACAACCCCAGCCCCTGTTTCTTCTTTTAATGTCTTGAGTTGGTGGGGAAGACCAGGTAATTAAAGGTAAGTATTTGTCAGAGGCTGGAAGCAGTGATGAATCATTTTGCGATGTATAATTGGGGATTAATACGAAACAAAATAGCACTGATTTAGGGCCCTATTTATTTCTCAAAGCACCCGGAGAGGCTTGACATTGCACAACAGGCCCAAGTTGGATCTATATGGAGGCAAAGCACAAGCCCTGATTCTCTAGGAAACTGCTAAACAACACTGAAAGTTCATCTAGTGTGAAGTTTTACACCAGCACCACTTCCTCTGGGACACCGATCATCCTTTTTGTCACAACCAATTTGTTCATTTATGTTAAATCATTCCCATAAATGTAATCTATTTTAAATGGGTTGCTTGGTTTCCTTTATTAATGAGCCAAACATTTCTGCAAGGATAATTAATTTCAACATTTGATTTTACCTACATCCGTTTTGTTTATCTTGGCAGTGGTTGTAGTGAAACTTTCATCGATACTCACAAAGCAGCCACACTTTCCCTGTGGCAATTTGCAGCCAAATGCTACCTGTGAGTTTTGTGGCATAACCCAAGTTAAAGCCCCTCCCTTTCAGCTGGGGGATCATCCCTCACCTCAGGTTAAGTCCTGTGAACAATCTAAAGAGCAACATGTCAAAACCTATCTCTTGCCTGCCCATATGGGTGGCTGAGTCACGGCCTCATTGGCACAGCCTTCTTTACCAAGTCCTGATTTTCCTTAGATCTCTGGCTCTATGAGCCAACATGGCAGTGAGAAAAAATACTAGCAATCATATAGGTGTACTTTATGACAAGATCAGAAAATTCTAGCCTAAGAGTTTCTGTGTTTTTAAATGATAATTGGTAGTGTCCTGTTACATGTCCAGGATGTAGCAAATATTAAAGCTAAAAGAAACCCACTGATATTTATTAGTCCCCCTTATCTTTGGGGTTATGTTATGAGATCCCACTCTCCTAGCAGATGTCTGAAACTGCAGATACTAACTAACTCAATATATAAAGTTTCTTCTTATACATACCACCTATGATCAAGTTTTATGTGTAAGGCACAGTAAGAGATTAATAATAAGAATATGAAACAAATATAAAATATACCTTAATAAGTTATGTGAATGTGGTCCCCCTCTCTGCCTCAAAATATTTTGTGTACTATACTTGCCTTTCTTCTTGTGATAATATGAGATGATACAATGACATTTTCCTCGTTGAGCATGCCAGGAAAACAGAACTTTGGATAGGGGAGACTCCTGTGACACTGAAACACTGATGATCAGAGAGGTTGCAAAGATATCAAACAATAGTGCATGTCTAAAATAACCTCTTTGGTTCTCCAGTCCAATGCTCTTTCCTGTTCATTTTATATTGTTGTTTCTCTTTACCATTTTCTTTTTAAAATTTTATTAAATACTTAGGTACAGAGAACTACAATTTGATTTAACAGATATTACCAGGGTGAGCAATATGCAAACTTAAGTGCATATCTCTCTGGTCACTAAGCACATACACCCACCCCAAAATGTTCATTTTATAATGTTTTCAGCATACCTCCAAAAACAAAATACTATTCTTAGTTAAATGTAAGAAAGCACGGAAATTATCTGAGACCAGTGAAATACCCTATGAGAAAAAGAGTCTTTTAAAATATGAAGAACTGCTAGGTAAGCTTGCCCCACAAGCATAGTTAAGGTTGTAAACTGCAAACATTCTGCTTTTTTTTTTTTTGATCTGGTTATCTTATGCTGCCAGTGCCATCTGGGTGCATCGTAAGTGTGTGGTGATTTTGCAATAAACACATAGTAACTATAATGTTATCAAGAAACAGAATGATACTGCAAAAAATGACATGCCAGGTTTAAAATGAAATGCATCTTTACTCATAAGAGTTGAAAAATTCAAATAAATTATTGATATCTGACTGGAATCACTGAATATGAAAGATGAAATAAAGAAATAAGTTCATTTCCTAAGAATTTCAGCATGTACATGCAACACACACACACACACACACACACACACACACACACACATTCATCCTGCTGGATTAGAATTCCATCCATGTTGGAGACCCTATGAATTAGTGCCTACAAGGGCAATACTGTATTCTTTGATAAGGTCCATCTGTGCTTTGCTCTTATTCACCATTCTGTAAAAAGTATGAGGGTACCTTAGGAAACTCCCAGGGCATAAGAGCTACAGGTATTGGATGTGTGTCTCATTAGGTTTTCTTTACCATCAAATTCAAATTGTTTACCTGGATCTAGTCCCTGTTACATCCTAGAATCTCATACATCCTAAGTGAATACCCTAGGACCCTTCTTACTGTCTGCATTTTTAAATTTTATTCAATGCCATGCTAAGACTTGGGTAAACTATCAGCTGAAGACCTGGTTCCAAGTAAAAATTTAAAATCTGAAATTATGTTTCTCAAAATGCTTGTACTAGTTTGTAATCCCATCAAACCTGTCTCTAATATGTAAAAAAAGAGAGGGCCGGGGATATGGTTCAGTGGTTAAGTGCTCCTGGGTACAATCCCTAGTACAAAAATGTAATCTTCATATAGCCCTGCTTTTTTGGATCAGAATGATCAGTCTTTTACACAAAATATTTCCAATATGAAAATGTTTCCACTCACTTTACTGTATCTATACCTTTGCACACATCTAAGACTTATAGGCTATTATGAAAACCTAAATATAGGTTAGATTCTGAAAAAGATACTAGAAGTAAAACTGGTATAGGGGTCCAGCATCATGAAACATATCTCTCTTAGGGCTCAGTTTTCTCATCAGTAGAAAAAAAGGTCATTTTGGTTAGAATTATTCTATTTTACTACCACATGTTGACTATCTTAAATCTATCATTGGCCATAGAAATATTAGTCTAGTTCCTCTTGTTTATCCTTTTTAAGTCACAAGTGAAGAACATCAACTTCAATTATCCATACAACTGTGTAGATCTTACTATAGTCTGGATTGTCAAATACACCTTAAGATCCCTTTTTACTCTAAGAATAAATGGCTGAGTGGAGAACACAGATGGTTAAATGTAGCATATGATAACACTACTCCAAAAGATAAAAAAAATGCACATGTCTATGAAAAGTCAGCTAAATTATTCCACTAAAACTGCACAACAATAAATTTGATCTTAAACCAAAGATTAGTGGTACAATTAGAAGGGAGAGAGAAGGAAGGGGAAAAAAAAGGGAAGTACTGGAGAGAGGGAGGGAGGGAAGATGATGCAAGTATGAATACATTCATCCCTCAAAGAAAAGAGTTGTTGATGACTAATAACTTAATGATCTCCATACAAAACTGAAAGTTTTTCTTTCTACCTTAAAAACACGCAAAGCAGAATTTTTTTCCTTTCACTTATCAAAAGATGTTTGATTTCTTACCTTCAAAGTCCACATCTCCAACTAATTTTGTCTTTCCTGTTACCGGATCATGGACATAGTTGATACCCACATCAATTACAGCAGCACCTTCTTTAACCATATCAGATGTAATCAGCTTTGGAATACCTGAAAAGAAAATAGAGTTGTGAAACACTCTAAGTAATACTCAAACTTTATTCTTGAGTTTAACAAAGGTTTGTACATCTAATGTTTCTGTTATCATTGAGTTTAAAAAATATGTAAAATATACCATTTTTAAGAGGCTAACTGCATTCTGGACATTTCTGATCAGGTAGAAGAACAAAGATGATTAGAGTGGCACATGGAGTCTTGTGGATGATAAGAGCTACTCTTTCACCTTGAAGATTGCTTACCTCACTTTTCCATGTGTATTCCTGTTTGAACAGCATTCTTTTGTATTCCATGTAACATAAATAGCATCAGAAGATTATGAACATGAAACAGACTCTTACAGATATGGAGTGAAATGGAATTAAAACTACTCAGAAATTGGGGGCAGAAGGAAAGAAGGGAGTGAGAAAATGGAAAATGAGGATAATAGTAAACCCATATTCCCTAGAGTTATGGTAAAGTGCCATTTATAAAGTGGCATTTTATCAACTCCAAACATGAAATGTTATCCTTTTTTTCTTGGTTTCCTTGATTTATTATATATATTACTCTGAAAGATGTAAGGTATATTAAGCTCTCTTCACTATGGCTTCATTCTGGTTGAAAGGTAGAACTATACGCATCTTATATCATCATGTTTCCTATAACTATTTTCAAACTTTATTTCAAGTATGACAGTATAAGCTAATGATGAATAAGGTTCAAATTTTTAAAAATAAGTGCTTTTACTAAGTCACTTTCAAACCTAGTAGGTTAAAACACCAATTATCATCATGTCTCATGGTTCTGTGAGTTGACTGAGTTCAGCTGGATCTACCTTGGGATCTTTCAGTGCATCTATATCTATTGATGTCCATTGAGGTCTTTTAAGAGAAATATTTATCAGTGCCATTTTCAAAATTGAATGAAGAATTTGGAAGTAGACACTGACATTAGGATAGTTATTTTATCTTTGTCTTCCCCTGGATTTATTTTTTGTTCTTTTTTTTTATTGTAAACAAATGGGATACATGTTGTTTCTCTGTTTGTACATGGAGTAAAGGCGTACCATTTGTGTAATCATAAATTTACATAGGGTAATGTTGTTTGATTCATTCTGTTATTTTTTTTCTATTTTGTTCTGCTCTACTCTATGCCAAGGGTAGGGCTGATTCTTACAGAGATCTTATGTGCTTCCTGTAACTCTTTGAATCCTGTCATGGCCATGAGAACAAGCTCAAGCTAGTCCACTAGAGGTTACAAGTCCTGTGGAGCAGAGATGAGTCATTTCAGCTGAGGGCACCTAGACTGATCAGTCCCTAGACTGATCACTAGCTCATGGTAAATGCCTGAATAATCCAAGAAAGACCAGTAGAATGAACCACGGCTAGCATAACTGACCAGGTGAACCACAGACTCAGGAAAAATTCTTTTTAAAAGGTGGTTGGCTAAGTTTGGGAGGTGTTATTTGTTTTTTAAAAATTCACATTAATAGTTGAATATCCCACATTTGCAAATGATATAAAATTGAAGAGGATAGGTATTAGATTGTCACTTTCAAATAATGGGATATAAGCAGCAAGAAGAATTTCAAGGGAAATAAGTGCATAATTCTTACCAGCTACTATACTTGATTGAAAAGTCACTTAAAACTAAGACAAATATGTCCAGATATAAGGGTATAATTTTTTCCTACTACATTTTTAGTAGATTCTTTCTGAAAAAGCTGGTTGTATTCCAGAGGCTGTTTTTAGAAGAGAACAATTAGATCAGTTCATAGTTCATTTCAATTGTTCAACTGTTTGACTCAACTGTTTATTATTAGTCTGTAGCAATATAAAGCTTAAACCACAAGGAAAAACACTATATTCCTAAACATATTGTTTAATTCATTAACCTGTATTTTTTCATAGCAAGACTTTCACAATGAAGGAAGCAATATGTTGATTTATAGTCTTCATACATCTAAGTTCCCTACCTCGTAGCGGACCCCTAACATAAAATTCACAGAGGGCAAGAAACAGTCACAGGCCACAAATAGTGCAGTGACTACACACTGAATGCCTCTAAAATAGAGGTGTATTTGAATAAACTCAGGCTTTTGATTTCAGGGGAAAAAACATAAAAACAAAATAATAACAATAATTTTGGAAGTGTCTTCAATATGATAAAGTGAATAAGGGATAGATTTACTCTCCATAGTTTCAAAGAGAGGAACGAAAGAAAGAAGGAGAACAAAGGAAGATAGTAGAATTTAGAGATCTTAAGGATAATAAAATATGCCACAAAGAGAAACTTTTTACTATCCTTATTCCTCAACAGAAACATTCAAAATAGGGTAAAAGAGCAATTGAATTGGGAAGTTAAGTTGTGGGGGACAGATTCCCCATATGGCCTTGGCCATATCCCTTCCCACTTGTAATTCTCACAATATGCCAAGAGAAGGAGGAAATGTCTGGGACAACCCAGTCTATGTCTTCATCTCTCTGAGAATAGAATGTTCTGTGATGCTCGAGGCTCGGCCATCCCAGTTGTGTCCAAGGTACATAAACTCAGGGTGGAATGTTTTAGGGGTTCTTCAGCTGTGGCAATGTGGAACATGCACAGAAGAGATTTCGTCTTCCCAGAGCAGTTTTCCTGAGCCTTGGGGGAATGACTTGCCATAGATCCTAGGCTTCTGTTTATTCTTGCTGTCTTTTCGTAAGAAATAAATCTGCTTTGCTTGATTTATTGTGAGTGTTCTGTGTCCCCAGACTCCTAAAAGCAGTAGAAATATGGGGATATCTTCTGTTCAGCACGGCTGTCCTTTGGTGTTGGAACTTCTGCAGCAGTTGGGTCTCCTCTAAGGTTCTGCCACATTTATGAACCTTTCCAGGAGTGATAACTTCCAATTCTAAGCCTTAAACATTCTCCTTTGTCTTTTCAAACATTTTTTTAAGTTTTTTTCTTTCTCTTTCCAACGAATTTATTGCTGAACATTTGTAGAATTCTGACTCTATCATTCTACTTAAGAAGGGAGAAAAATAATATTAGTGTTATGTTTTGCGTCATAAATGTTCCTCAAAGGCCCATATACTAATGGCTTTGTTGCCAGCCTATGGCACTATAAAGAGGTGGTGGAAACTTTAGAAAGTGGGGAGCTTCTTATAGTTTGACCTGGAATATAACTCAAAGGATCATATGTTGAAAGCTTGGTTCCCAATGCAGCAGTGTTCAGAGGTGGGGCTTTTGAGAAGTGTTTGGAACATGAGGACTCTAACCTTCTCAGTGCATTCATCCACTGATAGGTTCAAAACTGAATGAGCTATTGAGAGACTGTGGAAACTAGAGAAGGTGGGGCCTAATTGGAAGAAGTCATTCATTGGCTCATTATTCTCTATGACTTTGAAACCTTTGCTTTAAAACTCTCTCCTGTTGTGCTTACCAACCCAAAACTTTTACATTATGATCCTTACCCAATTGTAATAAAGACCCCACTTTAAAATAAACTTGGCTTAAAATTAAATCCAACATCTCAAAAATATCCCAACTTGGCCCCCACATGCCAAGATTCTGCTACATGCCAAGATTCTGGCTCTCTAAGAGGGGGGGGGCAGGGTCCACAATTTGTACAATTGGATGATGTCTGTGATTTAAATAGTTCTACCATGCCTATCTTCAATCTATGTGACATGGCTAAACCTGAAATAGGGAAGAGAGGCTCAGAATTAACTTTTGTAGGCTATTAGGAGCTGAGCTAGCACACCCCTGCTACCATGTCTGTTGAGGGAGTTGCCAGCCATGCTGGCAACCATAAACTCAAATTTGTCTTAGCAATGGATTGTTTGGGTGACATTTTGGAGGAGCCAGCATCCAACAACTTTGCGGATTGACAAACACCTACTCAAGAACTTCTCTTGATCATGATCCAAAACAAAGTCTCAACTTAGAAACTATGGGTGTCTCTGTGGCCTCTCAAGCCTCTTGCAGGGTCGGGGGGAAGCAGTTGGTCTGACTATGATGGTGAGCTAAGTCTTGTGTTGAGTCTGAACTCTAATTTCTTTTAATGGAAGCTCCTCACATGCTGAGTTTATTTATTTTTTCTATAAATAAGAAACCTTTTTTGGAATCTTTAGATTATCTGATTAGACTTGAAAAATATTTTATTCTTGGTGGAAATCAGTTTCCTTACAGATGACACTATTCATCTCTGCCTCTATCATTTTTTGCTGTATCTTTATAAAAAGGAAGGTCACAGGAGGGTGATAAGTTGATAAGTGTAAGCTGGATAAATCCATTTCTCAGACTAACACTGAGGACTGAGAAGTTCAGAAGTTTCTACTAAACTTCAGAAAATTGTTTGGTAAATTTTGCATTCATTTAGCAAAATACTTAGAGTCCTTCTCTGTCTTGTTTTGTCTGTTATATCTTCCCAGAACTTAACTGTATGTGGAGAACTGCAAATTAAGTCAAGTTTGTAGCTGTGGATGACTCACTATTAAACTGTGGGGAGCTGAGGCAGGAGTTAACAAGCAGCACTTTCAACTGACCATTCCTAGATTCTGCAGTATTGGCCTCTGTCTAAACCTAAGACCATTTCCCCTCTGATATGGACTTCTGTTTTTTACATATATTTACGCCATAACCCAAATTCTTATACCCACTATCTTTATAAATGGCATAATTTCACTAAAGAAATTTAAAAATTATAATAGCCATTTTAAAGAACTTTTGACAATAACAAAGATGTTCATTTGAGAGGAGCCTAAGGACAATAAAGGGATAAAATTCCAGACATCCAATAGTCTGCATCTTTTAACTTGTTTGAAGAAGTATCCAAAGGTATTCAGATTCCAAAACTGTTCCCTTAACACCTTAACAGAGAGTCCTTGGCTAAGGAAAAAAAAAAAAAAAAAGGTGAAAAACTTAATTTCCCTTTTAGATTCTTTCAAATCTCAACTCAAACCTAATGGTCTTTGTCCTTCAAATTCTCTTCTCCCACCTTGTTTCTCCATGTCCTTCCAACTTGTTCCTCTTACTTCTTGGCTAAACAAGTTCCTCAAGAGCAATAACCTCATAAAGTTAAAGCACCTCACTGTTGATTTTAAGACATAGTCTTATTTTAACTAAAATTCTTTTTTAACATTTTTCCAAAGCCTACCTGCCATAGAACTTGCAGAGAAATAAGGATTAGTTTTAGAACATAATAATTCAGGCTTTTATGTTAGCTTCACATCACTACAATGAAATATGCAAGATAGAATACTTGTAAAGGAAAGGAGGTTTATTTAGCTCAAAGTCTGGAAGGTTCAAAGTCCAAGAGCAGGTAAGCCCCATTTGTCCTTTAGTGAGGGCCTAACAGCAGATGGTATCACATCATGGTAGGAGTATATAGGAAAAGAAGTATCACATCTCAACAGAAAACCAGACAGAGCGAGAGGGGAAAGACTTGCTCCTTTTAGAAACTCTCCCTTTTGAAAACTACCAACAGGTTACAAGAGAAGATGCACCTTAATCCCTTTAGAAGGCATGCCCCCAGTGATCTAAGACCCTCTCATTAGTTCTTGCCTCTTGAAAGTGTTATCACTTCCCAATACTGTCACTCTGGAGACCAAGCTTTTAACACATGGACCTTTGGAAAGCATTGAAACCACATCCAAACCATAGTGGCTTCCAAATATCCATCTATTAATCCATGTGTTCAGGTGCAAAATAATTTCATGGAAAGGGAGAATTCAAATATTCAAATTTTATAAGAAAACAGAGGAACTTAGAAACTGTAGATAATGGACATCTTTTGGAAACTATCTCCAAAAGCATTCCGATGAACATAGAGTAGATTCTGACTCAGTTCTATAAGCAAAGAAAGGCTTGACCCATTGGGGAATTCAGGTATAGGCTATTTAAATCTCGATGCAGATAAAGGTCCAGCTCTCTAAACTTACCTTTAGTGAATGATTTTAAGCCAGAAATAGAAGGGTTAATTCACAAGAAAAACTAGAATGGACATCCATTATTACCCTGTTGAATATTTGAAAGGGCCTTAGCACAAAACATAAGAAGCCTTAGAATAAATTCACTGACTTACTCATAAAACAATTAGATACTCTCCATCATTAAACACAAAGGGGGAGTCACTTGATGAAGACATTTGTAGATACTGTAAATAGAGAACTATTTGGGGGGAAATACTTAAAACTGAAGACTATAAGAATCAAAATGTTCTGTAGAGAAGTCAAATGTCCAGTTTCTCATTTTACCCTTAAATTTACCAGGGGGAATTTCTCACAAAGTTAAAAGACAACCTTTTGACTGATGTGTGCACTATTTTATTAGTCGAAAAGCCTGCTATTATTAGTCAACATCTCCCTTACAGTAAGCAAACTATGCAAGGGTGGTGTCTCTAAATCTGCAGACATTTCTCATGTCTTGGTCCTGAACAGAGGTACCATATGCGTAGAGAGACTCCCTATTCATAATAAGGTCACAGTTACGTTGGATAGTGATTTAAATTTATTAGTACCATAATGTCTAGGTGAAGCCTAAGTTGATGATCCCAAAGAGGTGCCAGAATTTTGGTGGGTAAAATTTTGAGGATGTTGACTGAGTTGACAAATTATTGGGGTTGAACCTATCCATGTTCTGACTGACTTCTTTATACCTCTATCTAAATTTATGTGATACCCTCTTAAATCACAAGATAAAGTCTAAAAAAAAGAGTGAACTTATTCTTAAAACACTCATTCTCCCTGTCAAAAAATCCCAAGGAATGGGGATATAGATTCATTCAGGGCCCTAGAGAGTCACACATAGAATATTCAATCCCTGCTTCCTTGTAGTGGCAAATTTAAATTCTGTTTTACCTTTGGCTTCCTGAGGTTATGTATTTTACAATGTTAGATGTGTACTTTGCTCTCTTTAGTGTCTTTCTAGATCAAAATAATGTACAATTGCCTTCTGGATATATCAACACTATACCTGTGGTCCTTATGTCCTAGGAGTTTACTAAAGCACCCTTATACTTCTTAAAAAAATTTTTTTTTGGTACTCAGAATTGAATCCAGGGATACTTTACCACTGAGCATATCCTAGTCCTTCATATTTTTTATTTTAAGACAGTCTTGTTAAGTTGCTTAGGGCCTCACTACATTGCTGAGACTGGACTAGAACTTGATATTCTCCTGTCTCTGCTTGCTGAGCTGCTGGAATTACAGGTGTGGGCCACCATGCATGGCATAATCAAACTTATTATAAGTCCCTAATCAGGACCTGAATAATCTGAAATTTCCCTGTAATTCCACTCTTGCCATATTAATAAGGATTTGAGGTAGAACATTTATTTCAGCAGATAGGAACCAGCCTCTGAATTTGAAGTTTCTAAGAGTTCAAAATATTTTTATGTTGTTGGTCCATCAGCAGATGCATTTCTATAGTACATAGGTAATGAAAACTATTAAAATATAATGATCTAGCTATTAAATTTTATAATAACACCTGATGTTGTAAACACCTACTTTGATATTTAGTAATTTTTCAGAACTTTTATCAGTCATCTGAGTTTCCGATAAAATATAATCATCTCTAAATTCTGGGTCACTCCATAACATATATTGAATTTTGACATGCTTATATCATTAAAAAAATCTGCCTTACAAATATAATTATACATGACAGCTTAAGATAGGTTTATATAGATAAGTTTGTTGTATTTTCATTCCAAGCTAATTAGTCCATATATGATTTTTTTTGGCAGAAGAAAATATTTATTAATGTGAAATTGCAAAATTAATTTGGATAACTATATTAAGGTGAAATATTCTCATCAGAAAACTCAGTAAGATTTACTGAAGATTTTTCTGATCTGGGTGAAATCTCTAATTTACAGATAGATTAAAGAAAGTACTACCTTCAAGGAATCACACCACTTGCTTTCACAATAGGTCATACAAATCTGTGATTTTATGATTCCTTATATAAAAATGTAAAATAATTTACCAGGGTTGCCTTAGCAAAATATACTGAGCAAAGTAACGTTTAAAAATGATAGTAATATCTAACCTTGGTTCTTGTACTCCTACGAAAGAAAATTTAAAGTCAGACACAAAAAGCCATGCAGGAGAAATTTATTATAAGTGAAAGTGAGGGGAAAGTAGAGTAAAAGCAAAGTGAGGCTTGAACACAAAGCACAGGAGTGTAGAGCAGAGAAAGACAGAGAGAAAGAAGACTGTCTCTGAGCAGAGTATGACAGAGGCGACAACAGTGCCTCCAAATTTATTCTGTTTGATATTGACCAGGAGAACTGGGGACACTTCTATACTCTTTGCCATTGTCCTCCTTTATGTTGGGTGGTGGAGTTTTTGACCTTAGTTGGTCCTCTCTGGAACTATGTGGCCCTCCTATTTTGGGGGGCTTCACCTATAAGTCAAACCCATGTTAATGTGGGCATTGGGGTCAACAATTGGTCAGAATTTACCTTGTGTATCTGAGCTACTAAAGGAATCTTCCTTCCCAGACAAATGGAGACATCTATAACCATAATTCCTAGATTCACATCAATATCAATGGACCCTGTCAAGAGTTAGTCCCATTAATCCCTTTCTTTTGATGTATTTTCCCATCAGTTCCTTTGTTTCTGTTTATTTTCTACAAATTAACTACCACCATTTGATTGCTCATCCACTCTGAGATAGTTTAAAACAGACCCTAAAGTAATTTAAAGAACATTTGTGACCTTACCATGCATTTCAGTGCTCATTGCTAGCTACTACCTAACATAGGCATTAAATTTCCTTTATATGAAGGTGTAACAATTACCTCTCGAGTGTGAGGCTCTATTCTTGTTCTCACCAATTAGAGCACCAAATGGGTATGTCAATTTGATAATCTCGGAATTTAGTTCACATGAATAAAAAAATTAGTCCCTTCCCTATAGATCCTCCTATCCTAGTCATCTTTAAGTCTTTATGAAATAGCTCAGTGAAGGCATCCTGATAAAAGGACGCACCATATTTACACATCACTTTAATTAGTAGAGTTCAAAGGACTGTGCAAACATTACCTAATTAAACTTCACAACAATTCAGTGAAGCAAGAGAAGGTTTACCCATTATCCTCATTCACAGAAAAGATTTTGAGGTGCTGAGAGGCTAAATGATTTCTTAGTTTCACAATGATGAGTCAGAGGTGAGTCTGGGAACAAGACCAGAGCTCTGGTTCGGATATTAAAGTAACACCAGGGAAATGCTTATTCAGGAGGATCACTCCTTCAGCTGGAATTTATCCTACTACTTAAATAATAAGAGTAATTGCAATGGAATTTATATGAATGTGTAAGTTTCTTTCTAGATTAGAAAAACTTTCTTCAGCATTATTTGCTTTGAAGACAATCATATAGTGGTTAAATGCAACCTAGCTAAATAGAGCCCACACTAATAGGGCAAGCATCTTCTCCCATGGGTTTTCCTATTATCTCTAGGAAATTTCAAGAAGTGTTATAAACCAGAGTCAGTCACAGTGTCCACATTATCTTTTAAAAAAAATTTCTGGCTTTTTGGGTTCCTATGTGACACCTGTTAAGAGACTAATGTCCATGCCGAGGACAGCATGTGGATGCTCCCAAAGATTTTACCTCTTGAGGTAATCAGAACAGTACTATGTTTCTTATGGAGAGTGGACCAGCATGGTCCTGATCTGTGCCATATTTGATCAGTTGGGAATACAGAATCTCTTTGTATTTAGAAATTCATAGAATTATTCTTGAGTAGTTTCATCAGCTTCTTTCTTGAAACTTTTTTTGTCCTGCAATGTCAATAGACCTGTGGTGTCCAGATACATCCCTTTTCTCCTTTTAGTCCCTACAAAAAGATACTGATGCAATTGGGTTATGCATAGAGCTTGGAGGGCAGTGGGGTAAATAGGTCAACGTCTATATTATCAACTGCCATGTTAATCACAGAATACCAAAGTAGAGTGGAATGGGTCTCAAACATTTTTAACTCTTTATTTAAAATAAATATTTGCCGAGTTCAGGATATAAAATGACCGAAATAAGGAGAAATGCACTAGCTGAACAGAGGAGGAGCCCTGCAACCAGACAAAAGCCCTTAGGCTTCCTGGAACCCCATTTGAAAACCAATGAGTCTAATCTTTCTATCTTAAAGATGTAGCTCCTTTTACATCTAGTAATAGATACAAATAAGACCTGATATTATAGACAAGCAATCCAGATACTCTAGATAATACATACAATTAAACTCTAATTTATAAGAAACATACAATTTTTATAATCCCAGTTAGTTCCTTCATATTTAGTGTTAGACCCTTCCTTCCACATCCTTGGAGCATTTCAGCAGCAGCTACAGCATTATGTGCTCATTGATTCATAAAAGTGATACAGACAAGAAAGAGAGGTGTGGAGAGTGGATGAGCCCCCTTCATTGGCTGATCCTGCAGCAATGGCAAAACAAAGCCTGGGAAATATTTCTTGTCAAAGGCAAGGGTGTTATCAGCCTTGACTCTAAGTTCTAATGCTAACAGTTATCAGATGCCTCAGGACAATGTGTTTCATGGGTGCAGCAGAATGTTCTTAGTATAGATGCAAAAAATGTTTGTGGTTCTAACTTTTTAGTGCACAAAGAAGCCTCTGGCAACTCACAAGCCTTAAGCAATTTACAGAGCCCTTATAGTTTAACTTCCTGATTATGAGACTCCATATAATAAACTTTTGGAGGTAGTTCTAGGTCAATGTTCCTCCATCAGAGTGCTGTGTCCCATCTGGCCCCAACTTTACTTGACAATGTCTCTGTGTTTTCTCCATCTCCAGTTGCCCCTACTTGAGAATCCTTTGTTAGGCTGCGTGGGTCACAGCAGAGAAGAAAAAACTTTCTAGTTTCTGGATTTCAAAAGTCTAATGCATTATAAGGACAAAAGAACTCAAACCAGAAAATGGAAGGTTTAAGTAAGAAAGATCAGGAGACTTGAAGAAGAAGAGGTGAAAAGTTTCAACACTACAGATTCCCAGGGAAAGATATTCTCTAGTCAATGTGCCCTGGGCTGTGTCTTGGAGAGTTAGCCAAATCTCAATATTGATTGGGGATATCCAAAAGCAAAGAGGTATTTTCCCTACAACCTATGCAGTAAAAAACACAGTGATCTCAAATAATAAAATGGATGGAAAGACAGTTTAGGCAGATGACTTTGATGCTTTCATAAAGTCTGGAGTAGAGACCCCATCATACTCACAAACACACAAGTAAGTTAGTCAACATATAAATACAACAATAAATCAATAATGGATAAATGGGGACCAGACTAGTGTGTCAATACCCCACCAAACCACAGACTTATAAGTTATAGAGTTATAGTAATAATGACTGTTTTTTTAGCTACTAAGTTTTGACATGATTGGTACTACAATGATAGCAACAAGTAAAAATTAAATAGTATAGAAAAATAGCATATAATATGTACAAATAACACAGAAATAACATAGAAAGTAGAAAAAAATAAAAGGAAAGGAAATTCACTTATGTTACTACTACTCAAGTACATCCAATGGAAATACCTGGCATATTTGCTTCAAGTACTTTTTAAGTTTGTACTTCAAAAATGTTAAACAATTTAATGTAAATCCATTGCCCTTTAAAATATAAGAATTACAGAAAAAGATAAAGCATCTCTCAAACTTAATCTAAATTCTCATCCTTTTACTAGATGTATGTATGTATGTTTTTCTTATCTTCTAATTTTTCCTCATTCCTTTATCTGTATCATGTACCCATAAAATATAAAATACATAAAAAACAATGAGATGTTTTTGAAACATGGGAATGAAAAAAGGGAGAAGCACATACATACCAGATGTAAGTTACTTGGAATATTCTAGTTCTTGGGGTGGAGGAGTAAGTACATAGGTATTCATGATTACATTTTTTTTTTGTATTGGGGATTGTGTATATTTAATACACAACCACTGAGCTACACCCCAGCCCTTTTATTTTTTGTTTTGAAACAGGGTCTTTCTCACTAAATTGCTGAGTCTGGCCTTGCACTTGCTGTAGTCTCTCAAGTTGCTGAGATTATGGGAATAAACCACCATGCCAAACTTCATGATCACATTCTTATATTGACCATATATTCTGCAAGCTTGCTAGACTAATTTATAAATTCTATTAGTTTTTTTGTAGATTCCATTACGTTTTCTACAATCATGTTGCCTAAAAATGAAGATAAATTTTATTAGTTCTTTTCCAATCTAGATCCATTATATTACTTTTCTTTTTCTATTTGCACCAGATAGAACCTCCAATAGCACTGTTGGGAGGGAATATCTTTGTCTTGTTCCTGATTTTAGGGGAAAGCATTCTTTGTTTGCCATTAATATGATGTTAGTTGTAAGGTTTCCACAGATGCTCTTCATCAGGTTGCTTCTATTCCCAGGCTGCTGAGTTATTATTATTCTCATTTATAAATCAGAATAGATGATGGATTTTGTTAAATGTGATATCTGAGGTTATGAATCTTTAAAAAAATTGTGTTTATTTTGTTTTTGTTCGTTACAATAATTGATTTTCAAATGTAAGCTTAATCTTATATCTGTGTGATAAACATTAGTCATAATGTGTTATTATTTGATAAACTAGATTAAATTTGGATTAAACTTTTGAAACTACTGAGGTGTGACCGACATACAAAAAGACTGTATACATTTAATATACACAACTTAATGAGTTTAGAGATAACTACATGTATTATCACAATCAATACCATAAATATATCTATTGCCTAGAAAAATTCCTTCTGACCTCCTTTTAGTTTTACTTTATCTTATATATTTTAGAAGGATAAAAACACTTCACATAAGGCCTGTCCTATTAGCAAATTTTGACCTGTGCAATAGTATTTTTAATTAGAGGCACTAAGCTGTAAGTGGTTCTCTTTCATTATATAAGTAAAATGTTATACCATTTGACAACCTTTCCCCTTGCACCTGGCTAGCCCCTGGAAACCACCATTCTATATTCTGCTTCTGTGAGTTTGATTATTTTAGATTCCACATATGAGTGGAACCATGTAGTATTTGGTGCTCTATGTTTGGCTTATTGTCCTCCAGGTTCATTACTATTGCCACAAATAGTAAAATTTTCTACCTTTTATGGCTTCATAATAGTCTATATTCTTTTCATATGTATATTGCCATTTGTGCATCTTCTTTGGAGAAATGTCTGTTCAGTCCTTTGCCAATTTTTAAATCTGATTGTGTGTTTGTGTGTTTGTGTGTGTGTGTGCGTGCGCGCACGCGCGCACGCATTTGTGGGTTTCTATTAAGTTGTTTGAGTTCCTAATACATTTTGGATGCTAATACTTTATCAGATATATTATTTGCAAAGTGTCTGCCCCATTCCACAGGTTGCTTTCTTCATTTCTTAGATTGCTTCCTTTGCTGTGCAAAAGTTTTCTGGTTTGCACTTGTCTATGTTTGCTTCTGTTGCCTGTGCTTTTGGTGTCAAAAAATGAGATTACTGCCAAGGACAATATCAATCAAAGATCCTTTCCCCTGTTTTCTCTAGGAGTTTCAAAACTTCAGGTCTTATATTTAATTGTTCAGTCCATTTTGACTTAATTTTTGTATATCGTTTAAGATAAGAGTATAATTAATTCTTTTTTGCAAGTGGATATCCATTTTCCAAAGGGGTCATTAACTGAAGATGCTATTCTTTCTACATTGCATATTCTTGGCACCCTCACCTAAGATCTGTAAATGTATAGGTTTACTTATGGGGTCTCCATTCTGTTCTACTGGTCTATTTCTGTTTTTATGTCAGTACCAAATATTTTTTTATTATTGTAGCATTATAACATATTTTGAAATCATGCTGGTAAAGGAAGGGGATCAGGGAGAGGGATGAGGGGGAGAAAGGAAAATACTGGGGAATAAAATAGAGCAAATTATGTGCATGTCACAATAAATGCACTATTATGTGTAATTTAATGCACTAATAAAAAAGAAAGCACATACCTACTGCTTTGTTTTTGCTCAACATTGCTTTGGCCATTTGGGGTATTTTATGGTTTCTTGTGAAGTTTAGAATTTATTTTTCAACTTCTGTAAAAAATATCCTTCAGATTGTGATAAGGATTGTACTAAATCTGTAGGTGGCTTTGAGCATTATGGACAATTAAACAACACTAATTTCTATAATCAATAAACATGGGATATCTTTCCATATGTGCCTTTAATTTATTTCCATTTAAATTGTTTCAAATGAGAAATCTGGTATTATCCTTATATTTCTCTTCTTTATGTAACATATCTTTTTTTTTTCTTCTGGATGCTTTTAACATTTTTCTTCACTACAGGTTTAGATCAGTTTAATGATGATCTCACTTATTCTAGTTTTCTTTATTCTTCCTGTACTTGGTTTTTACTGAACTTATTAGAAATGTGGACTTACATTTTTCAACAAATTAGAAATATATGTGCTCATTATTTCTTCAAATATTTTTCCTGTTTCTTCCATCTCTTCCATCATTTAAGGACTCCAAGTACAGGCAAATCAAATTGAATTTGTTCTATAACTTACTAATGATTATATTGATCTTTTTTATTATTTTCTTCTCTGTTTTTGATTTTGAATTGTTTCATTGCTAAGTTTCAAGTTCACCAATCTTTCCTCTGCAAGGATTAATCTATCATTAAAACTATTCCATGTATTTTTCATCTCTGACATTATACTTTAAATTTCTAAAATTCCATTTGTATCTTTTTAATATTTTCTATGTCTAACTTTTTGAACATCTGAAATAAAATAATAATAATATCAATATCTTTGATAATTTCAGTATTTGTGTCAGTTCAGGGTCAGTTGCTGTTGATTGGTGTGCTTACTATGAACTACATTTCTCTGCTAATTTGTATGCCTGGTAATTTTTTATTAGAAGCCAGATTATGTGAATTTTACCTCACCAGTGCTGATTATTTTGCATTCCTATAATTTTGCTTAATCTGTTATTCTTCATACTGTTAAGTTACTCAGAAACATTTTGGAGCTTTGGGGTCTGACATGTGATATTTATTAGTCAGAACTAAATGTTCATTCTTGGGCAAATTATGTGTATTCTACCAAATTCCCTGGAAATTTTAATGGTTATTACTGAATAGTCAATATTCCTGTGTGAGTACTTGGCACTGTTATCTCTAATTCCTTTCAGCTGATTCTTTCTCTACCATGGATAATTTCATATATACCTGCACCCTGAGTACTATGATGGCCTTCTGAAGAGCTTACTATTTTCTCTGTGAAACCTCTTTTCCAGTTTCTTGTCCTGTGAACTCTAGTCACTTTGGTTTTCCCAGTGCCTCACCTTAGAGAGTTCACCAAGCTTTCCTAGGATATCCCATCCCCATGATGTAGCCTTGAAACTTTCTCAATATATTCAACTGAGGCAACCAAAGTACTCACCTTGTTTGATTTTCGCATCTTAGGGATCACTTTTCTAAACTGCCTGATGTCTATTACATGTAAACTGTTGTTTCATATTTTTTTCTGGGGTCTCTGTTGCTACTGTTGCAGGCAAGAGAGCAAATATGATCCATTATTACATATTGATCAGAAGGACAACTCTCATATCATATTATTATAAATGAATTCACTTAAAGTTCATACTAATAACCATAGACCTAGATTGTTCCTCTAAACTGCTATCCATTGAATATATGTACAATATTGTCTATATGTATTCTACTGAAGAACATTTTAGCTGTTCTTTTTAAACATCTAGGGGGAAACAGAATGCCTAGGTCATATGCTGTGCTCATTTTCAGATTTAATAGCACTGTCAAGTTACTTTCTGGAGTGACTGTAATAAAACACATCTTCATCAACAGCACATGCAAATATAGGCTTTCCTAAATCCTTGCCAACATTTGATATTGACAAGCTTTTTATTCTTTGCCAATCTCAAGGTGTGACAAAAAGTGTCTCAATTTTGTATTGATTCATACCTGCCTAGTTATTTATGACATTGAGCAATTTTTCATATTTATTGGCCCTTTAAATATCCTCTACAACTGTGTCACATCCACAGAAATGTGCAGACCTCAAGAACTCCTCCAAATTCCTTTGGTGCTCATGCTAGCTCTCCTAGTCCTCACTAGGAGAGGACTGTGTGCTGCTCTCACCAAGGAGAAGAGGAAGCTGATCCAGAAGTCTAAGCTGGCTGAACAGGGCAAACACTACAATCACACTGTTACCTGTATGAAGGTTGTTACCAAGCAGGGCACTCAGCTGCCCAATGAGGAGAACATTCTACTCTTGGTAGCCTGTAAGAGCATCTTTGAGGGTCACACATCTGCCTGGAGGGTCATCTCTAGAATCAAGCAGAATACAAACACCTCCGACAAGAAGTTGCAGTTGATTAAGTACTACTGAGACAAAGTGGAATCAGAACTGAGGTCCATCTGCACCATGGTTCTGGAATTGTTTGATAAATACTTAATAGTCAATGGAAATAATTCAGAGTAAGGTCTTCTATCTAAAAATGAAGGGAGATTACTTCTGATGCTTGCCAAATTTGTATGCAGTGATGATCAAAAACACACAGTAGAACTTAATCAAGAGGCATTTGATATAAACACATCCAGTCTGACTGAGGTGGCACTTTTCTGCAATTTTCTGAGATCCTTAATAACCCTGAACTTGCCTGCACACTGACTAAAATGGCCTTTGATAAGGCTATTGTAGAACTTGATACACCAAATGAAGATTCAGGTGGAAACAGCACCCTTGTCATGCAATTACTCTGAGACCACTTAACATTATGGACATTGGACAGCGTAGGAGAGAAATGTGATGCAGATAAAAGGGCCAATAACTAAATGAATATAGGGTATTATCCTTCTTCCCTTTTTCCATATCTATATTCCATTTTCTACTTGGATTTCCTATAGCAAAGAATGCCATCCATGTGTATGGAATTAGTTGTTAATAGTCTTCACACTGCAGCTTTGGGAAAATTCCATCCCTCAATTTGTATTTTACTTGACCTTCAGAGCAAAATATTAATAGCTTCATTTCACAGATTTATTTCATAAGTAATTTCCATATACTTATGTAGAGCACTAAAAGTGTATCTGGTATTTAAATAATCTGAACCAGTTCTTCAAATGATTGCTTTGCATAATTGTAAAGAATGAAAAAGTAGTTAATTAGAATTTTTTAAATGTTCTACATCACTTAATTTTTACATTTGCTCCTTTATACTTCTTCGGGGGTTTCCTTTCAGTGAGCAACATTTCTATGCTCTTATTGTATTCCTTTTGGGGAAGAATCCAGAGTATTAGATTAAATGGAAAAGCACTTGATGTTTCTGGGCCAAGAGTCACAAACTGAAATGCCATCTGCATCATATATTAGGTAAGTCATGTCTATCTGTGAGTACAGAAAGTTTCCTTATTTAATCTCCATTTGCTGCTGATCAAGTTAACAACTTCCTTTCCCCTCCCCCCAAAATTTTCACTTACACCTTCTGTCTCTGTAGTTCTAATAATCACCTTACTATATTATAGAAATAGTATGTTGCTATCAGGATACAAGCACTACTTTTGGAAAATTGAAGTTCATGTCATTTAAAAATGCATGAATTATAAAAGGGAAATAAAGTACACACGTACAATTCTATGCAGATTTATACAAATATGTGAGAGTCTAGTTTGACTAATGATTGTTGCTCAAGAGAGTCAAACTACAAGTGTGGGTTTCTAGTCAATGATTTAGTCTCCCAAAAGCCTTGTAAAAATGTTTTGCTCTATGTAACAATTAAAAATTATAAAATAAAACTGTATTTTATAAGGAAAAAATGACCCAATTCCATAAGTTGTCCTTTTTAAAATAATATTTTTATATTTTCTATTTTGATTTTTTTAAAAAAATATCTATATACTGGGCAGTAATTCTTTATTAATCATGCTACTATTTTCTCCCAATGTTTGTGTCTAGTTTACCTGTGGATTTTTACTTGTGTCTGTGTATTTGTACCTTTTCTAAGAAAGTCTTATCTGCTTTAAATTCAGAAAGATATTCTCAATTAATCCTCCAAAAATTAAGCTTTACTTCTTTTTTTTTTTTTTTTTTTTTTACTTTGTGCTTTTTTTTTTTTCCCACCTAGAATTAACTTCTTTGTTTTGTGTGAGGTGGGGAGCTAATGAGATTATTTTCCTAAAAGGAAAGTCAAATGTTTTAACAGTATTTATTGAATTATTCATTTTTCCCCTCAGAAAAACTATATGGAAATAATATCACTCTGAGTAAATATATGTGCATGTTGTACATGTCTGCGTTTTTTTGTTTTCTTCCATTTTCTTGTGCCCATGCCATAATTTTAATTACTAGCACTTCACAGTATGAGAGCTAATAAATAAAGTACTACTATTTAGAAAATAACTAACATTTTCTGAGCAAATATATCATGTTAGTGTTCTGATTCCTTTAAGTATATTATCTTTGTTAAGCTTTAGAACAATATATAATGTAGATGTTGCTATTATTATCACTTTAGAAATGAGGAAAGAGGAAGGAAGAGATTAAGTAACTTGTATTTAGGTAGCGAGGTTGCACAATTAGCAAATGGGAAAGTTAAAAGCACAATTTTAAAGAGTCTACTTCATTGTTTATTTTTTTCAGTTATTCCTTACATTTACAAATAAGGTGATCATATATTTCATGGCCCAAAATGGGACAATTTTGAGACAATTATGGGGGTCCTAAAAATAAGTCCCAAGTCATGAAACTATTTCAAACAAATCATGATATATGATCAAATTATTTATAGTATATCTTTTCTTTGAAATGAATCTTAATTTTTCCTTACAAAATTGTAAAACTTTAGAGGGTAATGAATTTATAGTTAATATAGGAATAATTAACACCCTTTTGTGAATATATTCTCCCATTCTATATCATCTCTATTTGTTCAGACTTTTCCCTTTGATTATATTTCACACTTTCTTTGTATATTCTTATTTCTATTTGGTTTTATTCCTATGAACAACTCTTTTACTATTATGAGTGGAGAAATTGTTCTGTTACATTGTCTAATTGATATCTGTGAATACTATTTAAATTTATGTTGTTATGTTCAGCAACCTTGTTGAACTTTATCATTAGGTCTAATATTTTATCATTTGACTTACTTAAGCTTTGTAGGTTAACAATCATATCTTCAAATAAACATCATCTTATCTTTCAAATCTTTATCTTCTAATTCAAATTTATGAATCAAAACTTTCCTCCTTATGTGTTGATTATCTCAGGTGTTTTATTATAATGACAGTTCACTAATAGATGGAATACTCAAATGATCTACAGATTCAGGGCAATTCAGGTTATAATCTCAGCGATATTTTTGACTTGTACAAATTTATGATCTATACTTCTTCCTTGCAACCTGCTTTTATGCTGTGCATTGAATTCAGAGCATTGTACATGATAAGCATGAGGTCTACTGCTGTGCTACACCCTATCCCCTACAATCTACTATTAAAATTCATATGGAAAATGATAAATATGGGATATTTTTCACTTAATGAGTTCTTTTTTAATTCCCTATAATATTTTGATGTTTTTATTATAGAAGTGTTTTGATTCTTTTTCTTAAATTTATTCTGGAGTATTTTGTTATTTTTAGAATTGTTCTCTTAATTTCATTTTGAGATTTTTTATTGCTAAGATATAGGAATGCAAGTAATTTTTACAAATTGTATCTTGTAGACTGGAATATTGCTGAACTTCTTTTATTAGCTCTAATAGTTTTTATTGAACTCCTTAGAATTTTCTATATATAAAGTCATGCCACATACCAATAGACATAGTTGTAATTCTTCTTTTCCAATTAGTATTCCTTTTATTACTTTCCTTGCCCTGAGTAAAACCTCTAGTTACAAATTATGTAAAAGGAATAAGAATGAACATATTTATATTCTTCTTGATCTTGGGGAAATGATTCAGTCTTTCATTAATAAACAAGATTTTCATTGTGGGCTTTTTCAAAGATTAGGAAAGTTGCCTTCTAGGTTCAGTTTATTGAGAGTTTTAAGTTGGAAGAATGTTGGGTTTTGTTGGCTACTTCTCCAAAGTATAATGAGATGATCATATGGTTTTCATCCTTTATTCTGATGATTGTTCTATTGCATTACATTATTCATTTTGTATATTAAAGAAATACTCTATTCCTAGGATAAAGTCCAGTTGGGTATGGTATAAAATACTTTTTACTTAAAGCTGGATTCAGTTTGTTGGGAATTTGTTGAAGATATTTAGATATATATTTTATAAAGGATTTTGGTCTATCATTTTGTTTTAGAGCAATATTAACCTCCAAAAGTGACTAGGAAAATGCTCTGAACTCTTCCATTTTGGAAGAGTTTTGGAATGTGTTATACTAATTTTTTTTTTTAAGAATATGGTAGTATTAGTCAGTGAAGGCATTCCAGCCTGGGTTTTTCTTTATTAAAGAAAGCTTATAAATGACTAATTCAGTCTCTTTACTTGTTATAAGTTTACTCAGGCTTTCTATTTCTTCTTGATTAAGTTTCACTAGTTTGTATCTAAGAACTTGTCCATTTACCAACAATTATGCAACTCTTTTCCTTTTCATGAGATTGGGAATAAAAGGTGGAAAAATGTATTCTGCCTAAGAACTAAAGAAATCTGTGCTATTTAAAAAACAACAATAAGGATAAACTGAAGACATAGAACATACTGTGAAGTAAAAGATGACAAAAAAATTTAAAACTCCAAAAAGCAGAAAGGACACGTAAGGAGATAAATGAATTTAGAATATAACATGCTTCTCAATTTTTAGAGAAAATATTGAATTAAGGAAATTTGTAATGGAGCAGTAGCATATATCAAAATTTTGGGGGCAACTCTAAAAAAATACATGTAAAATTGAGGACTTAAACTCTAGAAAGGTGATAGAATGAAATGAAATAAAATACCTGAATAATGCAAAGGAAGACAGAAATAAAGGGCGGGAGTACATGGTCAGGAAAGAAGAGAAGATTCTTCCTTACAGAAGAATTCCTAACGAGTACAGTCTCTCCCTTCCTGAAGGTGATACTTAGTCCCCGGACCCATTCGAGTGTGGGAAATTTGCTTCCAAAGAAGAAATTAGGAAAAGGGGAAAATAAAAACATTATACTGGAGAAATTTGGCAGACACAATTTCAAGGCATGTGAATGAATATCAGGCATTCCCTGACAGAATGTGATAGGAAGGGCACTTCAACTCCACTTAAATTCTTCCACATGATTCAGATTCCCATATAGTCATGAGGAAAACATTAGAAAAATCCAAATCAAAGACTATTCCATAAGCACCCAACAGATGTTCTTCTAAACTGTCAAAGTCAGGGAAAACAAGACAATATTAACAAATTGTTATAGATCAGAGGAGATAAAGGACATTGATGGAAGACTGGTGAAAGCTGAATGAAGACTATAGTTTAGTGGTTAGCACTGTACCAATGTTGATTTCTAGTTTTGACAAGTGTACTACAATTATGTAGCATGTGAACATTAGGGGAAACAGAACAAAAGGTCAGATGCAGGAACTTTCACTAGTGCTCACACGAATATTTTGTAAATCTAAAATTATTCTAAACTTAATACTTGATTTTTAAAAATACAGGGTAAATAAAATAGTAAGATAGCAGGCTTAAATGCAACTACAGTAAGAATGACAGTAAATTTAAATTAAATAAACACTAATTAAGAGTCAAATATTATGAGATTGTACTAGACATCTACGCTGCTTAACAAAATCCACTTGAAATATTAAACCCTAGGTATTCTGAAATTAAAGAATTGAACGTGCTATATCATGCAAAAACTAAAAGAAACCAAACATAACTATATTAATATGATAATTATTAATAGTGATGAATGTTATTAATGTGTTTATTAAGAACTGACCTATTTATGAAGGTCTTTGTTATACATTAGGCCTTCTGCAAAGAAGTAATCTTAGAAAGATTGATTCAGAATATATAGGAGGCAATTCTACAAGAGTCAAAACAATCATTAAATTTTATGAAATTAATAACATTATCAAACATACCAAGCAAAATGGAGAGACCAAAAAAGAGCCATAGACAAATACATAACAATAGCCAAGGATTCTAACTCATTCAATGGACAAATAGTGAAAAAAAATCAGTAATAGTATGAAAGAGTTAAGCAACACAATCAACAAACTTGGCTGTCTCTTCACCCAGAAATTGCATAAATCACATTTTTTGAGGGTATCAGAACCATTTCTAAAAGAGATTAAAGCTGATGTGGTGCTCTCATCTGGAATCCCAGTGACTCAGAAGCTGAGGCAGGAGAATGGCAAGTTTGACACCAATCCCAGCAAACTGTAACAAGACCCTGTTTCAAAATAAAAAGGACTGGGGATAAAGCTCAGTGGTAAAGAACCCCTGAGTTCAATCCCAGGATCAACAAAACAAAAGCAACCAAAAGAGTAGAAGAGACTATATATGGGCCATGAAGATTATATCAAAAATTTTTGAAATGTTGAAATGTTACAGAGAACATATTCTGATCATCAAAATTTTATGATGATTTATAATTTTCCTAGTTGAAATGATATTTTTGCTTTGGTTTATAACTCATTACTCAACTTCCCGAATTTTGCTTTCAAAATATCAGTCATCGTTCTGTTTTCATATCAGTATAACCATTCATATCTAGTATTGTGACAGGTTGACATATTTGACTCCATGGAAATGTTATAGGCCAGGCTATCTGGGCAATGACTAAACAGACTCCATTTTACCCTGAGACTCCATGTTATGTAGGAAATGCTTCTGTGGGAATAGCCCACCTCTGAACCCATGAACAGTTGCTTAGCATAGCATGTTTGGCAACACAAAATGGCAATTCTTATATAATATAAAATTGCTCTCTTTTTGATTCCTATTTTTCTTAGACAATGTACCATGTCAACAGTGATTGTCTAGATGTTAATAACCATTCTTCAATTTGTACCCAACTCAGGTCATTTTGACCCACTTCCCTTTCTGCTTATGATTTTAGATCTCATGATGTTAGTTTGTAGTTTTGAATTATAGCAACAGACACGATTGATGCACTGACTTATGGTATAAAAACCTCTGTAACCCTATGATCAGGGTTGTTCTCCCAATAGCCATTTTTGGGGCATTGTGTGAGACAACCAGCTGGCTAATAAAGACTCAAATTTGGACTTCACAGTGGTGATCGGTCTGTTCTTAAGTTGTGCCCCACAAAAGTATGATCATATTTTCATAGAGATAGTGTAATGTATAAAGCTGTTCCCCCTGACCTTTCTGGTGTAGCCATTTTCACTGCCTCCCACACACTTGTCAATCTGCGAACATCCTAGCTAGCTATTGGTTCATCAGTCAGCTTGCAAGTATCCTTCTCCGATATTGGTCCCCTGTTAGCCCAGCGGAATTCAATTGCTTTACTGTAGCTACCCTGCCATCTTTTCTCATCCTTCTGTCTCTCCTCCTCACTTTCTTTATCCTCCTGGCTTTCACACTCTCTCTAGCGCATGCCCTTTCTCATTCTCTTTCTTTCCCTCTCATTTTCTCTCTTACCCTGCAGGGAGACACTCTGTTTGCTTGATAAACTCCCTTATGTGATTCCCCGTGTCTGGTGTGGTTTCTGTGGGATTCCTTACATTGTGATTTCCCGTGTCCAGCATGGTCTCAGTGGGATTCCTTACAGATAGTTCCTCATTTACTAAAATTTTTTTGACATACTCTTGTGTAATTTTGGCAGGCCTAAATATCTTGGATTACATTATACAAACATAGCACAATTTAACTACTCAATAGTAGATCCTCAAAAATTTTAAAAACAATCCTAAGAAAATGGAATTGCAAAGTTTATATTAAAAATCTGTTTTTTAAAAGTATCTTTGAATAATATCAATACCTAATGTATTATACAGTGTTCAATGTTAACTAAAGAATTTAAATAATTAAAGATTATTGAAGTCATTAGGATGTCCTTAGCACAGGAATTAAGACTTGCTATGTTGCAGAAGAAAGTGTGCAAGTCATGTATCAAAGAAGAATTTCTTTCTGTTTTGACTTTTTCCATTATTTGTCTTTTGCAAAACCTATCACAGGCCTTTATATGTTTTATGTGTCTCATAAATGTCTTTTCAATTTAACACCCACCACACCCTAATTTCGGTACTAACTTAAGCCTGTACGTTAACACAATATTCCACCTACCACATGGTAGATAGTCAATAAAGACCACCTTGTGGTCTGAGAAAGTGGATCATAAAAACATCTTGAGATGCAAGTGGAAGCTCCCAGTGGAAGTAACATCCAACTGGCAAGCAGGATCCTGCAGGCACACAGCCTTCAGTGTTGGGGAGCCCAGCTCCATACTCTTCCCAGTGCCCCCATGCTCCTTCCCTACACAAGGACTTGCTCACTGGATCCTCTCCCTCTGAAGGTTTTCCATGCATCAGAGGCCTACATTCACTTGGAAAACTCTTCATTCTTTAAAGCTCACATAAATGATCTTCTATTCCAAGAGAACTTCTCTGACACCTCTCACAAATCTACGCTATAAGAGTTGTATTAGGAGTCCCATCTTCTCCCAACGCCTTGAGAGTAGTTTATCATGGTATTTAGCTGTTCTTCTAAAATGTGTTTCTACATTCATGCGCCCTGCTGCATTGAGAGTTTGAGTAGCAGTCTGTCTTAATCCTCTTTGTATCCATGGCAACTAACTTCATTCCCATGGTATAAATGCTGGGGACATGGTAAATGAAAATGCAGAAACAAATGGAGAAAGAAAGGAATTGAATTTCAGTTGAAATGCCTTTCTGATTAGAAAGGCAATGCTAGCAGTAAGTAGAGTTGAGAATTCAATTCAATTCAAATTTGCTCAATGAAAAAGGGAATTATTTCATTTCCCTATGAATGGAAAGTCTGATGAGTAGTAGGTAAGATAAAGCAGAATCCTGGAGTTCAAAAATGCTCTTTGGTGGTCAGTCTCAGTCCGGGTCTGGCTGCTTTCCTCTGTGCTGGCTTCAGTGTAGACAGGCTCTCTTTAAGCATTGGCAAAGTCCAACCTTCTGTCCAACTGGCTATCCCCCAGCAGGAAGCAGAAACTTGTTTGTCCATCCATTTCCTGACAAAAAGGACTCCAGGAAATTCTGACTTGGACAGGATTAGATCACTTGCCCACCCCTAAGCCTACCAAGGTGGCTGGGACTGGACTCTGACAGGAAGAACTGGCCAGTACAACTTGGAGTTGTGAGAGCCCTCCAGGAGCTTTGGAGGAGTATCACTGTCTAAACCCCAGATTGGAAGAAAGGAATGATGAAAAAAAAGAAAAGAAAACCAGGGTTTTACTATCAGAAGTAGGGGACAGGGGCTCAAACCAGGCATAAATGACAAATTCTCTGCTCTAGAGATAGATCAGGGTGAATGACATTGATACTCAAAATGCTTTGAACTGAAGAAGTGGATGTGTCCATGGACTTAATGCCGCATTCCGGCAGCTTCACCCTTCTGCCCTCAGTGTCGCAGTCGTTCACTATAGTAGAAGCAGCTAATGCAACAAAACAGGCTGGCAGCTGAGATGGCTTGACCCCCCACAGCAAGGCTGAGCACCTGCCCATTCTTGTTGCTCCATCAGTGTGCAGGATGCAGCAGCAACTCTGGATTTAAAAGGTGTATTAGATAGTGCTAATTATTGTACTCTTCAGATTTTCTGTTTCTTTATGATTCATTCTTGGTGAGTTGTATGCTTTTAGGAATTTATCCATTTCTTCTAGAACATCCAACTTGGTGGCATATAATTGTTCATAATGCTTTCTCATAGTATTTTGTAATTCTGTGGTATCCATTGTAATGCGTCCTCTTTCACTTATACATTTCTAAGAGCTTTCTTTTCCTTTTTTTTTTTTTTTTTTTTAGTCTAGTTAAGTGTTTGTTTGTTTGTTTGACAAGGCCTTGTTCTGCTTCCCAGGCTGGCCTCCAATTCATGATCCTCCTGTCTCAGTCTCCTAATTAGCTAGGATTGTAGGTGTGCACCACCATGCCTGGATTTTTTTTTTTTTTTTTTTACCTCTTCAAAAACCAACTGTTAGTTTCAGTGATCTCCTCTACTATATTTCTACTCTATTTCATTCATTTCTACTCTACTTTTGTTTGTTTGTTCTTTCTTCTGCTAACTTCATTCTTAGTTTCTTCTTTTTTCTAGTTGCTTAAGTTGTGAAGTAAGTCTGTATATTTGAGATCTTTTTTTTTTCTTAATATAGATATTCATCACTATTAACTTCCTTGCTAGAATTTTTGTTGCTGCTTTCCTCAAGTTTTATCATGGTATGTTTCCAATATCCTTTAGCTAAAGATTTTTTATGTGTGTTGGTTTCTCTTTCAACCCACTTGTTCAGAAGTGTGTCTGATTTCCACATATTAATGATCTTAGTCCATTTCTGTTGCTATAACAGAAGACCACATAATTTATGAAGAAAACAGGTATATTTTGATAGAGAGTGCTGAAAGTCTAGGGACATGGCACTGTCACCTTCTTGGCTTCTGAGGAGGGACCCATGTTGCTCCATGCCTGGTAGAAAGATGAAAGGCCAAGCTGGCACATGCAGAAAAAAGAAAATGGGGAGAAGTACAAACTCTCACGAGAGCTAAGGCATTCCTGTGAGAAAACATTAATGTATTTTAAGGTTCCCTCATGACCCTAAATGTCTCTTAAAGGCCCTACCACCTCCCAACACTGTTACATTGGGGACCAAGTCTGAAAATGAATTTCAATGAGAAAATAATCATATACAAATCATAGCATTAGTGAAATATTAATTTTGCCTTCTGTTATTGATTTCTAATTTCAGATTATTGTGGTTGAAAATACATTGCTAGAATTTCAATCTTAAAATTTCAAGACTTTTGTTGCTTAATATGGTATACTCTGGAGAGTATGAGCAGTTGAAAAGAATGTGTATTCCTCTACTGTTGAGTGTAATGTTCTATTTGGCGTACTATACTCAAGTTCACTGTTTTTATTCACTTTCCATCTGGATGGTCTGTCCATTATTGATAGTGAAGGCATTAAAGTACTGTACTAGTATTGTTTTGATATGTACTTTGTCAGTTCTATTACTATTTATATATTTAGGTACTCTTTTTTGGTTCTTTTTAGTTATACATGACAGTAAAATCCATTTTGATATAATTATAAAAGCAGGGAATAATGTTGTGTGTGAATATATATATATATATAAACAAATATATATATATATATTTATCATTATCATATCATCTTAATGAATTGTCCCCTTTTTCATAATATAAAAACCTTCCTTGTGTTCTGTGACAGTTTTGACTCAAAGTCTATTTTGTCTAAGTAAAGTCAACTCTGCTCCCTTTTGGTTACCTTTTCCATGGAAGATCATTTACTAGCTTTTCAATTTCAGTAAATTGTGATAGCAATATCATAAAATGTGGGGGAAAGAGAAGTTAAAGTGCAGAGATTTTGTGTGTAGTAAGCTCTTATAGCTTAAAACACACTGCTATAACTGTAAGATATTTTATGTAAGTCTCATGGCAACCACAAAGAAAAAACACCTGCAGTAGATACACAAAAAATAAAGGGAAATGAATCAAATCACAGTACTATTAAAAAAAATCAAATCACAGAAGAAAACCAGAAAAGAGAAAGGAACAAAAGACTAAATAATAGTCAAAATGTTTTTTTAAAAATATTAATGTTAAATTCTTATCTATCAATAATTTCTTCAAATGCAAATGGATTAAACCCTTAAGTCAAAAAATACACAGAGGGTGAATGGATAAAAACCTATGATAAGATCATCTATCTTCTGCCTACAAGACACTCACTTTAGATTCAAAAGTTGATATATAGAAACAATTTACATGTTTTATATTATATATCCATTAGCCAATTATTATAGCTATAGTTACTTTGATACTTTAGTCTTTTTGGTGGGGGGTACTGGGGATTTAACCCAGAGGTGCTTAAGCACTGAGCCACATTCCTAGCCCTTTTTATTTTTTATTTTTGAAACAGGGTCTCACTAAGTTGCTTAGGTCCTCACCAAGTTGCTGAGGCTGGTCTCAAACTTGAGATCCTCTTGCCTCACCTTCCCAAGTTGCTGGGATTACAGGCATGAACCACCATGCCTGGTTACTTTAGACTTTTATGCTAGAGTTAAAAGTAATTTATGCACCACCATTTCAGTGTTAAAGTAGTCCTAATTTGATTGCATGTTTTGCCTTCAGAGTGAGTTCTATACTTTTAAATGTTTTCATGTTGTTAGCTTCATTTCATTTCAAAATGAAATGCTCACTTTAGCATTTCTTGTAAAGAAGATTTAGTAGGAATGAACACCTTCAGCTTTGGTTTGTGTGAGAAAGTCTCTCTCTTACATTTCTGAGAGTTCTTCTGGGTATAAGTATTTTCAATTGATAGCTTTTTCTTTTGGCATTTTGAATATATCATCTGTGTTATATTTTCATTGTTGTGACAAAAGACCTGAAAAAAATCAATTTAGAGGAGGAAAGATTAATTTTGGCTTGTTGTTTCTAAGGTTTGTCTATGATCAGCTGGCTCTGTTGCTTTGGGCCTGAGGTGAGACAGAACATTATGGTGGAAAGGTATAGTAGAACAAAGTTTTACACTCATGGCAGTCAGGAAAGAGAAAAAGAAAGAGAGAGAAAGGAAGGGGTTGGAGATAAGATATACCTTTCGAGGGTCCATCACCAATGACCTCCTTCTCCCAACTAGATACCATCTCTTAGTTTCCACCACCTCCTTGTAATGTCATCAAATTGTTAAACCATCAATGAGTTAACTCACTGATGAGGGTTAACCAGAGATTCATCACTTTTCAAGATTCCCTACCTCTAAACACTGCTGCATTGGGAACCAAGCACTCAATATATGAGCCTTCAGTGGACATTCCAGATCCAAACCATAACATCATTTCACTATCAGATTGCAAGTTTTCCTAAGAAATCCATCCATAGCCTTATGTGGATTCCACTGTATGTAATAATTCATTTTTCTTCTGCTGCTTTATTTTTTCTTTGGATTTGACATTTAAAATATTTATTATAATGTGTCATGAAATAAATCTCTTTAGGTTCAACCTATTTTGAGGTTTTTATTGTTTTGTTTTTTAAGATTTGACAAAATAATTTATTAAGAAAAACTATTCTGTGATTGTCTACTAGTCCATCAACACTACAAAAATGGTGATTTACAATCACACAATTGTGCAAATCAAATATAGCAGAGGGAGAATTACCACTTTCTAAACAGTATCATTTGTAATTCTGGGGACAAGGTTCACTGGAGGGAAGGGGGCACAAAGACAATAAATGTATCTTAAAGAAGGATTAATGTAGCTTCATAAAATGAAAACTTAATAAATAATTGAGTAAATGACTTACTGTGTGATTTTATTAAAATCAAATATTAAAGTTTCAGAAGATACACAAATGTTAAGTTCTCTAAAGAGGTTACATGTAAAGTCTTTAATTAACAGAAGAGTTTATAAAAATGCAGGTTTGTAAGCCCAATTACAAATTTTAATTTAGTAGAACTGAGATAGAGTCTAGGAATCTATAAATATTAAATAACTTAGTGACTGATAAAAGGTAATGAGGTGACTGGGAGTTATAAGCCTGTCTTTATTTCATGTTTGAACTGGACAAATAGATGGGTGATGAGTAGGACAGAATGAACATTATTAGTAAATCAAAGTAGATGCAAGAATGAGCAAAGGCATGTTAGCCTTTCAAATCCTTTTCAGATTATAAAAGACTTGAGAATCAAGCTAAAATAATCTGATAATTAGAAACTTGAAACTGAGGTTATAGAATAGGGGAATAATAATTTGACAGTCATTTTTAAAGAAATGTTGATTTGATGATGTGCACCAAAAGCCAAAAAGCCAGTGAGAATGTTTAGAATGAAATAATAAAGGTAAGTAAGTATTAAGGAGTTACTTCACAAAAGAAAATAAAATGTCAACAGAAATTTTGGTTAAAAAAAAATGTTGAACTCCCTCTTAACTGAAAAAAGTTGAACTTCCTTTACATATCTGAGGATAGGAAGTTAAAATTCACATTAAATATAACATAAAATACCCATTATAAACATAATAACAACATCAACAATAATAGTAGTATGTATAAAATAATCTTCAACAGGTTTTTCATATATTTACTTGCATGATTCTTGACACTGCGTAGGAGTTCAGTAGCAGTTTGAATTGCCTTCCTTTAATGGAGTTTTCAGGGCAAAATTTTCTTTACTTTCATGATGAAAGGTTTTTGAAGGATCAAAGTGTTTGATACCCAGAACTTTATTCAATTCCTCCTGAAGTTTTCTCTCATTTTGTTTCTTTTTAGTAAGTTGAGATCGGAATTTTGACACCTCCGATTTGAGTTGGCTATTTTCATCTTTCAATTTCACAAATGCTTCATTTTTTGCTTCAGATTCTGATGACCCAATAATTCCACATATGAATCTCTTATTTTATTTAGCTGCTCCTGAGTTGCACCATGTTCACTCAACAAAGCCCGTTTCTCTGCTTCAAATGCATCCAGTTGAAGCTGAAAAGGTTTTGTTTTCTTATATAGATCTTCATAAAGGAGACGCCACTTATTAACTTCCTCAGTTAATTCTGCCATTGTATTTTCTTTCCCAGCTTTTCTTACTTCTTCCTCTTCCAGTTGTTTCTTAAAGTCTTCATCTTGTTGTTTAAGTTGGTTCTGCAAATCAGTTATCTTTTTAAGAGAAGAAACTGTCATTTCTTTGATTTCTACTTCTTTCAATGCTGATCTGTTCTGCAGATCTACAAGCATCCTTGCATATTCTTGATTTGTGTTCTCAGTTGTCAGTTTCTGATGTTGAACATCCTTTGCTCTTTTTTCAGCCTTGGCCACTTTTTCCTGTAGTGATGAGTTCTCCAGTCTAAGATCTTCTAGCTCACTAATTATTAATGCTTTATAGCTTTCAAATTGAGCAGTAACATCTTCAAGGTTTTGCACTGTACTATTATACCTTTCTTGCAAAATTAGGGTGGCCTGCATATGAGCAGCATCATTTTTCTCCATTTCAGCTTCTTTCTCTTTCAGCTGTTCTTCTAGGAATTTTAGTTCTTCAGCTGTAGTTTTTGTTTCCTCTTCTAACTGTTTGACCAGTCTTTCAGTTTGTTCCTCCTTTTGCTGTACTAGATCTAGTTCTTCGAGTGCTAGCTTTAATTCTTCCTTAAAAAGAGTCTTCTCTTTAATCATTTCTTGTTGATAACAAAACACCTTCTGCTGAAGACTAGAAGATAATTCCTTCTCTTGTTGGAGAAGTGACTCAATTTGCAACTCTTTTTGTTGTAGCCTTTCATGTTCTTGTTTTTCCAGAATAAGTTTCTCTTTTAAGTTTTGCATCTCTGCATTTAAACATTCATCCCTTTCTGTTTTCATGTTGAGAAGGTCTTCTTTTTCTTTTTCAAGCAGCTGACATTTAGCATTTAGGTCTTCCATTTGTTTAGACAATATAATATTTTCCTCAAGAGACTGCTTAAGGATTAAAATTTCATGACTCTTCTCTTTCACATTTTCTTCTAACTGGGCAATATCTAACTTATATTTTTTCCACTTGATCTGAAGCACAACTAATTTCTTCGATGTATTCTAAGAGTTTTTCTGTTTCAGATCTTTCATCAATCTTTTCTTTCTCTATTGAAACAAGTTTCCCCTCAAGATGTGCTATTTTCCCCTGAGACTCTTCTAGATTCTGAGTAACCAGCAGCTTCATTTCCATGCCTTCTTGTTTAGCCGTCATGCTCCTCATTTTTGTTTCTCTTTTGTTTCTAAGTTTCATCAGCTCTAGGCTTAGAATTCTTATATTTTTCTGGTTGTCATCTTCAGAAAACTTAGATTTTAGTAGTTGATTAGTTCTAGTTAATTCAATAAGCTGTTTTTCCAGTGAAGCATTGTTTGCAGAGAGAGATGTCTTTTCCCTGACTACAGAATTTAGCTTTGCTTCCATTCTCTCTAACTCAGTTCCTATATCCTGAATTCTCTTGTCCTGAGCACCACACTCCTGGACAAGGACACGAATCTCTTTTTCTAATATCTTCAAATCTTTATCATTTTTTTGAGATTCCTTCTTTAATCCCAAAGTCTTAGCTTTTTTAGCTGTAGAAGGCATGGTACTATCCTTGTCAACACTAAGATTTTGTTGAGATTCTTTTTTGTTTTTTAAATCTTTGTGATTTCTGAAAGGATACTGGTCCTTTAGATGTTTCTGAACTGTTAACATCATAAGCACCTGGAGATGGTGCACAGCCTCTACCAATATAGTCAATTAACGCACCAAGTTTTGGGGTGCTATCAATAAAATTACGAAGAAATGGGTCGGGCGCAGTTGGCGCGCCAGCAATCCCTGCGACTCTGGAGGTTGAGGTAGGAGGACCTACCAGTTGGAGGCCAGTCTGGACAATTCGGCGAGACTCTTAAGGGTCATTGAATCGCTTCAGCCAAGCGTTAGGAAAAGACATGCAGACAGCCAGCTTCACAAACAAAGCTAAGATCTCCTCAGCAATTGCCGGCAGGTATTTTGAGGATTTCGGTGGTTTCAGAAAGATGAATGTGCATTTTTCTCTCCAGATTTGGAGGTTTTCTCTTATTACTTCTTTAAATACACTTTTTTGCCAACTCTGTATGTTCTTTCTGGCATTCCTATAATGCATACACTGATTAGCTTGATGCTTGGGTCTTTGGGCATGAGTCCTATAATGAAATGGGGGCTATCCTGGCATAGGGATTCAGTGGAGGCTTAGCATCTGGGTTCACAAGATCACTTTGAAGCCTTGAACTATAGGAACAGACTTGGAGCCTAGGTCTTCAAGGGTGGGCCTGGAGCTTGAATCTGTGGGAGCAAGCTGGGTGCCTGGGAAGGAATGGAGTTAGAGTCAGCATAAACAGGCCTAAGTTTTGGCCCTCTGGTGCTAGCTTGGAGCCTGTGTGCACAGGGTAGACGGGGCTCAGGGTTCACTGCAGCAAAATTAGGTTCTCATTTCATTCTCTTTCCCCCATTCAGATGGGCTTCAGAGGTAGGTACTGTAGATAATGTTCTCATGTCTTCTCTACCCTCTTCAGTTTGTCTTTTCTTATATTTGTGTTCCACCCAGATGCTAAAACCTCTCACCCAAATTTTTTTTGTGCGCAGGTGAAGATATTTTCTTGCATGAATCTTTGTTTGCATTCATATTTCTGTGAGGAGGCAGCACTGGAAACTCCTATTCTTCCATGTTGTTGTTGCCACTCCAAAATGAATTTTTAGTGTTATTTTATATGGTAAGTACTCTGACAAATATATGTAATTTGGAAAGGGGATCACCTATGCATCTGTCTTCTACTACTATTTTCTGGTATCATTTTAAAAGAGGTAAAGTTTCTGAGGCCCTGTTTCCCTAGGAATTTGTTTCACCATCACTTCTGAGTGATACTTTGGCTGGGTATAAAAACTCTAAATTAAAATGTACTTCTTCAAAATTTTGAAAATATTACTTTATTTTTTTGTAGCATCAAAAAAAATTGATAAGAAATCCAATTTCAACTAGGAGTAGTGGTGTATGCCTATAATCCTAGTGGCTCAGGAGGCTGAGGCAGGAGGATCATGAGTTCAAAGCCAGCCTCAGCAACTTATCAAGGCCCTAAGTAACTTAGGGAGACCCTATCTCCCAATAAAATATAAGAGCAAGTGTCTAGGAACATGGCTCAGTGCTTAAGGGTCCCTGGGTTCAATCCCCCGTACAAAAGAAAAAGAAAGAAAGAAAGAAAATCTGATTTCACTCAGATACATGTTTTTTTCTTTTTCTTTCTTTTCTTTATTTTTTGTAGATACTCTCCTTTTCCCTTGGAAATTGTAAGGTATTAATATTTTGAAGTTTTAATATATACATGTAAATATAGCCAGCAATACACATCCACAGATTCTGCATTTGTGGATTCAACCAACCATAGACAGGAAATACTAAAAATATTGTGCCTTTACTGAACATGTACATACTTTCTTCTTGTCACTATTCTCTAAACAATAAAGCATAAATATTTACATAACATTACATTGTATTAGGATTACAATTAATCCAGAGGTGATTTAAAGCATATGGGATATTGTATGTTATGTGCAAATACTATGCCATTTTGTATAAGAAACTTGAGCATCCTTAGATTTTGGTATCCACAGGGGTCCTAGACTCAGTCTTCCATGGATACTGAGAAATGTCTGTATAATCATTTTATTTTAATATTTCTCAGCATTTAGTGGATTTTTTTCAACCTTAGTACTCAGATTTCTATCTTCATGAAATTATCAATATGAAATTCCCTTAGAATGTTATGTCTACATTTGTCCTTATTATCCCCTGCACAAATCTTATTTTGGAATTTCTCAATTTATCTTCCATATTCTATGTCATGTTTTCTAGATATTTTTATCTCTTTGTACTGCTTTCTGGAACAAGTTCAGTTAAAATTCCAGAGATCTTACTTTTCATGGTGTCCATTCTGCTATTGTCTTCTTTTATTTTTAATTTGAATAATTATATTTTTATTTCCAATATTTCTAATTCTTAATAATTATATTTTCATTCCCAATATTTCAAATTCTTCCTTGTAATTATCCATTCTTCTTGTATTATATTATATTCTTGTTTAATAAAATTTCATTCTTTTCTCATGGCTATAACCCTTTCTTAGTTTTTCCTCTGAGAGCAAAAATGCTTAAAGTCCCTTCTGTTTGTGCCAACATGTCTATTTTACTCACTGGAAGGTTTCTGTTTGCCAAGTTTGTTGTTTGTCCTTCCTTTCTTTGGTAAGTGGTATGTAGTTATGACCTACAGAATATATCCTCCCAGAGAATATAACCTTGTTCTCTTATAGCAAGATAGAGATGGCCCCAGTCCAACCACTGCTGGTAGTCTGGCTACAAAACAGCCTTGCACTCAAAGACTGCACTTTTCACAGATGCATTTGTAGACTTTTCTGGCCATGACTTAGCTTCAGACTAATTGTACGAACTGTACTTCAGAGCCCCAAGCTATATGGGAAGGAAGTGCTACTGTTCTAAGTTCAGTCAAGAGCAAAAGGGAAGTAGGTAACACCTTTCCTGATATCTAGTTTTACATAATCTGTGCAGATATGGACATGAGCTATGTTTGTACCATGTGTAGGCATAGAGATGCCAGCATTCACCTACTTCACTCTCCTACTGTGAACTGACTTCACAGCTTCAGAGCGTTCTGAACTTCATTTGTTCCCCATTTTTTAATTTAGGGGTTCATCCTTATTCTAGTCTATAAAAGCCTCTCTTTCTTTTTTTTTTCCTTGAAAAACTAAGTTCATTAATTTTAAAAACATTTTACTCTAGAATCCATTGTGTTAGAGTATTGTTTAGCATGTGCTCAATTCAACAGTGTCAACCAAGATTATACAAATAAGTTCTTTATATAAAATTCCCCATTCTATCTATTATATGTAACATATATGACATATGACATATATCATAATATGTGCATAAATATTATTTATCCCTACTTAAAGTAGATGCATTCCCTATTGGGATGATAAGTTTTAAAGTCTATGAAAGTTGTTATCAAGTTGGAGAACAATGTACTGCCTTTCAATGAATCTAGCCTGGCCAGGTGTCTCTCCAGGTTTTGATCACATCATAGTTTCTCTGGTTTATATCAATTGTAGTTGGATCAGATTTGAGGACCATGTTGAATGAAAAATAAATCACATCTTGCATCTCTAGACTTATGCACAATGAAGCATGACAACATGCAAGAACTGAGACTATCCGAAGGGTGAGCATATTCATATTTCCCATATTATGTTAACATTTGAGCATAACTTAATTAAGAGGAATGTCAGGCAATATAGCCTGCATTATTTAGAACATTAGTTCTTATTCTTTTTTTTAACTTTATTATTGCTTTAAAAATTTTATCTAGGTTAAATGTACTTACTATGCAATTCAATTCCCCTTACAATGTCTTTTAGGTATATTAGAGAACACATGTATTTCAAAGAAACTATTTGAGAATTTACTATGGGTCAGAAAAGACCTGTGGTTTCAACCATGAGGAAAGATAGCATGAACTGTCTTAATTGAGCAGTAAGATAGCTTAACAATTTCTTCTGACTAGTGAACTATACTCAGGAATGTGATTTCTCACCTATCACTGTCTAAACCATTAATAATCAACCAAATTCAATGCCAATAAATACAAAATCAACAAAAAATTCCTTGGCAAATTTTAAACAGCAAGAGAACTGAACCAGAAGTCAGAAATTCTTAGTTCTAGTACTAGGTACAAAATACCTAGTTGTATAATCCAATGTAAGTCATGTGACTCTCTATAAATCATATGTAGCATTAGAAATATGAACATCTAACCCACTGAAAACACCTAGAACATAAATATTTCATAATGCTATGGTTTAGAAGTGGTATCCCCCAAAGCTCACAGGTGAGATAATGCAAGGTTTGAAAAAGAAATGATTGGGTCATAGCCTTAACCTAATCAGTGAATTAGTCCCTGATGGAATTACTGAGTGGTAACTGGAGGAAGGTGGAGTGTGATTAGAGGAAGTGGTTCATTGGGGGTGTGACTATGGGGTATATATTTGTATCTGGCAAGCGGAGTCTCTCTCTCTCTGTCTCTGTCTCTGTCTCTCTCTCTCTCTCTCTGTCTCTCTCTCTCTCTCTCTGCTTTCTGATCACCATGTGAGCTGCTTTCCTCTGCCACATTCTTCCACCATGATGCTCAGCCTCATTTCAGCCCCAAGGAATGGAACTGGACTTCTGCAGATAAAGACCTCCAAAATTGTGAGCCCTTAAATAAACTTTTCCTCTACTATTGTGCTGGTTGGATCTTTTAGTCATAGCAGCAAAAAAGCTAACGAAAACACATAAAATATTCACTAAATTTTTCTAACACATAATATGAATCTGTTCATTTATGCATTTCAAGTACTTACTGATGATTTATTATGTAAAGCTCTGCTTTGGTACTGAAAAGTCTGAAATTAAAAAAAAAAATCTATGGTCTATTTTTAGAAGCTCATAGTCACAAAAGAGAGTCAGACTACTGCAACAGAGTATGGCATTATGTTATGCAAATGCCCCGAAGAAGAGGAAAATCACCCAGGAACACAAAGCCCAACTTGTCCTAGTGAGCGCATATGTTCTAGAGATATTTGATGATTCTTGAGATATGTCTTCAACTGAACGAAGTGAGAAAAGTCTTTCTAAACAGAGAAACTTGACTATCTAAAAACAAACAAACAAACAAAAATAACCAAAAAACAAAAACAAAAAAAAAAAGGACTTTCAATAAACTGTGAAGGTTTAAGGAAACTGAACAGAGTTTGAGATATCTAGAGAATAGGATGTATATTGAGAGTAGCGGCAAGAGATGAAGCTGAAGTCTGAATACAACCACCAAGTGATATAAACATTTCATTTCCCACAAACACACACTTCACAGAAGAGAAAGACTTTTAAGTCATCTCATTACAGTATAGGAATATTTATAAGAAACTTGGTCTCTTCATTGAAAATGTCAGAAACAGCAAGTCTGACATTACACTGAATTCTTGTAAAAATCATGATTGGATTTCCACGATGATCTGGAAGTCACGTTTACACATGATGGAAGTCCATATGATTGGTTTAATCCAGTACAATATTTATTACTAGAGGAGAGATGAGTCTGACTCCATCTTTCAGTTCATTAATAGGTTGGAATCTATTTCCCGCTACCATGCAGTTTGTTTGGAGTTATAAAGAAGACGTCTAAAGAAATACAAGAACTATCTCCCTAAAAATTCTGCAGTATGTTGGTGTCCTCCTAAGAAAGAATACTATGAGGAAGACATATCTTCCTATTTTTCAACAGAACTCCCTGCAGATCAACCATGAGTTTGATCCACAGGGATATTTAGGATGGAGTATGGCATCCTAAATAGTTGAGAAACTAAATAGTTGAGAAACTCATCCCAGATAGTTGAGAAACTATCTGGTTTCAGTGGCATATGCTCTTGGCAGGGATAATAGAATTTTGTCTTAAAACACATCATTTTATGTGCTGTGGGGAGAAAGTTAATAAAAGGGTTGAAGAAAGAAGGAGAACTCCAAGTGATAACTGACTAAATTTGTTAAGAAAATAACATTTTAATAACATTTTTATAATAATTTTGGATACTTTTCTTTGATTCTGCACCAAACTTGCAAGTGATGTTTTATTAAAGGTTAATGGCAATGTGGCATTTGAGGTCATTTCAGTGAACTTCTTATGCTCTGTGATATTAAAATTCATTGTTCTATCTTGCATTCTGAATGGATTTAAAGACATCTTGGATTGCTTATTTGGAAAGTATCACTTCATTGAGTTACATAGATATTCCATAAGTTGTCTTATGATAACATGAGAAAAAAGTTAAGCATCAATAAGCTGTTAAGGGTTGGGATTGTAGCTCAGTGGTAGAGTGCTGTTAAGTTGCCTAAAATCAAACTACAGCCTAGACCAGAGGCTTGCTGAGTGCCTTGCTATCTTCCTTCCACTTTAAGTGCAGATCATCAAGCACTCTGACTCCTTTTCTTTTTCTTTTTTCTCTTTTGGTACTGGGAATTTAACCCAGGAGTAATTTACCACTGGGATATATCCCTAGCCCTTTTTACTTTTTATTTTGAGACAGAGTCTTGCCAAGTTGCTTATAGCCTCACTAAGTTGCTGAGGATGGCCTTAAACTTGCAATTCTCCTATCTCAGCCTCTTAAACTGCTGGGATTACAGACATACACCACTGTATCTGGCTTATTTTCTGCAAAGTCAATAGAAGACTATATGTGTTCTCTACCAGTAGACAAAGACCTCCATAACTTTGTCTACTGGTAGAGAAGTAGACACACTTCCCAGCACACTTCCTAGCAGATTTGAAAGCACCATAATGAATATAATGAATGATCTCACTTTTCATTTGAAACCTCACCATCCACAAACAGGGAGTGGCATTTTCTCCCACAGGCCCAAATATATTTAATAATCATGTTAAAATAGTCAGAAAAATTAGTAGCAAGAGGATTTTTCTGTCTTACCTATCAACAAACTGAATGGTATTATTTCTAATTTTGGTTTTCTCAAAGCATGACATAATATTATTATACAGAGTTTGGTGATATTTCACAGTGCATTTTATCATAGGTGAGGTGGCTGTACAAGTCAAAAATCAAGAAAAAATGAGCATTAAAAAAAGCTCTTTGTCCTCCTAGGGATTTAATGGGTGTCTCTGTTACCTTACCTACAAGATTTGTCTGGAGAAAATTAATCATCTTGCCTATACCATACATCGTGATGCAAAGACCAAACCAAGAATAAGGGCAGTGAGTTTATGTTCATTCAGAAACACTGAAGATATGCAGAGAAATAAACTCTGAACAGTCCTGAGATGAATTCATGTAAGTCAAAGAAATAATTTTTGAGCTAAAAAAGTTTATTAAAAACAAATGAATAAAAGAAAATATCTAAATAAGCCAAATGTGTGTCTTAAGAAATGAGCAAAAGCAAATTTGGGAAATCTTCAAGACTCTCCCTAAAATTCATCAAGGAGTTCCATGACCAACTTCTTATCCTAGTATAACAATCTCTTCCCATACAGCCCAACAGACATACCATGAGACATTATGCTGACATTTGGAAACCAAGTATCACTGACAGAGTTCCTTTTCAGGAAACTTGGAAAGTACTCTATGAAGGATGATTGAAAAAAACTAAAATGCACTGTAATAAAACATATCAGAAGTCCACAAGTCACTGTCATAAAATGTATCATAAAATAGAGAAGGGTGGAACATTTTCAAATTTTAAAAAAATGCTTTAAAAACACTTTTAAAAAGTGTTTTAAGAAACACTTTTAAATTTTTTATTTGAAATTTTAAATTTAGGGGTTATATCTTAGTGACTTAAAAAATGTACACATGGAGGAATTCTTACTATTCTAATGAAATAATTTCACTCTGCCAGTCAACACATGTCTGGAAGAAACATTCAGCAACAACACACTGCATGCACCACAGGAATGATGACTTCTCCTCCAGAAGGGCCCTACCCACATGAGAAAGTAAAGCAGTAGATTTTCTATTTTCTTCCCTGAAGTCAGTCATCTTCTCTCGGTTGTTTCTCTTTCTCCTCTCTACCCTACATTTGAACTCTGCAGGTGCAAGCTCTGAGTCAAAGGTGCTGTTGCAGTGAATGCCATATTAAGCCTTCATGAAGTGCAACAGTTCCAAACAAGGTGTTAAAGGGAATCTAAGGGTGAATGGGTCCTGAAGAGATTATTGGACACTATAAAGACACTCCTGACCTTCTAGAAAAATACTTAAACCAAGGCAAGCACCTAACATCTAAGATGGGCATTTATTCATTCATTCAATGGTAAGTTGTCTGATGTCAAGAGGAAAGTTATTTACTAGGTCTAAGAAATACCAAGATAAAATAAGACCTGTTCCTGGCTGCTGGAAATCATAATACAGTGGAAATCACTTCAATGCTGCCCCACTGTAACTCTTAGTACTCCCTACTAATTTATGCCTCAATTCTCCTCTTCAGTGAATGCCTAATTCTTCTCTTCAGCATTTTTTAGAGTCACTTATAGAAATGAGTTATAATGTTTAAGGGATATATCCAGAAAGGGCACAAAGAAAGTAGATTTTCAATCATCTACTGATAAAGTGGGAAAAATATAATGGTTTTAGGCACCATTCGCTATTCCATATGAATGAGATACTCCAGAACCGATCCTGTTTTCAATTCAGAGAAAATCATTTACTAGCAGGGTGGACAGGGAGCTTCCAATCCATACTTGCATGTAGACCCCAGTATGAGCTGCCAAAGAGCTTCCAGATGGTGGAATGGACAGAACAGGTGTGAAAGAATAAATCCACAGACAACAGACTGAAGAACCAGGAAAAATTACAGAGCACATCCATAGAATGCAGAACCTCAATTTTCAGGTCCTAATTTTTAAAAAATAAAAGTGAAGAAATCAGTAGCTGTTCCAAGAAATCTAGGATCGAAAACCATAAAGGACTGAGAAAACAATTTCTTCTTGCCTTAGAAAATATTCAAGTAATTAAACAACAGACATGAGAAGTACATGATTAGTAAAAACAGACTGTGTTGTACACAGATACCACAAAGGCACAACGGAGTGAGAACGAAGGCTGCCACAGGCAGGTCCATTGGACAATCTGGCCAAGCCATACAACAGAAATCAACTGAAATGAGTTAAAGGCAGTGAATGGCTTTGTCATGACAAATCTGACATGTATAGCTTGGAAATGCAAACACAAACAGAAAATTCAGGCTGTTAGAAACATTTATTAATAAAGCTTGAAAAGGCTTGAAATGAAAAAGCCTCAACACTCGTGAAGTTAATTCATCCTATTTTTAGGATATGAATTTGTCTCTATGATATATATTTTGGTTTATCAAAGACATTTTTCTGTTGTTACTCAAATAATTCTTTCAAAAATGAAAAAAGCTGGGGGAAAAGTAGGGAAAAGCAGGTATGAAATGACAAAGCTTCAGAAAAAAAGCATTTTTTTTCTTACACAAACAAAATGCTGAGGCAAAAATAGGCTATCTTTCATTGGCACTGGTTATACAGAGGTGAAAGATAGTGCTAGAGAACTGACCACATCAACCAACACACTTGAAACATGTCAACCCCCACATCAACAAACTCACTCTATATGGCTCCTACAGGAGGGCAGGTGGCATGTGTGCCTAGGCAGTGATCCTGAGTGAGCAGACAATGCCCGATCTCACTCAGCTGGTGGGACAGGGTGGCCTATGACAGGTATCTGAGGGCCTCCTCCATAGATACTATGCCTGGCCTAAAGGAAGCCATGCCCTTGGCAGCTGGAAACAGGCAAGACATCTCTCAACACTATGCTCTTATGTCTTTTTTTTTTATCAATTTTTTTGTTTTTACAGACTGCATTTTGATTCATTGTACGCAAGTAGGGTATATTATTTCGTTTCTATGGTTGTGCACGATGTAGATTCATACCATTCGTGTCATCATACATGTATACAGGGTAATGATGTCTGTCTCCTTCTTATCTAAGACCCAGAAGAACTGCTCTCTAGGAACACTGAAAAACTGGCAAAACAGAAGATAGTAGAAAAAATTTGGTTGGTAGAGGGTGAAAGTGTGCTTTCCCAAGGCTTTAAATCCTGTGAAGCTTTAATGGGAGCTTTGTTTTGCCCTCTGCCTCCCTAACGGAAGTTAATTATATGGACAGAAGGGGACATGTACTGCTCAGCTGCCTCATTGGGAGTGTCTGCATGCTGAAAGTCTCAGAGGCAGCAGGAGACACGGAGCCTTCAAGGAACTGGTCTCTCATTGGAGCCGGTGCCAAGCTGTGGCTAGAACACTGCACTAAATCTTGCACTGGTTTTTGTGGGTGATCTTAGAAAAGTCAAACAGGTTATGAGTCACAGAGAGGATTCAGAACACATACAGCTGGTGGAACAGTGCATGGCAAATAAGTCCTATACACATGCATGCTGTTGTTATTCATATGAGAAAGAATACAGCCTGTTCCACAAAGCCATGAAGGCCATAAAGGCTGAAACTGATGTGCATGCTTTACTGTAAGTAAAAGGGTAAAAGAGATAACATAGCAGAAGACACTACTATATAATCTTAAATTATGCTATCCCTTTAAGTTCAGCACTAATCAACCAAAGGAAAAAATGAAGATGGTTTGGGGTGTATCATATAACCAGTGGGATTTTTGGCACTTCAGTAAAATTTCTTTATTAATGACAAAATAAAGTCCCTAGCCCTTCCTCAGTGAAAGAGTATCATGGATATGATTTCATCTATGCATTTTAAAAAGCATTAACTGGTTTATGGTCCAGTCACTGATATAGAAAAAAAGCACCAAAGTGACCCTGGGTCCTTTCATGACATCGTCAAAGTCAATAATTATTGCCATTGTTACTGAGCACTATGGGTCAAGCATCTTGCTAAGTCAAACTTATTCTAGATGATTTTATCTATGCTTCCAGGCCCACTGGATACTAATAACTTCTAAACTAATAACACTACATACCAGAGCTCTCTCCCAACCACTAAATCCACATATCTCAACCCTCTGCTGGACTTTTCATCTGAATATACTACAAGGATCTCAAACTCAATAAGTTCAAGTTCGATTCATCATCTCCTCCCACACACTCATCTTGACTTCTAGAAAACCTTGCTTATGTTCCATGTGCTTGCTTGTGAATGGTAACATCATATATATTGTCTCCAAAGCCAGGGTATCTTTCTAGACTGCTTCTTGTTTCTTCTCCTCACTTCCACCTACTCCTGTTTTAGTTTGGAACCACATCAATACTACTTCTGGTTTCATACCTGCCCAAAGGCCTCTCTAAAATTTAACTTAATCATATTATTTTAGTGCTCACAACTATTTATAGGTTGCTTATGACCTAAAGGATAAAATCCAAATCTTTTAATTATTGTGCTGGTTAGACCCTTCCTAAATGTTCATCTTCATCTTTCATCACTCACACACAGGCACCAGTAATTTTGAAAACGGTAATTCCTTGATATATTCATAGCCCTAAGTTACCAAACATCTCCTTCTCTTTTATTCTATCTATTGAATTTATGTTCATTATGTGAGATGGAATCTAGTTTAATCGTAATATTTGTAGTCACTGGAATACAACCATCACTCTATCTCTCTCTGGTTCCACTCTCTTTGTTCTTCTCTCAATGGACACATACAGATCTACACACACACACATATACACACACATATTTTGTTAGCAGACATTTTATAAACAGTTTAAATAAATACTGTATAAATAAATGTGGATAAATAAAATGTGTTATACAGACCACATCTTGCACAATGGAGTATTACTGTGTTACAAAGAAGGATGACTTTATGACATTTGCCAATAAATGGATGGGTCTGGAGACTATATTGCTAAGTGAAATAAGCCAGTCCCAAAAAACCAAAGGTTGAATGTTTTCTCAGATTTGTGAAAGCTAACCCATAATAAGGGGGATGGGGAGAATAGAAGTTCAGTAGATCAGACATTGGGGAATGGATGGAAGGGAGGGGAGATAGGACAAGGAAAGACAGTGGAATGAATCTGATGTAATTTTCCTATGTACATGTATGACAACATCACAGTAAATCCCACCATCATGTATATCCACAAGAATTAGGGCCTGTCTAGAATAAGATATACTCTATGCTTGTATAATTATATCAAAATGGATTCTACTATCATGTATTTTAAAAGCCCAATAAATAAATAAAAGAAAAAAATTAATAAAAATTAAAAATAAACAAATATGTAATCTAATTAGTTTATACATCTTTTTCCTCTGCTACTTTCTGAGCTTCTTAACCTCTGAAACTATACCTTATATATCTTTGTTTTCCTACTACCTAATATACACTAGTGGCAAAATTAATATATGTTGAATAAGTGAATAAGCCCAAAGGGACATATACAACTTATAATACAGTAGTATTTATAATAGCAAAATAAATTGGAAATACATACATAAACAGAAAATGGATAGTTAGTTGAGTATTATACAACTAGAGACATATGCATTAGCATGGGCTGATCTTCAAATCATAATGTTAATCAAAACGAAGCAAGTTTCAGGACTATACAGCATGTAGAGATGAAAAATATGCATATTCAGACCTGACAAATCTAGGTGGTGATTATATAGGTGCTAACATTCTTTACTTACTTTTATGCATATTTTAAACATTTCATAATATAAAATAGTTAGAAACATAGCCATAAAAACATACAAAGTGATAATGGCAAGGGTTAGTGACATCTTGAAAGGAACCTCACCCACTGTCCCATGACATACATATATACAATCAAGAGGAATTATGTTTAAACAACATTGCATTCAGTCATTTAAATATATTTCTAAGGAAATTTATATTTCTACATAATGAAAAATCCTTGATCTGATTTTTTTTATGGTGGAATTTCTTTTCAATATTGCTGTTGGTGCATATTTTACTCATGAAAAACCACAGAAAAACCTAAAAAAAAATCTACCTCTGCTCAAGTGTACAGAGACCACAGAGACCACAGAGTGAAAACACTCAGAGATGAGATTATGACCCTCTTTTCAAAATTCCTGCAATTAGAACCAGTTGAAAAAAAAATACAAAGTTTTTAGGCAAATGAAGAAGAAGAAATAAAACCTTGGAATGGTTCTTAGGTGCTCAGTTTTGGGAAATGCTTTTTGTTCATGAATCCAACAGGGTTCAAGGAAAAAAAATGTAAAAGTTTAGAGTCTACATTACCAAAGTAGCGGTAACTTAATTAAGATGTATTTTGGTACTAGAGAATAGAATTTCATACATTTTCATTAAAGCATAATATAATTTTAGGCATAGATACAGTCCTGACACAACAGTGAACTGTTCACTTAGAATCCATTAGAATCCATTACATGTTAGCAATTAATTCTTATTGGAGTTTGTAACACTGGAACTATTTCTTTCATTTTATAATACTTTAAAATAAAGCCCAGTGTTAAAATTGAAATAGAAAGGGGGTTGGGCATGTAGCCCACAGTAGAGGACTCACCAAAAACAAAACAAAACAAAACAAAATAAAAAAATTAAAAAAAGGAAAGAAAATGAAAAAAGCAAAGGAAAATTGAAACCAAAACTTCCTGACTTAGAAGACCATGTTTCTTCTACTACAACACCCTCACATTCAAAGATCTTTACCCTTATACACAGACTGCCATCTTCTCTTGGGTATCCTTTAGTGTACAAATCTGTAATAATAGGCCTATAGAATGGATTACAAATGACGCACACCTATCTCCTATGTTAAAGTTGCTTAATAATACACACATGAGGTGTGGAATATGACATAATATGACATATGTAGCCTTTGTTATACACAAGGTTTCTATGCTAATCTTGTTTTCGAGAATATAAGTAATCATTAATAAGCAAATAAAAAAGACTAAAATGATAAAATATACCCCTTGTGCAAATAATCTTAGGTATTTTCAAAGATGTTCACAGTGGTTTACTGCATTATTCATTACAGCAAAATCTGGGAACCATCTAAATATACAGTAATCAAGCAATGAATGAATCAATAATATATCGATAGCATAGAATACTGTGGACTCATTAGAAATCATATTTTAGAAGAAAGCATTTTATGAAGAAACATACACATTGAAGAGCTGCAAATATAAGTGGTATGTGCAGGGTAAAAGAAGTGTTTTGATATTTGGATTTATATGAAAATATAAAACAGTGGAAAGCCAAACATCAGTTAATCTCAGTTCACCTTTGTTGGGATTTGGAGTTTTTCTCCTTCTTTCTATTGCCCACATTTTCTAAGCTTTGGCAGGAAGGATATATTGTTGGCATCAAGGTGGGAAAATCAAGGGTCAAGCTGCCCTCTCATACATACATTACATACAAACATTAACAAAAAAATCAGAAACGTTTTGCCCAGTTGATAATGGCTCTCATCATGGATTGTGGGAGCTGGAATGGGCTGGGGTAGGAAGAGGAGGTAGAGAGAGTGGGAGGCTAGGAGCAAGGGCTGAAGTCAGAAAGAAAAAACACTTCGCCTAAGTGTGTCAACCTCCCCAATGCCCCCAAGGTCAGGTTGCTCCCAATGAGAGAGAGGCAATAAGGAGTTTATCCAGGTAACAACCAAATATACAGCTATGAACAAAAACTGATGTCATTCTGAAAAATCACAGTTTAAGTAAAAATAAAGTTTTCATAAAGGTGGTCTATTGTTTAATTTACTTCTAGATTAATTTATTTATATGTATGATAACTTGTCAACTGATACAATGTTTGTATCAAAAGTATCCAGAAAGTATATCCCTTTAGTTATGTTGAGTTATAGCTTCATAGTCAGCTGATTTAATATTTCTAAATTATTATTTAAGTGTTCATATCCAATAACATAAGAAGGACCAGCATATAACTTATTAGCACATCACATTTAATGAGAATTCACAACATGCAAGGTACTGAACTTTGCTCTCTACGTGGACTGGCTAGTTTAACAACACTGTGTGAAAGGTTATTATTCACCCCACCATATCAATGAAATCCTGAGGTTCAGAGAGATGAGATGACTTGACCAAGGTTACCCAATTCAAAGTGATAGAGTTACAACTTAAATCCTAGAATTCTTATGTAAGCATGGCCTGTGTACTGCTGCTCTGGTACTGGTACTCTATACCATTAAAAATATTTGACAAAGTTGAGATAAGTGACAACTTTTGGAAGGAAAAAATTCTAAGTGGAGAAGCAGATTTTAGCTAAAGGAGACAGTCAGAGAATGAGAAACAGGATATAGGAAGAACAATAGTGTTGGTAAAGTCATGAAATGTGCTGGCATCTACTCAGAAAGTACCCGGGGCTGTAAATGAGCAAGTTCCACTCCTGGGTTGCATGAGCCCCAGAGGGTGAAGCAGACTATTTCCATGCCCCACCCCTTGGAACATCTCAGTGTCTTGGAATTTTGAACGCTTCTCCAAGGAGGGGTAAATCCACAAAAGGAAAATTCATTCGAAAATCTAGGATGATGTTTAATGGGAGTGTATCCAATATTTGATACAATGGAAGAAGAGGTGAAAGGAAGTTAGCTGGTCACTTTGTATTTTATGACTAGTAAGTATGAATATTCCAAATTATTCCACTGAATTGCCCATTTACCCTGTTTTATATTACAGTGTCTGTCATTAAAAGTGTTGCAATGGAGACGCTAGAGTTATGACTATGGAGGTTCATTCATCATGCTGGAGGGGATGGCTAAGTGGACAAAATGCCAGCTTTCACCACTGTGCCACTCCATGTCTAGAAGTTAACATGCAAGTGGCACTGACTCAGCAGCTCATTTCCTGAATGAATTTGGTTCCAGAGAATTTACTCAAATGCATAGAGTAAATATAAAATCTATATTTTATATCTATAAAAAATCTCCCTCTCCAGCCTGAATAATGAACATCCTAAGAACTTTTACAAACTTGAGATATCCCCAATTCACTTGAAACATGAGATATGGTTACCCAGCATCTTCTAATGCAGTCTTAGAATGTATACCCTGCTCTTGCGAGCCATCCCTTCGTTATCCCTATTATTAGCCTCATTCAAAGCTGATATGGCCTTCCCCTCAGCTATTCCTTTTCATTCAGCCCTGTGGTTAACTGACTTAATAGTCTTTACTCTATCTTCGCCCTTAATCTTAGCATCAAGTTGATCATCCACTTGATGTTCTGAACTACTCTTTTATAAACAAATATTTTACTTTTATGGCTTTATTAACTATTTTACAATGACAAACTAGGAATGTTTAGTAGTTCCTGAAAATAATGCTCCACTGTATAGATCAATAAATAACTAGGATAATGATTCCATTTTTTAAAAATTATAATTTTACAAACAAATCAACTAAGTTTCTATCAACTGAAGAAGAAGCCCTTCTAGTTACAATTTCAAAATCAATGTAGCACTCATTAATTGGGCAGCCATTATATGTCAGATATTATTCTAAGCATTACCAACCAACCTAAAAAAAAATCCTGCTATAGTCTAGTGAAGATGGCAGACAACTATAAACTGGTATTAAGTGTTATAATGTTGGTTCATTAAAGTAGTATAGAAACTGACTAATTCTATGAATAGCTTGGCAGGGTCTAAATTTTAGATCTGAGCTTCTAACTAACTTAGTCTAAATATCTATTTTAGGGGAGATGTTTGAAAAGTAAATGATACATAGTTAAAAATATAAGATTAGAGCCCAGCATGGTGGTACATGTCTCTAATCCCAGTGACTAAGGAGGCAAGGGCAAGAGGATCCCAAGATCTAAGACAGTCTCAGCCATTTAGTGAGATCCTCAGCAGTTTAGCAAGAACTTTCTCAAAATAAAAAGTAAAAAGTGGTAAGCATCCGTGGGTTCAATTCCCAGTACAAAAAAAAAAAAAAAAAAAAAAAAAAAAATAGTACTATGAGAAACTGGAGGGATGAGATTAAAATTAACATAAGCTAATATTATTCATGCCTCAGGATCTTCTCACTTGATTTCTTCTTTTACTTTGTTCGTCTCCAAGCCCATTGCAAGATTTCATCACCACATTCTTCACCATCATCTTTCAAACATTATCAATCTTTCTGACACATCATACACTCCTCCTCTTTTTGCTCTTCCTGACTTCTCCCAGATGGGACTGCTTCCATATATGCTGACATTCCAGTTATGGCAGTGGTCCAGCCCTTCCTGTTCCAGTACCTCTGCCATTAGATCACCAGCTCCCTCTTTAATACCCACTGCTAATTGTATTTGTTCATTTCCCACACATAAGCATGATGTGGTTATTTTGGTAATACTTTATTCCTATTGTCTGGTTATATGAAATCTATTTTTAACATCAATTCATGTTTTTTTATGTAATTTCACCTTAATTTACTAATGCCTATATTTTTTATTCTTAAATTTTCATGGCGATTATTAATGAAGTGGAAATCTAGTGATCTTTAGTTATTTCTCATAAAGTCTCAATTTTCTATCCTAAAATTTCCCATTAACCAAACATTTTTTTTCTTCAGGATTATTGCAAGGCTACGTACAGGGCTACATTCCAATATTTGGCACATCTTTATATCTAGTAAGAGGCATTACAGGCGGAAAGCAAGGCTAAGAACAGGCCTTGTGCCTAGTTTCCCCTCTAAATGTCTTCTGACCAGGATCATGCTATGGTGTGGCCAACTCAGTTACTTTCCAAACAGCTTCTCACACGACTAGAGCCCTCTGGTGGTAAGAGAATACCTACCCACAGTGGGCTGAATGAAGCACAGAACCTCAATATGGTTACACCCAGGGGCCCCTAATCCTCCTGGCTCTTTTTGTACACAAGCTCGATTCTTCCTTTACCTCCCTCCGTCTGCTTTCCTTTATGTTTTCCTTCACTGCCTTCTTTTTTGACACCATATACCCAATGCCAATGTAGGCCCATACAAAGGAATCTGTAGGAGAAACTCAAAGATGATGACAGTGTTGGCATCATAAATTGTGATTCAAGGCTTGAGTTAGTCAAAAGAGAATATCAGTGGATCTGGCAAGAGAACTGCAATCACACATTTAGCATTTGTCATAATAACTAAACAAAACATGAGCATGGATGCAGCTGAGAGATTATGCTCCACTAGGAAAAAATTTCCATGCAATATAATTGATAAATGGGAACAAAGAGCAACTGTGAAGTATTCTTTACAAGTTGTTAACATTAGGGTCAAATAACACTTAAAGTATAATGTAGGCTGGGCACAGTGGCTCGTGACTATAATCCCAGCAGCTCAGGAGGCTGAGGCAGAAGGATGGTAAGTTCAAAGTCAGCCTCAGCAACAATTTAACGAGGCACTAAGCAACTGAGACCCTGTCTCTAAATAAAATACAAAAGGTCTGAGGATAGGGCTCAGTGGTTAAGTACCCCTGTGTTCCATTTCTGGTACCAAAAAAAGAAAAAAAAAAGTATAATGTAAATTTCATTCTGTCTAAAGTTAGAGACTGAAAAATACGACCATTCAAATTCTTCTCTACTTCAGTAAATTCTCAGTCTTGTGTGTGAAGTATTTCCATGAAGAAGTATTTCCATGAAGAAGTCTCTCCGGATTGTATCAGTTGCTACAGCAGGTTTTACTTAATGCTGTAGTCTGAAAAAGTTTATTACCTCTCTAAATACACCTTTCTCCTGTCAATTCATCCAAAATATCTGCATTTGATATCACTTGTATCTCTCAGCTATATCTGATATATTGGTGATATCACCTATATCTCAGCTACAATGAGGTATACCAGCTTACTGATGACTTATGGGAAAGGGAACACAACTATTTTTATTTGTGAGGAACAAACTACAACTCCTTGTGTTACCTCAGATATATTCTTGGTTCCAGAGAAAGACCTATTTAAAAATAAGGAATTAAATTAAATTCAGTTGAAACTAATTTAAATTATCATTTATTCTCTTCATCAAACTAAATTCCTTCCAGAACTTTTTTACTCTCCCTTCATAATTTGTAAATAATCATCAATTCAAATTAAAAGTCTATAAATTACCAATATCTCATCAGCAGCAAAGTGATAAATGCTCTCATTCAGGTCTTAGCTAAAGCAAAAAGTATAACTATCATCTTCAATGCAGAAATACTATGTGGCAAGGGTAAAGGCAGAGAAAAGGTAGAATCATTTGGTATGTTCAAATATAAAACAAATTAGGGAAATTTCTACATCCATTAAGTAAAATTGCAATAACTTTTCTGTTTCCATGCTAGCTTCTCTAGAATCAATTCTTCTTGACCCAGCTTGGGTGACCTTTAAAAACACAAGTTGTCCATCTCCTGTTCTGTGCCATTCTTGGCTTCTGTTGAAGTCTTCACCATGTCTTTCAAGGTCCTACATGAGCAAATCTTGGCTGTCTACCCAAGAGTATTTCCTATGAGTCTCTCTCATAATGTAGTAGAGTTTAAATAAAATTGAAATAACATGATAAACTCTCAAATATTTGCATTCTGGAACCTGCGAAGAATGCTACTCTTTTAAGACTTTTGTATTTGCTCTTCCCCATGCTAGGGAATTTCTCCCAGATGAATCTTTGATTTATTTCTTTATCTCATATATATCTGCATCAGTCAGTGTCCCTGCAGGACATGGTTTCCTCCTCAGACCATTATATGAAGAGAAATTACTGAAGGAATTTTACAGGGGTAAGTTCAGGGTTAAGGGAAAAATGGGCTCTCAAGACACTTGAAGATTAGAAACAGGAGGAAGCCTTTACCATCCCTAAGCCTGAAAGGGCAGGTGGAAGAAACTGATTTATAGCCGCCCACTGAGAACCAGAACCCCTCCCAGAGGTTCCCCAGCAGAAGGCCTGGGAATGGGGGGAAGGTTAGAAAGTAGGCAGAAATAGAAGAGAGAAAAAATATCCTGACCTGATCTTCTTCCCCTCCCTCAAATCTCCTAAAGGTACCAAGCCTTGCCAGAAGCCAGTAGCTGAGAAACACATTAGTCCTCATTAGTCAGTCTCCCCCAGCCAAGGCAGGGAAGGGGAGAAATTGGACCAGAAAAGAAAATGGAGGAAGGCCAGGACAAAGACTCTATTCAAAAGGTTCCCTCCTGAGAAAGATCTTCACTAATTAATCTATCTAAAATGGCACCGCATGCATACTCTACACTCCACTCAAATTTGTTATAGTACTTATTGCTACCTGATATTATACTGTATTGTTTGTTTATTTGCTATTGTTTGTTTATTTGCTCTCTCACTAACATATAAGCTCTGCAAGGGCTGGGATTTTGTCATTTGTATTCATTTCTGCATCTCTACAATTTATGAAAACTACTGCACAGCAAGTGTTCATTATTTATTGAATGAATGAATGAATTTAACACTCCCTTTGCTATTCAAAAGTATTTATGTTTAATAAAATTAGAAAAATACAATATCTCTAAAGATCTATAACTGACTTAGACATACATAAGACCTCTATAATGTAGTCCTTTCTAAACTCCAAAATATCTTTCTTGTTAATTTACTCTGTAGAACAACAAAAATTTTAAACATTTTTGTGATTAACAAATATGTATACACACATTATATTTCATAAATTTTATAGACAAATATAAAATACCAGAATCCCACAAGTGGAGAAAACATTAAAATTCCTAGCCCAACCCCACACTCAATATATGAACATTCTTCACAATGGTCCTCAAAGGACCATATCTTCCCCAGAGAACATATCTTCAAAATAATTACAGCTGTTTACATGTGATTTTAGTGATATTTGAACTATTAAATTTTAATAATGTTTAAAAAGAGTATAAAATATGCTTTACATTCAAAATGGGACAAGAGTATATAAAAAAATGGTAAATAGTTCTCTATTATATCCTATTTACGTTTTTTATCTACTTGATCACTGAAGTGAGAGGAAACTCACTATCTCAAGAACTGGACGGGGCGATACAAGATGGCGGCCTAGAGGGAGACTGCACCCCCAGTCGCTCCAGAACCCAGGAGGTAAGAAGGGGAGGCATTGAGAGACTCGGACTGAAATAGAGCCACGGGTGAGTCTGCCCACTGGGTAAAGCTCGGCCCGGGTGGCAGGCCCAGATAGAGGTGGCTTATCGGAGCCGGGCAGGGCAGCTAGAGTCATCCACAGGCAGCCCTGCGCACTCCGGCGGTGGGCCCCACCCACACAGCCAGCTTCTCCAGGTTCTCGGAACGGAACTGGCCCGCTAGTGAGAGCCTTTCTGACCAGAACAAGCTCCGAGTCCCGGAGCCACTGCGGCGCAGCGTACTCCGGCAACGAACCAGCGGAGAGCCTCGATCTGCAAGCAGCCTCTGGGATCAGGGCAGGGCAGCCAGAGACCGCTTCAGGCGGCTCTGCCCACTCCGGCTGCAGGCTCTCTTCACGGGGCGATCCAAGATGGCGGCCTAGAGGGAGACTGCACCCCCAGTCGCTCCAGAACCCAGGAGTTAAGAAGGGGAGGCATTGAGAGACTCGGACTGAAATAGAGCCACGGGTGAGTCTGCCCACTGGGTAAAGCTCGGTCCGGGTGGCAGGCCCAGATAGAGGAGGCTTATTGGAGCCGGGCAGGGTAGCTAGAGTCTTCCCAAGGTAGCCTTCCACACTCTGGCAGTGGGCTCCTCCCACACGGCCAGCTGCACGGTGCAGGCCCACAGTGAGAGCATTTCCGCACAGAGCCAGTTCCAAACCGTGGAACCAGTAGGGGGCTAGGGGCAGTTTTCTTCGGATGAGCTGCTTTATCAGATTCCTCCAAGACATCAGACTACTGAAGGCTGGGAGGTGATACACTGGAAATCTACCGGGACACTATAAGCCAATAGCGGAAAACTGCAATATCTCAGGGCCCCACTGACAACTGACCAATATGAGAAAAAAAGGGAAGAAAATGTCCCAAACAAACCTAGATGCTACATCAATAAAACCCAATGACAGCACAGCAGAAGAAATGTCAGAAAGGGAGTTCAGAATGTACGTAATTAAAACGATCAGGGAAGCTAATGAGGAGATGAAAGAGCAAATGCAGGCATTGAAGGAGGAGATGAAAGAGCAAATGCAGGCATTAAATGATCGCACCAATCAACAGTTAAAAGACCACATACGGGAAGCAAGAGATCATTTCAATAAAGAGTTAGAGATACTGAAAAATAACCAAACTGAAATCCTTGAAATGAAGGAAACAATAAACCAAGTTAAAAACTCCATAGAAAGCATAACCAATAGGATAGAACACCTGGAAGACAGAACCTCAGACATTGAAGACAAATTATTTAATCTTGAAAAAAAAGTTGGCCAAACAGAAAAGATGGTAAGAAATCATGAACAGAATCAACAAGAATTATGGGATATCATGAAAAGGCCAAATTTAAGAATTATTGGGATTGAGGAAGGCTTAGAGAAACAAACCAAAGGAATGAACAATCTATTCAATGAAATAATAACAGAAAATTTCCCAAATCTGAAGAATGAAATGGAAAACCAAGTACAAGAGGCTTATAGAACTCCAAACATACAAAATTACAACAGACCCACACCAAGGCACATTATTATGAAAATACCTAACATACAAAATAAAGACAGAATTTTAAAGACCGCGAGAGAAAAGAATCAAATTACATTCAGAGGGAAACCAATAAGAATATCAGCAGATTTTTCAATCCAGACCCTAAAAGCTAGAAGGGCCTGGAACAACATATACCAAGCCCTGAAAGAAAACGGATGCCAACCAAGAATCTTATACCCAGCAAAACTTACCTTCAAATTTGACGATGAAATAAGATCCTTCCATGATAAACAAAAGCTAAAGGAATTTACAAAAAGAAAGCCAGCATTACAGAACATTCTCAGCAAAATATTCCATGAGGAAGAGATGAAAAACAACGATGCAAATCAGCAACAGGAGGCGCTAGCCTAAAGGAATAGCCAAATAAAGGAGAAACCAAATCATGTCAAAAACAAATATGAGTCAATTGACTGGGAATACAAATCATATCACAATAATAATCCTGAATGTTAATGGCCTGAATTCATCAATCAAAAGACACAGACTGGCAGATTGGATTAAAAAGAAAAATCCAACAATATGCTGCCTGCAAGAGACTCATCTCATAGAAAGAGACACCCATAGACTAAAGGTGAAAGGATGGGGAAAAACATACCATGCACACGGACACAGCAAAAAAGCTGGAGTATCCATCCTCATCTCAGATAATGTGTACTTCAAACCAAAACTAGTCAGAAGGGATAAAGAAGGACATCACATGCTGCTTAAGGGAAGCATAAATCAGCAAGACATAACAATCATAAATATCTATGCCCCGAACATTGGCTCATCCACGTACGTCAAACAAATCCTTCTCAATTCCAGAAATCAAATAGACCACAACACAATCATACTAGGTGATTTTAACACACCTCTCTCACCACTGGATAGATCGTCCAAACAAAAATTGAATAAAGAAACTATAGATCTCAACAACACAATCAGCAATTTAGACTTAACGGACATATATAGAATATACCATCCAACAAAGAACGAATACACTTTCTTCTCAGCAGCACATGGATCCTTCTCTAAAATAGACCATATTTTATGCCACAAAGCTACTGTTAGCAAATACAAGAAGATAGAGATACTACCTTGTACTCTATCAGATCATAATGGATTGAAATTAGAAATAAATGACAGAATAAAAAACAGAAACTTCTCCAATACCTGGAGACTAAATAATACACTATTATATGATGAATGGATAACAGAAGACATCAGGAGGGAAATAAAAAAATTCTTAGAAGTAAACGAGAACAAAGACACATCATATCAAAATCTCTGGGACACTATGAAAGCAGTACTTAGAGGAAGATTTATTTCATGGGGTGCATTCAAAAAAAGAAGTAGAAATCAACAAATAAACGACTTAACACTACAGCTCAAAGCACTAGAAAAAGAAGAGCAGACCAATACCAAAAGTAGTAGAAGACAGGAAATAGTTAAAATCAGAGCCAAAATCAACGAAATTGAAACAAAAGAAACAATTGGAAAAATTAACAAAATAAATAGTTGGTTCTTTGAAAAAATAAACAAAATTGATAAACCCTTAGCCACACTAACAAAGAGAAAGAGGGAGAAAACTCAAATTACTAAAATTCGGAATGAACAAGGAAACATCACAACAGACACGAGTAAAATACAAAACATAATTAGAAGCTATTTCAAAAATCTATACTCCAACAAAACAGAAAACCTCGAAGACATCAACAAATTTCTAGAGACATATGAACTACCTAAACTGAACGAGGAGGACATACACAACTTAAATAAACCAATTTCAAGCAATGAAATAGAGAAGTCATCAAAATCCTACCAACAAAGAAACGTCCAGGACCAGATGGGTTCTCAGCCGAGTTCTACAAAACCTTTAAAGAAGAGCTCATTCCAATACTCCTCAAACTATTCCATGAAATAGAAGAGGAGGGAACCCTCCCAAACTCGTTCTATGAAGCCAATATCACCCTGATACCTAAACCAGACAGAGACACATCGAGGAAAGAAAATTTCAGACCAATATCCTTAATGAACATCGACGCAAAAATTCTAAACAAAATTTTAGCAAATCGCATACAAATATATATTAAAAAGATAGTGCACCACGATCAAGTGGGTTTTATCCCAGGGATGCAAGGTTGGTTCAACATTCGGAAATCAATAAATGTCATTCACCATATCAACAGACTTAAAGTTAAGAATCACATGATTATTTCAATAGATGCAGAAAAAGCATTTGATAAAATACAGCATCCCTTCATGCTCAAAACACTAGAAAAAATTGGGGAGTGGGAACATTCCTAAACATTATAAAGGCCATCTACGCTAAGCCCATGGCTAATATCATTCTAAATGGTGAAAAACTGAAAGCGTTCCCCCTAAAAACTGGAACAAGGCAGGGATGCCCTCTTTCACCGCTTCTATTCAACATCGTCCTTGAGACTCTAGCCAGAGCAATCAGACAAACCAAAGAAATTAAAGGGATACGAATAGGAAAAGAAGAACTCAAACTATCCCTGTTCGCTGATGACATGATTATATATTTAGAGGAACCTGGAAATTCCACCAGAAAACTTTTAGAACTCATAAGTGAATTCAGTAAAGTAGCAGGTTACAAGATCAATGCTCATAAATCCAATGCATTTTTATACATAAGTGATGAATCTTCAGAAAGAGAAATTAGGAAAACTACCCCATTCACAATAGCATCGTAAAAAATAAAATACTTGGGAATCAATCTCACAAAAGAGGTGAAAGACCTCTACAATGAGAACTACAGAACACTAAAGAAAGAAATTAAAGAAAACCTTAGAAGATGGAAAGATCTCCCATGTTCCTGGATAGGCAGAATTAATATCGTCAAAATGGCTATACTACCTAAAGTGCTATACAGATTCAATGCAATTCCAATTAAAATCCCAATGATGTACCTTGCAGAAATAGAGCAAGCAATTATGAAATTCATCTGGAAGAATAAAAAACCCAGAATAGCTAAAGCAATCCTCAGTAGCAAGAGCGAAGCAGGGGGTATTGCAATACCAGATCTTCAACTCTACTACAAAGCAATAGTAACAAAAACGGCATGGTATTGGTACCAAAATAGACAGGTAGATCAATGGTACAGAATAGAGGACATGGACACAAACCCAAATAAATACAATTTTCTCATACTAGACAAAGGTTCCAACAATATGCAATGGAGAAAAGATAGCCTCTTCAACAAATGGTGCTGGGAAAACTGGAAAACCATATGCAATAGAATGAAATTAAACCCCTATCTCTCACCCTACACAAAACTCAACTCAAAATGGATCAAGGACCTCGGAATCAGACCAGAGACCCTGCATCTTATAGAAGAAAAAGTAGGTCCAAATCTTCAACTTGTTGGCTTAGGAGCAGACTTCCTTAACAGGACTCCCATAGCACAAGAAATAAAAGCAAGAATCAACAACTGGGATAGATTCAAACTTAAAAGCTTTCTCTCAGCAAAGGAAACTATCAACAATGTGAAGAGAGAGCCTACAGAGTGGGAGAATATCTTTGCCAACCATACCTCAGATAGAGCGCTAATTTCCAGAATCTATAAAGAACTCAAAAAACTCTACACGAAGAATACAAATAATCCAATCAACAAATGGGCTAAGGAAATGAACAGACACTTCACAGAAGAAGATATACAAGTAATCAATAGATATATGAAAAAATGTTCAACATCCCTAGTAATAAGGGAAATGCAAATCAAAACTACCCTAAGATTTCATCTCACCCCAATTAGAATGGCGATTATCAAGAATACAAGCAACAATAGGTGTTGGCGAGGATGTGGTGAAAAAGGAACACTCATACATTGCTGGTGGGGTTGCAAATTAGTGCAGCCACTCTGGAAAGCAGTGTGGAGATTCCTCAGAAAGCTTGGAATGGAAACACCATTTGACCCAGCTATCCCACTCCTTGGCCTATACCCAAAGGACTTAAAATCAGCATACTACAGAGATACAGCCACATCAATGTTCATTGCTGCTCAATTCACCATAGCCAGATTGTGGAACCAACCTAGATGCCCTTCAATTGATGAATGGATAAAGAAACTGTGGCATATTTATACAATGGAATATTACTCCGCAATGAAGAATGATAAAATTATGGCATTTGTAGGCAAATGGTCGAAATTGGAGAATATCATGCTAAGTGAGATAAGCCAATCTCAAAAAACTAAAGGACGAATGATCTCGCTGATAAGCGGATGAGGACATATAATGGGGGGTGGGAGGGGCTAGCATTAGGTTTAGGGTTAGGTTTAGAGTTAGGCTAAGGAGAGCGGTAAGAATGAAGGAAAGAAGGACTGTGTAGAGGGAAAAGAGGGGTGGGAGGGGTGGGAGGGGTGGGGGGGAAGGGAAAATAAAATAAACATCATTACCCTATGTAAACGTAAAAAAAAAAAAAGAACTGGTAACTTGAAGCAGCTCTTATTATAATTAAGGTTTGGGTTCAAGTCTTTTCATCCTTATATTTAAAAAAATAACAACAGAAATTCTATATCTAAGTCATATTTTCTTTCTTGCAGACCAAACATCCACAGTTCATCCAACCACGCTAAGCTTCCTAGTCATCTTTTATGAAAACATCATCCCAGATGCTCTTTTGAACATGGTCTAGTCCATCAACTTTCCCCTTAGAGTTTTAGATGCCAAAATAGTTCTTCAGCCTGTTATGTGGCCAGTGCATAATAGTGGTTGTCTATCTCTTCCTCGTACCTGGGCCTTCTATTTTCATTGACACAACTTGAAAGTATAGTTTTCTTTCATTTTTCCCCACAGCCACAATACATTACTGAACTTCATTGATTTTTTTCTATAAATGTTGTTCGATCACATTTGTCAAAGCAATTGACAAAGTGCACATTTGCTCTTTGCTAAATCTGCCATTCTAAAGGTGTTTATGTTTCCCACAATGAAGTAACAAATGCTGACCTGGGCAAGATGGATCAATATGAGAACTGTAAAGAGACAGAATCCGGTTGATGGAAGTTAAGTCATTCACATACTTATATACGTTTCCCAAGAAACTGTTCTTTTAAATGTGCCACAATTAGGGCAGGAATTACTTTCCGATGACATTCTACCAAATCAGTCACTAGAGACTTACCCGCAGCTACTATGATAATATCCGCCAGCTGTGTATGGATCTTCAGTTGTTCTCTGGGAGTGTATCTGTGAGCTATGGTGACAGTTGCATCACCTGCAATACAGAAGAGTTTCCATTAGTGATTATTGTGCCTTTCCAAATTTTATGAAAGCTCTAAACCTAGAGAAATTTTGGATACCAAATAAAAATAGAAAAAAGTGCTTTGACATGTCTAAATCACTTGAGAGAAAAAGGTAGATAGGATATTTGGATGAACCAAAATATTGTACCTTTCAAAAGGACACATGGAAAATCAAATGAGGCTAAATGAAGATAAGATCTGATTGTCATAGGAAAGCTATAAATCCTAAAAATCCAGGATTCAAAAATACCATGTTTACTATTTAATGCATTGGCACAGGGAATATTCATTTGCTTATTAATGATACAAAAATAAATTCAGAAAACAATAAGATAAGAATTCTACAATTGGGACAATATTATGGAAGTAAAGTGAGAAATGAATTCTGCCATGAGGATGTGTCAAGGGAGCGTTCTTGGAGAGGCAAAATATTTTAGATATTTTAAGTATAAGCAAGTGTATACCAATCTGGAAAGGAAGAAAAGGACATTTCAAGCTAAATTTAAAAAGCAGGAAGAAAACAAAATAACTTTGAAATGGTGAAGAGGTCTAGAATATAACAAGAAGTTTCTGTACGAAAACTTTAATGGAGTTATGGGTGAGTAAGAGAGGTAAGCAGCCTGAGGCATTCCAATGTCTAAAGTGTGAACCAGCAAGAGGAGTGAGGGAAAGGTGGTGATGTGGAGAAGACAAGAGAGGGACATCCAGTGAGAGTATGGCCGTGTGAGACACTGTCTCAATTTTCTTTTCCTGCAAGTTGTGCAAATGCTACACAGTTAACAACAAAAGTGCACAATCTCCATATTTAGAAGAACTAGAAAACATATTTTCCACAGATTGCAAAAATACATAAGAATAATCAAAAGCAGTAGTTAGTAGACACCACACAGGGACAAAAGTAGCAAAAAACACAGAATTCCGAGTAACAATGGATCTATAAAAATGACTGTCAAAACACTTGCTAGATGTGAAGTGTTTACATTCAAATGAAAACAAAGTCTATCTTTCTTAATTATAGCAGAGAGAATAGAATTAAAGGCAGAAGAGTCCTCTTGGATCTGGTACAGTTCAGAGTGTGGTACCACAAGAATGGCACAGAGGAGCCATTCCAGTAGGGACCATTGTGAAAGCAGAGGAGTCACAGCTGCCAAGCACCTCCTCCCCAACCCATGGTGGACATATTCTGCAAATAGCAGGTCCATGAAAATCTTAACTCATTCAATGTTGAGTAATAAAAAAGGACTGGATGAAGCATCAATAGAAAGCCCTACAGAAAGGCAAGCCCAGAATAAATTTGGAAAGTGAGGAAACTATTCTGATTCAAATGGTGACTAGTATAGTCATTTAGCAGATAATTATATGCACTTGTCCAAATTAGAACAGCATGCCAAAAGAAGTGAATTTTTACAAAAGGCTGAGTTCAGCCCCTTTTGTCTCACGTGTACCCCATCTTGCCCTTCTGCCTTTCACAATGGCAGGATAAGGCAAAAAGGCCCTCACCAGATGCCAGTACCTTCATTCTGGACTTCTCAGTCTCCTGAACTGTGAGAGAATGAAGTTCTCTTCTTTATAAATTAGTCATTCTGTGGTATTCTATTAAGCCTGCACAAGGGAGACTAAGACACAGGTGAATGTAAATGATATTTCCATTGAATATGTAGGAATAATGCAATTAAAAGAACTGGAAGGGAAAAGATGAGAAACTTTACTTATTGCCTAATATGTTATAATGGGAATCAACAAATATCATTCAAAAGGCTAACCAATAATAGGAGTATAAGAATTTTTAAAAGTATAAACACTTTGAAAGATAATTTTATTTGCAAATATCAGTTAACAGACAAAAAGAACTGGAGTCAGAGAAGGAAATACAAACATTTTATCACTTATATGAGTATCAATAGATACCACATAAAGAAACAGAATTAAGAGCACTATATGTTATAATTATTGAGATAAACAAAACCTTCCTAAATATTAGGAGAAAAAAGACAGAAAAGAAAATAATGCAAAAAATAAAAATCACAAACAAAATAATATGACAATAATGACCACATATATTTATCATAACAATAAACATAAATTGTTCTAACTCATCTATTTAAAAGAACAATATCTGCAAATTGACTCACAAAGCAAAATCATATTGTATACTATACTAATCATATATATATATATGACATAAAGTTACTCAGAATTCGGAAATGTTGAAAACAAAAAATGGTCAAATATACCAGGAAAAATGACATGCACAAAAAGAATGATGCTCTTTCACGCAAGAAGAAATTCAGCATTAAGTAGGACAAAGAGGTACACACTAAAAAGTATATGGGAGATTTAAATGGAAATACAGCACTGATAAATATGTAATTAACAAGCAAAAGATAAGTAGAATTCATAAGTCAAAATTACAGATGATAAAAATATATTTTATTTGCTGTATTTAATTCAGTCTATTCAATTCATGACAGATAAGAATGTAGAAAATGTAAATAACATAATTAATAATATCTATATGATTATATTAAACTCTGAAAATAGATAATACAGTTTTATGTGCCCCCCCAAAACAATATGTTTTTTAAAATGGTATGACTTTGGGTACAAAGGAAATTTTGGTTAGTATCAAAAACTAGATAATCATATAAGCTATAAATAATTTATTTAATCATAACTCATTAAAGTTATAACTACTGACAAAATCAGGAATAAAAAGGTCCTACTGGAAGTTAAAACAATCCTATTTCAAACAATTCTTGGGTCAAAATGGAAACACAAAATAATGTTGTAAAATGTTTCTAGGAAGAAACATTTATAATGACAGCACTTTATATTAGATCCTATATAATAATTATAAAGCAATTCTTAGAGGAAAATTCATAGACCTAAGTTATTATATCAATGACATAAATCAGAAAATAAATGAATCAATCATTTAGCTTGTTATATAAATAATAAATTCTTAAGATTAATAAACATAAAAGTTAAAATGTATTGATAAAGTTAAAAATGAAAATATTATTAAAACATTAAAGAGAATTCAATACTTTTCCAAGGAAAAAATGAATATGCAGAAGTATATAGATTTCACATGTAACAACATGTTAAGAAGATATATTAAAAGAAACCTATTCTCATAGTTGTATAAAAGATAAAATATGGCCAGGCACAGTGGGGCACACCTGTAAATCCCAGTGGCTCAGGAAGCTGAAGTAGGAGAATTCAGAGTTCAAAGTCAGCCTCAGCAATGGTGAGGAGCTAAGCAACTCAGTGAGACCCTGTCTCTAAATAAAATACAAAATAAGGGTGGGGATGTGGCTCAGTGATCAAGTGCCCCCTGAGTTCAATTCCTGGTACCCCCACTCCAAAAAAGAAAAAATATAAATAAGCATAACAAGAAAGGTGAAAAGTCTATGTGGTACAAGAAATTCTCTAGAATGCCACCAAAGGATAAATAAGACTAAGGAACTAGAAAGATAAACCATATTTTTAGAAAGATTCAACATCATACTGATGACAACTCTTCCTATGTTTATTACAAATATAATAATACAATCCTAATAAAATATTTTTACTTTTTTAGGATGCATATAATTTGATACTAAAGATAATATGGAAAAAATAAAAGTTAATAACCAGGAAAGCTGTGAAAAGGAAGAACAATGAGATATACATGATGACAGTCATTCTCATTTTAGTTAACAGAGCCACCTTCTGCCCAGTTACTTGGAGTAAAAACCTGAGTCTCCTTTGATTTTACTCTTTCATTGACTTTAAAATCAGCAAATGTAAAGTGTATATTTACATTCAGACCCAAACATCAAAATTATGAGGCCTCTTTCCATTTCTGTCTTAGTCCAGGTGTCCCCTATTCAGGAGGGTTCCCTCATTCCCTTATACCTCAGCAACCCACTAGAGTATTCTCTAGTACTAAATGAGAGCCTCCTGAATTCTCTCTCTCTTTCTCTCTCTCTCTCTCTCTAATACACACACAATCAATCATTTAAAACAAAACCAGAATCCCCTGTTCTATCAGTACTGAAGATTTTAGCAGAAATTGAGAGTTACACTATTATCCATAATTAACAATCTGCAAAGTTTCAGGCAAAAGGAAAATTAATTTCAGTTTGCATGGAAAGATCTTTTAAGTAACCCTGCTCCATCTTCAATCATTAGTTTAACTTGATACTCCTGAGTGAGTTGGGCTGGCACTGTCCATGGAAAATATCAAAGTCACTTTTAGATTTGATTGATTAGAGTTCATGACTACAGTGATAATCAAACCATTGAAAGGGAAAAGCTTTCAGGCTGCTATTTGGTAGACCTGATAATGTTAGCACAAGAGAAGTGACCCAAAGAAGTTAAAAGCAATGTGTTCCAATAATGCTTCAGACTCTTCTTGTCTTATCCTGGCAGTGAGCACCTTGGTACCTATTCCTGATGCTGGAACCTAGCTTTCCTGGTAACTATATTCTTATTTAACCTGTTTTACTTGACATTGTATAAATACTTGTCATTCCTATTTCCCGTTCTGTTCCCCCATTGACCTTCTTCAACTAATCCTCTGGCTTGCTACATCTGATCCTTTCTTTCTCCTCAGGTTTTCCCTAGGGTAACCAGTACTAACAAGTTGCAGCAGCTACTCCGTAGAATGATGCATATCTCTGACCCTTAGATGACTTTTTCCAACTCTTAGTTGTATCCTTGTATTGTATATATGATAATGTAAGAACCTAATATTCTAACTATCACATAGACCCAGATTAAAAAAAATTATAAAGCAAAGTTTTAAGTAACTATTTTGTGCCCCATGCTTTGCATCATGTTTCTAAAACAGTAAGAATAAAACAGAAAGCCTCTCTTGTAATTTTAGTTTTGCAAGAACTCACTAATTAACTCGTAGGAAAGATATGTCTCTTAGTGCATAAAATTCACAATCAAGAATTGCCTACTGGGAGCCATCTGAGCAGTTTTCTAGGCTATCAGCTCCACTGTATGCGAAGACTGGTTGATGATTAACATAGAATACCAATTAGAGGAAAATGTTTGTATTAAAAACAAAGCTAGAGCAAATAATATGATCTGCTTCATTTTTAAGTACCATGTTTTTTTGTTAAAGTTAACAAATTAGAGGGGTTTTAAAGACATTTCCAGGTCATTGTCTTAATTCAATAATCAAGAAATAATTCCAAAATTGGCAGGTGCGGTGGCGCACATCTGAAATCCCAGCCACTCAAGAAACTAAGGCAGGAAGATTGTGAGTTCAAAGCCAGCCTCAGCAACTTAGTGAGGCACTAAGCAACTCAGGGAGATCCTGTCTCTAAATAAAATACAAAAGGGCTAGGGATATGATTCAGAGGCTCAATAGTTGAGTGCCCCTGAGTTCAATCCTTGGTACCAAAAGAAAAAAAAAAAAAAAGAAATAATCCCAGAATCATGTGAAATGATGAAGATACATAATTCTCTACTATCATGAGCAAAAATTGGAAATTGGAATTATAATATAATGTACTAAGTTCCATGTTAGATGGAAATATAAGCCATAACATTGGCACAAAGTATCCATTATCTATTACATCCAAGGAAGACATCATGGCAAAGAATTTGCATATTTTTGTTATGTTGTTATCAGTGTTATGGGAACCCATGGATGCTTGAGGCCTACAATGTGGAAAATTGACTGTGTGGAATGGGACAAGGGTGGATGCAGGGAAACCAGTCCATAAATATTGTAATGTTCCAAGTGAGAGATTGCAGTTGTCTGGTCTAGGATCTTAACTGGGCAGATGGTAATATCACAACTATATTATATTCTGCTTACTAACAGATCAGACAAAGTGTGAGAGAAAGGGAGAAATCAAGGACAAACTCAGAAATTGGGTGATTTGATAGTGCCAGTTACTAAGATAGTATGTTAGTCAGCTTTCCAGTAGTACCAAAAATACCTGAGATAATCAACTTATAAAGAGAAAAGGGTTATTTTGGCTCACAGTTTTAGATATTTCAGTCCGTGATCTGTTGGCCCCACTAATTTGGGCCAGTGACATATGTCATGGCAGGAGTGAGTAGCGGAATGAAACCTCTAGAAAGAAGAAGAGACCAGGGTTCTGCCATCCCCTTCAAGGACATGCACCCAATGACCTAAAGATCTTCCACCTCCTACAGGCTCCACCACCTCCAAACAGTGCCTCCTGGGAAGCAAGTCTTTACCACGTGCGTGCACCTTTGGAAGACACTTAAGATACAAATTATAGTATATGGGGAAGACTATGGGGAGTAAAAGGAATGAAATTTTTATATGGTCAGTTTGAAATGCTTATTAGCCATGTTAGTAGGGTTGTCGGGTAGACAGTTACATGGTTCTAGAGTTTAGGAGGGATACAGATGGTAGTTAGAGATAAGGGGCTGCAAAGGTTCACCTAGGGAATAGCTAAAATGGAAGAAGTTAAGTTCTGGGATCATTCCAACATGTTGAGCAATCATTTTCAATCCTGATCATGTTAGATTCTTCTATGGCATTTTCTAAAAAATAATGATGTTCAGGTTCAACTCTTAAAGGTTCTGATTTAATTTTGTTGTGTGTTGGGCATAGGAAGCTACATTTCCTAAGGCCCCTTGATTATTCTAGGGGTAGGTAAGGCTGAGAACAACTGCTTGAGAACTTGAAAAAAGGCAAATGACTCAGAAAAAAAGAATTAGGAGAAATGTCTAATGAAACAAGAATAATACATGTGAGTGGTAGCTTAATTTGTGCTTATATGATTTAAAAAAAATCCTATAAGTGTCCATTTTGTTAAAAGAAAAGTATTTTATGAATCTTACTCAATTCATTATATAATTTTCTATTTATAAGGACATGTGGAAGAAATTACTTTTGTCTTAATATCAGAAAAATGATTTCATTTTCCTTAGCATGTGTTTATTTTTAATCCAAAAGATATTTACTTGGGTAACTAGTCATTTTTTTCCTGCTAATAAGCTCTCAAGATAAAATTAGTGACCCAACCATGACATATATAACTTAGACTCAATTCCAAACATATATTCATCTCCGATAAGTAAAAAGCAGTGTGTTTGACAGTGGCAATATATATATGGGGTTTTAATAATAGGTTTATATTTTTAGTATAAGTCTTATCTTTGGCTGTATAGTAGCTCCAGTCCTTTCTTCCCCCTTTTCTTCACTATTTCTCATTTGCATTTGTTTTATATATTGCCATGTGACCATGAGGTTGGAATTTTTAGTTTTAAGTATAGTCTTAGATAACATACAATTTAAAAATCCCTTTACAATAATAACATAGGTAGATCCCCAAACAGAATATAATTTTCATATGTAATTGTAATTAGAAATCATTCATTCCGTCCAACAACTAAGCTTTTTATGTAAAGTTCTCCTCTCTTTTGAAGTAGTCTGTACAATTACAATTAGTGAATCACTGTTTAATGACTGTCTTTCCTACCAGATTTTAATCTCAGGAGGACAGAGCCCTGTCTGATTTATTTCACCACTGTACTCCCCAAACTTAGCAACAAAGAAATCAGCCCCTGTATAAGAAAAAGCATTGCAAGTCAACAGCTTGAGGGGGACAAAAAGCCTAAAAAATATAGATCCTCAATGTTTTACTGGAGAAACACTGAGACCTCTTTCAAGAATGTCATTGGCACCAGCTTCCCCTCCTCTGCCATGTGTGCTGAGATCTCCTTTCCCCTTCCTGAAGGTCAGGAGGCAACTTTCTCCCTTGTTGAATATAAGGTGACTCTTAAATCAAGGGGTATTTTAAGTTAAACTTTTATACAAATGCCTGTTAATTTAAAATATGAATAACTTGTGGGTGGTGGGCACATAGATACTGACCTCCTTCCCTTCCTTTTTGCATATACAGATTTTGTTTTCAATAAACAAAGTGACACATTTTAAATCCCTAACCTGTGGTCTTATTTTCCTTAGTGCTGGCATGGTATTTGGCACATAGGAGGCATAGTACAGAATTTTACTGACTGACTGACTCAATCCATTATTACACATGCAGCCCCATGCTTAATTCCAGCAATACAAAAAGCCTATGAAAACATTTGTCAATGAGAAGTTTACATTTACTATTTGTGTATAAGAAGTGAACAGGTAAGATAATCAATATGTTATTGTGATTGCAGCATACCCAAAGTACAAAAGTTAGAATGTCATCTAATAAGTGGTGAGAGGTAGGAAGAAAGGAGGTAAGTGATGGAAAATGGGATTCCATGCAAAGGGAACAGGATCTGTAACTGCAAGTAGGTATGAAAGAGATGGTGTGTTTGAGAAATTGTGTAGTTTTATGAAGCTCCCATATACGATGGGGAGAGAGTGACAGGAGAAAAGTAGATAAAAGTGGAATACATATCATTAGTGGTGCCTTAAACATTAAGGCTTATAGACATTAGAGAAGGGATGCTTTGTGCTGGTAATAAAATAAATATGTAGTACTCTGAGGGAATAGAAAGAGAAAATGAAAGGGAAAGAGAATGTTTTGGACTTTGCTTTATATTTTAAATAAGATTTAATATTTTCAATAGTGTAATAGTCCCAGTTGTCTGATGAGAATACCTATTTTCCAAGTATAGTGCTTTCCAGATACTAGGTAGCTAAATTTTGGAAATATTGAAAATAAAAACATGCTCCTATTATCAATTTAGATAATGAGATGAGAACAAGCATTTGTGCTTTTCTACTAGATCAACTACTCATACTCAAAGTTGTAATTTAGTAGTCTAATCAACATAGAAGCATCACAAAATAAAATATTCCCAATATCTTGTTTTGAGTAATTTAAACCTTGGGATGGGAGTAGCAGAAACTAAAATGCCTGCCATCACCCCTGCCCCAGTTTGCAAATGGTTCCTTCCATATATGCTGCAAACATCCCACTTCACTCTACTGCCAATAAGACTAAGAGCCTCAGTTCTGGTGGTGTGACCACTTTGCGTGACTCCTGCATTCCTAGGCGTTCCTATTTGGCTCTTCTCTTTGAAACCTACCAGTGTTTGGCCCAGCCTGCCACTGGGCAGAGCTTAATCACACATACCACTTGCATCACGTTGCAGTGCCTCAAGCATTCGCCATCGAGTTACTACCTCTGTAGGTGGGGGATAATGCTCCTAGGCTGGCAAAAATATTCATTTTCACAACCAGAGTCAATTCTCACAAAGGAAAAGCATTCAGCTGGCAAAAACTCATGTGGTTTTCCATTTAGATAGTGTAACTCTTGAAGAAAAAAGCCTACAATACAGAAATTACGATAGAAGGTAGGCCCGACTGTAAAAATGGTTGCCAAGGCAAGACAGTACTTGGAGAAAACATGCCTGCCAAGCATGAGTCCTGAAGAAGCAGCTTCGGAAGACATAGGATCAAGTCTTTTTCACTGCTGTATCCCGTGGCAACTCACAGAGATTAGGTACTAGATAAATATCAGCTGAATGAAATCAAGAACCTCTCCAGCAGGTATGGTGGCATACACTGTAATTCCAGCTACTCAGGAGGCTGAGGCAAGAGAGTCACAAGTTCAAGTCCAACCTCAGCAATTTAGGAAGACCCTGTCTCAAGATCAAACAAAAAGGCCTGCAGATGTAACTCAGTGGTAGAATGCTTGTCCAGCATGTATGAGGCCCTAGATTCATTTCCCTAGTACTGGAAAAAGAATGCACATTACCAGGCTCATAGGACTCAGCAAAATAAGAGGTTGTGCTTTGTTTGCTGGTCTTGCAAATAGTCTTTAAAAGTGTTCCTGCACTGATGCCATAATCTTTTAGTTAAAGGAGGAGTATGTGATCCACACTGTGACCATTCAGAGGGACTTATTTAGATGAGGTAGCATGCATAAGAATAAAAATATGTAGAGAGGAATTCAAAATAAAATCTGAATTCCTCTGGTGACAATTAATAATTCCTTGGTCACTAGGGTACTGTGTTATCTTGAAAGAAGAAAAACTGTTTTAAAGAAATTTCATTCTCAAAGGTGAACTGGGTAGGTTACTTACTACAAAGAAATCTCAAGAACACAGTGATCTACTGATGGTCACGATACGATTCAAGTATTCTAATAATTAGTGGAGCTCAGAAGAGACTTTCCACTGTTGATCACTTTGTTCTATAGACACAATGTTAAGCATTTAGCTCATGCTGTGTATTTCTTTGCCAGAAGAGATTCAAAACCCTAATCACTCATTTTTGTATGAAAGTCAAAGATAATTGCACTAAAAGAAAAATGCCCACAACATAATTTAGCTTGATTAATACATATCTCCCTCTGGCTAGCGTTTTTTTTTTTTTAAGGTTTGATATTAAATACATGGACCCTCAGCTGTTTTGTGAGGGAAAACTTATTTTAATTCTGCTGGGGCTTGAAACATTTGAAATGAAGATGTGCTAAAATCTTGAAGTAAAAGGGTAGAACAAACTGATACTCAACCCTTCAAGGAAGCAAGGGAAGCAAGGACAAAGATTCCCTCCTGCTGACGACAGGCCATTTACAGAAGGCTCTGTGGAAGAGTCGGCATTTGAACCATGCAGTTTAAGACAAGAGGTAAGAGACAGTTTCTCTCCTAGAGCTGTCATGGTGATGGGGCATGAGGGGATGTGATATAAAAGTAGGGGTAAATTTAAACTGTAGATATTCAGTGGCACAAAACAGAATGTTTGTTTAGAGATGTCCGTGGTTAAGTAAACTGCTCTACCCTTTTACTTCAAGATTTTAGCACATCTTCATTTCAAATGTTTCAAGCCCCAGGAGAATTAAAATTAGTTTTTCCTCACAAAACAACTGAGGTCCATGTGTTTAATATCAAAACCTAAAAAAATAAAACTAGAAAAATTTTAAAAGCTAGTCAGGGGTAGATACATAATAATCAAGCTAAATTATGTTGTGGCCATTTTTCTTTTAGTGCAATTATCTTTGGCTTTCATACAAAAGTGAGTGATTAGGGTTTTGAATCTCTTCTGGCAAAGAAATACACAGCATGAGCTGAATGCTTAACATTTTGAGTGTCAGTAGAACAAGTTCTATAGATATGAATTTGCCAAGTTAATCCTCCTTCATTATCTCCATTAGTTAACAATGCATATGGAGTCACTGCACATAATTACTGCTCTACCAGACATAGACACTGAAATATTAACTTTCCCACAGACTCAAAATCTTCAGTAAGCAGCTCTTGACAATTCATCACATTAATAATATGTGTCACCACACTCCTATTAAATATTCATGAGATTAAATACCATCCGATTTGCAAACCTTTTAGTACAATTTTTTGTAAAATTTGTTACATTTTAGATGCTATAACTGAAGGATATGGAAAACAACAACCGCCAGGGAAAAGGGGGAACAATTATCCCCAGGGAGAAAAGACAGTGGGTCCCAGGGAGCTGAAGGAAAACAATGGGCTTTACATTTTCACAATTTCACATTCTACAAATACTTTCCTGACTGTCCAACTGACACATTCTGCTATGATTAAGTGTATATGATTAAGTCTCACTACACATTCTGCTATGATGATTAAATCTCACTTAAACTCTATAAAAATCAAACACCTCTTGTAACCAGTTGACATTTTCTCTCCTGAAAATGTGCCATTCTGCTGCTTAATAAAGAAAGCTTGCTGATCTATTGAGGTCTGTTCCCTGCTTTGGTTATTTTGCTTTCAATAACAGCACTTAGGTACCACTATAATAAAGTTTAACTGTCTGTTTATAATCAGCATTATAACTAAATCCACATTTATTCAATTTTTAATATGCCTTCAAATGAAAATATTTCATTATACAATGTATAAAGTGTTTTTTAAAGTAATGTTTTATCCTACAATTTGCTCCTCAGAGCTCATTACTACCATCAATTTGTAATCTTTCTCAAGTTTACATAGCTATTTTTACTACATAAGTATGTACCTATAAATGATCCATATATAATGAAATACTTATGACGTAAGATTACTATTGTAAAATTGCATTAAAAAGTAGTAAATTGATTTTCTTAGGTATTTTATAGGCAAATAAATAATTCTAAATTGAAACTGACTGAACTAGAGATTAGCATGTAATATAATGATGCTTATAAAAAAGTACACACTGTAAAAAATGGTATTTGGCATATTAGGATGTAATATTTCTAATCAAATACTTTGTAAGCTTTTATAAAGTCTAAGTTTATTCAAATTACTACAAAAAACTAGATATGATCTAAAAGCATTAAATACAAAACTTAGCAGAAAAATAAAATAAAATTTCAAATAAAGGTAAAAACATATATCATTAACTTCAGATCATGTTATGCTACACTTTATGGCTAAAATGGTAACAGATTATTAAGCATATAATTGAAACAATAGCAACAGCTGCAGTTACTTGTACCAACTTAACTTACTGTGTGTTAGACATTATAATTAGCACTTAACATCTATATCTCATTTAATTTTTTTCTCATTTAATTTTCACAATAACTAAGTGAAGTAGATAATAACATTATTTGCAGTTAACAACTGAGGAAAGTGGAGGTCTACACCAATTAAATGACTTGCCCAAGGTCACAAGCTTGGCAATGAAAGAATCTGACTCCAGGTCCACCCTGCTAACGATAAAGTCAGCACCAGCTTCCAACTTTGGACCCCATTTGCTCCTGTGTCCTTGGGCATGTCCTACAAAGTCTCTAAAGCTCATTTTCTTTAGGTGCGAAATATGAATAATGTTAATATATGACAATTATTGAAAAGATGAGATAGTTTATAAAAAAGTACTGAGCAAAACATGAAGCTACACAGTGCTGGTTATTATGTTATTGATGAGATTAAGACAACACAATAATGTTGAAAATAATGAAAAACCTACTTTCTGGCTCTTAGTCAAAATTTCCCCCCCCCCCAAAAAAAAAAAAAAAAAGTACACCTATTATTAAAAAAATAGTACACCTATTAACATTCCTCATCATCTTACCTTCCTTAACTCAAAAATGACTATGTAAAGGCAACTATGAATCAATATAATTATTTACCCTAAGAGATAGATAAGCAGTAATAAAATAAGCTAGAAGTGAATAGTGAAGCTAGGAAAGCAGTGTTGAACATGGGCGTCATAAAAACTGTTGTACTATCACATGTGGCCTTTTAGACAGCCCTTCAAAACTAAGTCTTTTTAAAGCTCCCTGGAGTCACTATCCAAACCTACCTTAAAATGTCTATATACCATAGTGACTGCTAACAATATTTAAATCCTTAGCCCAGAAAGGGAAAATAATATTCAAAAGGTTCATTGTTCATCAATTTATTTATTTATTTTTATTTTTTATTATTATTTTTTTAATTTTTACATTTGCATTTTGATTCATTGTACACAAATGGGGTACAACTTTTTGTTTCTATGGTTGTTCATGATGTAGATTCATATCATCTGTGTAAATAAATTACATTGGGTTTATTTTTTAATGGGGCTTTGTATTTTTAAAAAATATTTTATATGTATTATGTCAGCCAAGATCCAAAAACAAGTATCACAAAATTTTAATATTAAGAAAATGAAATTCGTCAAGGTTAATAACATTAAGAAATTTATATACCTACATATAGTATTATGTGTGTTGTACATAAGCATGTTGTCTCTATCACTCTGACCTAATATTAGAAAAAAATTCTTTCCTTTTTGGAATTAAACCAATGAAGTACTTATTACATCAAAGACTGGGGAAAAAAAGATTAGGAAAACAAGCAGTAAAGGAAGTGGTGAAAATCTCTTTACACGTACAGACCAATAACCACTTCTATTAAGAACATGAAATTGGTTTTTTATCCATGTTAAAACAAGATGCAGATTTTAACACACAGCAATGAGATGAGTAACCTTCTGTTTTCTGCCCACAATACTGACTCAGGCAACCATGAACAATGCCCTATTACCCCTTTGTTAGATTCCTTTCTTACTCTATCCCTACCCACATCCCTGGGGAGCCACTCAGCATCCAGCTATCAGGATGCTTAAATAAACAAGGTCCTGGGATGATGGTGCAATGACAGGCACCTAGAGAATGTAGCCCCACATTCGCAAACACCATTACATTTTGTTGGCTTACTTAGAGATTTGAGGTGTCACTATTCACAGTTCAATGACTAGTTGTCTGTACTAGATAATCAGTTACCCTTAAGCCTCAGATTCCTTGTCTGTAAAGTGAATCAACTAGCTGATTTGTAAAAGTACTAAAACCTTGCTATTTTAGGAGTTCTACATCAAACTTTCCAAGATTCTGAAAATTTTCTGAGGCATGTGATTTTTATGTACCTAGTGACTTTTCAGCCTTTCTTAATGCCTATAATGACTTAAAGTAGACCAAAAGAAAAAAAAAAAAAGGAACAATGGGGCCACATATTTTCAGCAATTCCTTTATTCACTTTCAAGGCTTTTACACCATTAGATAAGGAATAAAGGAAACCTTTAATTGCATATATCCACAAATTTTTACTCAATGATGTAAGAAGGAAGAATATCTAAGAATATATGGAATCTGCAAGGTCAAACCTACCTCCTGGCCGTTCATGCTCTCCGTCAGTGTGCAAAAGCATGGCAATGGGCATGCCTACATTCTTGGATCGTCCAGCCACAACCACATTTTTCCCAAATGTTTCAATTCCTTAAAATACAGAGTTTGGTTTAAATGCAGATTCAACAAGAAGAAACAAATTAAGCATCAGAACACTCAACTGTAACATTCCTTAAAAAGTTCTAATTAAATTTGGATTTACACGGCTTGTCTCTAACATGCCCACATTCAATTATTTATAAATAATTTATAAATATTTATTTTTACACTTCTTGAATTTGTCCCTTCCCCTCTGATTATGTCCTCATTTAAAAATCACAAACATCCTGGAGTTGTCATCAAATGAATTTTAAACATTGAGATTCACATGAAGAGTTAGAAGTGCAAAGCCTTAAAATATATTAACTTCTAATTATAAAATAAGCCAAGTAGAACATTATCAAGCTTCACTGGCAATTGAGTAAAGCTGGAATAAAATAAAGTGGAAAAAAGTATTTTTCACAAAGTTTATATACTTTTCTCTATAGGAAGAAGCACCAAACTTCCTTCTTAGAAGGATGAAAAAGATAAAGCTTGAAAATTCAATATACTTTACTGCTTTGGGGCTCAGTTTCTTCATAAGTAAAATAAAAGAATTGAAACTTAGATTTTTCCAAGTACTAACTATCTCAGAGTATGATTTAGGCTCTGCTTTCTCTTGGAGATTTTTCTCTCAGAAAACAGCAGAATAAAGAAGATGCTGCCAGACAGAAAGGTGACAGTTGGTGGCAGCAGGGAAATCATCAATACTAAAGGCAATCTGAGGTTAGTTAACATAGAGGTAAGTAAACATCTCTGCATATCCAGGCAGGCTGTGAGAGCAAGACTGTATCTGGCATAGCAGAAGGGGAAATGTTTACAATGAAAACTTAGGTCAATAGATATAGTTCCTATATGATCAACATGTTACTTTATTAATGGAGAATATAATTCATTTTGAAAGGTTTTCATCAAAATGCATGAAATTTATAGTTTAAAAGTAGGAAGACAAACTACAATTTGGAAAATTGACTCCCTACAGTTTACAATGGCAGTGCCCTATAACCTGGCAGAGGTTCTTCATTCCCTTTTATTTTGGATTGGTCTTTGACTTATATAATTTTATACCTATCCACAAACTGAAGTTTTGTGGCTTATCATTTTCTGTCACTTTGCAGGGTTAGGATAATTTTATCAAGGTAATGCTCAGTTCAGGACCTAATACCTTTGTTTGTCAGACCACAAGTTACCAACCTGTTCTTTTAATTATTTCCCAAACAGCACTGGCAGTGGCAGGTATGAGAGAATGCTGATCAAGACACAGTCTTCCAATATTGATAATATGAAATCCATCCACATCTTTTTCTGGGGCAATTCCATTGCATATTGTTCGTTCATCCACGTGATCTGAAAAGTAAATTAAATTGGTCTCATTTTTAAAATTGCTGTTTATGTGGAAATATGGAAAATGAAATATGGGGACCAGCAGCCAGATCACTATGGTTCAGTTCCAAGAAAGATGTAACACCCTTACTCTTTCTTTGCCACCAAAATGTAAGCAAAGGGGCTCTTGACTAATAGCTGTTATTAAAGACTGTTAGAGTATATGCCATTATAGGGTCAGAAGTGGCTGAACTGATGAAAGGGGAAAATATGTGAAATAAAACAATTCTGATGAGATCTGGGAGAAGCCAGGTATTAAGTCTTTGCCTCAACAAGTTTGCATATTTAAAGTGTTTAAATCTACTTTACTCCAATACAGGTTTCTATTAAATACTTAGAGCACTGCAGATTAAAAGGGCTATATAGTTGTGTTAAAGAGTCATTACAAGATTAGTTCAAGCTTCCTCTTAAATTACATATGGAAAACACAAATGTCAAACACACACTTTCATAAAGCATTATCACATTGAACTCTAAAATATCACTATGGCTTGCTAAATGTAAGGAAAAGAACACAAACTGAGTAATGAATTAACCAAATGATATATGGTATACTAATCATTTCATTTAAAAAGTAAAGAAACATAAAATAAGTTCTTACTATTTTATGCAGAATCATTTACATTACCATTATTAATTAACTCATAATAATTAATAATCCTAATAATTAACTCATGTGCCTAATATATTTGATATGTAAATGCTTCTTTGTCTATTACAGAATGAATATCATTTACACATTTATGTGTGTGTGTTTGTGTCTGTCTGTGTGCTACTAGGAAATCAAACCCAGGAACTCACACATACTAGACAACTCACACATATTTTTTCTTTTCTTTTTTTTTTTAACCTTGACATATTTTAAAAAAAGAATTATAAAAGCACAAATCCCAACTGTATTTAAAGAACTAGGTCTTGTTTCTGACATCTTTGTTTTCTAAAGATGACCACTGACACCTTACTCTAAATATATCCAATTTACCATGATCGAACTATAAAACTCCATGAAACATATAAAAGTAGTCACTTGAATTATTTTCAAATAGAAACTAGGTCTTTAGGATAGTTCTCCCATCAATATTTTTTTCATTTTTCATAACTCATTCTAAAAGGAGCAGGGCAAACCTCATCTATTTTCTCTAAAGCTAGAAGATCATTAGAGATTCTATTAAAACTTTAAAATAATTACATGGTTAATTTACTATTTGAGGACAAAAATCATGGTTCTGTTTTGTTTTCCTAAAATCCGGAAGACTATGATTATGATGATGGTGATGAGTCTTTTTTTAGTCATACAGAAGTTTCATGATATGGAATTTTTTGCAATAAATCAGAGGCTTTGTAAATGAAAAGAAAAACAATTATATTTGAAGTTTTAATTTTCTAGTAAGGCCAAAATTAGTTCATTTTTAAGTACAGAATCTACTAATGTATGTATGGGCTGATCCATTAATTAAAAGAACTCAAAAAGGGCTCTTCTGTAGATTTTAAGAACTATTTTACCAATAAGCCTGAGCTACATTGGCTTTTAGCACTATTGCTTTGTGCTGTCACATTCACTTAAAAGAACACTGAAAAGACCTGTCCTCTTCCTTTCTTCCTCACTCCTGCCCTCCTTCCCTTTCTTTATCCTTCTTGGTTTTGTTTATGTTTTTCTTGTTGTTGTTGTTGGGTTGTTTTGTTGGTCCTGGGCATCCAGCTCAGGGTCTTGGGCATGCTAAGTACATGTTCTACCCCTGATTTACACCCCTACCTCTCTTTTGTATTTCTTGTATTTTTTTATTTTTTTAAATCACGGGTCACTGATAAAGAATTAACAGGATTAGGGAAATTACTATGGGGAAAAAGGGATTTTTACACAACCCATAAAAGTAGATTCAGGACATATTAAAACATTAAAAATTAAGGTTTATAACTCAAATTTAACAAAATATCTTTATGTTATCAGGGTCCTCTTCTATACTTCTTTAACTTCTACTCACATCATAACTTAGATCATTACTTCATAACAATTTGGTCTCGAGCAACTTAAGAGTTAGTTTAAAAGACAGATGTGTGGACATTCAAATGATATGACACAGGATTCTAAGAACTAAGGTTATTTAGTCTAAAAGGAAGGATCTCATATGAATAGAGGAAAAAGAATAAGATCAGAAAAATCAACAAATCTAATTCATATATCATTTTTATGAAATTCTGTTTTATATCAGCAGTGGATTAAATTTCACATACATCCTGTGCCAGGAAAGATTTACTTTTTAATGTAATGTGGTATATATAGTAATAATTTGAGTTAGCATACCTTACATTTAAATAGTGCTTTATAATAACCTTCCTAGCTACTGGGGACTAAGGAGAGAAGGTTAATTATTTTGAAGATGAGGTTCAAAGACTTTGAGATTCAACCATCTTAAATCAGTACTAAAAGGAGGATCCAGATTGCAGTGTATATTTTTTTGCTCTAAGTCAGCTTTTCCTTCTATATCATACAGAAATCATAAAAATGCTAATCATACTAAATACCATTCAAAGAGTAAAGTCAGAGAGGCCTCTCCCACCCCAACTCCTAGTAAGACATGATAACCCTAACATGTCCCAAGAAATTACTGTTTCATCTAGAACTCCAAACACAACACTATCCGTGGATTAAAGGATACATGTCTAAATGCAAGCAAAAAAGCATCAAATATTTTGCAATTAATAATCTTATCTTTTGATATTTTTATTAAGAGAAAAAATACATTTTGTAATTTTGACTGACTAACTCAAAGTTTCCTGGAGTCATCCTTAGGACACATAACTAGAAGATTCACTAATACCAGTTTTGTCACAGTATTTATGAAACATTTTTGGTTCTCAGAATACCTGGTAAAGACTTAATCACTCATATTCTACTCAAATGAATGAGAAAACTGGCATCGTTCACGTATGTTTGTTTGTATTTTCCCCCTTTCTAGTTCAGGTTATAAGAAGTCATGCCAGGAAAAGAAAAATCATCAAGTTAAAAGCATAATTCTGTAATAAAATACCTCAGAAAATGTCTTTAGGGAACACTGTAGAATTACTACACTGAATATACATTTTTATGATTTATTTACCAAAATATTTAGTTGCCTATAGACAAGAAACAAAAAATAAAAAATAAATGAATTACTAGTTTTTTATCCTAAGATTTTTTACATTACTGTTTAAAAATACCTCCTACTTTATTTATCCTGGAGATTGTTGCTATATCTGAGGTGCATATGGAAAGATTTTCTCCCATTCTGTAGGTCCTATCTTCACATTATTGATTGTTTCCTTTGCTGAGAAGAAGCTGTAGAATTTGAATTCATCCCATTTATTTATTCTTGATTGTACTTCTTGTGCTTTAGGAGTCTTGTTAAGGAAGCCTGGTCCTAAGGCAATATCATGAAGATTTAGGCCTACTTTTTCTTCTAGTAGGCTCAGGGTCTCTGTTTTAGTGCCTAAGTCTTTGATACAACTTTGAGTTGAGTTTTGTGCAGGGTGAGAGATAGGGATTTAACCTCATTCTATTACATGTGGTTTTCTAATTTTTCCCAGCACCATCTGTTGAATAGGCTATCTTTTTTCCAGTGAATGTTTTTAGCACCTCTGTCTAGCATGAGATAACGGTATTTACATGGGTTTGTCTCTGAGTCTTCTATTCTGTACCATTGGTCTGTGTGTCTATTTTGGTGCCAATACCATGCCATTTTTGTTACTATGACTCTGTAGTATAATTTAATGTCTAGTATTGTGACGCCTCTTGCTTCACTCTTGCTAAGGATTGTTTTGACTATTCTGGGACTCTTATTTTTCCAAATGAATTTCATATATATATATATATATATATATATATATAGAACTCAAAAACTTAATACCAAAAAACCAAATAACCCAATCAATAAATGGGCTAAGGAATTGAGCAGACACTTCACAGAAGACATATATTCAATTAACAAATATATGAAAAAATGTCCAACATCTCTAGCAATGAGAGAAATACAAATCAAAACTACTCTTAAGATTTCATCTTATGCCAATCAGACTGGTAATTTTCAAGAATACAAGCAACAATAAATGTTGGTGAATTTGAGCAGCCACTATGGAAATCAGTATGGAGATTCCTCAGAAAACTTGGAATGGAACCACTATTTGACACAGTTATCCCATTCTTTGGTTTATAACCAAAGGACTTAAAATCAGCATACTACAGTGACAGAGCCACATCAATGTTTATAGCAGCTCAACTCACAACAGCTAAACTATGAAACCTAGATGCCCTTCAACAGATGAATGGATAAAGAATATGTGGTATATATATACAATGGAATATTACTCAGCTTTAAAGAAGAATGAAATTATGGTATTTGCTGGTAAATGGATGGAGGTAGAGAATATCATAATAAGCAAACTAAGCCAATCCCCCCCAAAAACAAAAGCTAAATGTTTTCTCTAATATGCAGATGCTAATTTACAATAAGGAGGGGGGATTAAGGAAGAATAGTTACTTTGGATTAGTTAAGAGGGGAGTGAAGGGAGGGGAGAAGATGTGGGATTGGAAAGATAGTAGAATGAATTAGACATCATTGCCCTATTAGAATATATAACTACAAGACTGGTATGATTCTACATCATGTACAACCAGAAGAATGAGAAATTACACTCCATTTATGTATGATGTTTCAAAGTGCGTTCTACTGTCATGTATAACTAATTAGAACAAATAAAAAATATAAAAGTACCTCCTTCTTCTTCCTCCATGCCTGTTGGATAAATGTAATCTCATAGGCATAGGAACTAATGAGCCCTTTCATTCAATTATATTTTTTCCTATAGTTTCCTCTGAGGGCTCCATCCCTTTTAGTCACAAACCCTCCACTCTAGTCCAGAGTGTGTCCCATTCTACGAGTCCTTACCATTATTTTTGCATTGCTGCTGCTTATAATAGTTTTTCCTTTAATGATTCCCTTCCTCTCAGTTTTTTCACATCCTATTTATTCTTCATACACTGATCGATTGCCACCTGTTTCCTCATCACAAACTGACTATGTTTTCTCTATTCCAGACAATTGCTGTTAAAAGTACCTAGCACTTTTCAGTAATTGGATCAAGTTAATTATCTCTCTCACAAATGTTAGTCTTTTCAGGACACAGACCTTATCTTATTAAACTGATTCACCTATAGCTTTCTCCATCAGTTAATGGCAATTCCGTTCTTCTGAGCTGCTTGCCAAAAAATCTGGAGTCATTTTGAAAACCTCTATTTCTCTCACACCCAACATCCAACCCATTGGAAAATACCTCACTCTTTATAATATATCTAGCACTTTACCAGTCTTACCTCATCCACTAATACTACTCCAGTTTTAATGGACATTATCCCTTTGAATTCTCAAAATAACCTCCCAATTGGTTCTTATTTCTACATTTCCACCCATACAATATATTCACACAACAGCAACACTTTGGAAATGCACATCCAATCACACTGACTTTCTCAAAACCCTGCAATTTTATAACCTTACAATGGCAAACAAGATCCTCATGATCTCTACTGATCCAAACCCCAGCTTATCTGTCTGATGTCATCACTGACTACTCTTCTCTCAATCAATTAACATCAAACTGGTCTCCCTATTTTTCCTCAAAAAAGTCAAGCATTTTTCCACCGTGGCTACAGCTTTCTGTCTGCATGGAAGTTTCTTCCAAAAACAAACAAACAAAAACAATCAAAGGCTGTCACCTTAGCTAAATTATCACCTTCATTCACATATTTAGTTATATGCCCACTATTCTGATCACACGATTTTAAAATATATGATCTACTTCTAATAACAGTAAAGTGGCTTGTATTAAATCAAACTTCTTATAGAAAACAACTACAATCTTTGGAAAAATCATTAAAAAAAACCCAACTATCTAAAAATATGGAGAGTCAATAAAAGCAGACATTTGGAGAAAGTGGACAATTGCCAGAATGGAAGGTCACTGAAGGAATTTCCCATTTTGGAGATTTTTATAGCTACAGGATAGCTGCAATTTGTATAGAAGTTTACAGTTATACTTGATTAAGTAATCAAAGGACAAAGTTGGGGGCTACTACCCCAGTGGAAAATGAAAGAATATATGTAGTAAAGGAGAAATCACACAAAGGAGACCTAATCGTTGCATATAAATTCTGCCAAAATCTCTGACAGACACATACAGAAAGCAAACTCTTAAAAATCCATTTAAAGTGAACAGAACTACATGAGCAGAGGTTTTAGCTTGACCTACAAAAGAGAAACAAAGTTTAAAGTCTTCAATCTGATATTGGCATTTTCAAAAAAAAAAAAAAAAGTACTGAAACTTCTTGAAAATCGGAAAGGATGAGTATTCTGTCCCATCATTTCTATTTAATGTTTCACTGGAGATCCTAGCTAGTGCTAACAAGATTAAAGCAAAAGACGTAGAGTTCAGAAAGAAAGAAGAAAAACTCCAGGCACAGATAGCATAGTTAGTTGTTTGTGTAGAGTATCTTACAAATTTTATAAAACAGTGACTAGAACTAATAAAGTCAGTTTAGCAAGATCACATTGTACAACCAATTATATTTCTGCCCATAAGCAGCAACTCTCAGAAAATAAAATTTTAATAATACTATTCACAATACTATCACAAATACTATTTACAATACTAATCACAAATGCTTATACATTTATTAATGCTTGCAATTTACTAATTGCCTAGGAATAAATTTTTTTAAATTTGAAGATGACTTCCATGAGAAGAATTACAAAATACCGCACATAGTTGACCTTAATAAATGCAGGGTGTTCTATGTTTATGGATAGAAGACTCAATATTGATCTATGCTTTCACTGCAATATTGATCATAATCCTATGGGGTTTGTTATTAGATTGTAAACTATAAATGAAGATGTAAAGAATTTAGAATATTCAAAAAAATCTTGAAAATGACCAGAGTTAGAATAATTACAATACTTTAAGACTTGCTACAAAGCTACAGTTATCATACGGTATGGTACTGGCATAAGCATAGACAACAAGAACTGTGGAACAGAACTGAGAGTCCAGTTTTAGAATTACGTTCATGAAGTCATTTACTATTTTACAAAAGTACCATGGTGTGTTAATCTGCTTTTCCTCACTGTGACAAAATACCTCCTAGTAAGACAATGAGATGGAAACTGAGACTTTAATACATGGAAATTTGGGGGACATTAAAGATCCAAACCACAGCAGTTGGCAATTCAAATTATTTTCAAAACCAATAGTACTTGAACACCTGGGAAGACATATTGGTGGGGGGAACTAACCATATCTGCTTCATACTATACAGAAAAATTAACTGAAAATTGATTATAAACTTAAGCATAACAGCTAAAAATTACATAGTTATTGAGTGAAAATTAGAAGAATATCTTTGTGGGCTGGGTGAAAGCAAAATTTTCTTAGAGTATAAAATGCATAAAGCATAAAAGAAAATAATCACTTAGACTTTAGAAAATTCAAAATTTTATTTTCATCAAAAGATTTCAAGGTTCTGTTAAGAAAATAGGACTGGGAGAAATAGTAGCAAAATATATGTGACAAAGAATATGTATTCAGATATATAAAAAAGCTTCCAAATCTCAATAATTAAAAGATAAGTATCTTAATTTCTTAAAATGAGGTAATACTTAAATAGGAAAGAAAGATATTCAAATGGACAGTAGCATGTGAAAAAATAAGATTACTGGTTATCTTAGGGTGCGGATGAAATGTAGGAAGAGAGATTAACTTGGAATTAGCATAAGAATACTCAGTTAATAAAAATGTTCTATATTTTGATAGAGTTACATAAGAGTTAAAGTTACATAAGAGTTTAAGTTACATAAGAGTTTACATTTTTCAAAACATATGGAACAGTAAACTTAATAGTATGTATTTCCATACATGTAATTTCACACAAAAATCTTAATGTTGAATACAGTTAATGATATGCATACTGAAGTTTTAGTGGTACAATAGTGTGTTCTTGCCTTTCAATGCTTCAAAAATAAGATGATTGATGGGTAAATAAATGGATTGGACAGGAAATGGCAAAATATTAACAACTACAGAGTCTTGGTTGATGGCATATAGGTGTTCGTTATACCATTCTTTTATTTTTCTGTATGTCTGTAATTTTTCATAATAAAATGTTAGAAGGGGGAATAAAAATACAACCATCCCCCAACATCCTGAACCCTTTCACCACAATATACTCTTTTTTCCCATAGTATAACTTCTAAAAAAATATAGTTGCTCATTCATGATGTTTAAGTTTCAATCTGTCCTTCTACATAGTCACAAGGGAAGAAATTTTTGTCTGATACATTCCTATCACAAAGAACAGTGCCTGGAAAACAGGGGGCACTCAACAAATATTTATTGAATAAGTGACTACTAGTATCTCTAATGTACAGATGAAGAAACTAAGAAAAACTGGTGGATAACTGGGAACAATTAGAATAGCAGACTACCAGGAGGAAAAGATGCATGATACTTCCATATACTCTGACATCCTTGTTGTAAAAATATAAATAAAAACCATAGTGGGGGTGGGTTCATGAGAATCTTGATTTATTGATCCTGTACATATTTTTTAGATATCTGGCACTATTACCTTCTACAATATAAATTTAAGGTGAAAGACCTTGTGTTTTTTGTTTTATCATTTACTTCTACCTTTCAGGACTTGAAAAATAAAAAATTCCAGGCAAGTTTTATGCTAATGGATTAAAAAGTCCATACTCTTAGCATATATATAAAGTCCTTGAAAATTCACTCATTTATTCACTCAACAAATAATTACTGAGTGTCTTCCATGTGCCCTGTGGGGGCTGAGGATAATAAATGAGCCAAGAGACAAAATTCTTGTCCTCTGGAATTTATTCTAATGGAATAAATGTCTACTCAGACTATTTAACTATAGCCTCTTAATGCGTTATTTTCTAGAAATAAATAAGAGATATAATTCAATGTTCTTAAGCCAATGAATATTATCCTGGGTTCTATATCAAGGTTTCAAGACAGAAAATACTTATCTAGTACCTACCACTTGCCCAATACCATTTAATAGTTCTTTCATCATCGAGAGGTAGAGAAACAGAAAAGGAATGAGAAGTGACTCTAACCTCCCTGGGCTACTCCACCTCCCAATTGGAAAATACTGTGCAGCTTGGAGGTGGAGTGGGAGTTGTTCCCTAGGCCAGCAAAGGGTTCATCTGGCTCTCCACCCTTCCTCAGCCTCCCTCTCCTACAACCACAGAAAATGCCCAGGATGTTCCCAGACAGGCTTACTTCACAGGCTGTTTTTAAAAAATTACAGAGGTTGGAACTTACACATTCTGCAAAAGTTGCTAACCTTTGCCCTACATGATTCTCTTGGGTGAGCTATATGTACATGAAGATCCCTAAAATTGCCTTATTCTTCTAAAGCTATGTTGAAAACACTTTGGTTTATTAATAAGCCCTTGGTTTCCTAGGCAGTCTACATAGTAAATTCTGTCAAATGCACAGTACAACCCTCAAAACCATGTATAGAGGAAAAGACTAGATGAGGAAAAGACTGGAATAAATGAACATGTTTATTCCAAAGAGCTTTTTGTAAATAAACAAAAGAAAAGGAAAAAAATGATGCATTCTGGAGATCTTGTATGCAAACATTTTAAGGACAAGGAGTTAGTCTCAATTATTTCCTAACTATCTCTTTCCCCTAGCACTCCCAGAGAGTTATATAGATTGAATTCTAGGTAAATATTTGTTGACCCGGTAAATGAAGAGGATCAGAGAGCTACCATCTAAATAGATCTTTTGAAAGTCTGTCTTTAGAGAAATATCTATTATTCAAAGGGATTTTTTATTTTAGTAAATTCTTGTTAGCATTTCAAGCTGAATATACTCAAAAACAGAAGAGGGTTTCATGATAAAGAAAAAAACACAACATGAAAAAGAAAAATAGTAACTACTGCTATTTAAGAAATGCCTGAGAAGTCAGTCATTTCAAGTTAGATGATATAACAAGTTTGTAATGCAACTGCTCAAAAAACATAGTTCTATAGATCTGAGCAACTAAAACTCTTAGCATGATTTCCACCTGGCTATGAACAGCAAGGGACATAAGAGGCTACAGAGACCAACTAATCCCACTAATATGCAAATTATTTCAGTGATTTACTCAGCCAAGGGTATAAATCCTTAACTTTTCTGTAAGAAAGAGAGAGAAACAAAGGAAGGAAGGAAGGGAGGGAGGGAGGGAGGGAGGGAGGGAGGGAAGGAAGGAAGGAAGGAAGGAAGGAAGGAAGGAAGGAAGGAAGGAAGGGAGGGAGGGAGGGAGGGAGGGAGGAAAGAAAAGAAAAGAAAAGAAAAAAAAGAAAAGAAAAGAAAAGAAAAGTAAAATGTTTACTCAATGCTGCCATCCTGTGGTTCTACGGGCAGGTGAGCTGTCTTCTATTTGCCTTTTGCTCTTAAAATCTGTGACTAATCTGACTTCCAGCCTCCAGAACTGTGAGAAAATAAATTTCTGTTGCTTAAGCCACCCATTACATGTTATGGTCTTTGTTATGGTTTTGAGATAAGGTGGGTCCCCTTTTGCTCCTGTGTTTCTCAGAAATATTCAGGGGTAAAATGATTAAATTGTGAAAGTTGTAACCCACTTAGTACATCCTAGTTTCAATGTACTGGGTGGTAAATATGAAGGTGGGGTGTGGCTTGAGAAGTTGGGTCAATGGGAGCATGCCCTGGAAGGGTACATCTTCCCTCTGTCCCCTCTATCCCTCTGCTTCCTGACCCTGCCATAAGCTGAGCATCTTTCTTCTGCTGGGCCCTTCATCTATGACGTGCTGCCTCATCTTGGGCCCAGAGCAATTGAGTAAGCCATCTTTGGACTGAGACCTCTGAAATCATGAGCCCCAAGTAAACTTTCTCTTCTAAGTTGTTGTTGGGTATTTTGGTCACAGTGATGCAAAAGCTGACTAAAACAGACTTATGACATCTCAAGCAGACTAATATATCATTGTCACTATATACATTTGCATTTCACAAAATTTCATACAAAGGGAATCATGTACTCTTCTCTAGATATTTCTCAGTATAATTATTTTAGAAGATTCATCCAAACTATATCATTTATCAATATTTCCTTCCTTTTATTACTAAGTAGTATTCCATTTTATGGATATATTTATCTATTCACAACTTTATATGGATATATATTTCCTTTTCTTTTGTTAAATATATAGTCATAGAATAGTTGGATCAAATTTTATATTAAGTGCCATTTTGCATACCTGCAGAACATGAGTGTTACTGTCCCTCCACATCCTAACACATGATACAGTCCGTTGTTTTTAAAATTTCAGTGATTCTACAGATTTGTAGCAGTATCTTATTATAATTTCCATTTGAATTTCCCTAATGACAAATCTCAAATGTTTGAATTTTTTGGCCATTTTTGGTATTTATTCTTTTATTCTGCTTGGCATTCTCTGAAGTTTGGTGTCTGTCATTAGTTTCACTTTCAGTCACTTTACTTCAAATATTTCTTCTGTGCTGTTCTCTCTTCTCCTTTGGTATTCTAATTGCACATTTACACCTTTTGAAAATGTCCCAAAGAACCCTTATTTTAACTGGGTTTGCCTTGAATCTATAAATAATTGAAGGAAAACTGATATCATAATGTTGAGTTTTCCAATGCACGAACATGGTGTCTTGACTCATTACTTTAGGCTGATTTTAGTTTCTCTCTAAACCATCCTCTAGGTTTTTTCCATGCCTCGTCAAATTTATGTCTAAGGATTTCATATTTTAATGCTATTTTGCATATTTTAAAAATTTAGTATCTGATTATTTGATGCTAGTATGCTGGCATTGATTTCTGTATACTAATATTGCATCCTCCAGTCTTGCTATACTCACTTATTAGTACTAGTAGGTTTTTTGTTTTGTTTTTTGTAAATGTCATTGATTTTTCTTCATACACATCAAGTCATCTGTCTTTTATTTATTTTTTTCTGGACTTATTGCACTAGTTAGACTCTGTAGTCAAAGTTTAGTAGATGGTGAAAGCAGAGATCCTTGACTTCTCCCTGACTATAGCAGAAAAATATTCTTTCAAAACCAATTATGATGTTAGCTTCAGATTTTTCAGAAATACCTTTAATCAGTTTGAAGAAATTCTCTTCCATTATTAGTTATTTGTCAGCCTTTACTGGGAATTGATGATGGATTTTTATCAAATACTTTATCTATATTTACTGAGATGACAATATGATTTTTTAATTTTTATTTTTTTTCATATGATGAAATTCATTGCTTTATTTCCAAATATTAAAATGATGTTGTATTTCAACCCATTAGATCATGATAATTGATCCTTTTATATATTGTTGGATTTAACTTGTTAAGGTTTTGTGAATATATTTTACATCTATATTTATGAAGGATATTAACCTATATTAATTTTTATTTTGTTCATATGATGAAATTCATTGCTTTATTTCCAAATATTAAAATGATGTTGTATTTCAACCCATTTGATCATGATAATTGATCCTTTTATATATTGTTGGATTTAATTTGTTAAGGTTTTGTAAATATATTTTACATCTATATTTATGAAGGATACTAACCTATGGTTTTCCTTTTTTGTTATGTCTTTTTCAGGGTTTTGGTATCAGGGTAATAATTGACTAATATAATGATCAGGAAGTATTCCTTCCTCTGTAGTATTATTATTCCCTAAATATTTGACAGAATTCTACAGGGGAAAACATCTGAACATAGACTTCTTTGTGGAATGGTTTTAACTACAAAATAAATTTTGGTAGTATTTAAAGGTAAAGCAGAGATTTTTTTATCTGGAATCATTCTTTTCCAAGATAGGCATTTAGTGCTATACATTTTTCCTTAATAACTGCTTGAATGGCATCTCATAAATTTTGATATGTTGTGGTTTGTGTCTGTGTATTCATAAAAAGTTTAAAATAATTTCTAATTTTCCTTTATTCTCTTCTTTGACACAAGGGTTATCTAGAAGTACATTATTTAGCTTTCAATTGTTAGGGTTTTTCAGATATTTTTCTGCTCTTGATTTTTAATTTATTTCCATTGGATTCTGAGAACATGCTTTATGTGAGATGAGTCCTTTTAGATCTGAGATTTGGTTTATGGCCTAGAATGTGGTATGTCTTGCTAAGTATTCCATATGAACTTGAAAAAAGAAAAGTACTATACAAATGTTAACAGGGTAAAGTTGGTTGATATTGTACTCAAATCTCTTATATACATATGATTTTCTGCCTACTTTATCTCTCAATTATGGAGAGAAAGGTTTTAAAACCTGTGGTTATAATTTCAGGTGTTTCTTTTTCCTTACAATTCTATTGGGTCTTTGTTCATATATTTGAAGCTTTCCTATTAGGTATTTAAAATAAGATTTTATTACTTTTTGATTAGCTGACATCTCAAGTATTGTGGAATGACCTCTTGATCCTTAGAAATATTCTGAAATACACTTTCCTTGGTATTAATATAAGTACTTAAGTTTTCTTTTGGTTAATGTTAGCATTCTTTTATTTTTAATCTCTCTGTTTTTATATTTGAAGTATCTTTCTTATAAGTAACGTATAGTTAGGTCTTGATTTTTATTCAATTTGACAACCTCTTATGTTTATTGGGTTACTTTCATTACATTTTACATGTTTAAAACTGTATTATTATGTGTCTTCTTTGTTGTCTTTTCTCCATCTTTAATCCTTTAGGGTAGTTGAATATTCATAATTGTAATGTACAAAGCTGCTCCCCCTGACCTTTCCAGTGCAGCCATTTTCCCCACCTCCCAGTAAGAAAAAAAATACATATATATATTTTCACACATATAGTTAACATTTCCAGAACTCTTCATTCCTTTGTATAGATCCATATATCCATCTGAATTCATTTCCTTTTTCCTGAAGAACACCTTTAATATTTCTTATATTAGAAATAAAATGCTACCAATAATTAATTCTTTTAGCTTTATCTGAAATACCCCTTTTCTAGTATATCTGGGGAAATTTTTTTTTTTTTTTTTTTGCTTTTTTTTAAAAGGTTTTTACACTGGGCATAGAATATCTTTTTGACCTCTTTTGTTGCTGTTTTTTCCTTTCAATACTTTGAAGATAAAGATGCCCTATTGTTTTCGCTTGAATTTGTTTCTGACAAGAAATCTGCTATTATTCTCTTTGTTTTCCTGTAGGTTACTTATCTTCCCTACCTCTGCTTCTTTTAAGTGTTTGGGGGTTTTGTTTTTCTCTCTACCAGTGGTTTTGAATAATTTGATTATGGTATTCTTTGATGCAATTTTCTTCATATTGCATGGGCTCAACGTTTGTTCAGTTTCTTGGAATTTTAAGTTTTATAGTTTACAAAAAAAAATCTAAAACTTCAGTCACTTATAAAAGGGTACCAATTATTTATTCATGTGAAATCCAATAAACCACTGCCCAACTTCTTGTAATTTACAACAACCTGTGACATCCAACTTCCAAGATCACTGAAACAAAAACAGGAGTAGGAGAGGGCCACAATTCACCAACCCATCTCAGTCCAAAAGTGGCTCAAAAAGTCACTTCACCTCACACTCCAGTAGCCACAAGTCACATGGCCTCAAGCTAACTGTCAAGAGAAGCTGGGAAGTACAAGCAGATGTGAATATTTGGAAAATTTCATTTGCCTCTGTCACAGAAAAAAGCAATTCTCAAATAGATAATGAGAATTAAAAATGACTTCAGTGGAGGAAGCCTGAGAAGGCCTCCCTGAAGCAATGACATTTAGGCTAAGACCTAAATGACAGGAAAGACTGAGCCCTAGTACATTTGAAAGATAGCCAACTTAGTCAAGGGGTTAGCAGCTAAATCCTTATTAAAATAATAAAATGTGCATTTTCTTAGCATGCACTCTACATAATAGATACTGTAGCAGTAAATTTTCAAGGATATGTGGTTATGAGAGTCTCATCAAATCTTAAACAGTGACATAGCTTACACACTACTCTCTTGGATGTAGAAACATACAGAAATATGAGACTTATGTCAATTATAAAAGAAACAGTGACTGAGAAACTTCAGGGTTCATTCATTCCTTCAATAATACTGATTGACTCCGCCATGATACTGGATAGATTTCAGGGATAAATTGTTGACTGCAATTCTCCCTATGTAGAATTGTCCTGAACACTAAAACAGAATTTGGATTTCTCCCATTAAAAAAAAGAAGAAGAAAATGCTAGAACAAAAATCAAGTTAAAATTTAGAAGCCATTTATTTAGAAATAAATTAAATAAGTGGCTCTATATACATGAAGGAGTCCAGGATGATTAAAATGTATTGCTCTGACCAAGAACTTTAAAAATAGAATAGTAAATATTCTGCTTACATAAATTCAATGATCACTTGTGAAAAACAATTGTTACCAAGACTTTTTTTTCTTCTAAATAAAAGATCAAGTTCTATACCTCTCTCCACATTTACAAATTGAGTCAATATCCACATTTTAATATCTAATTATTAGAATATTTTATTTGCGTTAAATCCACAGAATGAACTCCAGCTTCTAACTTGCCCCCTTTTTGATTTAATCTTTTAATCCTATACTTCATTCTCATTTCTTTGTTCAGTTCCCTTACTGTAATCAAAAGGTTTTAATTCTCAAATGTTTGAAACAAGAAAACTAAAGGAAATACTTGAAAAATTATTGTACCAAACGGCAATATAGAGTAAGTCTTCCCATTCTACCTAATTGGGTTTCAAGAAATAAGTAAGAAGTAGGCTTCTCAGAAAATAAGCAGATATGGAAGAGTGAGCAAGCAACTCCAGATGACCCACATTATAGGCTCTGTGGTGGCACCAGGACCATAGTCAGAAGCACACTGTAACCAGTTCTTGTGGTCACACACTGCTACCCCAGCCTCTGTGAACTTATAGGTTATTCATTTCCCTCAGTTTCCTTAACTATAATCCACAGGTAAAAACAGACCTTACTGGTGAGTGTTGTGTTAAATGAGTGATTATTGTTTCTTAGGCTTAGATATAAATGCTTTCACACAGTTCACATAATTTAAGCCCTCTTAAAATTCACTGTGCACTAAATCCCCTACTATGATAAAAGTTCATAACAAAATTCCACTGTGCTTCAAGATTGTGGATAGTATAACTTCCCTGTTATTAGCTTGAAAAGGATGTCACTGCTTCCTGGTTGTAAAGGATCATTAGTCCACTTTTTAAAATTCTATATGCAGATACATACTTCACAAAAGATTTAACTTTCAATAGAACATCAGAGTAATAGATATAACTTAAAAGTTATAAGCAAATAAAATGTCTACTTTATGAGAAAAAAAGGAACATGAATAACGGACTTCTTCTCATCTTAAAATTATCACTGATCACTACCGATAGAATCTATACACAATCAGGACAAAGGAAACACCTACATATGGTCTTTTCATTCCTTCCTAGCTTTAAGGTACAGGAAAAACAGCTAAACTGTAATTACCGTGGGCATACACAATTATAATCTGGGTACCGCCAATCCTGGCTAAAGTTGCACAGCTTCCAAACACAGATAGGAGCTTAGCCTGTGACAGACCTAGTACTGTTAAGCAGGACATTGTTCTATCTCATTTCTTTGCTTTTACCCTCATAAAGTCCATGAAAACTGCTTACACATTCTGTTTAATCCTTATGCAAATTTGTCTTCTAAGCATTAGAATTATAATTCTAGTTTGGAATTTCTTTTATTCAAGACTTCACCCTAATTGTGAAAAATAATCTCAGATTTCTATGATGAAATAACCAGGAATCCATTTTTATTATTACATTAACAGATATTTCTTTATATTGATTATTTTATTTAATCCTCAAAAATCCTTATTGTAGGAATTATCTTCTTTATTTTATATATAGGGAGATTAAGACACAGAGAAGTGAAGTAAACTGACCAATATTCCAATATTATCTTTTCGTAAGTGGTAGAACCTAGATCCAAACCCAGGCCATGGGTCTCTAGAGTGTGCCTTTTAAAAACATGTTACATTAGACTGTCTCTCTCAGAACATTATAAGGCATAACAGGAACACATACATTTCAAACAATCATCTTACTGACTTGTTAATACTGTTAAACTGGTAAGGGCACCAGAGAGGGCTAAGAGTATTAGCATGTGGATCAGTCTGCATGGATTCAAATTCCAGGTCAATTACTCAAAAGCTCTCTGACCTTGAGGGAAGTTACCTAACCTTTCTGTACCTCAAATACCACATCAGAAAATTTTACATTACTTCAACTCCACAGGATTATTGTGAGGACTCAAAGAGTTAATAAACTGCCTGACATAATAAATGCTTAATGTAATAAATGTTCACCACTATTATTCTGTGTGTATGTATGCATGTAGATATAGAGAGAGAGACTTTTCAGCGAGGTAGAAAACTGCCCTTGCTCAGAGCATCCAGAATTTGCTATGGTCCCTTTGATTGCTTCTTACTCTGAAATGAACACAGAATTCAATTTAGTCTCTAGTACAGATGGATAGCCAGTGCCATCTAGTGGGAAATAAATAAAGTCACCAAAAAAGAAGGTTCTCTTAGAGGGGTAAAATTTCTAGATAAAAATTTGATTTTATTAAGATAAATTAAATCTAACACAGTTAGAGATCCCTGAGAAATTACATAGTTTATAAAATAACTTTTAAATCTTTTTTTTAAATTGAGAGATGAAAATTACATGTATATGTGGTGTACAATATGATTTTTTGTTTTTTGACGGAGCTGGGGATTAGAACCCAGGGCCTTATTCATGCTACACAAGTTCTGTACCACTGAGCTACATTCACAGTCCACAATGTTTTGAAACATGTATACAATTTTATAGAATGGCTAAATCAAACTTATTACCACTTTTTGTGGTAAGAACATGCACAATCTACTTTCTCAGCAATTTTTAGTACACACTATGTTGTTAACATTACAGTTACCATATTGTTCAACAAAATTTGTTCATCATGTCTAATAGAAATTTTGTGTCCTTTTACCTATCTACACACACACACACACACACACACACACACACACACTCCAGTCCCCATCCCAGTAACCACATTCTACTCTGTATTTCTATGGGTTTGACTAGTTTTAGATTCTACATCTTAGTGAGATCTTGCAGTAATTGTCTCTCCCTGTCTGGCTTATTTCACTTAGCATAATACACTCTAGATTCTTTCATGTTGTCACAAATGGCAGGATTTTTTTCCTCCCGTGGCTGAATAGCATTCCATGGTATAGTCACAATATTTTCTTTATCCATTTATCCATTGATAAATATTTAGGTTGATTCTATGTACTGACCATTGTAAAACATGCAGCAGTGGACATGGGAGTACTGATGTCTCCTTGGCAAACTGATTTCATGTCCTTTGAATATATAGCCAAAAGGGGAAGTGCTGGATCATATGGTATGATTATTTTTAACCTCTGAGGAACCAACATACTGTTTCCTATAGTGACCATACCCATTCACATTCTCAACAAAAATTAATGAGAGTTTCCTTTTCTCCTCATCCCTTGCCCTTTCTGCCTATCCTCATCAACACTTACCTTTTGTTTTCATGACAGTATCCATCCTAACAGGTAGGAGGTAATATCTCATCATAGTTTTAATTTGCTTTCCCCTAATGATTAGTGTGATTGAGCATTTTTTTATATACATGTTAGCTATTTTTATGTCTTCTTTGGGAAATGATTATTCAGTTTCTTTGTCCATTTTTGAATCAAGTTAATTGTTTTCTTGCTATTGGGTTGAGTTGCTTGTATTTTGGATATTAACCCCTTATCATATGTGTGGTTTACAAATAAATTTTCCCATTCTATAGGTTGTCTCCTCTGGTTGTTTCCTTTTGTGTGCATAGGCATTTTAGTTTGATACAATCCCATTTGTGTATTTTAGGTTTTATTGCCTGTATTTGGGGGTGATTTCTAATAAATCAAAGTTCAGAATAATGTCAAGAAACTTTCCCCCCAAGTTTTCCTCTTACAGTTTACAGTTTCAGGTCTACATTTAAGTCTTTAATCCATTCTGAGTTAAATTTTGTATAGGGGTGAGATAGAATCTATTTTGATTCTTCTGCATGTGGCTATACAATTTTACCTCTACCATTTCTTGAAGAGAATGTCCTTTCCTAATGTGTGCTCTTGGCAACTTTGTCAAAGATAGCTGACCGTAAGTGTGGATTTATTCCTCGGCTCTGTTTTATTGACCTATGCAAGTACTTATTTGTGCAAGTACTGTGCTGGATTGATTACTATAGCTTTTTAGTTGATTTTGAGATCAAGTAGCATGAGGCCTTTTTATGTTCTTTTTGCTCCAAATTGCTTTGGATATTCAGGGTCTTTCATAGTTTCATATGAATTTTAGGACTGTATTATCTAATTCTATGCAAAGCACCACTGAAATTTTGATACGGATTACAATGAATCTATAGATCACTTGGGGTAGTATGGGCATTTTAAGAATTAATATTGTTGGGGCGTTTTCAAGATGGCGGACTAGAGGGTGACTGCATTTCACATCACACCAGGACTCAGGATTCAAGAAGATGAGGTATTGAGAGACTTGGAACCAACTCAGAGCCACCACGTGAATCTCTCCCATTGGGGAGGTGCCCCGGAAGAGGCGGTAGTCCCAGAAAACAGGGAACTTTGTGAAATAGAGTTGCCCAATGAGACCCCCAAACTGCTGGAGCAGTAAACTCGGACAACCGGGAGCGCTGTAGAGGACGGTTGCCCAGCCAGATGCTTGGGCGTGGAGTGAAGGCCCCAGGACCCACAGCGGCTTCTTGGAAGAGGAGCTGCCCAGCAGGACATTTGGACTCGGAGCGACAGCCCTGGGACCCTCGGTGGCTTCTCGGAGGAGGAGCCGCCAAGAGAGACACTTGGGCGCAGGGCAAGGCTCCCTGGCACAGGAGGTAGGTCCGGACCCCTGGGAACCTTGCAGAGGAGGGCTGCTGAGCCCAGGCGGTAGTTCTGGATCCAGGGGAACTTCTAGGAGCGGAGCTGACCAGCAAGACATCCCCACTGGGTGAGTCTTCCCTGCCAGGCGAGTTTTCCCACCAGGTTGGTAGAACCAGATTCACAGGCCCAAACCAGCCATGCCTCAGGCCGCAGTTTAGTTCCCCTTTGGTTGACCATCGGTCAACAAGTGGAGGCACCTCTGGACACCAGGAGGGAATATACCCCACCTGACGTCACCACCCCTAGAGGGGCAGCTTCCTTGTGGAGCACTACATTACCAAGTTCCTCCAAGACTTCAGGCTACTAAAAGCTAGGAGGTGATACACTGGAATTCTACAGGGACACTATAAGTTAATAGAGGAAATCTGCAAAATCTCAGCATTCTGCTGATACCTGACCAATATGAGAAAACAAGGGAAGAAAATGTCCCAAACAAAACTAGATGCTACATCAATAAATAAAATCCAATGACAGCATGGCAGAAGAAATGTCAGAAAGGGAGTTCAGAACGTACATAATTAAAATGATCAGAGAAGCAAACGATGAGATGAAAGAGCAAATGCAGGCATTGAATGATCATACCAACCAACAGTTAAAAGAGCAAATACAGGAAGCAAAAGATCATTTCAATAAAGAGTTAGAAATACTGAAAGAAAGCCAAACAGAAATCCTTGAAATGAAGGAAACAATAAACCAAATTAAAAACTCCATAGAAAGCATAACCAATAGGATAGAACACCTGGAAGACAGAACCTCAGACATTGAAGAAAAAATATTTAATACTGAAAACAAAGTTGACCAGAGAAGATGGTAAGAAATCATGAATCAAGAATTAGGGGATACCATGAAAAGGCCAAATTTAAGAATTTTTGGGATTGAGGAAGGCACAGAGAAACAAACTAAAGGAATGAACAATCTATTCAATGAAATAATTGAATAGATTATAGAAATAGAAAATAACCAGAACAGAAAAAAATCAGAAAATTTCCCAAATCTGAAGAATGAAATGGAAAATCAAGTACAAGAAGCTTAAAGGACTCCAAATACACAAAATTACAACAGACCCACACCAAGGCACATTATAATGAAAATACCTAACACACAAAATAAAGACATAATTTTAAAGGATGCAAGAGAAAAGAATCAAATTACATTCAGGGGGAAACCAATAAGGATATCAGCAGATTTTTCATTCCAGACCCTAAAAGCTAGAAGGGCCTGGAACAACATTTTTCAAACCCTGAAAGAAAACGGATGTCAAACTAGAATCTTATACCCAGCAAAACTTACCTTCAGATTTGATGACGAAATAAAATCCTTCCATGATAAACAAAAGCTAAAAGAATTTACAAAAAGAAAGCCGGCATTACAGAACATTCTCAGCAAAATATTCCATGAAGAAGAGATGAAAAACAATGATGCAAATCAGCAAAGGGAGGAACTATCCTAAAGGAATATCCAAATAAAGGAAAAATCAAGTCGTGTCAAAAAACAAAAATGAGCCAAATGACCAGGAATACAAATCATATCTCAATAATAACCCTGAATGTTAATGGTCTGAACTCATCAATCAAAAGAAATAGACAGGCAGATTGGATTAAAAAGAAAGATCCAACAATATGCTGCCTGCAAGAGACTCACCTCATACAAAGAGATACCCATAGACTAAAGGTGAAAGGATGGGAAAAAACATACCATGCACATGGACTCAGCGAAAAAGCCGGAATATCCAATCTCATACCAGATAATGTGGACTTCAAGCCAAAGTTAGTCAGAAGGAATAAAGAGGACATTTCATACTATTTAAGGGAAGCATAAATCAGCAAGACCTAACAATCATAAATATCTGTGCCCAAAACATTGGTTCATCCAATGTACGTCAAACAAATCCTTCACAATTCCAGAAATCAAATAGACCACAACACAATAACACTAGGTGATTTTAACAACTCTCTCACCACTGGACAGATCTGCCAAACAAAAATTGAATAAAGAACCATAGATCTCAATAGCACAATCAATAATTTAGATTTAATGGACATATATAGAATATACCACCCAACAAAGAGCAGCACATGGATCCTTCTCTAAAAGAGACCATACTTTATGCCACAAAGCTAATGTTAGCAAATACAAGAAGATAGAGACACTACCTTGTATTCTATCAGATCATAATGGATTGAAGATAGAAATAAATGAAAGAGTAAAAAACAGAAACTACTCCAACACCTGGAGATTAAATAATATGCTATTGTATGATGAATGAATAACAAAAGACATCAGGAGGGAAATAAAAAAATTCTTAGAGGTAAATGAGAACAAAGTTACATCATATCAAAATCTCTGGGACACTATGAAAGCACTACTTAGAGGAAAATTTATTTCATGGAGAGCATTCAATAAAAGAAGAAAAAAAATCAACAAATAAGCAACCTAACACTACAGCTCAAAGCCCTAGAAAAAGAAGAACAGAGCAACACCAAAAGTAGTAGAAGACAGGAAATAGTTAAACTCAGAGCTGAAATCAATGAAAATGAAACAAAAGAAACAATCAAAAAAATTGACAAAATAAATAGTTGGTTCTTTGAAAAAATAAACAAAATTGATAAACCCTTAGCCACAATAACAAAGAGAAGGAGAGAGAAAACTCAAAGTACTAAACTTTGGAATGAACAAGGAAATATCACAACAGACACCAGTGAAATACAAAACACAATTAGAAGCTATTTTGAAAATCTATACTCCAACAAAATAGAAAATATCGAAGATATCGAGAGGTTTCTAGAGACAGATGAATTACCTAAACTGAACCAGGAGGACATACCCAATTTAAATAGATCAATTTCAAGCAATAAAATAGAAGAAGTCATCAAAAGCTTACCAACAAAGAAAAGTTTGGGACCAGATGGAATCTCAGCCGAGTTCTACAAGACCTACAAAGAAGAGCTCATTCCAATACTTCTCAAAGTATTCCATGAAATAGAAGAGGAGGGAACCCTCCAAACTCATTCTATGAAGCCAATATCACCCTGATATCTAAACCAGACAGAGACACATCAAGAAAAGAAAATTTCAGACCAATATCCTTAATGAATATTGATGCAAAAATTCTCAACAAATTTTAGCAAATTGCATACAAAAATATTAAAAAGATAGTGCACCACGATCAAGTGGGTTTTATCCCAGGGATGCAAGGTTGGTTCAACATTTGGAAATCAATAAATGTAATTCACCATATCAACAGACTTAAAGTCCAGAATCACGTGATTATTTAGATAGATGTAGAAAAAGCATTTGATAAAACACAGCAACTCTTCATGCTCAAAACACTAGAAAAAATAGGGATAGTGGGAACATTCCTTAACATTGTAAAGGCCATCTATGGCCAATATCATTCTAAATGATGAAAAACTGAAAGCATTCCCCCTAAAAACTGGAAGAAGGAAGGGATGCTTCTATTCAACATTGTCTTTGAAATTCTAGCCAGAGAAATTAGACAGACCAAAGAAATTAAAGTGATACGAATAGGAAAAGAAGAACTCAAAGTATTCATATTTGCTGATGACATGATTATATATTTAGAGGAACCAGGAAATTCCACCAGAAAACTTTAAGAACTCATAAGTGAATTCAGTAAAGTAGCAGGATATAAGATCAATGCTCATAAATCTAATGCATTTTTATACATAAGTGGTGAATCTTCGGAAAGAGAATTTAGGAAAACTACCCCATTCACAATAGTTTTGAAAAAAATAAATACTTGGGAATCAATCTAACAAAAGATGTGAAAGACCTTTACAATGAGAAATACAGAACACTAAAGAAAGAAATTAAAAAAAACCTTAGAAGATGGAAAGATCTCCCATGTTCTTGGATAGGCAGAATTAATATTGTCAAAATGGTCATACTACCAAAAGTGCTATACAGATTCAATTCAATTCCAATTAAAATCCCAATGATGTACCTTACAGAAATAGAGCAATCATTCATGAAATTCATCTGGAAGAATAAGAAACGCAGAATAGCTAAAGCGATCCTTAGCAGGAAGAGGGAAGCAGGGGGCATCGCAATGCCAGAACTTCAACTATACTACAAAGCAATAGTAACAAAAATGGCATGGTATTGGTACCAAAATAGACAGGTAGATCAATGGTACAGAATAGAGGGCACAGACACAAACCCAAATAAATACAATTTTTCATACTACACAAAGGTGCCAAAAATATGCAATGGATAAAAGATAGCCTCTTCAACAAATGGTGCTGGGAAGACTGGAAATTCATATGGAGCAGAATGAAACTAAACCCCTATCTCTCACCCTGCACAAAACTCAACTCAAAATAGATCAAGGACCTTGGAATCAGACCAGAGACCCTTCATCTTAAAGAAGAAAAAGTAGGTCCAAAACTTCAACATGTTGACTTAGGATCAGATTTCCTTAACAGGACTCCCATAGCACAAGAAATAAAAGCAAGAATCAATAACTGGGATAGATTCAAACTAAAAAGCTTTCTCTCAGCAAAGGAAACTATCAGCAATGTGAAGAAAGAGCCTATAGAGTGGGAGAAAATCTTTGCCACTCATACTTCAGATACAGCACTAATTTCCAGAATATATAAAGAACTCAAAAAACTCTACACCAAGAATACAAATAACCCAATCAACAAATGGGCTAAGGAAATGAACAGACACTTCACAGAAAAAGATCTATAAGCAATCAACAGATATATGAAAAAATGTTCAACATCTCTAGTGATAAGAGAAATGCAAATCAAAACTACCCTAAGATTCCATCTCACCCCAATTAGAATGACGATTATCAACAATACAAGCAACAATAGGTGTTGGAGAGGATGTGGGGAAAAAGGTACACTCATACATTGTTGGTGGGGTTGCAAATTAGTGCAGCCACTCTGGAAAGCAGTGTGGAGATTCCTTAGAAAACTTGAAATGGAACCACCATTTGACCCAGCTATCCCAGCATACTACAGAGATGCAGTCACATCAATATTCATAGCTGCTCAATTCACAATAACCAGATCATGGAACCAACCTAGATGCCCTTCAACTGATGAATGGATAAAGAAACTGTGGTATATATATTTACACAATGGAACATTACTTAGCCATAAAGAATAATAAAATTATGGCATTTTGCAGGCAAATGGACGAAATTAGAGAATATCATGCTAAGTGTGATAAGCCAATCTCAAAAAACCAAAGGATGAATGATCTTGCTGATAAGCAGATGATGACACATAGTGGGGGATGGAAGGGGGGCAAGAATGGAGGAAGGAGGGACTGTGTAGAGGGAAAAGAGGGGTGGGAGGGGTGGGGGGGAAGGAAAAAATAACAGAATGAATCAAACACTATTACCCTATGTGAATGTATGATTGCACAAATGGTATGCCTTTACTTCATGTAAAACCGAGAAACAATATGTATCCCATTTGTGTAAGGTAAAAAAAAATTTTAAAAAAAGAATTAATATTGTTATATATCTTATAAAACTATTTAAATATTGTAAAAATGCAAGAGGAGGAAGTTTCAAAAACTGCAAACTATAAAATGATTGCTTTGCAAATACAGTGCCAAAAGTAGACTTTTATATAAGCCAAACAACTGCCAAACACCACCAAAACTTTTTGGGCAGATTTACAATGTTAATAAACTTTCAATCTTCTCTAAATCTCATTTCTCTATTCTATGAAATGGGAGTACTGAGTGTGTTGAATTCTTCACCTACTTTTAAAAGTGATATAACACTATAATAACATGAAGAAAATACAGCATTATCTATCACAGAATTTTTCTCAGAAGGAAACCTTGTTAACTTCTGTGTTCCTTTCCAATTTGACCATTTTTTAAGTGCCACTAGATTGGAGGAAAATAATTAAAAGTATAATTTTTGGTATAATTTAAACACCACAAAATGTATCACATGTACTAAGATGTTAAAGGAAATGTAAAAACATCACATTGCTTTACTTTCTGCACATCATAAAATTGTTGATCAAAACTTACAGGGGGTTTTCAAGATGGCAGACTAGAGGGTGGCTGCATTTCATGTTGCTCCACGACGCAGGATTCAAAAGAGGAGATAGTGAGAGACTTGGGACCAACTCAAAGCCGCCGGGGGAGTCTCTCCCGTTTGGGAGGCGTCCTGGATGGGGCGGTAGCCCTGGAACACAGGGAACTTTGTGAAGTACAGTTGCTCGGCGAGACGCCCCTCCCCCCGCTGGAGTGGTAAACACAGACAACTGGGATCATCGTAGAGGAGGCGGCTCAGCACAGCGCTTGGACTCGGAGCAACCACTGGTGCTCCAGGCGGCTGCCTGAGGAGGAGCTGAGTGGCGAGCTGTTTAGACCCAGAACGACTGCTTCTGAACACCGGGGGGGTTGCCCAGAGGAAGAGGAGGAACGTGGCGGGTCGCGAGGTCTAGGAGTGACTGCATCAGAGCCACAGGCCGTTGCCAGAGGAGGACGCGAGTGGTGAGTTGTTTGGACTCAAAGCGACCTCTCCTGAACACCGGTGGCCTGCCTGGAAGAGGAGCAGGGTGGGTCGCTTGGTCTCCGAGCGACCACTCCTGAACACCCGGGGGGGCTACCCCGAGGAAGAGGAGGAACAGGGCGGGTCACTTGGACTCGGAGTGACTGCCTAGGGCTACGGGCGGTTGGCAGGAGGAGGAGACGCGAAGTGAATTGCTTGGACTCCTAGGGACTGCGTCGGAAACCGGGCAGCTGTCTGGAGGAAGAGGTGTGTGGTGCATCTCTGGGTCTCGGAGCTATTGTACGGGGCTCCAGGTGGCGGCTGAAAGGAGGGGCCGCACAGCCAGGCAATTAGGTGCAGAGCAAGGTCCCAGGACCGGCTTCTTGGTGGAAGAGCTACACAGAGACACGCCTAGGGGCGGAGCAAAGGTTCCAGGACTGCAGGCAGATTCTCTGAGGAGACGCAGCCTAAGGAGACTCGTCTGCGAAGGGTGAGGCTCCCACGCCCAGGAGGTAGGTCCGGGCCCCTGGGAACGTTGCAGAGGAAGACAACCCAGCCCAGGCAGTAGTTGTAGATTGAGGGGAACCTCTAGGAGGGGAACTGACCAGCGAGACCTCCCCACCGGGTGAGTCTTCCTTGCCGGGTGAGGTTTTCCCACAAGGACGGTAAAACCAGAGACACAGGCTCAAACAGGCCTTGCCTCAGCCCGCAGCCTAGTTCCCCATTGGATGACCATTGGTCAACAAGTGGAGGCACCTCTGCCCACTATCAGGGAATATACCCCACCTGAGGGTCACCAACCCTAGAGAGGCAGCTTCCTTGTGGAGTACCGCATTATCAACTTCCTCCAAGACTGCAGGCTACTGAAGGATAAGAGGGGATATACTAGCAATCTTCAGGGACATTATAAGTCAATAGAGGAAATCTGCAATATCTTAATGACCCACTGATTCCTGAACAATATGAGAAAACAAGGGAAGAAAATGTCCCAAACAAATCTAGATGTTACATCAATAAAATCCATCGTCAGCATGGAAGAAGAAATGACAGAAAGGGAGTTCAGAATGTACATAATTAAAATGATCAGAGAAGCAAACGATGAGATGAAAGAGCAAATGCAGGCATTGAATGATGAGATGAAAGAGCAAATGCAGGCATTGAATGATGAGATGAAAGAGCAAATGCAGGCATTGAATGATAGCATCAATTGACAGTTAAAAGAGCAAATACAGGAAGCAAAAGATCATTTCAATAAAGAGTTAGAGATATTGAAAAAAAAAACAAACAGAAATCCTTGAAATGAAGGAAACAATAAACCAAATTAAGAACTCCATAGAAAGCATAACCAAGAGGATAGAACACCTGGAAGACAGAAACTCAGATATTGAGGACAAAATATTTAACCTTGAAAACAAAGTTGAACAAACAGAGAAGATGGTAAGAAATCATGAACAGAATCTCCAAGAACTATGGGATATCATGAAAAGGCCAAATTTGAGAATTTTTGGGATTGAGGAAGGCTTAGAGAAACAAACCAAAGGAATGAACAATCTATTCAATGAAATAATATCAGAAAATTTTCCAAAACTGAAGAATGAAATGGAAAATCAAGTCCAAGAGGCTTTTAGGACTCCAAATACACAAAATTACAACAGACCCACACCAAGGCACATTATAATGAAAATAACTAACATACAAAATAAAGACAGAACTTTAAGGGCTGTGAGAGAAAAGAACCAAATTACATTCAGGGGGAAACCAATACGGATATTAGCAGATTTTTCAATCCAGACCCTAAAAGCTAGAAGGGCCTGGAACAACATTTTTCAAGCTCTGAAAGAAAATGGATGCCAACCAAGAATCTTATACCCAGCAAAACTTACCTTCAAATTTGACAATGAAATAAAATCATTCCAAGATAAACAAAAGCTAAAAGAATTTACAAAAAGAAAGCCAGCATTACAGAACATTCTCAGCAAAATATTCCATGAGGAAGAGATAAAAAACAAAGAAGCAAATCAGCAAAGGGAGGAATTATCCTAAAGGAACTGTCAAATAAAGGAGGAAACAAGGTGTGTCAAAAAAATAAATAAATAAATAAATAAAATTTAAAAAATGAACCAAATGACCGGGAATACAAATCACATCTCAATAATAACCCTGAATGTTAATGGCCTCAACTCATCAATCAAAAGACATAGACTGGCAGATTGGATTAAAAAGAAAGATCCAACAATATGTTGCCTGCAAGAGACTCACCTCATAGAAAGAGATACCCATAGACTAAAGGTGAAAGGATGGGGAAAAACATACCATGCACATGGACTCAGTAAAAAAGCTGGAGTATTGTGGGGGCTCCCGGGAACCCCAGCCTCGGGTGGTCAAGATGGCGCCTGACGCTGAGCCAAAAGCGGCCAGCTATACAGTAAACAACCAGCGAATTCCAATGATTGGCTAGTTAACGATGTGACTAGAGCATGCCCCCTCGTGTACCCATCCTGCGCCTGCAGCTGTCCGAGTTTATCTCGTGTACTCTCCCCTGATTGATTGAAGTGTATATAAGCCTGGTGGGTGGGAGAGTAGGGAGCAGAAGCTGAGGAACGGAGAGGGGAAACGGAACGGACGGAGCGGAAGTGGCGGCGGCGGCGGCGGCGACGGCGGCAGCAGCAGCAGCGGCTGGAGCTGAGCTGGAAGGAGGGAGTACGCGGGAGTGGAAGAAGCTGGGAAAAGGGAAGCTGGGAGTGCGCAGAAGCTAGGGGTAAGAGAAGCGTAGGAAAGGAACTGTGCACAATAAACTTCCAAAGCTTCAGATATTTGTCGTGTCTCTCTCTGCGGCCAGAGGGGACCCGATAACTGGTGCCGAAACCCGGGAAGATGAAGGCCTTATAAAAGAAAACAAGGTAAGATATTTGAAAGAATTTTTTTTTGTATACAAGTTTAACCGGTTATAAAAAAAAAGGGTGTCAGGATGCGCCATTGGCGGTCCTGGGGACACGCGGAGTGCGGTCCGGTTGAAAGGTATCAGGAGTCCTGACGCGTAGAATGCGGGTTGAAAGGTATTGGGGTCCTGACGCGTGGAACGCGGGTATCGGGACGTGCCATTAGCGGTCCTGACGCGTGGAACGCGGGTTGAGGGGTACTGGGATCCTAACGCGTAGAACGCGGGTCGGGGGGGTATCGGGACACGCCATCAGCGGTCCTGGCGCGTGGAACGCGGTCTAATTAAAGTGAAAGTAGAAACACACTTGGAGCGGTCCAATTAGGTAGTACGTGAGAAGCCGCTATAAAAATTTTAATGCGCACTTGATAGTTTTCCCTTCAGTAATTTCGTTGCTCCTGGCGGCTAGGCCACTGTTTGTTATTGTAATTGCCAAAACTAAAGCTATTCAAATTAGCAACAATAGGGTCTGAATGCAGCAACCCCTCAGGGAAAAACCATGAGATGCCATTAAAGGAAAAAACAGCTAAAGTAAGAAAAGCTGCTCAGTGTGCCACAAGGGGGATCTTCATGAACAGGGCCTAATAGTAACAGAAAAGAACGCTTAAAGAGAATGAAGTGAGGAATAACCAAGTGGTAGTGAAAACTTAAGAACAAGGGGAAAAGGTAGGAGAAACCTAAGCCTAATAGAAAGAGCTTCAAAATCTGTAGAACCTGCCTGTATTTGAGAAGCAAATGGAGATACCATCAACCATTAGAAAAACTTTAAAGAGGCAGTTAAGACTATTGGAAACAGGTATGCAGAGCAGTGTTATCTGGAGAACAATGGCTAATTGGGGAAGCTCAGTGGCAAGAAATAGCTGTTGAAACTGCTTGCAGAAACATAGTGGCAAGGTTTCCCGATAGAAATGTTAATAGGAGAAGGCCAATACGCTTCAATAGATGCACAAAATCAGCAGCAAGGAGATAATGCCCTAACAAAGGATAAGAGATAACTATAGTGAAATCTGTTACACCTTATGCCCCAGGGCTATGTCCAAGATGCAGAAGAGGAAGTCATCGGAATAGTGCCTGTCAGCCTACTAGAGATAGGGAGGATAATTTCCTAGGGTCGAATCCTGAACTTCAAAAAAACGGGAGACAGGGCCCTCCCCGGGGCCCGCAACAAATATACGGGGTAATTCAACAAGTTCCCCGACGGTGGTATCCTCCCACAGAGAAGGGGAGCGCAGAGCCACCTCAGGAAGTGCCGGATTGGACATCTGTGCCACCTCCAGACTCATACTAACCCCAGATATGGGGGTGCAGATGATTGATACTGATTGGCATGAAAAAATCCCACAGAACAGTGTAGGATTATTACTAGGTAGAGGTTCCTCAACACTAAAAGGACTTATAGTACACCCAGGGGTTATTGATCCTGATTTCACTGGACAAATAAAAGCCTTGGTCTCTTCACCAAAAGGAATTACGGTCATCTCTCCAGGGGATCGCATTGCACAAATGCTTATATTGCCCAGTCGACATTCCTTGTGGCCCAGTGAAAATACAAATAAAAGACAAGGAGGTTTTGGATCAACAGGAACCACTTTAATAAACCTTACTATGGATATGGAACAGAGGCCCCTCCTAAAATTAAAAGTGGGAAATATGGAATTTACAGGTTTATTAGATACGGGAGCAGACAAAAGTATTATCAGTGCAATGGTCTGGCCAAAGCACTGGCCATTGATCACAGCAGCTCAGAGCTTGAGAGGCTTAGGAGTAGCAGAAAGCCCCAATCAAAGTGCTTCCTCATTATCGTGGAAAGATACAGAGGGACACACAGGAATATTTCAACCATATGTCTGTAATGTTCCTATTAGCCTATGGGGACGAGACGTCCTGCAGCAAATGGATATGAAACTCACCACTGACCAGATTTACCAAGGGACTCCTGTAAGAAATATGTTACAAAATATGAATTATGATGATAAAAAAGGATTAGGAAGACATAGCCAAGGATCTACCCAACCACTGCCTTTACTTCCACCAAAAAATGATTCTCATGGATTGGGTTTTTCCTAGGGGCCACTGATAAACCATCAATCCCTATAATATGGAAAGATGATAAGCCTCGCTGGATTCCACAGTGGCCCCTAACAAAAGAAAAGCTAGAGGCAGCTCATAAGTTAGTACAAGAGCAGGTACAAGCAGGTCATTTACAACATTCTACCTCTCCTTGGAATACTCCAATATTCTTAACAAAGAAAAAATCAGGAAAATGGAGGTTATTACATGATTTAAGAGCTATAAACGAACAAATGTACCCTATGGGACCCGTCCAATGTGGACTCCCTCTTGTTACTGCACTACCAAAAAATTGGCCTACTATTATTCTGGATTTAAAAGATTGCTTTTTCTCTATACCCTTACACAAAAATGATTGTTGGAGATTTGCCTTTACTTTGCCCTCTCTTAATCATACTCAGCCTGACCAGAGATTCGAATGGACTGTGTTGCCTCAAGGTATGGCTAACAGTCCTACTATATGTCAAATATACGTAGATAAAGCATTAAAAACTACTAGACAAAAGTTTAAGAGATTGTTGATTTATCACTATATGGACGACATACTTATTTGCCATCCAGAAAAAGAAGTTTTGTTAGAAGCATTACAATTTATAACTCAAGCATTAGAAAAAGAGAGGACTAACGATAGCCCCTGAAAAATTACAATTAGAGGAGATCCAAGAATATCTGGGTACAAGGCTCACTGCTACTACAGTCAGACCAATAAGGTTGACCATCAGGACAGATCAATTGAATACCTTGAACGATTTTCAGAAACTCTTAGGTGACATTAACTGGATCAGATCCTATTTAAAATTATCCACAGGGGAATTAAAACCTTTATTCGATATATTAAAAGGTAATCCTGACTTGAATTCCCCTAGGAAACTTACTCCTGAAGCACGGATATCCTTACAGCTAGTAGAGAATAGACTTCAGCAGTGTTACGTTGATCGTTGTGATCCTACTCAACCATTAAGTTTAATCATAATCTCAGAGAAGCATACCCCTTTTGGCATAGTTTGGCAAGGAGGACCTCTGCAAAGTATAAATCTTCCTAGCTCTCCGGCTAAAACATTGCAATCATATCCCCAAGCTGTTGCTCAGGTAATATTCAAGGGAATAGAATCTTGCATTACTGTTTTTGGAATCCATCCGTCTATTATTATAACTCCTTATTCCACTCAGCAAATTAAATGGCTAATTAATAATGATGATGATTGGTCAGTATTATATTGTTCCACTTCAGCTCAGTTCGATAACCATTATCCCCAACATCCCTGGATTCAATTCTGTAAAAATACTCCCGTAGTTTTTCCAAAAGTGACTAGTGTCCAGCCTCTTAAAGACTGTGTAACCATTTTTACTGATGGCTCCAAAAATGGAGTAGGCGCAGTACTTATCGGTAAACAACTTCACACCATAATAGTTCCACCCAACTCCGCACAGGTTACTGAACTTGCAGCTGTAATATTAGCCTTTAAATTAGCAGATAATCAGCCATTCAATCTTCTATCTGATAGCTTATATATCGTTAACGCTTTACAGTTTCTTGAAACGGTACCCCATATTTCTTCCATGTCCACGGTAGCTTCTTATTTTACAATGCTACAAAACCTTATCCTACAGCGTAAACATCTATTCTATGTAGGACATATTAGAGCTCATTCTAATTTACCAGGACCTTTGGCCAATGCTAATGACTTGGTAGATATGGCCACCAAATCAATTTTTGTTTTTTCCATAGAGGAACAGGCAAAACTCTTTCATGAAAAATTTCATGTAAATTCCACTACTTTGAGCAGAAAATTTCCTATATCTAAATGTATGGCTCAACAAATAGTAAAAAATTGTCAACATTGTGCTCCTTTAATCCCAGTGCAATCCTTTGGAGTTAACCCTAGGGGACTGCTGCCTGGCCATATTTGGCAGATGGATGTAACCCATATTCCTGAATTTGGTACTGTTAAGTATGTACATGTGTCAGTAGACACTGCTTCAGGGGTCATTATGGCTTCTGCTCATTCTGGAGAAAAGGTAAAAGATGTCATTCAACACTGCCTACAAGCATTTGCTGGCTGGGGCATACCTAAAGTTATTAAAACAGATAATGGTCCTGCTTATACTTCCAAAAGCTTCCGGTTGTTTTTACAAACATTCAACATCCAATCAGTCACTGGCATCCCCTATAATCCACAGGGACAGGGCATTGTGGAAAGAGCACATCTTACTTTAAAAAATTGTTTAAATAAACAAAAAGGGGGAATAGGAGCCTCCTACAAGTCTCCTAAAGATAAACTTAATTTAGTTCTTTTCATTCTAAATTTCTTAACTCTGGATAGGGACGGCCATTCTGCAGCTGATCGACATTATAATCCCCATAATACTCCTCAAGTATGGGCAAAATGGAAAGATATCCTGACAGGTTGTTGGAAAGGACCGGATCCAGTCCTTCGTTGGGTCCGAGGGTCTGTTTGTGTTTTCCCACAGGATCAACAGACTCCAGTCTGGATTCCAGAAAGGCTAATCAGAGTTTTACAGCATGCAAGTGATGCTGCTCCTCCTCACAATGGCGAGTCTGAGCCTTCCTCCAATAACAAAAACTCAGACGGAAAGGCAAACCCGGAACCTATGGGCCATTGTTAGCCTGGCCATATTTTTCATTTCTGACTAACATATTTTTTATCCTTCCTTTTCTTGTTTTTCACCAATTTCTCTACAAGTCTGTCAATTCTACTGATGATTTTTCAGGTCGTGCTGTTTTTGGTGACAAGGATATTTCTAGCCTTTCTTTGCTTTAACAGGAGGAATTTCTGTACTTTGCCGTTGGAATCATACTACAGATCAGACCCAGAGTAGAGCAACTCGTTCTGCTGACCCTAGCTGTGATATTGCTTTTCCTCCTACGTCAGCTTGTGTATTTCCTCTTTTTTATGTTTCTACCAACTAACATTTCTAATAATACCTCTTAACTGTTCACTAACTGTGTGCTATCTTTCACAATACTGGAATGATTCTTTTGTCATCCGTGCAATTTGCACATTTCTATCTTCCTACCAGTCCTAGTTTCTGTTGCAGATATAGAATTGCCAGTGCTATTATCAAGAAGCAGGAGAGGCTTTGACATTGCAACAGCCGTGATCATTGCCATCACAGTCCTTGCAGTAGCAGCATTGACACAACCATAACAACGATCATTTGGCCGAGAATGCAGCTGCAGCCTTACAGACCATAGAGACTCTATCAGAGAATGGACTCTATAAGAACAAGTGGATACCTTGCAAGAACTTTTGGGACTGGGATGCGTTTATTCCCTGAGAGCTGTTTTGTGTTACCCGTATTGTAACTCCATTGGGACGTATATTGTTTCTGTATTTAATATGGCTATACGGTTCCTCTTCTGTTTATAGATTTGTCAAACAGTGGGCAAGCTTAGGAGCTATGGTGGTGCCCCTCTGCCTTGGCTTTCTTCTCTTCATTCGTTTTGGCATGCATCTGCAAGCTAGCCAATAGAGAGATCAAATTATTTTTCATCAGGCCATGACCGCCCTAAAGGCCGACAGCCCCCCATTGGTATGGCTCTTGATGCTGGATCGGTAGTCAAAGACGGGTAATGAAGGAGGTGGCTGTGTACCGACCTAAGACAGGAGCTGCAGCATGCTCTGCAGGCTCTGATGACGGGTAAGGACATATGCTGACCACTCAGCCTAAGACAGACACGGTCCCGAGCCTTAGTTTAATATTAAAGAAGGGGGATCTGTGGGGGTTCCCGGGAACCCCAGCCTCGGGCGTGGTCAAGATGGCGCCTGACGCTGAGCCAAAAGCGGCCAGCTATACAGTAAACAACCAGCGAATTCCAATGATTGGCTAGTTAACAATGTGACTAGAGCATGCCCCCTCGTGTACCCATCCTGCGCCTGCAGCTGTCCGAGTTTATCTCGTGTACTCTCCCCTGATTGATTGAAGTGTATATAAGCCTGGTGGGTGGGAGAGTAGGGAGCAGAAGCTGAGGAACGGAGAGGGGAAACGGAACGGACGGAGCGGAAGCGGCGGCGGCGGCGGCGGCGGCAGCAGCAGCAGCGGCTGGAGCTGAGCTGGAAGGAGGGAGTACGCGGGAGTGGAAGAAGCTGGGAAAAGGGAAGCTGGGAGTGCGCAGAAGCTAGGGGTAAGAGAAGCGTAGGAAAGGAACTGTGCACAATAAACTTCCAAAGCTTCAGACATTTGTCGTGTCTCTCTCTGTGGCCAGAGGGGACCCGATAGAGTATCCATCCTCATTTCAGATAATGTGGACTTCAAACCAAAGTTAGTCAGAAGGGATAAAGAAGGACATTTCATACTGCTTAAGGGAAGCATAAATCAGCAAGATAAAACAATCATAAACATCTATGCCCCAAACAGTGGCTCATCCATGTATGTCAAACAAATCCTTCTCAATTTTAGAAACCAAATAGACCATAACACAATAATACTTGGTGATTTTAACACGCCTCTCTCACCACTGGACAGATCTTCCAAACAAAAATTGAACAAAGAAACCATAGATCTCAATAACACAATCAATAATTTAGACTTAACAGACATTTATAGAATATACCATCCAACCAAGAGCGAATACACTTTCTTCTCAGCAGCATATGGATCCTTCTCTAAAATAGACCATATATTATGCCACAAAGCTAATGTTAGCAAATACAAGAAGATAGAGACACTACCTTGTATTCTATCAGATCATAATGGATTGAAGATAGAAATAAATGAAAGAGTAAAAAACAGAAACTACTCCAACACCTGGAGATTAAACAATATGCTATTATATGATGAATGGATAACAGAAGATATTAGGAAGGAAATTAAAAAATTCTTAGAGGTAAATGAGAACAAAGAAACATCATATCAAAATCTCTGGGACACTATGAAAGCAGTACTTAGAGGAAGATTTATTTCATGGAGCACATTTAATAAAAGAAGTAAAACTCAACAAATAAACGACTTAACACTACAGCTCAAAGCCCTAGAAAAAGAAGAACAGACCAACGCCAAAAGTAGTAGAAGACAGGAAATAGTTAAACTCAGAGCTGAAATCAACAAAATTGAAACAAAAGAAACAATACAAAAAATTGACAAAATAAATAGTTGGTTCTTCGAAAAAATAAACAAAATTGATAAACCCTTAGCCACACTAACAAAGAGAAGATGAGCGAAAACCCAAATCACTAAAATTCGGAATGAACAAGGAAATATCAAAACAGACACGACTGAAATACAAAACATAATTAGTAGCTATTTTGAAAATCTATACTCCAACAAAATAGAAAATTTTGAAGACATCAACAGGTTTTATAGAGACATATGAATTGCCTAAACTGAACAAGGAGGACATACACAATTTAAGGAGACCAATCTCAAGTAATGAAATAGAGAAGTCATCAAAATCCTACCAACAAAGAAAAGTCCAGGACCAGATGGGTTCTCAGCCGAGTTCTACAAAACCTTTAAAAAAGAGCTCATTCCAATACTTCTCAAAGTATTCCATAAAATAGAAGAGGAGGGAACCCTCCCAAACTCATTCTATGAAGCCAATATTACCCTGATACCTAAACCAGACAGAGACACATCGAGGAAAGAAAATTTCAGACCAATATCCTTAATGAACATCGACGCAAAAATTCTCAACAAAAGTTTAGCAAATCGCATACAAAAACACATTAAAAAGATAGTGCACCATGATCAAGTGGGTTTCATCCCAGGGATGCAAGGTTAGTTCAACATCAGGAAATCAATAAATGTAATTCACCATATCAATAGACTTAAAGTCAAGAATCACATGATTATTTCAATAGATGTAGAAAAAGCATTTGATAAAATACAGCACCCCTTCATGCTCAAAACACTAGAAAAAATAGGGATAGTGGGAACATTCCTTAACATTGTAAAGGCCATCTATGCTAAGCCCATGGCTAATATCATTCTAAATGGTGAAAAACTGAAAGCATTCCCCCTAAAAACTGGAACAAGGCAGGGATGCCCTCTTTCACCACTTCTTTTCAATATCATCCTTGAAACTCTAGCCAGAGCAATTAGACAGACCAAAGAAATTAAAGGGATACGAATAGGAAAAGAAGAACTCAAACTATCCCTATTTGCTGATGATATAATTATATACTTAGAGGAACCAGGAAATTCTACCAGAAAACTTTTAGATCTCATAAGTGAATTCAGTAAAGTAGTGGGATATAAGATCAATGCACATAAATCTAAGGCATTTTTATACGTAAGTGATGAATCTTCAGAAAGAGAAATTAGGAAAACTACCCCATTCACAATAGCATCGAAAAAAATAAAATACTTGGGAATCAATCTCACAAAAGAGGTGAAAGACCTCTACAATGAGAAGATGTACAAGCAATCAACAGATATATAAAAAAATGTTCAACATCTCTAGTAATAAGAGAAATGCAAATCAAAACTACCCTAAGATTTCATCTCACCCCAATTAGAATGGCGATTATCAAGAACATAAGCAACAATAGGTGTTGGCGAGGATGTGGGGAAAAAGAGGGTGTGGAGGGGTGGGGGGGAAGGGAAAAAATAACAGAATGAATCAAACAACATTACCCTATGTAAATTTATGATTACACAAATGGTATGCCTTTATGCCATGTACAAACAGAGAAACAACATGTATCCCATTTGTTTACAATAAAAAAAAACTTACATAATGCAAAACTACTCTAACCTCTGTTATACTTAGCAGTCCTCACTTTGCACAATTAAAGTATGCACAAATTTCAGAACCTCAAATTAAGTGATACCACTCCTCCAACAATATAGTTCAAATTTCAGCTATCATTCCATATTAACTGTAATTTTATAAAAGCGACTGGTTCTTCAATACACAATCAGTGTTTTAGTCAGCTTCTTTGCTACTGTGTCTAAAGGACCCAACCAGAACAATCGTAGAGGAGGAAAAGTTTATTTAGGGCTCACGGTTTCAGAGGTCTTAGTCCATAGAAAGCAGGCTACATTCCATGGGGATCGAGGTGAGGTTGAACCTCATGGCAGAGGAGTATGGCAGAGGGAAGCAGCTTACATGGTGATCAGGAAGCAGAGAGACTCCACTCTCCAGATACAAAATATATACCCCATAGCCACACCCCAATTCCCACCTCCTCCAGCCACACCCTACCACTTCAATTAATTACATCAGGGATTAATTCGCTGATTGGATTAAGACTGTCACAAACCAATTATTTCTTCTCTGAACCTTCCTGCATTGTGTCACATGTGAGCTTTTGGCGGACACCTCACATCCAAACCATAACACTATGTAAATAAACAGATCAGCATCAAAATCACTGATCAATCATAGCACTTCTTTCAAAGACCACTAGAGGTTGGGTACTGCATGTTTTTTACTCAGTTAAAACATGGAGAGCAAAATATACTATTTCCATGTCTCCCAGACAGACAAACTCATGACATTTTACAAAGTGGAAAACTAACAGAGGGCATTACCCTATAAAGATGAAAGTTCAATGATCATTCATAACATGAAAATGCTAATAAAAGTGAAATATATATGAGTAGATTTGAAAAATGGTAACAGCAAGGCAAAGATAGGAAGGACTGAGGCCTGCATAAAGTGAAGGCAAGAACAATGTTGAAAAGCCTGATAATATAAAAACAAGATAAAGTCACTTCCACAGGGTTCTAATTGAAAGCAAATGGAATCAAAGGAGCTGACTGAGAAATGCTGACATTGCATCCTTTGCAGAGATTTGACTATGCAACCACAGGAACTTAGTGAAGGTAAACCGATTCACATAAAAACAAAGTTGTTGAAAAGGATGATAGTGTCCCAGAGGAAATGACACCTGCATAAAATTTCACATTAAAGGAATTCTCAGCAATATTTCATGACATTGAAAGTACAAAGGTTAAAATGTTGGAAGTTGATCCAAACTTGGAAAGGAATATGACTGTTCAATTTACCCTGGTATTGGAAAGATATTTGCTCCATATCATAAGTTGTCTAATGAGAAGGTAAGTACTATTCAAAATTCAAATTACTCTTTTTTGTTTTTTCCAGTACTGGGGATCAAATTGAGGGTCTTACACATGTTAGGCAAGTGCTCTACCACTGAGCTATATCCCCAGCCACTCTTATTTTAATTTTGAGACAGGGTCTCACCAAGTTGCCTAGACTGACCTCAAACTTGCCATCCTCCTGCCTCGACCTCCATAGTAACTTGAATTACAGACCTGTGTCACCATGCCAAGTTCACACTATACACTACTCTTTACAACAAAAACAAACAAAAACAAAACTTTAATTCTCAATGTCGCTAATGTTTTTAATTAGTGTATTGAATAAATATTAATTTTATTTTTATTTCACTATATATTTATAAACCATACTAAGAGAGTTTGTAAGGTTTTAAAACAATTTAAAAGGTCCTAGAAAAATGGTTATATTTCCTATTGATTATCAAGATTATGCTGCCTGATTTTAGCATGTACAGTCATTTTTATGGTTGTACACTATTGTGCAAAGCAATTGTATGAGTACTGCTGTACTGTACTAAATTTTTCTTTTGTAGGTTTTCATCAACGTAACCATGAATGATTCAGAGGTTGTCACCTATTACCTCACTATTAGTATAATAGCTAGTCTCCTTCTGAATATTTTGTTTGATGATATTTTATTGAAAGATACCCTTTATCCTAGACAAACCAGATATATGGAAGAGCATTACATACCTGGAAGTGGTAACTGAACTAATATACCACTGACTCTTGGGTCCATGTTCAATTGATCAGTTATATCCAAAAGTTCTTCCTGAGAAACATCCTTAGGTTTTAGAATGAGCTCACTACAGATACCTGGAAGAAAAATAAGCAGAATCACTTAGCTAACCAAAATGTGGTTTTTCATTAATGGTATCCTACTGAGTGTGTGATTCATTTCCTATGCACCTATCCCACTGGAAGGAAAGACCCTCATACAAAGACAGTGTTCAACACACCATGAGGTAGGATTTCTCAAATAGATCAGGTGTTTTCTCATGATTCACATGCATTCTTTGGTTAGTATCCCAGGCTACAATTTGCACTAATTTGATATAACCTACTGTTAATATATTTAACCAGAGTAAATATACTACTACCACCAACACTATTAGGCCAACTTGGACAGAGTAAGTGAGGTTTAGTATTTCATTAAAGCAAATGTAATAATATGTAGGTCCTTTTAATGTAAAGTATTCCTCTCACATCTCCTATAAAATATGAAATCACACTAAATTCATTCTATAAAAAAATCAGAAGAAAATTAGTAAGATTAACACAAACTTTGGTAACTGAATAATCTCTAATAACAATGATACATGTTATTCACATGATACTTATTTAACAATCATCATTTATAATTATCACACTTTTAAGTAAAAACAGAAAATATATTTAGCAATAATTACAATTAAAACACATACCCACCTACTGCTGAGGCAGCTTTTATCTTGTTCCTGACATATGTATGGCTTGCTGGGTTGTCTCCCACTAAAATGATACTGAGGTGAGGTCTTCTGTGCCCAAGGGCAATCCATGATTCCACACCTCGATGTATTTCTTTCTGGATTTGTCTTGCCATTTCAGTTCCTGAGATGATGACAGCTTCATATCTATGGAAAATGAAACAATAAGTTGTAACACTAAAAAGACAATAAGGAACATTCATTCCACTGCATAAATTTAAGGTACAAGAATGAAAAAAACAAGGATGAGCATCTAAAATTTGATTTTCTCAATTATATTCAACACTCATTCTTCAGATTCATAATTATATTTGTAATTTTGTGAAGGATTCCAGCTCTACTTTTTAGTTCTACTTTATAATACACGTGCTATAGAGAGAATGTCTGTCTTTCTCCAAAATTTATATGTTGAAATCCTAAACACCAATGATAAGGGATTAGGAGGTAGGTCATTTGTCAGGTGATTATGTCAAAAGGATAGACACAGAATAAAGATGACTATGTATGACTATATATGAATCAAGAAGCAGGTCCTTACTAGATACCACATCTGCTGATGTCTAATCTCGGACTTCAGCCTTCAGAACTGTGAGAAATAAATTTCTCTTCTTCATAAACCACCAAATTTATAGTAAGTTGTCTTAGTAGCCTAAATAGATTAAGACACTATTTTATACAACTTTTTTTTAACAACTTTCATTCATATATATTTTTTAATTGCCAAGCCATATACTCAAAATCTGTACTATAATATTGGCTATATTATATATTTCTTTCTAAAGAGACAAATCATCAGAACTCAGTTAAAATTGGCACCTAACTTCAAACTTGTGCTCCATGTTGTGTATAAGTAGCCCCACCAGCTTGTGACCTCAAGGTCATTTAATACATCCTGTACAAGATCCTGAAGCCTTGAACACCATGCTACACAACACTTTTAAGTTCCCCAAAGAATAATTTTATTTCACCACCCTGATCAACACCCTGACCTTAGCTGTCAATCTTGTCATGCTTCTTATTGATAATGGTAAAGACCAGATCAGTAAACAGATGACTTAGTTGCTGCCCTATATGAGTGTGTCATTTCTAATAGAAAAACTTTGTACAAAACATTATTTCCCAACAGTTTATAAGTACTTAAGAAGTGCTACACTTTGATAGATGACAAGAACTATCTCTAGAAATGCACAGAGAAATATATTATAAGAATGCTTTTTTGCTTTTTGTGATACAAACTTGAGTGGTAAATTATGTGCTCTTGATGTGTGTTTACTGTTGAAAGGTACCTGATAGAGTAGAAGATGGTCCCTTCTCCCTTTTTCCCCCTGCCCTTTCACTACTGAAAAGCCTGGTGAAAGTATGATCTATAGCATGTGATTACACAAAACACCAAATTGTAGATCAACAAATGTTGTGAAGAAGAGAAAAAAGGAAGAAAAGGATAAAAGGAAGTCCTTATAAAGCCTTAATTCTTCCTTCTAATAATGAATACATCATTATAATTATAGACTAAATCAAATTAAAATAAAATACACTTAATTTTGAGTTTTATTTTTCAAGATAAAATGACAAATTTTTTCATTATGAATTCTTGTTTCCCATATTTTATGAATTATGAAGTGGCTTTTTAACACTAAAATAAAAATGACTTTCTATATTAGCAAATACTAAGGTTTCCAGACATGATAACTAATTATAGCACTGTTCTAAGAGACAGTAAAAAATAAACACTTTTCATAAATTAATTTGTGTCAGCAATATTAGGAATAAATAGTGTTCTGTAAAACACTATTACAGAAGAAGGTTTATCTGCTAACAAATTAGAATTCGCTCTTACAGTAAAGAACATGTTTTAATTTTAAAATACAAATTCCTTGGTCTCTGTCTTATGTTTTATAGCATATATATAGAAATGGTTCTGTTGATGCTATTATTAATTGGTTCTCTGTTAAACATAATAATTTGTTCATAGACTACTATGAAGCTGTCAATCACTGAACATAATTAGGGTAATCATGGATTAGATGCTACAAAGACATGTGACCTGGAGAATGTCAGAAATGACAATGGCATAAACTAATTCCTAGTTTCCAAAGAGACAAACCAACTACTTATAGAATAAATTCAACTGCACCTTATATGTTAGAGTATGAGAACATGGAAGGGCATCCTTTACAATAAAGCACCAAGATGTTAAATCAGATTGCTACATATAACTAAAATTATATAGCTTTACTGGTGTTTGTGAGTAAATTAGGAATTGTGACTCAGAATTTTCATTAGTAACTGGCCCCTTGCATTGACTTCTTTAGTCACTTCAGAGCCCAACCAAACCTACTTCTGTAGGAAACAATAAGAAACTAAATAAAGCTACCCAGAATTAGCAGAGGACCCATGAGAGAATGCCTGTATCAGGCTATAAGCTGGAAGAACTGAAAACATACATTACCTGGCTCACAGAATCTAGTATATAAACAAATGAGATTTTTCAATATGCACACTGTTGAAAAGCTAAAAGGGTAAAGTATCATCAACAACTCAAAATGTTCAGTCACAGAAAAATACAGGCTCCCAGGAGAACTCGGGGCTCAAACCTTGATCCCCTTTAATTCATTTTCCACAATGCAGCCAGAGTAATTTTTCCAAATTAAATTGTTATTTCCCTAATTAAAACTCCTCACTATATGCCCATTGTTTATTCATTTAATAAAGACAAAATCTTCCAGGTGCCAGTCTTTATTTTAGATACTGGGAATATAAACAGTGCACCAAACAAATTGCCCACTTTCATGGAAACTAAATTCTAGTTAAAGAAGACATATGCAAATTTTAAGTAAATATTTTGAATTTGCTAAATATTTTAAATTTTTAAGTCAATATTTAACATATCATGTGTGACATAATGGAGGGAATGGACACATTTGAGGGCCAAAATTATTTCATATTAGTGATTAAGGTGACAATCCTAAGAGAGGTGACATTTGAACAGAAATAAAGGAAATTAAGTAATAAGTACTGTGGGAGAAGAATTCTAGGCCTAGGGAAGTATATAGCATAGCGTGTACAAAGGTTTTCAGGTAGGAGTGTGCCTGGAATGTTTCAGGAGCAGCAAGAGTTGCTGCAGGGCAGAAAACAAATTAACCAAGAAGAGAGGAAGTCAGACAAGTAATTAGACATGAGATCATACAAGGCCCAGCAAGTCTTTAAAAGGAGACTGGCTTTTATTGTGAATGAGACAGGCAACCATTTGGAGATTTCGAGAATGACATGATCTGACTTTCTTTTTGAAAATGAAATCTAGTGAAAATATGGAGGGTAGATTTATAAAATCACAAGGAGAGAAGGAGATGCCCACTGAGACCAGTGTATTCCAGGTAAGGGATGACGGTGGCGTAGACAAGGCAGTAGTAGTGGAGGTACTAAGTTGTCTAATTCTCAATCTAATTTTAGGGCATTTACTGAGATTGGGTGCAGAGTTTGAGAAAAAGGACAGAAGTCAAAGATGACGCCAAAGTTTTTTTAACCTCAAAAATGAGTAAAAGGGAGTTTTTACTAAAATGAAATCCCAAATCTTACAAGCCTCTGCATAAGGTTCTTTACACTCACTACTAAAGAACACTATGCTCACCAAGTTCCAAACTGCACACCAGCTGTATTATAATTCAAATGATGTATGTTCTGATTTCTGGGCCTTCACATACACTATTCCTTCAGCCAGGCGTTTTCTTCTCTTTCTCACCCCCTCCAGTCTCCCTGGCAAGTCTGCCCAGCCACATTACTCAAATCTCAGTTTAGAAGCCACTGTATACCATGGAATTGCCTCTGGTAGGGACTGGCACAGCAGTCTGTTCTTAAACTTCAGTACTATTTTAAATTCTTATTAAACTTACTCTAAGCTTTCCTTAATTCTCTTGATATTGTCAAGGTTTTTAACTTTAATCAATTAGCTAAAAGGTATTTCATTGTGATTTTGATATACATTGCCCTAATTACTAGAGTCTGGATGTCTTAGAAGTACATTGGCCATTCAAAGTTCTTCCTTTGAATACCTGTTCTCTTTTGATCATTTCTCTGTTGGGTTGTGTTATTAATCTGTGTCTATGTTTTAGTAGTTATTTAATAGTATTTTAGTAATTATTTAGAAGTAGGCATATTTTAATTTATTATTCTCCACAGCTTTATTAAAGTATAATTTAAAAAGAAAAACAATATATATATATTTATAGTGTATAACATGTTTTGATATATGTATGCATTGTAAAATGGTTAAATCAAGCTAAGTAATCTATCACATCACATACTAATCACTTTATTGTTGTGAGAATATTTAAGCTCTACAGTCCTATAATATTCAAGTATGAAATACATAGCCACTATGCAGTACAGATCTCAAGAACCTATCCATCCTGTCTAACTGAAACTTTGTAACATTTGATCAATATCTCCCTAGTTTGTTCCTCTCACCTCTCACCCCCAGTGACCACCATTCTAAGTTCAACTATTTTAGATTTTACATGTAAGTGAGATCATGTGGTATTCTGTGTCTAGCACATTTCACTTACAAGGTCCCCGAAGTTCATTCGTGTTATTGCAAATGACAGGATTTTCTCCTTATGACTGAGTAATATTCTACTCTATATAGTCAAATAGCAGATTTTCTTATTCCTTTGTCCATCAATGGACATAGGTTATTTCCACATCTTGGCTATTATGAATAATGCTACAAAGAATATAAGAGTATAGATATCTCTTGAACATATTGATTTCATTTCCTTTGGGTATATACATCAGAAGTTGAATTGCTGGATCAAATGGTAGTGCTCTTTCGAATCTTTCTAGGAACCCCTACATTATTTTCCGTAATGACTGTTTTAATATACATTCCTACCAACCCTATACAAAGTTTCCTATATCTCTATATCCTCAACACTTGCTGTTTATTAACTTTTTGATAACAGCCATCCTAATGGGTATGAAGCAATATCTCATTGTTTTTAATTTGTATTTCCTTGATAAATGGTATTTAACAATTTTTTCATAAATCTGTTGGCCATTTTTATTTATTTGGAAACGTGCATATGAAGGTCATTTGCCCATTTTTAAGTGACTTAATACGTTTATTGAATTGAACTCTTTTTTTATATTAACTCTTATTAGGTGTTAGGTTTGCAAATATTTTCTCTCATTTTGTATATTGTCTTTTGACTGTCAAATATTTGCTATGTGTAAACTTTTGAGCTTTATGCAATCCTATTTTTGTTTTTAGTGTCTATGCTTTGGGGCTCATATCCAAAAAAATCCTTTCCCAGACCAATGTCAACGAGTTTTTTCTTATATTTTCTTCTTGAAGATTGATGATTCTGGATTTAAGTCTTTAATCCATTGAGTTTTGTATATGGTGTGAAATAAGAGTTCAATTTCATCTTTCAGATACCAATATTGCTTTCCCAAAACCACTTACTGAAGAGATTTTTTTCTCTATTGTGTCCTTTCTCCATAATCAATTAAACATAAATGTGTGGGATCTCTACATCTGTTCCATTGATCTATATGCTTGTTTTCATGCCAGATTATTATAATCTGGTATACTTGGTATTATATTTTGAGATCAGGTAGTGTGATACCTCCATCTTAATCTTCTTATTCAAGGCTGTTCTTGCTCTTAAGGGTCTCTTATGGTTCCATGTAAACTTAAGGATTTTTTTTTCTGTCTATTTCTTTGAAAACTGCCTTTGGAATTTTATTAGAATTTACAAGTTATCTGTAGTCAACTAGGAGTAGTATAGATGCTTTAATAATATTAATTCTTCCAATCCGTGAGCAGGGGATATCTATTTGTTTTTTGTTTCCTTAATCAGTGTTTTATAGTTTTCAGTGTACAGTTTTCATCTTCTTGGTTAAATCTATTCCTAAGTGCTTTGATTTTTATGCTGTTATACACAGAATTGTTTTTTCTTTTTCTGGTAGTTTGTTGTCAGTATATAGAAATGCTACTGATTTTTTTATATTTATTTTATATGCTGCAACCAAATTAACTTATTAGTTTTTGATAGAAGTTTTAGGGCCTTCTATATATAAGATCTGGCCACCACCCGAAAGAAGAGAGAGAGAGAGAGAGAGAGAGAGAGAGAGAGACAGAGACAGAGAGACAAAGACAGAGACAGAGAGAAATGAGAATTTGAATGTTTATCTTTTAATCTGAATGTTTATCTTTTTCTTGCCTAATTTTTCTAACTCCAGCTTCCATACTATATTGAATAGAAGTGGCAAGAGTGGGTATCCTCCTCTTGTCCCCAATTTTAAAGGAAAAGCTTTCAGCTTTTTACCACTGAACATTAGGTTATTTGTGGATGTGTTAATGTATGGTTAATATGTTGAGGTAGACTTATTTGTTGAGAGGTTTTATCATGAAAGAACATTGAAATTTTTCAAATGCTTTTCACTTAGTGAGATAATCATAGGATAGTCATTCTTCATTCTGTTAGAGTATCATACTTATCTGTATATGTTGGCCTATTTTTCCAACCTAGTGATAAATTCCACTTGATCTTGGCATATAATCCTTTCAAAGTACTATAAAATTCAGTTTGCCGCTGTTATTTCTGCATTTATTTTCATCAGGGGTATTGACTTGTAATTTCCTTTTCTTGTGATGACCTTGTTTGACTTTGGTATCAAGGTAATTCTAGTCTTGTAAAATGGGCTTAGATATGTTCTCTCTTCTACTTTTCAGAAGAAATTTAAAAGGGTTAGTAAAACTTATTAAAGTTTGATAGCATTCACCATTGAAGCCATCAGGTACCCAGGCTTTTCTTTGTCGAAAGGCATTTGATTACTGAGTCCAGTCTTTTATTATTGGCCTGTTCATACCCTGCATTTCTTCATGATTCTGTCTTACTAAGTTGTTTATAGGAATTAATCCATTTCTTCTAGGTTATCCCCTTTTTTGGTGTATACTTGTTCATAGGAGTTTCTAATGATCCTTCATATTTCTGTGGTATCAGTAGTAATCAAGTAGTATCTCCTCTTTATAATTTTGAGGCTTCTCATTTTCTTTTTTCCACATATTTGTGAAATTTTCAATTTCATACTCATTGATATCTAGTTTCACATCAGTGTTAAGAAAATACTTGATTTCAATCATCTTAAATTTGCTAAAACTTTTTTGTAACCTACTATGATCTATCCTATGTATTTGAGAATAATGTGTATTCTTGCAGATGTTGGATGGAATGTTCTGTATGTTAGGTTAACTTGGTCTATACCATTCCAAGACTGCTGCTTTTGATTTTCTGTCTGGATTATCTATTTTTGAAAGTGGGATATTGAAGTTCCTTATCATTATTGTATTGATCTCTACTTCTCTCTTCAGTTCTGTTGATATTTACAACCATTGTATACTTTTGAAGAATTGACCCTTTTTATTATTACATAATGGCCTTTTTTGTCTCATTGACAGTTCTTGACTTGTTTGTCAAAGTATAATCACCCCTTACATCTTTCGGTTACCATTGGTATGGAGTATCTTTTTTTTCCCTCACTTTACTTTCAACCCATTTGTGTACTTAAAATTAAGTGTGTCTCTTGTACTTCAATCTTGTATTTTGTTCACTTAGTCACTGCATGTTTTTTGTTTGGACAATTAATTCATTTGCATTCAAGATTATTATTGATAGGTAAAGAGTCACTACTATCATTTGTTAATCATTTTCTGGTTGACTTGTAGAACTTTTACTCTTTCCTTTCTTGCTTTTGTCTTCTCATCTTCTCAAGCTGGTAGCCTTATGGAGAATTCCCTTGTATATGATGAGTTGCTTTTCTCTTGCTGCTTTCAGAATTCTCTCTTTGAGAATTTGATTATAATGTGTCTGTATATTTAATCTATTTGGGGTTCATTGAATTTACTGAATTATTCTATACATTTGGGAAGTTTTATGTCATTATTTATTTAAATGAACATTCTGCCCTTTTATTTTCTCTGCTCCTTCTGAGACTCCCATAATTTCTATATTGATTCACTTGACAGTGTTCCATAAGTACCAGAGGGTTTCTTCACTTTTATATCTCTAGTTGGGTAAATTTGAATGACCTGTCCTTGAGCTTACTGAGTCATTCTTCTGTTTGATCAAGTTTGCTCTTGAAGACTTCTTGGAATTTTGGGGATCTGTTTATTTCAGTATTCCAGAAAGTTCAGTAGCTCTAGAATTTGAATATATATATATACATTTTTATATATATATATATATATACACATATACACACATGCAAACATATATTTTATATGCATATATATGCATACACATATTTTTATATATTTTATTATGAATATATATATACACACATATATATATGCATATATGTATTTTTTTTCTATGTTAGCTTTTCTGGGACAAAATATGGATTAATCTATTGATAAGGTCAGAGCTCTAATGTCACAAAATACAAGACTCACAATTGATAAAATAGACTTGCTAAAGAGTTGTCAAGAACTTGCTTGGATATTCTATAAACAGATCTGAAAATCTCACAGTGTATTATTAAGCTGGTTCTACAAAACCCCAGTTAAGAACCTCAGATTTAAGCCCATTACTCTCAAAGAAGGAATTCTTCTCTGGTATTAGTGATAGGAGGTCATCATCTACTTTCAATATGAAGAAAATTATGATGCGTAAATATGCTTGAAATTGGTCATGAAATACATGCTATCCATAAATGTGTACAAACAAGGCACAAGTTATAATCTTTGACCAATTGAAGTATAAATCTGTAACAAAATTAATAAATATTATACATATAAACATATTTCCTGTGGCTAAATTTAAAATTAGGTTGAAAAAATTTATGTTTAATATAAAAAATATTTTCACCTAGAAAGTACTCTCTTCTCTTTGCTGCTTTACCAGGTTTTAGAAATAAGAATATTTTTTTAAAAAACTTGTAAATCAGCCTAAAAGGTCTACAATTACTGCATTTTGCTTAAAATCTGTTGGAAATTATTAATCCACATATTAAGCAAACAGATCAAAAAGAGAAAACGGCTTTTTCAGATTTGAAGCTTTAAGTGAACTGTAATCAGTGAAACCAAAGCTGACAAAAGAAACATATCCTTTCAAACCCAAGGAAAGACCTGAACTAATTAAATGTTAGCTCAAGCAATGTAAAAATTATTTTGAAATTCTATTGTGAGTTAAACTGTGCCCACCTCTTCAAAAGATATGTTCAACTCCTAACCTATGGTACACACTACCTTATTTGAAAATAAGGTCTCTGTATATGTAATTAAGATGTAAGATAACATGAAACTGGAATACAGTGGGGCCCTTATTCCAATATGACCTCTGTCCTTTCAAGAAAAGACACAGACACACACAAGTACCCTGTGAAAACTCAGAGAGAAGACAGTGAAGTAACTACAGAGGCTAAGATTAAAGTTACGCACTGCAGACTAAAGAACATTAAGGACTGCTGGAAACAACAAAAAAATAACAAGGAGAAAGAGCACAGTCCTGAAGATAACTAGATTTCAGACTTCTGGCTTCGAAAAGTGTGGGAACAGAATTCTGTTTTAAGTCACCCACTTTGTGGTACTTTGACACAACAGCCTTAGTAAATGAACACACCTATACAGTACTTGCCCTCCACTGTCACCTCCGAAGAAAGGCAGACTCCACATACTTTCTCTTCTCTCCACTGCTAGGTTTGCTGCTAAATGAGGCTTCAAAGGAAAAATAAATCATAGCAGAAGGAGTGGAGGGGAGTATTGGGGCAGGACTATGCAGTACAAAATTGTTAACCTAAAGTCAAATAGGGTCTACCATTAGCAGCCATATTATTAGGTAAATCTTATTGCTGCTTTCAAAGGCAGGTAATTCCCTCATCTGTATAATGGGAATATTTTCTGTTGACCTTCCCTAAGAGGATTTGGCTAAGAACTGTTTGATTTGTTTTCAAACTGCCTCTCTCTCCCAGTTTCTATTTAATAACAGAGTCTATTCAGATAACCTGGAACAATATAAAAATAATCATCAGCACTTAGCATTATTCCTATGCACTTATTTACCTAAACTTCCAGATAAACTGTAATACCTTAATCTATGGACCACAACCCAAAATAGTATTTAATAACCACAGCAAAATAATAAGAAAAATAATAACTTTGTGAATCAGTAAATCCCTTCACAAAATATTAAAATATTAGCAAATAAAACTTAGCCAAAGCAATAGTACATTTAATTTGTACAGGTGACAAGTCTTATACCCTCTTTTCAATCTTATTTTTAATCAGAATTTGAATAAGAGTTTCAGTGAACTGTTTTAGGATCAATAAAGCTGAAAAAAACTAACAAAATCATTAGCAATGCAAAATTCTCAGCAGTTTCTAACATAAATATTAAGTACTTTCTGTTTTATGGCATAACTTGAATATTTTGATTTCAAATTAAAAACACCTGGAACCAGAGAAAAAAATACATTTGGAATAAAACAAATCACAAGTACAAGGGAGCCTTTTAAGATGTTTTTAAAGTCAATAAATGCCAGTAAATGTTAAGTTTATGGGTGGTTTAAAAACATTTCATTTCATATTCTAAATATACCTTGAAGTAACTTTACTAAAAAAAATGATAATTGTAAGTCAATAAAAGGGAAGTCAAGTTTTTATTATTCATGAGTACTTTTATATTCAATTTTATTATATGTTCATTCAGGACCCTAACGTAAATTAGAACATCAGTAACCACCTAAACAAAATGTGTGCTTTTTACAAACTAATTTAACTAGGAAGAATATTAGATGCTAAGATTTGTGCTGTGAGAACTCCAGTTCATATGCTGAAACTTAAATATTCTCAAAATAACTGTTTTAAATGTTTAAGATAGAATATGTAGGATTACAAGGAAATACAGGTTTTTTGATATACTGTAATCAAATCCTTTTTTTAAATAAAGCATTAAATAATCAGGATCTAGTGGCAGGTCTTACAACTACCATAATATCAAACTAATGATGAATATAGATGTTTTTGAGGTATTTGCATCCACTCTATGATATTAAAATATTTGTGCTTTTTATTACTTATATTACAAGTACTAACAGTATTACAGTGATTTGCTGCCAACATTTACAATGGAAAAAATGCTGGATTTATTAAATGTTAGTGACCTCCCATTTAAGTTTATGAATTCCCTATATTCTATCCATGGAGTCCTAGATTAAGTATACCACATTAAAAGAATCTGACAAAATAAATTTTAAGATTTATATGCAAAATTTGTTTTCTCGATTCATAAAAGTCCTACAAGACTTAGCTATTTCATAAAAAGAAAAAACAACAGTGAGATAAGACAACAGTTATAAATTACATTTAAAGCAGAACATTAGAGAAAATATTCAGAACATTAGAGAAAATATTTATTTATGGTGTTAAATTGGAATAAGTTGCTTAATTTCTCTAAGTCAATTTCCCAATATATTAACTCGGGATAGCAGTAGTGCCCACATCCATCAATTGTTGTAAGGATTTAAAAATACACCATAGGTGAAAAATCTTGGCAAAATGCTTAATACTAAGGGTTCCTTATATATTAGTAAAAATTTATTTTTCAACAATACAACTGGATTTCTTAAAGGCAAGATGACATTCATTGCTAAGTTATAAAGAGGGAAAAAGGAAACGGGAGAGCATCTATTTTAAATCACATATATGCCCTCACTTTAGGATAGCCTTTTCATTCAAGACGCGTTTTAATGAGTGTAATCATAGATCATTAAGTGAAGAATGATGGTATGATGTTAACAAGTACATGACCTGAATCTTAGGAGTAAATTATTTCACATTTTACAAGAATTAAATATTAATAGTAGGATGGCTAGGTAAGTAATGGACAAATGATTCAATGTAATGTCATTCACAGAATAAAATGTTAAAAAAAACTAAAAACACATAAAAAAAAGTTCAGGATGTAATGTTAAGTACAGCAGTCATAAACCTTCTTGGATGTTCACCAGTAAAATCTTCTTTGGCACTACTATTAATTCAGTTTGGTTTATGATTAATTTGATCACAAAGATTTCTAATGTGAAGGTAGTATTTTCTTGGATCTAATTTACATTTTTTAGTAGAAAATACCATTAGTTACTCATTGTTCTTTCAATTTATCCCACTTATTTACAGTTCAAATTTCATCCAAGCTATCCCTGACTCTGTAGACAACTTCATCATCTCTAAGCCAAGCTATTTTAAAAACTTTGAGCTCTATGTGATTCCTTAAATATATAGTCATGAAAGGTAATCTAGTACTTTTGTTTATTTGGAGTTTTCTCCCCCCCTGCCTTTTTTTTTTTTGGTCATCTTATCAAGGATATTAACATGAAAAGATAACATAACTTCAAAGCATTTCAAAAACAAAGATTCAGGTCATTAAAGATAATGTTAAATTATTACTAAGACCACGACTTACAAGATCTGATTAACATCAGTCCCTTTTTTTCATGTACTCATCCATTTTTACCAAAAACTTGGTTTTGGAGATACACACTATCTCTGAACAACTGGACACAGATGGGATGATTAAACTAAAGCATGAAATACCAAAAGGTAAAATATTTAGTTTTTAAATTTAAGACCTAAGAACTGCTTAGAAATCAAAATTGTAGACAGATGGCTATTATATCTCACTTTCACTAGAATAAATGATGTAGTAAGATAGGAAAACCACACTATATTTGTCAACAGAATATGATTTTGAGAAACTGCATTGGACTGCCTTTAAGATGAACTCTACAATGGCTGAATCAGTCAACAGAACATCAACTTTTATATGGTCCTAACCGCAGTCTGAGTCCTTCAAAGGAGGACAAAAGGGTCTTTAAATCAAATGATAACTCTACTGCAGAGATAGAAGTACTGAGTAAAGTACTAGAGAAAAGTATCTGGAGAAAAATGAACAGTATTACTGCTAAAAATCTGTCTTTGTTAAATAATTAAACTCATCTACCCACTCAAAAAGACATATTTAAGTAGCATAGCATGTTTACTAGCTCCAAAAATAATTGTGTGTGTGTGTGTGTGTGTACACATCCACATTATCATATGCATATATATATTTTTAATGTTGGTCTAGGTGTAAAAATTACAGCCTTTGGCAGTGAGACATACAGTAAGGTGAGGCTTTAATAAAAAGCTGTAGGGCTGCTACACAAAAGTTTACAGATGCTCAAAGAAATAACAGTATTTGTAAGGAGGGAAAAAAGAGAATCTATCAAAATAATGATTAGAGAAATCACTAAGTAGCAGGATAAACATGGAACAAACACATGGGATTTTCATTTACTTATTGAAAATGAGTAGTTCAGGTACAGTGATCTAAATCAGAGTTTGGAAAGTTCCTGTGTTGTAGGATACCTATAAATCTTCTTTGAGTTTGAACATTAATGTACAATGTCTACCCACATGGGATAGGCTATTGCTAGGCTCCCTTCCTCCACTGAAAAGCACTAACCCAAAACTCACATGATGTTTACAACCCAGGATACTTCAAATTTGTAAAGCGAAGCATGTGTAGGTAATTTCAAGAAATAAGAAACTACAATAAACAGAAGGGCTTATTTATTTAATGATAATTAATTTTCCCCAATTAATAATTTCTAATTTTTCATTAATAAATGGGGAAAAAAATCTCATTGCAAATTTCACAAGGAAAATCACTAAACATGTTAAATAATACCTTGAGATTTTGATTTTCCCAAGTTCTAGCAAATATTATTTCTTGAAATTCTTATTCAAAAAAGTTCTGCATTTAAAATGCTTTTAATATATCCCATTATTTTAAATGTCACAAATTGTAGTCACAAATAGGAAAAAAGTAATCAAAAATATTTTTCATTTCAGGCTTTAGAACACTCAAACTGGTGACAAATCTGTTCATTTAAAACAGTCAATATCACTGGGGAGTTTATCAAACTCAAACAAAATTTTCAGTCAAAATAATGTTAAGCTCCAAATTTCTATCAAAAGGAATGATATTAAATACAAGTGACATTCACTATGCAGAACTGGATAACTAATGTGTCAGTATACATTTTTTAAAAGATGACTGAGGATAGGGACAAGTGGGGAGGCAGACAGTGGCAACCTCTGGAGGATGGAATCTCTTCTCTCTGCTGGTCCTAGAAGAGAAAAGAGACACCAATAAGCATCAACACACTGTCCAAATTCCTCCCCACCCGAGATCCACCAGTCCACAGGTGTTTCTCAACCTTACAGCCAATCTCACCTTCAGATATGGTAATCAGTGCCAAAAGAATGTCAAAAACATCTCCTTATCCTAATTTTATTAGTTCTGTCTTTAAAAAATAAAACTTTCAAAATATTATTTACTTTTGCATAGGTATAATCTGCATTAAATGGTACAGAAAGCAGCCAGGCTGAAAGTAATACCTCTTATCATTTATATGAATAATAGCTCTCCAAACCATTCCACAAAATTATTTTAAATTATAAGGAGGCTATTAAATAACGTCTATTCTTCTTAAGTGTATATGTGCTATATATGAAACATGTAGCTACAATCAAATATTTGGGTATGACTATAGTTTGTGACCTATTCAAAGGATGGAGAGATGGAAGTGTTAACACTGAGCTGATGACAAGAAATTAATCAACTTTTACAATTCGAAAAAGGTTATCTACATTCTGGAAAGAAGCCTTAAAACAACAGAAATTCAAAGAATGATAATCTAATTAACTAATTTAGAGTGACAATATTAGATGACTCCCACAATTCTGTAATACAAATAGCAAATAGAATGTTACAGAATATTCTTTTTCTAGGAAGTACAGCTGATTGGTAATTCCAAACCTCAAGTTCTCAGACACCATTTACAGTTTACACAATCAGTCCTCTGAAACACTGTTATTTTCTCACATATCCCTGTGGAAGACCTAGTTACTAGAAACCATGTCCAAAGCAAACACTATAGTAAATAATTTTAAACTCAGTCACTCAAGACTATGGTCCAAATGTGTAAGTGGGGAATGAATTAATTTAAATTAAATAAACAGCATCTATGATTACATATTACTTTTTTCCAAGTAGCATACTAGGCACTGGAAATACAGACCTACAGAACAATGTTTGGTCGTGTAAAACGCCTTTTTGGAAGCCCTGAAAGTTTGAAAATACAGGCTCCTCTGGACTCTGGTTCTGAGTTAAGGGAACATAATTTTAGCTTAAGTTGTATTTTCCAACTAAAATAAGTGAAGTAGGTGAATTGCTCCTGGGTTCCACTGTGCATCTGCTTTGTACTAGCAGGCAACAAAGTCCAGAGGGATATAATAAATCTAAGACTGAACGCTTGAGAGAGGTTCCGGAAGCGCCAGAGAATTAGGATGCCTGTGTGGCTTTGTGAAACCATTAAGAATTTTAGATCTGGACAAGAGCTCAGTAACACCGCAAACAAAAGAATTCACACGCTAAATTCTGGACAACTCTTACGAAACACAACAGTAACCAAAACAAAAACAAGTGTTTGAACAAGCAGACCAGGCTTTTATGGCACCTCTCCTGGAGTTTCACATGTCTTCTTAAGTCACTCAACTGCACCTGCCGCAAAGATGCAACGTTCTGGTGCGGGGTCCAGGACGGGGTACGTCCCAGTGGCCGAGGCCAGGCAAAGGCCGCTGGCCCGCAAGGCCATGTTCACCGCCAAAGCGGCCTCACCCCTGCCGCGCTTCCCACGCGGCTGAGGCTCCCACGCGGCTCGGGCCCCCTGCGCCGCTCTCGCGCTGAGGGCGCCAGTCACCGCACCCCACCGCCAGCGGCTCCGCGGCCCGCGCCCGCAGCGCCCATACCTCACGCTGCAGCTCCGAAAGCCAGCGGACGCGCGCCCGGCCGTTCCCGGGGACACCACGCGGCGTGCCGCGCTCCCGCCCAGCGCCGGCCCTCGGCCCAGCAGGCCACGGAGGAGCGAGGAGCCGCGGGACAGCACTGTCATGGCCGCGACACCGGCTTCCCACCGGGTTCCACCTCCCGCAGCTGGAGTCCTCTCCACCAGAGGCCGGCTCTGCCCCCGCCTGGCCGGGCGGAGGGAGCGCATCTGCAAGCTGCCCGGTTCTGGGTCGCCGCGCCGGGCGGGGCCAGGGGCTGAGCCCCAGGATTGGGGGGTGGGTAGGGCGGGTGGGGGATGGGACCGAGAGGAGCCGGGTTCTCAGGGGCGGGGCCCGGAGCCGAGTCTCTGAGGAGGCGGGGCCGAGGGGAGCTGGGTTCTGAGGGGCGGGGCCCGGAGCCGATACTCGGGGAGCGGAGGGCACCGAGTGCGCCAGAGTGCAAGACCTCGGAGGCTTGCGGATCCTAGGCGGTTGGTCTCTCCGCCCGCCCACATTCCGCTGACTTTCCTATAGTGAGGGCTCAACGTAGCCGTTCAAACCAGTAACTTCCGGCAGCCCTCCTCCCGCCCCGACCCCGAAGCCATACTCCCGCCTAAACGTCTCCATGGTTACAAGGAATTTGACTTGGAGCAGTAAAGTAATAGGGTCTTTGTCTCCCACTCCCTTTAGGTTACCTTGGGATAACTAGTAGAAAGAAATCTAAGGAGGTGAAGATTTAAATATGTGGAGAAGGAAGACCTCTTTGAACAAGGTCTGGACTCTAGGATATCCTTAGTTACCTTATTATCATTTCCACTTTTGGAAGGAAAAAATGACCAATGTCCTTCTTTTTCCTGAGTCAGTGTTTTAAGTTAACACAAGTTAGGAACTCTGCACTGTGCCAAGAGTTACTAGTGACAAAGCAAAGTAGAAGTTCCCTACAAAGAGATTTTAAAAAATACATATATATGTATGTATATAAATCATATCGAACACACACACACACACCAGACCATCCATGTGTCAATTAAGACAATAAGAGCCACAGACAAAACTAGCTGCAAAGTTAACAGGAAATATTTCTCCTAGGACCGGCTGGGCTGGCTGCAACTGTGAAGAGTCATAACAATTTCTTTTCAGCAGTGCTTTTTCTACTGAGAAAAAAATGTTTCCAAAAGTTACAGTCTGTCAGAAAACTTGTTCTTTAAAAATCATATCAATAAGAATGAACATCCCATTCTTGTGCCTGGATGATATGTCAATTTGACAAGAAGCAACCTAGAAGAAAACTAGATTTCAGGTCTAAATTACAATATATTTTTTTAATAATCCATTGAATCAACAAAATCACAATGCATGGTTTTGAAAAAAAAAATTTTCTACTCCTGTGCAAAAAAGCACTATTAGGAGAATTAGAAGTCACAGACTGGAAGAAAATATTTACAAAACTTTCTGATAAATGTTTTGTACCCAAAATATACAAAAAAAGAAAGCACATAAAGAAAAATATTTAAAACCTTTAATATTAAGGAAATGCAAATTAAATACCATAAAATTCCACTACATCCTAGTAAAATAGCTAAAGTCAAAAAAACTGATAATAGCAAAAGCTGACAAAGATATGGAGCAACATTCATTGTTTACAAGAATAAAAAAGTGATTCAGTCACTATTAGTTAGCTGTCAATGACAAAAGAGATGATTAACTTAAAAAGAGGAAAGGTTTATTTTAGCTCTCAGTTTCAGTGGTTCCAGTCCATGATCAATTAGCCCTGTTGCTGAGGGCCTGGAGCAGCACATCACATCATGGCAGGAGTACATGGCAGAAGTACATGGCAGAGGACACTGGTGTCCATCATAGCAATCAGGTCAGGGCTCCAATATCCCATTCAAGATCAAACCCCAGTGACTTAACTTCCTTCTACTAGGCTCAACCTCTTAAAAATTTCACCATCTCCCAACTGGTCCTTAGACTGGATACCAAGTCTTTATTAACACATGGGCCTTTGGAAGACATTTAAAGATCCAAACTGTAATAGTCACTTTAGAAGATAGTTTGGAAAACTAAAAAAAAACTTCTTTCAAAGCTAAACATAGTTTAAGTATGTTAAACAGTTTTAAACTATGAGCAGCCATGGTTTCTAGCTGTTTACACAACAACTGATTTGAAATTTATATCCACATAAAAACCTTCACATGAATACTGATAGCACTTTCATATTCTCCCAAAACCAAGATGTTCTTCAATAGGTGAAGAATAAACAAATTGTGGTGAAACCTCGCAATGGTATATTATTCATCCACAAAAAGGAGCAAGCTCTCAAGCCATAAGATGATGCATATGAACTTTAAATGAATATTGATAAGTGAAAGAAGTCAGTCTGAAAAAGCTACATAATGTATGATTTCAATTATTTGATATTCTATAAAGGGCAAAACTATAAACACAGTAAAAAAATCAGTGTTGCCAAAGGTTCAGAAGAAGAGAAGGTTAAATAGGTGAAGCACAGGATTTTAGAGCAGAGAAACCATAAAACGTTTAGAACTTCACAGCACAAGGAGTGAAACTTGTAGATGAATTTAAAAAAAGATAATCACTTAGGAAGTTGGTGTTTTCCAAGAAGGAATGCAGACTGTGACAAGATAATGTAACTGCATCACAAATATAACCTCACTGAAAGGGGTGAGGAAAGCTTCTGACCTAAGTAACTTTGGGACTGAATGGAGTCTTTAAAACTAACAGCAAAAGAAACAGCATGTAAGCATTATATATTAGTTAATAAAGTTGTAAATATGGGTTAACAGTTCTGAAATAGTATGCATATACATTGAAAATGAATAGTTAAGTAAATAAATGAGGGATGGTGGGAAACAAGTTTCTTGATTTTGGATGAAGAATTAACATAAGCAAAGGGAGGAGAATAGAATAATCCATACACCAATGAATTAGAGTTGGAACATCTTAGGAACAGATGTTTGGCATGAAATAGATACAGAGAGTTCTATACAGAAATATTTATAGATGTGTGACTATTCAGGAGTTAGTATAAACACGTATTTCTCTGCTTTGTCTGCTGAGACTGCCTAAAAGAGATAATACCTAGCAGCAATAAGTACACTTAGAGCCCAGATCTTACTTTAATATCATTCTACAATAAAGAAACCAGGATTCCGTGTAGAAAAGACTGATTCTAGGACTTGCTCAGAAAATATAGGACAAGCCTAACTGTTACTACAGAAAGTGAGGTCTTGCTCAAAGGATTCCACTTTAACGCCAAAGATAATGAGCTAAATGGGTTCTTCGATGCTAAAAGCTGGAATAATTTGAAGGGCAAAATAAAATAGTATGGTATTACAAGTCAGTGTAAAAAATTAACAATCATGATGCCATACTCATATAAATACATAAGTCATTGGATAAGTAAATGAACGGAAGAGAAAAATGTGTGCAGATTCTAAAAATTTATACAGATACTCTACCCTCAAAGAGGAAAAGAAAAACTCTTCCCTTCTTAAATGGGACTGATCATAGTGACTTCCTTTCAAAGACTATAGTTTGGAAAGAAGAAAAGAGTGATTTAGTAGAAAAACCTCACAAACACTTGCTCAGCCATGTTATTAATCAACATCAAATGATAGACCATGTTGATGGTACAGATACTTGATAAAATGAGATAAGATTTATACTTTACCTCTATAGTCTTTTTCCAGAAACTCATAAGTCTAGTATAATGAGAAAAGCAATTTTAAATAATCCCAAGAGAGGGACATCCTAAATATAGCTGACCAGTACTTGTCAAAATGTCGAAGTCATCAAAAAGAAGGGAAGTCTGGAAAATTGTCACGGCCAAGTGAAACCTTAAGAAGACATGACCAAATATAATGGTTCTGTTTCCTGAAACAGAAAAATGACATTACAGAAAAGCTAAGAAGTATGAACTTCAGTTAATACTAATGAATCAATACTGGTTCATTAATGATTTAATATTAATAATAAGAGAAACTGGATGCATGGTACATGTGAACTCTTGATACTATCCCCTCAATTGTTGAGCAAATTGATAACTGTTCTAAAAACTAAAGTCTTTTTTATTCAGTCAGGGCAAGTCTCTATTGGAAGCAATACCAGGAGGGGATCTTTAAAGTGAATTTTATCCAAGTTGTATTTATTGCAATTTTTGACCCTAGCCCCTTCTGGACTAGAAATTTAAGGGTCAATGCCTCAAACTGCACATTTTAACCTTAGAAATCAGTGAGGGGCAATGGGGATTAAGAAAGACACGCAAACATCCTCTGATGGAGGAACAATGACCCAGAGCTAGTACAGCACACCTATTATATAGATTTTATCATCAAAAGGTTATTTGTGAGAAAGTTTCTCCAAAGTAGGCAGGCTTGAAGTTCACAGCACTTGCAAGACATTGTGGTTATCTTGTTATCCTCAGAATTCTGTATCCCCAGTAACTGGTATCTGAACTCAAGGTCAAGACATATAGTTCTGTACCTTTGCACAGAGCTTCCTCAGGCAGGGCATCATGATAGCAACTGGGCAATCTTGTCCTATAACTTTGCAAAGAAAGTTCCCAGAACAAGCCAAAGCCATGAGGCAGTCAGAGACCAAGATCCAAATCATGGCTTTCTACATCTCCCCAATATTTTATTTTTTAAATATAACTAATGAATGTCTACTCTTACTCTGAAGTGCTTGAATTTATATCAGATAAACTTGGAGCTGACTGTGAGAAAACAACACAGAATTTAGAGTAGGGGAAAAAGTTCTAAGAGATACCATGCAGTATGTTTTAGCATATTCCAAAGATTGAAACCATTCAGGTCATCTAATAGTTTTTTTTTTGGTAAAACTAGCAGGAAATAACATAGGAATCCAACTTTTCGTGCATAACTTGGATGTAATGGTGCAGTGGCAAGAGATTTAATCTAGCATTGTTATGATCCCAAATTCCTAATAGATGCACCTTTATCTTTTCCCAATCCCATTGGGAGCTATTGTATGGAACAGGTGTTACACAAATACACTGATAAGTGACATGACATCATAATTGTTGTCTGACCCCTGAAGACTTGGTATCTGATCACCCAGGCCCACTACAGTAGCCTCTAAGGCATTCAACTGAGCTTCAAGTTCATTATCAATAGCCTCCTGATTCTGGAGGACTCTTGAAGTATTTTATTCCAAAGCATTGATGATAGGGAGTGCTATCTACCCAGTTCCTTCCTTTTTTATTTATTTTTTATTGTAATCAGCTACCTGTCCTTTGTCCTGGTCTCATTTTTTTTTTCCTTCGGAATAAGGGAACCCTTACTGCTATAAGGGGAAATGGGCAATGACCCCTCTGGCTGCTTAAGGCTGAGAGCGGGCAATGCAGAGCAAGTGGTTTGGGTTTCCCTTTTAGGAATGTTTTGGTCAGTCAAGGGGTCCATGGTAAAAGTCTAATTCAGAAAAAAAAAAAAAAACAGGTTTTAAAGTCATCTGGGAAGTGGGTGCTTCTATGAGAGAATCAAGAAGACATGAATACTGGAATGAGATTAATACAAAATAAATTAATATGATGGTGATGATAGAAACCAGCAATTTTTTTATCAGGAGGTGTAAGAGCTAAGACGTGATACTTCTGTAAAGCACTAAGAGACATTAGTTATAAAGTTTACAAGGAAAATACAAAATGAAGTTAACAAGAGTGTAAACATATTGAATTACAAATAATAGTTATGAACCAAGAAACATAATTTTTATAATCCCAAATCTTTACTTTCAATGTTCTTCCAAACCTGATACTTTAAAAATTTGTATACTTGGAAGATATGAATACATCTAGTAAACAAAAAAGACAGTAACAGTCATGAGGCAGTCAGAAACCATGATCCAAGTTACTGCTCTCCACAAGCTGATATCATTTTTGTTTATTTTTTAATCCTCAACGTTACTCTAAAACTTGCTCAACACCTGTCAGCTTCATTTGAATTGAATCAGGGATGATAAAAAGATTACAGCAAAAACAAGTTAGGCACTAGAATACCATAGAGAAAAATGTCTTCCATGATTATTGCAAATGTTTCAATGAAAACTTTGGAAGTTGCTTTGAAGAATGCAGTGCATTTTCATGTCATAGAGATGTATATTTTCATGTAATTATTCACAGTATCCATGGCGCTGCTTGGGACATGTGATTTACTAGCCTCGTTTAATAGCTTATGTATTTAATCCCCAGTACAAAAAGAAAAATGATTCTTAGAATGCAAACAGTTAAAAGTGGCATCAGAAGCCAGCAAAATAGGAGTAGATTGCATCAAGGCAAATAGAGTTGGTACTGTCTAATGATAGATGTGGGAGCTCACTCTGAACAGAGTGAACAGAGTCATAAGCTCAATGAAGAACTTAGATGTGAAAGAAAAAAACTAAAATCAAGGATTAAACAAGATATAAGAACCAGGAGTGATGCCCAAGCAATAGCCAGATGAATACCTATGGACTGAGTGGAAGCAGCAGCCCAAGGAGCTAAAGAAGTTTGTCTTGGCAATATCAGCCCGAAGAGCCAAGATTCAAAGGATATTTTAAGATCATTATATATTTTTTTAGTCTAGAATGGTTTTTAACTACAAAGTGTTGCTTCCTGCTTTTCTCTAACTGCCCCTTAAAAACAAACAAAAAAACTTCATTAAATTTAATTTTTTCAGTTTTAACTATTTTAAAATTATTTTGACTCAGACTCAGTAATTATAAACATTATAAACATATGGTATATAATGTGATATTTTGGTATATAAACCTTGTATTCTCATCAAAACAAGGCAATTGGTATATCCATCACATTTATATCTCTTTGTGTTGGGGATATTCTAAATCCTTTCTTGTAGCTCTTTTGAAATATACAATAATTACAATCATCCTGCTATGTGACAGATGCCAGAACTTAGCCCTCTTATCTATCTGAATTAATGTGCTCCATAACCAACCTCTTTCCATCCCACCCTCCATTCTACTGTTCCCAACCTCTGGTAACCCCTATTCCACACTCTCTACACTATGAAATCAACTTTTTTAGTTTTTGCATATGAGCCAGAGCATGTAGTAGTTTTCTTTCTGTGCCTGAGTTGTTTCACTTAATATAATGTCCCCCAATTCTAATCATGTTTCTGCAAATAACAGAATTGCATTCTTTTTTTTTATGAAAGAGGACTTATGTCCAATAATATTTTATTATATATAAATACCGTATTTTTTTAAACCCATTCATCCATTGATAAACATTTCAGTTGATTTCATGTCCTGACTGTTGTGAGTAGTACTGCAATAAACATGGGAATGTAGATGTCTCTTTCATTCTGATTCCATTTCTTTGACTGTATACCTACTAGTGGGATAGCTGGATCACATGGTAGTTAATTTTTTTTACTCCCAGTGATAGGGCATAAGTAACTGAATCTCATTCTTTGCAAGGTTTTGAATTAGCAGATTTTAAAAAAAATTTAGCTAATATAATGGGCAATAAATAGGATTTACAGACATCTTAATTTACTTATTTACTTACTTTTCTTCACTGTTAATGTATGGAACATATTTTTCTGTTTTTAGTCTCCATTTTAGTTTTCTGTTCTATGAAATATACCTTTTTAATGTTTTTCTTTCTAATAGATATGGGATTTATGTTTAAATGTCAATTCATTTTCAGTCTCATGTGTAACAAGTGTTTAAGTTTGTGACTTTCTTTTTGAGATTTCGACACATGAAATTTCTTAATTATGGTCTAATTAATCGGTCTTACTATAGTGTTGAAGGAATTGTTCCCTACTTCGAGATTACACATATATATTCCTGCTTATTTATTCTAGAGCCTATAAAGTAACTTTTGATTTTCAGATTCTAATATAGATTACAACACCCAACATATGGATTATATACACACAAGGGATTGAACCCAGGGGTGCCTAACTACTGAGCAACATCCCCAGTCCCTTTTTATATTTTATTTAGAGACATGGTCTTGCTAAGTTGCTTAGAACCTCACTAAGTTGCTGAAGCTGAACTTGAACTTGCTATCCTCCTGCCTCAGCCTCCCAAGTCACTGGGATTACAAAAATATTTTTATTAAATATGAACTAGAAATTATACCAACAATATTTATTACTAATCCATTCATTTCTCTTATTTGCAACCTCACATTTTCCCACCATACTGAATATTGAGCCAGGGCCTCCCACCTGTTAGGCATACTCTCTACCACTAAGCTATATCCCTAGCCCATTTTATGTTGAGACTGTGTCTCATCAAGTTTCCCAGCTTGGCCTTGAACTTGTGGTCCTCATGCTTTAGCCTCTCAAATAGCTGGAATTACAATCTGTGCATGGTGTCAGGCTTCACTTCTTTCTTATATGAAAACTTGTATAGGCATAAGTCTGCCATTGTCCTCATATTTCTAAATTAGTTAATGGCAGATTGATGTGGGATAAATAAAGATTAGTGAACCCGAAGACATAGAAATCATCAAAAAAGAAATATGTAGAATTAATTTTATTAAAATGGATATACTACCAAAAACAATATACAGATATAATGTAATCTTCCTAAAAGTACCAATGACATTCTTCACAGAATTAGAAAAAAAACAGTCCTAAAATTCATTTGGGAGAATAGATGACTCGGAATAGCTCAAGTAAGTCTAAGCCAAAAACACAATACTGAAGGCATTATAATATCTGACTTCAAGTTATACTATAGGGCTATAGTAACAAAAACTGCAAGGTACTGGCATAAAAACAGACACATAGACCAATGGTAAAGAATAGAAGACAGAGATAAATACACACAGATACAGTCATTGAATCCTTGACAAAGTTGCTAAACATATACTGGAGAAAGGCAACCCTTTAAACAAATGGTGCTGGGAAAACTGGTTATGGGTATGTAGAAGAATGACACTAGGCCCTTATCTCTCACCCTGCAGAAAAATCAACTCAAAATGGATCAAGACCGAGAAATTAGATTACAAACTATATAACTCCTAGAAGAAAACATAGGGACAACACTCCAGCATAGAAACACAGGTAATGATTTTCTCAATAGGACCCCTTAAGCTCAGGAAATAATACCAAGAGTTAATATATGGAATGACAGCAAACTAAAAAGCATCTACACAGAAAGGAAACAATTGAGAATGTGAAGTGAAAATCTACAGAAAGAGAGAAAGTCTTTGGTATGGTAGCTACTCTTCTGACAGAGGATTAATATCTATAATATATAAATAACTCAAAAAAATTTAATGCCAAAAAAAAACCCCAATTAATAAATGGGCAAATGAATTAAACAGATACTTATCAAAATAAGAAATACAAATGGTCAAAAAATATACAAAAGAAATGTTCAAACATCATTAGCTTTTAGGGAAATGCAAATCAAAACAGTGAGATTTCAGCTCACTGAAGTCAGAATGGCAGTCATCAAGAATATGAATAATAAATGTTGGAAAAAATGTGGAGAAAAAGGAAGACTTTTACACTGCTAGTGGGATTGTAAATTAGTACAACCACTATGGAAATCAGTACAGAATTTCCTCAAAAAATTAGGAATGAAACTACCATATGGACCCAGTTATACCACTCCTCAATATTTATCCTAAATAATTAAAAACATCTTATTGTAGTGATACATGCATACCCATGTTTATAGCTGCATAATTCACAACAGCCAAACTCTGGAAACAATCTAGGTGTCCATCAATAGATGAGTGAATAAAGAAAATGTGGTATATCTACACAATGAAGTTTTAAGCTGCCACAAAGAAGAATAAAATTATGTCATGTGCAGGAAAATGGATGGAACTTGAAAACATTATGTTAAGTGAAATAAGCCAAACTCAAAAAGTCAAGGGTCATGTGTTTTCTTTCATATGTGGAAGGTAGAGAGAAAAAAGTAAAAGAAATGTGGGAAGATTCCATGAAAATCAATGAGATCAGTAGAATAGAATAAAGGGACCAGGGGAGGGAGGAAGAAAGGGAAAGGGGAAATAATGGGGAATGATATTGGCCAAACTGTATTTTTATATTGTATGCATATACCAATATGTAATGACAAATCCCATCATTATGTACAACTATAATGTACCAATAAAAAAAATGTGGGGCTCGAAGTGGTGGTGCAGGCTTATAATCCCAGCACTCCAGAGGCTGAGGCAGGAGGATGGCAGGTTTGAGGCCAGCCTCAGCAACTTGGCAAGACCCTGTATCAAAATAAAGAGAAATGAAAAGGACTGGGGATATAACTTAGTGGTAAAATACCCATGGGTTCAATGCCCAGTACCCCCCCCCAAAAAAAAAGGGGGAGAGAGAGAGAAGAGAGAAAGGGAGAGAGAGAGAGAGAGAGAGAGAGAGAGAGAGAGAGAGAGAGAGAGAGAGAGAGAGAGAGAGACCCAAGCTAAAAAAATATTAAGTCATCAACAAGCCAGGGGGTAACTAATTTAAGACACCAAGTACAATGTAACTGGAGTTCCCAAAAGAATTATGCCCCTGAATTATGTTGCCTTTTACTTTTTTGTTGTCTAGCCTCAAAGGTAATGAAAAACATTGTGTATCTGATTGACTTGTTCATAAAGCAAAATGGAAAAACAGAGAACAGTGGACTCCTAATGTGAACTCTGGGGAGAGCTAATCATATTACGATTGTTAGATGTTAACATTGGCAGCAGGAAAAAGTACAGCAGATAGGCATCAGGAAGAACTTGATGTCCCAGGGCAGGAGGCTTGACAGAGCTGGCAAGGAGCAGTCTTAGACAGCCTGATGAATCAGATGCAACTCATGAAGGCACTCAGAGAAGGCCTATTTTTTTGTTTTTGTTTTTTTTTTCTGGAGACTTTACATCTCAGTATTCCACAGAGGGTGGGTGTAAATGGAATAGAGTTGGGTACTGCTTACTGATGTGGAAATAATGGAAGGAAATGGAGACAACAATCCTGGCACCGAGCCTTGGCTCTGCCATTAGTAGGTTTTATAACCCAGGACAAGTCAGTTCATTTCTCTTTGCTCATTTCCTTTCACTAGCAAATCATAGTTAAATGAAATGATTGTTACCATGACACCTCTTTAGCTAAATATACTTGAAAGGTTCAGGAAATGTCTCTTGGAGGAAGTAATTTATAAGCTAAGAGTTGAAGAGTAAGTAAAAATTAACCAGATGGATGGGATAAAGGTTAGTGAGGAGCTGAAAGATGTTCCAATTAAAGGAAACAGAATGGGTAAGGTCCCTATCCAGAACAGAATATGGTCATTTCAGGGAAGAAAAGAATGATTTGATATAACTAGAGCATAGAGTTTCATAGCTAAGAAATTAGGAATCCTAAATTATTATTAGCAAAATAACTTGCTCAAGGTCATCTGGCTATCAAGGATCTGATCTGTGACTTGCTCATGTCTGCACTAGCATTTTAACAATTAATTATACATAACTTTTCTACTGCACCATGCAAACAAGAGAAGATCATTGCTTAGGATGTTACAGGTACAATAATTTTCAGTGTGTTCTGGAGGTCACATTGCAAATATTCTCTAGAGTTTAAATTTAAAAATCATAGTGAGAAAATATTGGACTGGGAGGGAGTCCTTAGATATATAAAAGAAGCTACAAAGATGAGGAAGTGAAACTGAGTCAAATAAATCAGTTGATAAACTATTAACACTTGTTTCTACCATAGTCCTCTAGAAATACAGAAACCATCTCAAAGCAGAGTTTGTGACTCAGACAAAACTTCGATGTTTAGTTCTGTATTGTAAACTTACATAAACAGAAAATGAACCTGAGCCAGGTGCGGTGGTGCACACCTATAATCACAGCATTGGGGAGGCTGATGCAAGTTGAAAGTCAGCCTCAGTAACTTAGCAATACCCTGTCCCAAAATAAAAAGTACAAAGGACTGGGGATGTAGCTCAGTGGTTAAGTGCTCCTGGGTTCAATCCCTGGTAAAAGAAAAAGAAAAAAAGAAAGGAAAAGAAAGAGAGAGAGAGAGAGGAAAGGAAGGAAGAAAATGAACCTGAAAAGTCATGCTAATTGTATTTATTTTAAAAAGAAGAGGGAAGCCAGATCAAGTCATATTTTTATAATGAGTCAATTACATTTATGTGAGACTGAATGAATTGATTTGTCCATGCTCTTGAGCAGGACACCGACCAATAGTAGATTACATTAATTTATTATACGATCTTGTTTATGTCCTCTGTATTCTGATGTCTTATTTTTATTTATTTATTTATTTATTTATTTATTTATTTATTTATTTATTTATTTATTTATTGGTGTCAGGGACTGAACCCAGTGGCACTTAACCACTGAGCCACATCACTAGCCCTTTTTTATATTTTATTCAGAGACAGGGTCTTGCTAAGTTGCTTAAGGTCTCCCAGAGTTGTTTAGGGCCTTGCTAAATTGCTGAGGTTGAATTTGAACTTGTGATCCACCTGCCTTGGCTTCCCAAGCTGCTGGGATTGCAGGCGTGTGACTGGCTGATGTCTTACTTTGAGATGTCAAGGTGTGCAATTATTTTAATTTGCCCTGCATGTAATTTGTTGGGATTCCTGAATATGAGGCTAGTTATCTCCAGTGTCCATGAAGTCACATCATTCTGATCTGATCTTCCTCTTACATGGCCTACTATAGGAGCTCAGCTGATGGTCCACAGTGTCAGGGCAACTCGTTTAATAGTGCACCCTCTCTTGGCAGTGTTTACTGTCCTCTTCTCTGCTATGCTTCCCTGCTCCTCCCAAGCACATAAGTACACTTCCATCTTTGTCTCAAGTTCTGTTCTTATTACCTATTTTCTACCCAATGATTGGCCAACTGTGTTTGAAGTTGACACTATGTTGGAGATAAAGGATATCCTCTAAAGAAGAAAAAAATTTTTTTTTTTCAAAATTTCTCTTAGCTAATATGTCTGCTTGATTTGTGTAAGATCTAGGTGCTGATCTTCATATGACAACTCATCACTTGTATGTTCAGAGAAATTTAAAACATAGGTCACTTTGAATATCCTGCCACATGACATGAAAAGTGTAGTCCCATCCATTCAAATCTAGAGCAGAGATTTTGTTTTAAATAATAGTCTACTTCAGAAAAAAATCTGGGTCAAATGCCCATTTTTTACAATTAAAAAAAAATAAAAATGAAAAAAATCTAGCATCAAGATGCTTTGTCATTTTCAAAGGACAAAAATTACAACAATTTAGTTTAATCATCTTAATTGGCTCTATTTTCAATGCTAGAATTAGGCAACAATTCATTCCATAAAACAGAATAGAGCTCTGAACAAAAGATTTGGGTTTTCTAGACAGAGAAGGGCTTGAAGGAAACAAAACAAAACAGAAAACTGATTGGTCATTTCAAAGTTGCTTTCTTTGTAAGGTGGGGACAGGGAGACAGAACAATAGCTAAATAACAGATTGATGAACATTAGGTTATTTCAGGTTACTTATTTCATGTATGAATTAAAGCAGCAGGAATTTCATTATCATACCAATTAAAACAGGTCTTTTTGGGAAATTTGGCTGCTCCCTCTCTACTATGATGTGGTTAAACATCCCCTAAAGACCCCATGTGTTAAGGATTTAGTCCCCAGCCTGTGACACTATGGTAGAAATTTTCAGAGGTAGGCCTAATGGGAGGTTTTAGAACACTGGTGTGGGGGTTGTGCCCTTGGAAGGAATCCTGAGACTGTTCTCTTCCTCTCTCTCTTTCACACCTAGCCATAAGGTGAATGTGCTGCCTCTGCCACATGCTCCCATCAAGATATACTTTCCTGCCACCAGCACAGAGAAATGGGGCCAATAGGTCATAAATCTCAAAACTGTGAGCCAAAATACACTTTTCTTCTTTGTAGTCCATTTATCTCAGGTCCTTGTTACAGTACTGGAAAGCTGATTGACATACTCTAATCCAGATTTCTCCAAAGATCAAATGAATAGCTTAGTTTCAGCTTAGTGACATGACACTTCAGTGTGAATGAATCCATTTCTACTCTTAGCATGACGTATGCTTACTCCAAAATAATGGCCTCTTGTAATTTTTATTTAACTTCATGTACTGTACTTCTCTTTAATCTTTTTGATAAGGATCATTACTCATACATCATCAGGAGCCAAAGAAAACTAAATTTTCCATCTGTCAATGTGACTCTAAAAAGGAAACCATTTGGAAAATTAAAAAAAAAACAACAACAGGAGTACTATCTGTTAAAAAATGGTTCATTTGAATCTAACATGTTTTAATAGTATGTATTTTTAACGACTATATCATACATGTATTTCTGTTAAGGTGCTATTCCAATATCCCAAATAAAGTCTCTGGGTCCTTTTGAAGCAAAAACAAAGAATTTATTCTGGCCAGGGCTGAGGGAGCAGAAAGCAAGACAGTTCTGCAGCCTTTGACTCTGAATGCAGATAGAGAGCAGCTTAAGAACAACAAAACAAAACAAAACAAAATCAAACAAACAGAACACAAAGAAAGGGGGCAGGAAAGGCAATTATAATCACAAGATACATTTTATAAAATGGAAAGAACATTCTCAGAAGTTGCACCTTTTGTACATACTGAGGAATGCAAGCTTGCATTAGCTCCATAAGACATTGTGGTGGTGGTGGGGGGGGGCAAGTGGGTGAGGGTGGAGAGAGTGGGCTCATGAAGGAGGGGGCTCAATTTTATACGGGGGGCGGGGATGTCAGAACAAAATGGGGTCAGCCTGACCTAATTTTTAGATCAGCCCATAACATTTCAAAATGTTTGTTTCAGATATTATTCTATCTATATATTTAGGATATAATTTTCTAAATGCATTAACCGTGATTTCTGCCATTGCCTATGAATAATGTCAGTTATAAGCTACAACAGGAACATTTTAGCATCAAACTGATTAGAAATCCTTTATTACTATGTATAAGGTTCTTTGTTAGGTTAGGTAATCTACACAGTATTTCCCAAGTTACCAACTTAGAACACATACCGTATACTGTTTACCATTATGTCTCCGACAATCAGTTTGGTCACTTGTTTGTTTTGTTTTTAGCTAATTAAAACCTCATTTATTATTGGAGAGAGACAACATTCATTGCCCAGATCAAAAGGAAAGTGTTCTGTGTTCATTTTTTTAAGTTCCCATTTAATTCTGAAGCTTCCATTGCTTTTCACAGAGCACAGGACTCTTCTTAGATCTTCAGGATTCCCCAGAAATTTATTAGGTGTGAGCTTGACCATCTTTGAATTAGAAGTGGAAATTCCAAGATTTAAAAATAAAATAATTCAATATTAACTTATGCTTGAAAAGAAAATTAAATAAGGTATTTGCAGCAGATAGCTTCCTTTACCTCAAAAAGGCAATAGAACACTGTAATAAATATGACACTTGGTGGTGAGATGCTTAGGAGGTTTTACTTAGAACAAAACAAGAGAACCTGTTATCACACTTCCATTCAAATATGTACTAAAATTTTAAGCAGTACATTAAAGCTAGAAAATGATATGAAAATGTATAATGAATGAAAAAATAAAACTGCCATTAGTAGCAGATGACGTAATTGGCTATGTAGAAAAAGCAAAATTACTTAGAGATACATAATTAGAATGTTACTGAATACAAAAGTGAGAAAATACAGTTTTAAAAACACCATTTACAATAGCAAAATATAAAATGCAAGTTTCTAGAAATAAGTTCAAGGAAAAAAGCCCAAGAAGAAAAATGTTTAAGTATCATTCAAGGATCTCAAATTTACAGGTATATCAAGTTCAGAAATAATTTAATATTCTAAAGATGCATTAACATTTCCCCCAAACTGACCCAAAAATTCAATGTACTTTCATTCAAAATTTCTATATTGACAAGCTCATTCTAAGTTGTTTATGAAACAACTGAGAAGAACAAGCACTGCTAACGAAGAAAAACAATGCTGTGAGGCTTGCCTTTCCAGTCATCAAGAATTTTTATAATTTTATAGTAATTAAGATAGTGCTGCACTCCCACAGATAGGACCTATTGACCAACTAGGGAACAAAGTTCAAAATCAAATTACACTGGTATGAAATCTAGATTTATAGAGAATGGAAATTGATAACCTTTCCAACACTTTGTGCTGGGAAGCTGGTTATCCATATGTGGAAAATAAAATTGAATATCTACCTTACATTATAGAGAAAAATTGATTTTGAGTAGATGAAAGATCTAAATATAAAAGACAAAACTATTCATTTACTAGGACATTTCAAAATAAGTTTGTTTCAGATATTATTCTAACTGCGTATTTAGGATATAACTTTCTAAATGCATTAACCGTGGTTATGTGATTATGGTTTTGAGAAGTCTAGGAAAAATTAGACTATTGAAAATTCATTTCAAAAAGCATTACAGAGACAATTTTGTGTCACATATGTAAGTGATGAATAATTAGTTACAAAAACTTTGTTTTAAAAATGTTTTTATGAAATAGTTAATAGCACAGCAGACCAAGTGGGCATTATATCGTTATTTGGCAACAATATTAAAAGTCTGCAGTTCTAAGGAATGGCCAGTAGGTGGAGGAAGAGGCACTTTCATGAATTGCTTTTGCGAATGGCAAACTAGAATGACTATTTTGAGAACTGTATTATTTGTTGAAGTTGAAGATATGCATACCCGATGAGCCAGTGATTCGACTTCTACATAGATATTTTAGTGTATCCCTAATACACGTGTTGTGGAAACCAGTATAAAAATTTTGAGAGCTGCATTATTCATGGTACCAAAGTTATAAGTAACCCAAATTTCTAAACAACAGTGGACCAAATAAATATATGTTGGTGTTATCACAAAGTGAAATGATATTCTATTAAAATGAATCAGCATATATGAAATTCTATAAAAATGAATCTACCTTATATAAAATTCAGAAACATGCTATTGAATGATAAAATTGCCATATTATAGAACATTATCTAATTTATCCAGAGTTCAAAGACAAATGATAATGAAGAATTTTTTTAGAATTCCACTCATAGTGGTAAATGTGTAGATATAAGTGAAAAATAATTAACACTGATTTCAAGATGAGGGTTAAGGTGGGGTCATGTCAGAGAGAGAGAGAGAAGGATTGAGACTTGGGAGAGTACAGAGAGTGCTTCCGGTATTTCAAGATTGTTATGTATCTTGGAGTTAGAAATGAAAATACATTTAGAAACTGTATCTAAAACTATATACATATACATATAATATACATATGCAGGTACAAAATGTTTTGTTCAATTTTTAAGACTATTTATGTAAAACACACATTTTTGTGTTTTATATAATGTTTTTTACATTATCTTTTTATCTATGATATATTGTATAACTTTAAAAAACATTTTAAACCTAAAAAATCATGTTGCATCTTTTGAATATTTTTTATTGAAGTGTATAATAGATTTCCAAATAATCTAGAATTATCCACGTAACCTTACTGTTTACCATGCACCTTTGCCTATGGTAGATATTCACTGACACCAAAATTAAGTCTACACATGTCAATTCACATCTTACTCGTGTTCTCAGGGCGCCCACTCTGTCCCCTACCCCCCCCCTTTTTTTTTTTTTTTTTTTGAGCGGCTACATGGCAGTTTTTCTAGAATGGGACCTTGAAGACTGAACAATTTTTCTTTGTGCACCATATTAAAAAAACGACCAACATCTCAGTCTCTTATATTCTTAGCCTAATGAATTTTAAAGCATTTAAACTCTGAAAACTCCACTACCAGAGGCCCTTATTTTCCCCTAAGGTTTACCACTTGAATGGTTTCTTTTCCGCTACAGTAAGAAACTTCAAGTATCAACCGGACATTTTCAATGAATTTGGGAGAATTAAAATATATTTGAATATGTTGTCATTACAACTCTTGGTTCTCACAAGCATTAGGTGTGTGAAATAAGTATCGCAAAAGTCAGTTATACTTTTTTATATATGTGGTGGTATATGCCTGTGTTCCCAGTTACTTGGAAGGCTGAGACAGGAGGATCACAAGTTCAAGGCCAGCCTAGACAACTTAGTGAGGTTCTGTCTGAAAATAAAGTTTCAAAAGGGTTGTGCAGCTCAGTGGTAGAGCACTTGCCTAGCATGTGCAAGTCTCTGAGTTTAATCACCAGTACCTCAAAAACAACAAACAAAAACAATTTTAAAAACCTTAAAAATAAACTCCCAAAACACAAAGGGTCTGAGTGAACATAAAGACAACTATATTACCTAACTTTTATATTTCAAATCAAAGAAGCAAGCCTCTGTGCTGGATCAACAGTTCAACATTGAGAGAAATAAACACCGAGAAATCACAAAAGACCAATTATTTGCCAATATTATCAACATGCATTAATTGGACTGCAACTATGGAATAGTATTGGGCATACTGGAGCAAGGATCCATTCCTTAACATTGTTATTTTTATCAAGACAATGGCCTGTGTAAATATAAAAAACTGCTCAGTCCAGTGAAAATTTCGAAGATGATAGCCATGAGATATCAGTTAAATGTAATAATTCCATCTACTTAACAAATAGCCTAAGATGACAAGCAGTAATTATACTGTCACCCCTAATAAGAGGAGTTCAGATGCTTGTAGTCAGAGGCTCCAAGTAATTAAATAGATTTTGTTTTGCTCATAATTGGACTTTCATACTTGACAACCTGCAAGAGCTGCATGAGCATCCTGATTTAATTTAAGATATTTCACAGTTTTTATTTTGCTTATAGCCAAAAAAAAAAAAAAAAAAAAAAAAAAAAAGAAGAAGAAAAAGAAAAAGAAAGAAAAAGAAAAAGAAAATAAAGCAACTCTTTCGATCTGGTTTTTCTCTTATGAAAGTTCCAATAGATAAAAACCCAAGGACAGATAGCCAAACAATGTTGTTGAGGTGCCAGTAGGCAAGTTTGATTTCAGACCTTGGTAGATTCAACACTGGTATTTCTTATGCACCACAATCTCAAGAGTAATTTTGTTGCCTTCTCCTTCCTTGTTGAAGAATGAAAGGAGAAGCTTATCAGATATAAGCCAATAAGGAAGTAGAATATTTTTTCCAAATTTGTTTTCCTTGGGAGGGATGAGAAGTAGAGCGTGTAATAAATCAGTTAATAAAAACAGAACATTTTGCCATGTTATTTCCTGGAGATGAACCAAAGTAATTTCAAAGTATGCAATGGCACTTGCAGTTAATCATGATTTAAAGAACGCTGTCATGAGAAAGTTTTTTGTGTTTCTAAAACTTTAGTTTTCTAAAAACCACTTGGGTATGAAGGAGAAATTAATATAACTTAATTCATCTTTTCATTTTATGTTTATTTGCACAGTATAATCCGGCATCTTCTGATAAACTATTAGGAAAATGGAATTCGGAATAAATGGATATATTATTTTTTGGTCAGGTCCAGAATGCTAAGCTCCAAATCTCTTAAAACTGAATTATTAAAAATGAATTGTGAGCTCAAATTCTCTGGTTTGTAAAATAAACTTGGCTATGTGATATTTAATCCATTTTTTTGCATCAACAAATCAAACCCTTTAACTGAGTAATCAGTAGGATTTTTGTGGAATAAGACTTTACACATAGCCTCAAAAATCAGAGTACCTCATTTTCTTTAACAGGGAGAAATACCACTGAATTTTGTCTTAAAAGATGAATCAAAGCCTTGGTATACAGGGAAAAAACTGAAAAAACATTGCAAACAGATGCATGCTCCAAGAGGCCAGTTTTATGACAGTAAATGGGATCTTAGGGGAAAATCTCAGCATGCGATAAAATTAGAGAACAATGTAACATTTTGCTGAGTTATTGGTCTTTTCATCAGTCGAAAAACTATAATAAATCAGTAATACTCTCCAGACATAATCTTAATTTTCTTACTCTCATTTCTCTAAGAACCACCGAAGGGTGATCAAATTGTGCTTGTCAGTGTTTGTAGCTACCAGGATGATAATAAGGGGATAAATAAACACACTTGGTCCACAGTGCGGTGAACTTAATGAGAGGTCTGAGAAGAATCCTGGGAAGAGGAAAACTGTGGCATCACAGTGTGCACAAAGACAAGCTTCTTTGATGTGTCCTGAGAACTGTCAAAGGTTTTGAACTACTCCTGGACTAATGTTCAAATACCTTGGTTCTCTTCCTTGTTTTGTATGTAGATGGTTCTGTGAGGGGATTGAACTGGGTGAGTCTGTGGGTTTATCTCTGTGCAGGCTACCCTGAGCTCTAACTTGGTGCCATGGTACCAGGTTCATCTGATCTGTTCATGACTCCCCAGATCATCTCATTTTATTTCAAAGACTGTTGAAAATAAGAGACAAAATTTTGGTCACCTGTCACTATCACTCTTGAGATAAAATGTTTCCACAGGAATACCATACACCCAGGTGAAGTACACTTCATATCCAGAGATGGGCTGGTACACTTAATAAAACTGTAACCTTTGCCTTGGGTTCCGCTTTATTGGAAACCTAAGATAAAGCAAACCCTTAACTTGTAAATTTTATGCTTCAGCAGGAAAAAAAAATTGCCCCATTGTCTTAGTCAGATTTTGTGTTGCTGTGACCAAAATATCTAACAAGAACAACTTAGAAGAGGAAGTTTATTTTGGCTTACGATATTGATACCGCCTTTTACCGGTGACGAGTTCTGCTTCTTCTAATGTTGAAGATTAAGCACTAGAGAAGCACGCCAAGGCAAGCATATTAAGCAGGTTTTATTTAAAGGGAATAATACAGACTTCTCCTGGCAGGGAGAAGGGGGCCATGACTGATGTTCTAAAAGTCCCAAGAAGTGAGCGCACCCTACATCTTTTATAGGTTAAAGTCTCTTTTGTTCTCCAGTTCTCTCCGCCTTATCTCTCCCTTCCTGTCTACATGACTAGGCCTGGTTTTGCATTAAGTGAGAAGCCATGGGCAGGGGGAGGGCCAAGGTGATTCAGGCAGATAAGGGCCCAGGGGGCATTAATTAGCAGCTCCTTGCTTGCAGTCCTTGATAAAGGCAGGTAAATTTGGGAATCAATGGGCTCCGGAGATCTTTGACATTCCATTCTTCCAGGGGCAGTCTCCAACTTCCAAAGGCAGATGGCTTCATGGCTTCATTTCCTCGAATTGACCCGATTCCCTATTTCTACACTAACTACCTGTCCTTAATTCTGGCTTCAATATGAGAGGTCCCAATCCATAGACTCCATTGCCCTGGGAGAAAGAGAGAGAGAGAGAGAGAGAGAGAGAGAGAGAGAGAGAGAGAGAGAGAGATTGAGACGAGATAGGCAGGAACGGGCCACAGGAAAGAATCACCCTTCTTCCAGGGCATGCCTCCAGTGACCCACTTCCTCCAGCCATGTTCTACCTGCATACAATAACCACCCAGTAAGTCCATTCAAACTGGGATATACCAATTAGGTTACAGCTGTTGTAATCCAATCACTTCACCTCTGAGTACTCCTGCATTTACACCAACACTTTGGGGGCACACTTCATATCCAAACTATAACACCATCCTGCTATTGCAGAATTTTCATCTTTCCTTTCTCTTACATCCTACCAGCTTCTGGAATTCTCTAGAAGACATCTCAGGAAAAGCCTGAAGTAAGTAATCTTAAACCCAGAGTAGAGTCATCCCTCATCCCTCCTCTTCTGTTCTGGCTTTTATGCCTAAAAAACCTCAAGTACTGCTGCCATTGCTGTTTCCTGGTGGACTCTGAAATTCATATGGCCACTGTGTTATAGTGTTCTAAGACTGATCCTTGAATGCAAAGAACATCTCTTTCCTGCCCTCATGGCCCAGTGACAATCCCCTGAAGTATCCCTGTGCCCTGCTCCCTGCCTTGATGTTTCCAGTGGAGGTCTGCCTTGTACTCAAAAGTCTTACAGATATTTTAATGTGGTGTCCACCCTTGACTCTTCTGCTTGATCCAATGAGTGTGTCAATATCTATGGGACCAGATACTCAACAATAAATGTGGAACCAGGGAATCTGTCTTCCCTCTTTTTCTTTTAATCATCCATGAGTTCCCACTGATTATGCAATATCTTTGTTTATTTGCTTTGAAGTTTAGAAGTCACTGGACTGGAGAATATACCTAAGTTTATATTTATTTAATATAGGAATATTTACAATAGCTTCGTTGCTTGAACATAAGCAGTTCTGGAACCATTTTAGTTCCTCTCACAATCTCAAGTTTCCCTACTGAAATATGTGCATTTTCTTAACCTAACAAAAAGTACTTTTAATGCTGACCTCAAGCCCCTGTGATAGGCTAAATAATGGCCCTTAAATATGTTCATGTCCAAATCTTTAGAAACTGTAGATATGTTACCTTACATTATAAAAGGGATTTTGCATAAGAGATTAAATGAAGGATCTCAAGATGTAGAGATTATACTGGACTTTCCTGGATGGAACTGATATAACTGCAAGTAATTTGTAAAATGGATCCAGAAGGAGTCAAATAGAAGGCACCAGGGACTAGGAGGAAGGACAAAATGAGAGATTTGGCAAAGCAATGCTTTTGGTTTTGAAGTTACAGGAAAGGGGCCACGTATCAGGGGATATGTCTCTGGCAACTAGAAAAATTAAAGAAGCAGATTCTCCCATAGAGTCTTTGGAGGAACCAGGCTTACAGACACCTTGATTTTAGCCCAGTAAAACTGATTTTGATCTACTGGTCATCAAACTTGCAAGAGAATAAATTTATATTGTTTTAAGCCACTAAACTGTGGTAATTTGCTATAGCAGTGATAGAAAACAAATACACTGTCCCCACCTTCAATCAGAAGGTGACTTCTCCTTTGTTCTGGAAATTCCAAAGGTACTACATTCTCTTAGGCACTGTTTGAGGTTCATTCAAATCATAACTCATAAGTCTAGTGTTGTGGTTTGAGTGTGAGATGTCCCCTAAAAGCTCACATATGAGACAATGCAGGAAGGTTCAGAAGAGAAATGATTGGGTGGTAAAGAGTCTTAACCCAATCAGTGGATTGATCCCAGATGGGATTAATTGAAGTGGTAGGGTGTGGCTGGAGGAGTGACTTTGGGGTATGTATTTTGTATCTGCAGAGTGGAGACTCTCTCTGCTTTCTGATCACCATGATGTAAGCTACTTCCCTCCTGTCATGATGTTTAGCCTCACATTGAGCCCTGAGGAATGGAGCCAGCCTTCCATGGACAAGACCTCTGAAACCGTGATTCCTCAAATAAACCTTTTTTCTTCTACGATTGTGCTGGTCAAATCATTTATTCACAGCAGTGAAAAAACTGATTAAAACATCTAGTAACCACCACAAAACATACTGTAGTAGTTATGTTATGGAGCTGGGGCCTTCTGAGAAACTGAGGCAACTCAAAGGCCTCCTCTTCAAAACCCAATTCTTACAACCAAGTCAGAAAGATTTCAGACATGTGGCTCAGAGTAATAGGAATGAGTTTATTGTAGGGATAGGGGAAAGGGAAAGGGGACACTCTCAAGGGAGAAAGTGGGTCCTCTCAGAGAGGAAAGGGACAATGTGCTTCTCCTGCACTCCAGTTTCATTGGGGATCTCAGAGAAGTTTCCAGAGAGTCCCATCCAGGTCCACCTCTTGACTTTTTACTGATAACAGGGTGACATCGGACTTTCAAGTTCCCACTGTTTTGGTAACTCTAAGTCACATAGGCCCATGCTGACTGGTTCTAATTAGATTCTTAAGCATACATTCTTACAGATTCTATGATCAGGAGGAACTATCCTTTCCTCCCAGAGTTTCAGGATCTGGTCACAAAAATCTCCTGGGTTCCTCCCACTGACATTATCTTGGGCCTACATTTCTCCTGCAGTTAGCAGGTGATTTCCCAAGGAATGTGAAATATCCTGTCCACTTAGAAAAGGTAGTACTGCAGGTAAATTGCTTCTTGGGAAAGCAAGCATCACATGGGAGTCAGCACTATAGGCCCATTTTATAGAATTATTCTCTTAACCTTATGTTCCCACCATTCACATCTGTCTGTCCTCTAACAGTATTATTGTACTTCTCTTCTGAAAGGAGAAAATGAAGTTTAAGTTTATCAAGAATCTTGACTCAATATCACAGTTACAAGGAAGTAGAACTAGAATCTACTCCCACATCCATCCAATTCTTCATAGCCTATGTTGAGCTGACTATATCTCCTTTATCTTTTTTTTCCATACACCCAGTTAACAAGATCTATGCTGAGTTTTTAATCTTTATAATTTAAAATTTTTATCCTGAGTGAACACACAAAATATTCTGAATAAGAGACAGATTTCTTATTGAATACCTCACAGAAAATAAGCATGCCACATCCTAGTTGCCTCAGGCCTTATCCCTGGGCAATGGAATAAAAGTCACATCCATTGTCTTACACTAGTAGCCAGACACCCCACACAGCAGTAATGAGGAAAAAAAAGTTTACTTGCCCAAAAGAGGGCAGAGGAGGTGTCTCATTCCCTGAGGGTCTCCAAAGAACCATAATTTGTCTGAGTCCTACCTCCAACATTTTGATATGTAAATAAGGTCTCTCCAAGAGCCAGATAGCCCCATTATCTCCCCTTTTAAGACTCAGAGAAGTTGCTAAATTCTGTGGCTTCATCTCTTTTGACATGTAAATAAAAAGAGAGATAGCACTCCAATCTTCCCCAGGACCCAGCCCTTAACTAATGACCAATGACCTTGTGCTGGATATAACCTTTGGGCCTTTTGAGTGTGACAGATTAGAGATGTTCATCCACTAGGATCAGAGCAATTAACTAGACAAAAGCCTACAGATTTAATTCTCGCAGAGTGTGAAGGAGAAAGGGCTTTTTACAAGAACACTGGTAAATCTAAGGAAGTGTTATTTCCCACAACCTAAAACACACATCCCTGACCTGACATTAGGGAACTATTGTATTTTGGAAGCCTCCAGAACGGTTTGCATTTGTTCACCTCTGTACAGTTCAAAATTGTCATTTCACCCTATCTTATTCATTCTAAGCAATAACACTGGAGTTATGAAGAGACTGCTATCCTTACTTTTCAGGGGAATAAATGAATAGTCAAATAGTTGGTTCTTGCCGCTGTCACCCATCTGCTTAGAGTGAGCCACTGGCGTGGCCCAGTCCTCTTCCCACTGTGGAGGCTATAAATTAGGATTTGAAATTCAGGAACAGGTTCTGTCTCAAGTCACCCTCTTCTTCCCCTTCCTTTCTTTTCTTCTGGTGCACACACTTCTTCCCTCTGGGATCCCAGTTTCCACTGAACTGGGATCTTTCCCTAATTGGAGATGACCACCTTTGTTTCTTTGGTGGAGTCTCAGTAATCTCCTGTCATTTTGTGGCAATTTAAATTCAAATGTGCAGGCTAGAAAGCATTTAAACCATTATCATATCTGGGAGGCATTGGAATAGCAATATGCTTGATGATATTTTTCCCTGATGTTTAGAGAATGAAATCTTTCTCAACGAGTCCTTTCACCCATAAAGTACTCAGCTACTCACTGTTTCTGCTTTTTCCCAATTGCACAAGTTGTTTGAGTCCTGAGGAAGAACCCACTTTACTACAAGTTGATTCTCAATTCATTAAGTGGAAAAAAGAAAGCATAATTTTTTGAAGAAAGTTTATCAAATTAATTTAAACAGGAGCTCTTTGAAAAATAATCATTAAAATTTCAAAAATGTTAAAACTCTAAAACTGAAGAGCAGATTGTTTATAATGAAGCAAAATTAATATTTTATGTAAAACAGGGTTTTTAAAGGTGGGAGCCTATATGGACTTTGAAAATGCTTCAAATATGACTTCTTGAGAGAAACAAGGGACGTGCCAACTAGTGGAAGCCTCTGTCATAATCTATGGTCTCCTCTGAATTCCTCACACCTGGTGTACTTGGGAGAAACAAAAGCTTGGACATATAAAACAAACCTAAGCATGGAATTTTTATAAAAGCTTTATTTTCATGTTATTTGTAAAACTACATCAATATATAAACATCTCTATTCCAAGACCTAGAGACACATTGCATAATCAATGCTAAATAAAGGCATTGTGCCTTACATAAGAAGACATAGATGTCCAAGGGATAAGTAGAACATTACAGTTCTTAAAGCATCAACATCAGAAATGTTGACCACATACTGTGAAAGTGTTACAATAAATAGCAACAGACATTCTTCCAAATAGTTACAAAAATAGATGTACACACATTCCCCATATCTTATCAGTGATGTGATGGTCTTAGATTTCCCAGTGTTTATCCCCAATCTCCATTACAGTGGCCAAAAATTTAATGAATTAAACTGAAGGACAGGACTGAAACAACTTTGATTTAACATTTTAAAAAATGACTTTTTAAAATATCAGTACAGTGAATTACCAAACATACTCACATCTTTAAATATCAGAATAAACATAAATATACAAGCACTGAAAATAAATAAATACATACATATATAAATAAATAGAAGAACTCTCACAGAGAATAGTCAAACACATCAGGCACAGTTCAGTTGCCCCAGAGGTACTATTTGTTTCTCTCTTTTCACTTTCAGAATCTTCTTCAGAAACAATAGTAGACAAGCTTCCTTCTTCTCTCCAGATCAGTTGGTGCTGCCTCTGTGATGAAAAAAACAGTTGCTGTTTGTAGGTACTTAAAAAACTGATCACATGGCCTTAATCCTTGATATTCTAGAATTTTTCTAAATGTGGCCATTCCCTAGCCTTGCACCAAGTGGTTACAACCCATAGCATTGCTGCCCTGCACAGCAAAAAACACACCAGGTCACTGCATGTTTAATTAGGAATAGGGGGCCTGTGATCACCATTGTATCATTAGCTTCAAACAGTCAGAATAATATTACAATGACCTCATTTAGGCTTCAGAGGTAACATTGTGAGCTGCTATTTCTCATTTAACTGTGACTCAGGATAATAAGAGGTGGGACCTAGACTTAAACAGGCAGGTGTCACTCCACCCTGCTCTTCAGCAGGAAAGCTTAGAGGCTCATATTGCCCCAAACCAGGGGTTCCACTGTTCAGGACTTGAGCCCATGGAGGACAGAGACATGCATTGTTCCTCATTAGATAGAAGAACAATTGTTTTTGTTTTGTTTTGTTTTTAAGCATCACTGGCCAATTCTTAGTCTTTTAGGAGTACACATTTACCACATTTATTTAAATAGAGGTTTGGACATTGGAACTATCTAATGGTACCAGAGATTAATCATCTTAATGGCCCAATTATTTTGTGAAAATAATCCTAATTTCTAGTCCTTCAGCTTCCCTGATAAAATTTTAGAAGGTGATGTCAGTATGACCCATGACTCCATTCACATAACTCACTTGTTCAGCATCTTATGGATGATTTTCTTGACCAAGGGGGCTTCAGGGTTCAGACAAGCTTCCTGTCCATTCTTGAGAGTGGCTCTGCAGAGAGAAGAGAGGGTCTCCGTTGAAGCTGGAGGTTCAGCTGGGAGTCAGAGGTGGGGAACAGCAGAAAGCTCAGGCTGCCCAGGCGGTAGTCTGAACAGCAGTAGCAGTGGTGGCATAGGGCAGGACTTACATGACTTCGGTCTGGGCGCAGTGGGGTCCCGGAGGCGTCACCTTCACACTTTGAATGTTCTTGAGGTGAATTCCTTGCACCGTCTGCAAGCACTGGCAGCGCAGTTCAGTGACCACGGGCGCCCCTGCGTTGAGAAGAAACCGGGTGAGCGGGGCTGTCTCCATCTTGGGCACCCCTACCCTATACCCGCAAGCCCGGTCCTACCTGCTGCGCGCCGCCAGGCAGTCACCAGGAGCAGCAGCAGCAGCGCGACCTGGACAAGCCGTGGAGTGCGGGAGACCGCGATGCGGGCCATGGGACTCAGCGGGAAGATCGCGGCGGAGCCTGGAGTGCAAGAGCTGGCGGCGAGGGGCTGCTGTCCTGGTTCTGTGGCTCTCCAGCATCCACAAGCCCCTTTTATGCATGGTTGGCCGGAAAGGCCAGAGCCCCTGGCCAGGGAAATTCCCGGAGCTCCTGGTGTTTCCCCGAGTGCGGAAGGAAGACGTCGTCCGGTCTCTGGTTGGAGTAGTGGAGTGGGGGCCACACTGGTGCCGCCCTCCTCGCCCTCCTGCCTAACTCCCGGGGACCTTACGACCCCGGAATGTTCTCTTTCAATCCCAGATTCCCGAAAGAAAGTGAGTGGCCGCCGGCGAGGGACTGTGGGCGCCCAGACTCCCTCAGGAGGCGGCGTCATCGGCTGACACTGGACAGTTTGAGGAACGTCAGTCATCAGGATTGGAGGAAGGAATATGGGAAGTGGAAGACCCGCTTTTCTAATTGTTCTACACCCATACATATCTTCTGGCTGAAGATTTTACTTACGTCTGCATAAATACACTCTTTTGAAACTTATCATTCTCAGATTACACATAAGAGTATCTGTCTTGTTCCTGGTATTTAAATAAATCGCACTTTATGTCATATTTTTCCACACAGCCCAGGGAAAGGACAGTGTCAAAAGTTTAATTCGATAATTAATTTAGGAAAAAGTGTTGAAATCTTACATAACTTCCTTTCTCTGTGCAATTCTGGAACTTCCAAAACTGGAGTAAGTCAATGAGTACCACATTTTGGTGTATGAGGTAGCTGATGAATCCGTAAAATAATGACCTATTAGTGTCCTGGAGCTGTTCTCGGGAGGGATTGTTACGTTGGACTTGCAGGGTGCTCAGTTGCTAGGTTTGTCCAAGCGCCTTAAAGGTCACAGACATCAAGAGCGAATGCCCAGGGTGAATAGCACCCTCTGGTTATCTTAAGTGGCAAAAGGATGTGTTCTTGTGTAATATACATATGCTGGTTCATAAATCTTGTCCTACTTTGCTTGATGAAAACAAAATTCATTTCTTTTCCACCTTGCATTGTCTTTCCTGCCTCAGGTAATTCGATTTCCCTTACAGAAAAAAAACAATTGTCATATTTTGTTTTCACTGATTTCTAATAAACCGTTTTAACAGAAGACTTTGATTCAGTAATTCCCTTTTCACTCTCAATTTTAATGCGCTGCGTCAGTTTACAGGTTGTTTTCAGATGGTTTAGGGATGGTTCTGGATGTAGATTTGGGAGGTGTGTGAGGAGGGAGGGGATGTTGCAGAGCTGTTAGAGAGGCACAGAACAGGACTCCGCACCAGACCACCCAGAGAGGAATTTAACTCTGCCAATTACTGGGACATGATTGTCTACTTTCTGATGTAAAGATTCTTATCTGTAAATGGACATTGTTGTTTTGAGGAATACGTGTATTAACACATGTAAAAGTGCCAGTACGTGTTAAATGCTATAGAAAATTATAAATCAATAAAAATTGATTTTTTTCATATCTCTTATGACAAAACCCACCCGTGGATAAAATTCTTATATCCAGAAGAATTTTTTAAAACAAAACAAAAACCTATCCAATATAAACTTTTTTTATTAGCTTTTTTTTTCTTAAGAGGAAATAGGATGAATCTTTTGTTATCTAGTTTAATTGGTGGTTAATTTCTAATCCTAGTTTCAGTAGTTTCAATTGCAAAATATGAATAAAAGTAAAATTGCCCCCTCTCAATTACTAGAAAAAATTTATGAATAACTAGATTCTGTCTTTACATTTTCCTTCAAAGATTTTCAGTCCAGTCCAGTGTAAAAGAACAGAATTTATAGAAGATTATATATTTTTAAAAGGTGTAGGAAGTGAAAGATAAGCTAAAATTTATAAAATATGATGAATGCATCAATAACTGAATATTTGTGCCAATACTACTGTTGTTATCCTTATTTTTCTGGGATTTTTAGTTGGAAATATTCTGTTTTCTTGAAATAATCAGTAGTTCAGAAACGTAGTAACTATTCTTTTTCCTTTTTCCATATTTTAATTGGTGCATTATAGTTGTAAGTAATGGTGGATTCATTGTTACCAATTCATACATGTGTGTGTGTGTGTGTGTGTGTGTGTGTGTGTTTGTGTGTGTGTGGTGTACACAATATAACAATACAACTTGGCAAATATCATTTCTGAGTATTTCCCCCATTCTTTCCCCTCCTTTCTCTCACAGGTCCCTTTCCTGTACTTTACTGATCTCCCTTTGATCATCATCAGATGCCCCGCCTTGTTCCCACATCTTTCTTTTCCATTTTCTTTTCTAACTTACACATATGATCCTTGTCTTTCTGAGTTTGGTTTATTTGCTTGAAAGAGTGATTTTAAATTCTATTTCTTTTCCTGCAAATGATATAATTTCATTCTTCTTCATGGTTGAATAAAATTCCACTATGCATGTAGACCACATTTTCTTTATCCATTCATCCAGTCATGGACACCTAGGCTGGTTCCACAGTTTTAACTATTGTGAATTGTGCTGCTCTAGACATGGGTACACACATATCACTATAATATGTTGACTTTATTTTTTAATTTTTATTTATTTATTTTTGGTACTGGAGATTGAACCAAGGGGTGTGTAACCACTGAGCCACATCCCCAACCCTTTTTTTGTATTTTATTTTGAGAATAGGGTCTTGCTGAGTTGCTTAGAGCCCTGCTAAATTGCTGAGGCTGACTTTGAACTCATGATTCTCCTGCCTCAGGCTCCTGAGCCGCTGGAATTACAGGTGTAGGCCACCGTGCCCAGCCTGACTTTAATTCTTTAGGGTAAAGAGGTGTAGTACAGTTGGCTCACATGGTGGTTTCACTCCTAATCTTTTGAGGAACTTCTGTACTAATTTCCATAGTGGTTGTACTAATTCCCAATCCCACTAACAGTGTAGAAGTGTTCCTTTTTCTCCACACCCTCACCAGCATTTATTATTGTTTGTGTTCATGACCACTGCCATTCTGATTGGTGTGAGATGAACTCTTAGTGTAGTTTTGATTTTCATTCGCCTAATTACTAATGATGTTGAACTTTTTAAAATAGTCGATGACTATTTGTATTTCTTCTTTTGAGAAGAGTATGTTTAATTTATTTGCCCATTTATAATAGCTATTCTTTTTAAGTTAAAAATACTTTCATTTTTCTGATTATAGATGTATACCTGCTTATTGCAGAAATAATTTAAAGGGTATAAAAGATGAGGAGATTGTTTAGTAAGCTTTTAAAACTTTAGTGTAAGCAACGATCTTTAGCAGATCTTTTCTTTTGTCTTCAATGTCCCTAATGACTGATATATTTTATGTGTTTATAAGATGCTGAGTAAATGTTAAAGTTTTATCTTTCATAACACTTTGTTACAACAGACAATGTTTTAATCTTAAACTTCTTAACTGACTCATAAAGTTCCCCCTACTCATATTGAAATTTACAAGGTAATGGAAGAGAGGGAAATAGAAATAATTTGTCCAGATCTCATAGCTGATAAAATTCAGAATTTGAGTTCCAGGCAGCATGGCTTTAACAACTACACACAAGAAATATTTTTCTGAAATAAGCGATTCATAACTTCAGGAGCGTACTTCGATTTTTGTGTTTATTATCTCATGGTTCAACTTTACCTTTCTTAAAGCTTAAGAATGGTGAACTGCTAAAATATTTCCAGTTTTTATTTCTCTAACAAAGAGAATTTTTGTGGCATATGCATACTTAATTTAATAAAATCTACATCTACTTACTTATTTACCTACTTTTCAAAATTAATATACTCTCCTCCAAAAAAAATTAGGTCAGCAGGAATGAATATTCTATCCTGGGAGCTTTCTGGAAGGGAAAATAAGTATTTTTGTTGGCTCTTATTTGCTGAGATAACATTCACAGTGTTCTGCCGAACCAGTTTGAACACTTTATTGTGTTTTAATAACTGAAATATTTTGCCTTCAGCATGAAAAGGGGGTTACCCAGAACTTATTCTCCTTACGACTTAAGAAAACAATATATTTGCTTTAATAGTTTCCAGATTCAATCAAAAGTACTGTCATAAGCAAACAATCAGAGTGAATAAAGCATCAAAAAAATTTATAGTAGTTGCCAAAAGGATGGAACACTTCAAGAAGTAGCCTCATATTTACAGAATGATCTAAAACTTTATACCTAGACTTGTGTGATAAGCAATTGCTTGCAAAATGAAATACTAAAGAGTTTTTTCCTTTTACAATATACCAGTTCTCATAATTTAATCCCTTAGAGCCTTGTCTGTTTTTTGTACCAGGGATTGAACTCAGAGGCACTTAACCACTGAGTCACATCCCCAACCCTTTTGTATTTTTTTTTTTTTTTTAATTCTGACACAGAGTCTCACTAAGTTGCTTAGGGCCTTGTTAAATTACTGAGCTTGCTTTGAATTTGCAGTCCTTCTGCCTTAGCCTCCCAGGATTACAGGCGTGCACCACCAGACCCAGCACATCATCTTTTTTAAAAAAGAAAAGAAGCAATGGTATTGTGCTAAAATAATCCAAACTTTTTTTTATTTTAATAAGTGTCTTCCTCAGCCAATTATTCATTATACAAGCTAAATGAAAGGTTTAATATGTCCAAACTTTAAAGTCATACAATCACCACTCTGAAAGGAATAGCCATTACTAAAATAAAAACATTGGTTTATAATTCCTTTTTAAGTTATCATATTTATTATATCTTGCAATTTTTATTTTTGCTATCTAATACACCTTTTAAATCCAGAGTTGCTGCTGCATCCTGCACACTGATGGAGCAACAAGAATGGGCAGGTGCTCAGCCTTGCTGTGGGGGGTCAAGCCATCTCAGCTGCCAGCCCTGTTTTGTTGCATTAGCTGCTTCTACTATAGTGAACGACTGTGACACTGAGGGCAGAAGGGTGAAGCTGCCGGAATGTGGCATTAAATCTATGGACACATTCACTTCTTCAGTTCAAAGCATTTTGAGTATCAATGTCATTCACCCTGATCTATCTCTAGCGCATTTGTCATTTATACCGGTTTTTAGCCTCTACCCCCTACTTCTGATAGTGGAACCCTAGTTTTCCTTTCCTTGTCATCCCTCCCTCCCAGTCTGGGGTTCAGGCAGTGATATTCCTCCAAATCTCCGGGAGGGTTCTCAAAACACCAGGTCGTACTGGCCAGTTCTTTCTGTCAGAGTCCAGTCCCAGTCACCTTGGTGGGCTTAGGGGTGGGCAAGTGACCTAATCCTGTCCAAGTCAGAATAATTCCCTGGAGTCCTTTTTGTCAGGAAATGGATGGACAAACAAGCTTCTGCTTCCTGCTGGGGGATAGCCAGTTGGACAGAAGGTTGGACTTTGCCAATGCTTAAAGAGAGCCTGTCTACACTGAAGCCAGCACAGAGGAAAGCAGCCAGACCTGGACTGAGACTGACCACCAAAGAGCATTTTTGAATTCCAGGATTCTGCTTTATCTCACCTACTAATCAGACTTTCCATTCAAAGGGAAATGAAATAGTTCCCCTTTTCATTGAGCAAATTTGAATTGAATTTTTTGTTACTGACTCCTAGCTAGCATTACCATTCTAACCAGAAAGGTATTTTAACTGGAGCTTAATTCCTTCTTTTTTCCATTTGTATCAGCATTTTCATTTACCATTTCCCCAGCATTTATACCATGAGAATGATGTTGGTAGCCATGGTTACAAAGAGGATTAAGACAGACTGCTACTCAAACTCTCAATGCAGAAGGGCGCATGAATGTAGAAACAGATTTTAGAAGAACTGGTAAATACCATGATAAGCTACTCTCAAGGCATTGGGAGAAGAGGGGACTCCTAATACAACTCTTTTAGCATGGATTTGTGAGAGGCGTCAGAGAAGTTCTCTTGGAGTAGAAGATCACTTCTGTGAGCTTTAAAGAATGAAGAGTTTTCCAGGTGAATGTGGGACCTCTGAGACATGGAAAACCATCCAGAGGGAAAGGATCCAGTAAGCAAAGTCCTTGTGTTGGGAAGGAGCATGGGGGCACTGAGAAGAGTGGGGAGCTGGACTTTCCAACACTGGAGGCTGTGTGTCTATAGGATCCTGCTTGCCAGTTGGTTTGGATGTTACTTCCACTGGGAGCTTCCACTTGCATCTCAAAGTTCATGATCCAATTTTCTCTGACCACAAGGTGACTTTATTGACTATTTACCGTGTGGTGGGTGGAAGACTGGTTTAACATACAGGCCTAAGTCAGCACCAAAATTAGGGGGTGGTGGGTATTAAATTCAAAAGACATTTATGAGACACATTCAACATACAAAGGTGATAGGTTTTGCAAGAGACAAGTAATGGTAGAAGTAAAAACAGATAGAAAATTATTCTTTGATATGTAACTAGAACTTTTTCTTCTGCAACATAGCCAATCTTTTCTGTAGTAATTCTGTAGTAAGGACGTCCTAATGATTTCAACTCTCTTTACTTATTTAATTTAAAGTTATTTAATTTTAAGTTTTTAATTAAAATTAAAGTTATTTAGTTATTTAAATTCATTTTAATTAACACTGAACACCACCATCTACTACATTAGATTTGGGTGTTATTCCATGATACTTTACAAAAACAGATTTTAATATAAACTTTGCAATTCCATTTTCTTAAGATTATTTTTAAAATTTTTGAGGAAGTACTATTGAGTAGTTAAATTGAATTATGTTTGTGTATTGTAATCCAAGAAATATAGGAATGCCAAAAATTATGCAAGAGTATGTCAGCAAAAATTTTAAGAAATGAGGAACTCTTTCCATGGAAATATTATCATACTAGTTGGTTATACTGGACATGAAAACACATGATGAGTTTGATATTTTGAAAGCAAAATTTAGGAAATTGAGTGATGAGTTATAAACCACAGCAAACATATCACATATATGGATATACACATTTCAAATAGGGAAATTACGAATCATCATAAAAAGTGATGATCAGAAAATGTTCTCTGTACCATTTCAACATATTGAAAATTTTTGAAACAATCTTCATAGCCCATATATAGTCTCTTCTAGTTTTGTTTTGTTTTTCACTTTTGTTTTGTTTTTGTTAATCCTGGGGATTGAACCCAAGGGTTTTTTACGACTGAGCTATATCCCCAGTCCTTCTTATTTCGAGACAGGATCTTGTTAAGTTGCTGGGACTGACCTCAAACTTGCCATTCTCCTGCCTGAGTCGTTGGTATTCCAGATGGGGCCCACCACACTAGCTTACTCTCTTTTAGAAATATTCCTGATGCCCTCAAAAAATAAATGGGATTTATGCGGTTGCTGGGGTGAAGGGTCTATACATCAGTCAGACCAAGTTTGTTGACTGGGTTGCATCACTCTTCCACACTATTTCTGACTTTTTTACTATTTTATCCATTAAGTAGTGAAAGAGTTAGAAACATTGACTATTGATATGAATTTGTCTATGGTTCTTTTTGGTCTCCCCATTTTGCTTGGGATGTTTGATAACATTATTCATTTCATAAAATTTAATGGTTATTTTGATGCTTGTAGAATAAGCCTCCTTTATATTTTGAATCAATCTTCTAAGATTACTTCTTTGCATAGGCCTAATATATAAAATAAACCTTTAAAAGTAGATCAATTATTAATAAACACATTAATAACATTCATGGCTGTTAATAATAATTAACATATTAATATGGTTTTTTTTTTTAGTTTTTGCATGATATAGCACTTTCAATTCTTTAATTTCAAGATACCTATGTTTAATATCTAAAGTGCATTTCATTAAGCAATATAGATGTCTGGTACAATCTCAATCTTTGGTTTTTAATTGGAGTGCTTATGTCATTTAAATTTACTGTCATTCTTACTATAGTTGCATTTAAGTCTACTATTTTACTATTCTATTTGCTCTGTATTTTTTACAATCAAGTATTAAATTTGGAATAATTTTAGATTTACAAAGTATTTGTGTATGTAGTACTGAAAGTTCCTGCATCAGACCTTTTGTTCAGTTTCCCCTTACGTTGACATTTTACATAATTGTAGTAAACTTGTCAAAACTAAGAAATTAACATTGATACATTGCTAACCACTAAACTACAGTCTTCATTCAGATTTCACCAAATTTTCATCAATGCCCTTTTTCTATTGCAGGATTCAATCCAACACATATATTGCATTTAGCCCTCATGCCTCCTTTGTCTACTCTGATCTGTAACAATTTATTAATATTGTCTTGTTTTCCCTGACCTTGACAGTTCAGAAAAATACTTGTTTTGTGTCTTGTAGAATGTCTTTCAATTTGGATTTTTCTGATTTTTTTCTCATGTCTATACTGGGAATCTGTATTATGTGGAAGCATTTAAATGAAGTTGAAGTGCCCTTTCCATCATATTCTATCAGGGGCTGCGTAATATTCATTTACGCGCCTTGACAGTTAACAATAATCTTGATTACTTGGTTGAAATTGTGTTTGCAAAATTTCTTCCCTCTAGTGCTTTTATTTTCCCTTTTTCTTAATCCCTTCTTTGGAAGCAAATTGCCCACACTCAGATGGGTCCGGGAACTAAGTGTCAATTTCAGGAAGGGAGAGACTGTACTCGTTAGGAATTCTTCCATAAGGAAGATTCATCCTTTCTTTTCTGTCCCATGTATTCCCCCACCTTTTTCAACTTTTGTCTTCTTTTGCATTATGGAGATGTTTTATTTCATTTCATTTTATCTCCTTTTCAGATTTTTAAGTCCTAAATTTTGCATTTCCCTTTTTAGGGTCACCATAGAAATTACAATACATGTTACTGCTCCATTACAATTTTCCTTAATTCAATATTTTCTCTAAAAATTGAAGAAGTGTATTATATTTTAAATCCATTTATCTCCTTACATATCCTTTCTGCTTTCTTAGTCACCTATTTTACTTTATAGTATGTACATATGTTATGGTTTGGATGAGACACTTCTCCCAAAAACTCACATGTGAAACAATGCAGGAAGGTTCAGAGGAGAAATGACTGGGTTATGAGTCTTAACTCAATCAGTGAATTCATCCCTGATGGGATTAATTGAAGTGGTAGGGTGAGCCTGGAGGAGATTGGAATTGGGGCATAGCTTTGGGGTATATATTTTGTATCTGGAGAGTGGAGACTCTCCCTCTCTGCTTCCTGATGATGTGAGCTCCTGCCCTCTGCTACGCTCTTCCGCCATGATATTCTGCCTCACCTCAAACCCCAAGTAATGGAACTGACTTTCTATGGACTAAGACCTCTGAAACTGCAAGCCCTCAAATAAACTTTTCCTCCTCTATAGTTGTGTTGGTCAGATCATTTAGTCACGTCAGTGAAAAAGCTGACTAAAACAACATATCTCCACAGGTCGTTATTATTGTTGTTATTTTAAATAGCACAGATTTTTCAGTTCTTAGGCAGAATCTACTTTTCCATCTCTTACTCCCAACCTCACGAACAGGGAAAGAATTGCATAATTGTTTGTGAAACCACTTACCAAAAAGCATGTAATAGAAGCTCTTGTTAAAATATTTATAAAAATCCATAAGTTTGTAAAAAGTTACTTTTTAATACATAATAGATCATTGTAAAAACAGCAATATTTTATATAAAACCAGAAGTATCACAGTGGTTGGAGGAGGGTAGTGTGTACTTTCTAATAGTGTCAACTATTCATTCACCAATAAGAGAAATTTAAGGAAAGTGCCAGACAGAAAAGCAGGAATGCAACTAGATATAACCTACAGATATGGAGGAAAATAATACAAAGGGTAGGCATGCTATTTTTCAGTAAAATTTTATTTTGATGTCATTTGTAAAAATATGACAGTAATTGTAAATTCTCTGTTCCAAGACAAAGAGAAACAATTCATAATAAATATTAAACAAGGCATTATGCCCTACAAGCAAGACATAAAATGTCCAAGGGAAGCTTCAACATATGAATGTTGACTATGTAATGTGAGAGACTTTTTAAAAAAGTACAAAAATAAATGTGCACACATTCCCTCACCCTAATGAACATTGATCTCCACTCCACTCTCTTCTATGACAGTGGATGACACTTCTCTCCTAATAAATATCACTTTAATGAGATAATTTAAACCCATCATCTTCAAGTTAAACAACAATCAAGACTGAGTTATGTTTCATGAAACACATTCACATCTTCAATTATTAACATAAATATTAAAATAGAAGCTTTGAAAAATAAATAAATATATCCATAAATAAATAGAAATCTCCTAAGAAATTGTAGAAGACATTAAGCTCTTTCCAATTGTCCCCAGCAGCTGGCTGTTCTCTTCCATTTTCTGATCTCCTAAGGCAGGGACCACCCTGCAGGAGCCACCAGAAGTTTCTTCATTCCAGGTCAGTTAGTGCTGCCCCTGTGATGAGAGAGGTTAGGGTTAACTGGTGCTGAGGGAAGCTACTCATCTCTTAGTTGGGTCCTAGAGGAAGGGATTTCTGCATTGCAGTCTCCTGTCTCTCCTAAACCCAGTGAAGGTCTGACCTTACCCACTGCCCTGAATAGCAGAGAACTTGGGCTCCTGAATGTTTTTATAAAGGAAAGACCAGAAGGTGGAGTCAAACATATCATTGGCTCAAAAAAGGAAAAACATACTAATGTTACAGTCTGTCACACTGGATTAAAAATTTTCATGTGTGACCTCCCTTCAGCTACATCCCAAGCCTATGAAATAGCTATTGTTATCTACTTTTGCTAAAGCTCATTAATTCAGGGGAATCTCACTCAGTGCCCTTGCTCTTGACCAAGAAGACTTAGAGGCACACCCTGACCAAAATCAACCAGGGGTTCCACTTTTCAGGTATCGAACCCATTAGACACTGAAGTAAAGTTGGTTCATCAATAGTAGGAGCCTTTTTAGCATCACTGCCAATTCTGCTTCCTCTTTTAGGAGCACACATTTACTTGCATTCACTGAATAGTGTTTGGGCATGGGGATGGAGGACATTGAAAATATTTCTGGCACCAGAGAAGATTCATCAACTTATATAGTACAGTTAAGTATGAAAATACTGATCGTAATTTCTAGTCTTTCAGCCACCCTTGAGTTTTTCCTGAAATAGTTTTCAAGGGGCGGATGCCAGTATGACCCTCCTCACAGGGTACATAGAAACCATAACTCACTTGTTTAGCATCTTATGGATGATTTTCTTGACCAAGGGGGCTTCGGGGTTCAGACAAGCTTCCTGTCCATTCTTGAGAGTGGCTCTGCAGAAGGAAGAGAGGATCCCCGTGAGGCAAGAGGTTTGGCTGGGGAGGAGCGGGAGGGTCAGGGTGATTTAAGTCATAGCCTCAAATGGTTCGGAGCAGGACTTACATGACTTCGGTCTGGGCGCAGTGAGGTCCCGGAGACGTCACCTTCACATTCTGAATGTTCTTCAGGTGAATTCCTTGCACCGTCTGCAAGCACTGGCAGCGCAGTTCAGTGACCACGGGCGCCCCTACGTTGAGAAGAGACCGGGTGAGCGGGGCTGTCCCCATCTTAGGCGTCCCCACCCCGTACCCCCAAGCCCGGTCCCGTCCGGGGGATCCCAGAGCGCGGGTCCCACCTGCTGCGCGCCGGTCGGAGGCCACCAGTAGCAGCAATGGCAGCGCCACCCAGACCAGCCGCGGAGCGCTGGGGACGGCGGGTGCTGTGCGGGCCATGGGACTAGCTGGAAGATCGCGGCGGAGCCTGGAGTGCAAGAGCTGGCGGCGAGGGGCTGCTGTCCTGGCTCTGTGGTTCTCCGGGATCCAGGAGCCGCTTTTATGCATGGTTGACGGGAAAGGCCAGAGCCCCTGGCCAGGGAAATTCCCGGAGCTCCTGGTGTTTCCCCAAGGGCGGAAGGAAGACGCCGCCCCGCCTCTGGCTGGAGTAGTGGTGCGGGGGCACACTGGTGCCGCCCGCCTCGCCCTCCTGCCTAACTCCCGGGGACCCTGCGATCTGGTCCCGGGCCCCGAAGGGAAGTGAGTGGTCGCCCTGCGAGGGGGACCTTGGGCGCCCGAACATTGGTGCGCGGGGTGTGGTGATCCGACCCGGTATACACACGTAGGGCTGGCACCAAGTTATTAATGGAGGGTTACTTCTCTGCAAGAAACTTCAGTTGGGATAGCAGTTAGGGGGAATGGCTGCCTCTTGACCCTCTCCTCTGGCTCTATGCTTTCGGATTTCCATTCATCTCTGAAATAAACACACACTATAAAATACATCTGTCATCTCAAATTACACATGAGAACGTTTGTCTTTTTTCTAGTGTTTCGTTATCTGAAATCACATTTGAGTTATGTTTTTCTGTAGTGGAGATGGGGGTAAGGTGGGGAGTAGTACCAGTGACACAGGTGAATTCAGTGTATTTTGAAGGTCCACGTTCTGATCTCCCATCTGTCCTCTCCGAACTTTTGGAGCTTCCGAAACTCTAGTAGTTTTTGCAGCATCGCCATTTTGTTCTTTTGGAGGCTGTGTTTTCATTCATGAAAAGCCTTTGTGGAGCAGTGAGGCGTTCCTGTTGATTTCAAGAGGCCCACCTTTTCTAGTAATGTCCTGGACAGTTGTTTGAATTTACCTGCATTGTACAATTGATTCCCTGCTGATAAACAATTATTGACATACTTTTTGTCCTTAAAGAATATCAATAAAGCATTTTCAAGTCTGTTCAGCTAATGCCTTCATATAGGCGATTCACTTTTCACCATCAGTTCAGTATCAATGTTTCTTTTTTTTTTTTTTTTTCTTTTCTTTCTTTCTTTTTTTTTTTTTTTTTTTTTTTTTTTTTTTTTTTTTTTCCTGGTACCAGGGATGAACCTCTGAATCCAGGGTGCTTACCCTCTGACCCTCTGAGCCACTTACCCTCTTTTTAAATTTTTTTATTTAGAGACCAGGTCTTCTGAAGTTGCTTAGGGTGTCACCAAGTTGCTGAGGCTGACCTTGAACTCCAGAACCTCCTGCCTCAGAGTTGCTGGGATTACAGGTGTGCACCACTGCACCCAACTTCAATGTTCCTTTTTTTTTTTTTTAAAGTTGAACTTAGGTGGACTGCATTGATTCTCCAGGGTGGTGGCAGAACTCCTTCTGCACTGCTGTAAGAAGGGCAGGGAGGCAGCTGTATGAAAAAAAAAAAAAAAAAAAAACTGTTGTCTCCAGGAACAGGGTGCTCCCTAGATGAAGAGTTAAATGATAAAAACTGTCAGGGCTAAAATTCAGCAATCCTATATCCCTTCTGCACCAAAGTTGGCAATGTGTCCAACTTCCTTTTGCTTATGGTTCTTTTTAGTAAAAGAGAGCTAATAGAAATACCTGCCTCTCAGGTATTGTTAAATATGCTGTATTTATGAACCATCATATGAAGTGCTAAGTAAATATTTGTTAAATAAACAAAATAGAAATGGTGCTTTACAGCCTTATTGTTAATAGCCTATTTGTGTCCCCCCATATGTCAAAACCCTAACCTATAATATGATGGTATTAGGAAGTAGAGGTTTTGGGAAGTAAATAATTAGGTTTAGGTGGGGTCATGGGATTGGGGAGAAAACGCATGATGGGATTAATGCCTTTATAAGAAAAGACCAGAGACCTTCCTACTCTTTCTCTCTCTTTTTTTTCCCTCTTTACCCACAGCATAGCAAGAAGGTAACCATTTGCAAACCAGAAAGCCTGCCTTTGCCAGACACTAAATCAGCTTACACTTTGAGTTTAGACCTCTTAGCCTCCAAAACTATGAAACAAATTGTTTAAGTCATTCAGTCTATGGTTGTACACAGTTAGGAGATTAACTTAAACGGAAACAGCCTATAGTAAATCCTTATGTAAACAGAACAAAAAAATCCATGTTTCCAAAGAAACATCTTCTAATTAATCTTTTAAATTTTCAGCATTAGAAATTTTGAAAGAAGAGTGTATCCATATTTTTAAGGACTCTTAATTGTTTTTTGTCCATTACTTGTTTGAAATTTCAGTTTCATAACTTCCCATATAAAATGACAATGAGAGTAAATTCTTCCTTCCCCATCTATTGGAAGATTTAAGACATGACTGTCTCTTTGTCATTGGCATTAACAACTGACTATCCAAACTTTTCATCTATTTCTTATATCTAAAGAACAATAGATATTATTAACTGAAATGATTCCACATCTGTGTAAGCCAGTTTTCCATTACTATGACAAAATAATCAGCTTAAAAGAAAGAAAAATTTATTTTGGCTCACAGTTTCAGAGGTTTCTGTTCATGGTTGCTTGGTCCTATTACTTTGGGCTTATGGTAAAGCAGCATTTCATTGTGGGAACTCATGACAGAGAAGTCCTGTTCATCTCATGGCAACTAGTAAGCAAAACAAGAGAGGAAGGAGTCCTTGTTCCAGTATCCTCCTCAAGGGCATGCTCCCAACAACCTAACTTCCCCCCCCATACACCACATCTTAAAGTTTCTACCATTTTCCAAAAGTACCACAGGTTGGCAAGCAATTCTTTAACACAGGAACTTTTAGGGAATGCTTTCAAATTGCAGTAAAGTTCAACTCAAGTACTGATATAAGCAAATTCTCAGGAAGAATAGAATTTCAATATATCTACTATAGTTGTCAAGAAAAATGAGACATGTCAAGAATCAGCTTCCTAGGGACATGTTTAATCAAAATCATTTGCTTTCTGAAAGGAAGTAGAAAGATTTTTTTCTTTCCTACTATTCTGCTTTCTGCTCTTTAACTGATGAAAGTCTCATGCGATGCTTCAAAAAATTTCAAGAGCACCAGTGTTTGAAGTCTCCTGTGATAAATGCCTTCTTGTTTTAACATATGCTGAATAGCACTGTTAACATGCACAAACTGTAAACTCATGCAATCACTGACTTAATGAAGTTATCCTTAAAATAGAAGCTCATTTTACTAAGTTCCATTTTACCAGTAATTTTTATAATATTCTTCAGATTTGATTAGTACATCCAATAGGCCTGCAGAATCTAGGAAACTGCTCCATGCTTAGCTCTGGCATTACTATTTGGGCAGCAAGAATGAGTGGTGTGGTCCTTTCTCCTGACTTGCCTTGAGGACTATGTTGACATAAATGCCATCCTTTCTCTTACATTTCCTAATATCCATAGCTCATTATGTATTATGGCTCTGTTCTGGAGGGGAAAATGAAAATGTTGAACAAATCACTAGATTACAAGATCTACCATCCCTATATCCAAGGGCACTCACTTGGTGTAGTATCAGTGTTAACTTCCTTTCCAATCTGTATTTTATTCAGTCTCCAATCTCTAAATTTGTCCCTGATACCCACCCTTCCACTTTCTTCTTAAAACAGAACTCTTATTTTCTACCAGAAATTCTTACTGCTGCCATTATCAGTTCATGTGGTAGTTAAGGTGAGATGACTACCATTATCAGTTCAAGTGGTTGAAGTGAGGCAAATGACAAATGGTTAAATTTGAGACCATGCTGGTTATACCAGAAGAAAAGGAATTGAGAGGCTCTTGGTGCTTACTTGAATTACTAAACTGATGGCTATGAAAACCTGGGACTTGACATTGCTTGGGAGAGAATTCTAAAAATGGAGCAAGCACAGAAGAAAGGCCTGACCTACATAGACAGGGTTATTGGGGTCATTGCTGAACACCTGAATCCAGCTTTACCTTATCTAATCCATTGACCTTCATTGTTATATAGTAACAGATGCTTTTATTAAGACAATTTGAGTTCCATCACTCATAATTAGAATCATGACAAAAATCTTCCATTTTTCATGTTGCTGTAACATCTTTCTAACACAGTTTGATTTTTCTACTATTTAAAGCGTTTCCTTTCTTTCTCTGTTCATTAAATCAGCATTTATGAATTAGGAATCAGGATAGCACCTAGAAACACAAAAAAAGGTATAAGATGGATTCTACTACTACCTAACTACCAGTCTAATAAGAAAGACGGATGTATTAACAAGATATACAAAACAGCCTCTTAAGTTCCATAATAGAATATGACCTGGGTATTATAGAGCAAAGAGGTGGTCCTATAATAGCCCTGTTTCTAAACTTGTTTCTCATGGGAGTGGGCAGAATACTGAGAAGAGTTAACAGAGAAGCCTCTCTGGAAAGTGCCTCTTGAGTTGAGTCTTAAAGGATAAGCAGGATTTTTCCAGTAAATGGGGAATTTGAAAGGTTAGGACAAAGTTCCAGAAGAAGGTAATCAAATAAGCAGAGGCATTGAAGCCAGAATAAGCATTGTGCATGCTTGGAGCAGATCATATATCTAGAGCTTAACCTGTGAAATAGGGAAAGGGAATAAACGGAGGTAAGAGAGGATTGCAGAACCTAGTCACAGAGACTATGCTGGCAAAGGTCCTCTTGCTATCATCTCATGGAGAAAGACAGAAGGGCAAGCAAGCATGTGAGAGAGAAGAGAGTGAGTAAAACTCATACCTTTATCAGGAACTAATTCTTGCTGTAACCAACTCACTCCCACAACAATGACATTAGTCCATTCATAAGAGCAGAGTTCTCATAATCTAATTACCTCTTTAAAGTTCCATCTCTTGGTAACAATAATTAAATTTTAGCATGAGTTTTGAAGGTGACATTCAAATATAGTATATGTGTACACATTCTTTACATTTTATCTTATGCAAATTCTCATGTTACATGACTTTCATTGGTACATTGATACTTGTCTTATTAATGAATTGTTTGGGTACAAGTGATTGAAACCTTATTAAACCAGCACAAGAGAAAATAAAAGGTTCATAAGCTGGTGGTAGTGGTGATGGAGGTGGTTAGATGTTGGGTGCATACAAAAGGCCAGAGAGAAGTCAGTGGATTTCTAGGGCAAGTAATAGCAATAGTCATTGCTCAAGGCTGGAACTTAGAAATAGAAAACTAGGAATATAGCTTATTTTGTGTTATAGTTTGAATGTGAGGAGTCCCCCTAAAACTTACATGTGAGACAATGCAGGAAGGTTCAGAGGAGAAATGATTGGATTGGGTTGTAAGAGTATTAACTCAATCAGTAGTGGTGAAGCCAGAATTAAGAACAGGTAGTTAGTGTAGAAACAGGGGATTGGGTCAAATCGAGGAAATGGAGGCCATAAAGTCATCTGCCTCTGGAAGTTGGAGACTGCCCCTGGAAGAATGGAATGTCAAGGATCTCCGGAGCCCATTGATTACCAAAATTACCTGCCTTTATCAAGGACTGCAAACAAGGGGCTGCTAATTGGTGTCTCCTGGGCCCTTATCTGCCTGAATCACCCTGGCACTCCCCCTGCCCATGGTTTCTCACTTAATGCAAAACCAGGCCTAGTCCTGTAGACAGGAAGGAGAGATGAGGGGGAGAGAACTGGAGAACAAAAGAGACTTTAACCTATAAAAGATGTAGGGTGCGCTCACTTCTGGGGACTTTTAGAACATCAGCCATGGCCCCCTTCTTCCTGCCAGGAGAAGTCTGTATTATTACCTTTAAATAAAACCTGCTTAATATGCTTGCCTTGGCGTGCTTCTCTAGTGTTCAGTCTTCAGCATTAGAAGGAGCAGAACTTGTCACCTGTAAACGGCGGTATCAGTGGTAGGGTGTGACTGGAGGAGGTGGGAGTTGGGGTGTGGCTAGGGGGTATATATATATTTTTTTTCCAATACTTCTCAAAGTATTCCATAAAATAGAAGAGGAGGGAACCCTCCCAAACTCATTCTATGAAGCCAATATCACCCTGATACCTAAACCAGACAGAGACACAAAAGGAAAGAAAATTTCAGAGCAATATCCTTAATGAACATCGACGCAAAAATTCTCAACAAAATTTTAGCAAATCGCATACAAAAACATATTAAAAAGATAGTGCACCATGATCAAGTGGGTTTCATCCCAGGGATGCAAGGTTGGTTCAACATCAGGAAATCAATAAATCATATCAATAGACTTAAAGTCAAGAATCACATGATTATTTCAATAGATGCAGAAAAAACATTTGATAAAATACAGCACCCCTTCATGCTCAAAACACTAGAAAAAATAGGGATAGTGGGAACATTCCTTAACATTGTAAAGGCCATCTATGCTAAGCCCATGGCTAATATCATTCTAAATGGTGAAAAACTGAAAGCATTCCCCCTTAAAACTGGAACAAGGCAGGGATGCCCTCTTTTACCACTTCTTTTCAATATCGTCCTTGAAACTCTAGCCAGAGCAATTAGACAGTCCAAAGAAATTAAAGGAATATGAATAGGAAAAAAAGAACTCAAACTATCCCTGTTTGCTGATGACATGATTATATACTTAGAGGAACCTGGAAATTCCACCAGAAAACTTTTAGATCTCATAAGTGAATTCAGTAAAGTAGTGGGATATAAGATCAATGCACATAAATCTAAGGCATTTTTATACATAAGTGATGAATCTTCAGAAAGAGAAATTAGGAAAACTACCCCATTCACATAGCATCGAAAAAAATAAAATACTTGGGAATCAATCTCACAAAAGAGGTGAAAGACCTCTACAGTGAGAACTACAGAACACTAAAGAAAGAAATTAAAGAAAACCTCAGAAGATGGAAAGATCTCCCATGTTCTTGGATAGGAAGAATTAATATTGTCAAAATGGCCATACTACCAAAAGTGCTATACAGATTCAATGCAATTCCAATTAAAATCCCAATGATGTACCTTACAGAAATAGAGCAAGAAATTATGAAATTCATCTGGAAGAATAAAAAACCCAGAATATCTAAAGCAATGCTCAGTAGAAAGAGTGAAGCAGGGGGTATCGCAATACCAGATCTTCAACTCTACTACAAAGCAATAGTAACAAAAACGGCATGGTATTGGTACCAAAATAGAAAGGTGGATCAATGGTACAGAATAGAGGACACGGATGCAAACCCAAATAAATACAATTTTCTCATACTAGACAAAGGGGCCAAAAATATGCAATGGAGAAAAGATAGCCTCTTCAACAAATGGTGCTGGGAGAATTGGAAATCCATATGCAACAGAATGAAACTAAACCCATATCTCTCACCATGCACGAAAGTAAACTCAAAATGGATTAAGGACCTCGGAATCAGACCAGAGACCGTGCATCTTAGAGAAGAAAAAGTAGGTCCAGAGCTTCAACATGTCGGCTTAGGACCAGACTTCCTCAACAGGACTCCCATAGCACAAGAAATAGGGGGTATATATTTTGTATCTGGAAAGTGGAGTCTCTTTCTGCTTCCTGATGATGCAAACTGCTTTCCTCTGCCATGCTCTTCCACCATGATGTTCTGCCTCACCTTGAGCCCCAAGGAATGGAGTTGGCCTTCTATGGATTAAGACTTCTGGAACTGTGAGCCCTCAAATAAACCTTTCTTCCTCTATAATTGTGCTGGTCAGATCATTTAGTCACAAACATTTTGTTTCTCTTAGATCATGCATTTCTCTTTGATTCCACCAATTGACTGTCAATCTAAACATTTATATTCCTTTTAAAGTCTTGAAAATAATTTTCATGGAATTATTATGAGAATAAAATCAGTTAACATTTATAAAAAGTGCTTAAAAGTAAAGCTATACACAATATTTTTAAGTAAAGAAAAATAATGAAGTAGCTAAAATTATCTTTTAAAAGTAAAAGGAAGCCCACCATGGTGGTGCATGTTTGTAATCCCAGTGACTCAGGAGACTGAGACAAGAAGATAAGAAGTTTAAGGCCAGCCTAGGCAACCTATCAAGACACTGTTATCAGAGTTATAAAGAAGGAGGGGGGAGCTGGGGATGATGTAACTCAGTGATAGAGTGCCCCTCTATAGAGTGTCCCAAACACACACACACACACACACACACACACACACACACACACAAATGGAATAAAGTAGATACAAAAGGTAGAATGGTGATTGCCAGGGTGAGGTAAAAGTAGGGAGTTATTTTATGGATAGAGAATTTCAGTTTTGCAAGATGAAAGAGTTCTGGAAAAGGATGGTGGTGATGTTTGTACAATATTATACTCAATTTCACTAAAATCATACTTAAGATGATTCTGTGGCATGTGTATTTTACCATAATAAAAAGAAAGCAAAATAAAATAAAAGTTAAGGGACTAAGTCATACATAAATTTGTAATTCTGTAGATGAAGTTGTTTTTATTGAATGCTTCTACTTAACAAAGAGCATCAGGGTGGGGTAATATTTTCTCAATATAAATAAAAGATGATACAGAAAGATGTTGAAAGTAAAGGCAGGTGACTCCAGGGATCATTATTGTAAACCCAGGGGTTATTTACTGAATGATTAGAATAATGACAGGGCTGTGTGTTTGAGAGGAGTAGATAGAATTTTGGGCCAACAGCTGTGAAAGTCCAAAGGTAGTTGACATTAATGAACCAAAGGATTGCAAAATATCAGAGAAATTTCACCTAAAGTTAGAAAGCATTGTACTATAGTGATCCCAATTCACATGATTTCATTCCTCCAGTAAGATTTTGTAACTTGAGAACAAAAACAGAAAGAAGACAGAGTGAGCGAGGGTTAGGGATAAGCCAGGAATGAACTATAAACAGAGTAGTTTGCAGAAATGACTACCTGTAAGTCCAGGCCAGGATGAAAGGTGGGTGAAATAAGAGAAGATATGATAGATTGGCAAAATGGGGCATCTCTGAAGGATTTTCATTTCTCCATGTGATGTTGAACATGTTTACTATAAATTTGTGACTGGAATAACTAGAAGAAGAGGTTGTGGGCAAAATGTTGTGCAAAGGGCCTTTCAGTATCTGTGATCATGGATGTGACACCATCCTGAAGATAATGATGTCAAAGGCAGGCTTCTACTTGTTAGGGATTGAGTTAATGTGTCATTTGAAGGTACGAAAGTACAGGCTAGAGTCATGAAATCCAATTAGGACAGGCAGAAAGTAACTATGGTAGAAAGTAGAAGGAGGAAGACTTAGTTATGTGTCACCTCTGACATAACTCCACTTTAAATGTAGATATATGCATTTAAATCATTTAATAAACACATTTTGTAATATTGCATAATTGTTTTTGGAGGATGTGAATGGCCAGATGAAGAGAAACTGTGGCAGGTCCCTGAAAGTTCTTAAACACACTATTCTTGCTGGAATTAGAAACATTGCTCTTGGTAACAGCATAGTTAGCAAGTATGGTATTTGTAAACTGTTATGAGAGAAGAGACAACCAGATCATGGCAGTAATAAGGTACTTAGTGGTAATACTGCTCTTAATAAATTCTTAGTTGGGTTGCTTATCTCAGCAATAAAATAGTCCTTACTCCCAAATTTCACATTAATGGCATTATTTTCCTCCCTTGGATGAATATTTGAAAATATTTTTAGTATCTCCTGAAGTTGACATTTTTTTTCTAGATGTTAGATACACTAGGGAGTATAAAGTTTTCTCCCTTAGAGGAAGGAAGATAAACACATAATTACAACAGATCGTAGAGAGAAATCTGATGGGGATTTTAGATATGGTGCTTTGGAATTATAGACTACAAGACAGATTAGTCAATATCATTGGTAATTATACTTTATTAGTTCTAACTTTGTTCATGCCTAGTGACTGCTTTCTTTTAAGTTTTGCTGACACCCATACCAAACTGAATAGTAGTATAATCAATCTCCTTGTTTTGTCTGCCCTGGTGAAGAAATAGTCGACCCTGGATTACATATGTTTGTTTCTTCTTCTTCATGTTTCACTAAAGAAAGAGTTAAGATTGTTTCTCATTAATAGACATCTTGAGTACTTCATTAAATCAACAAACATAGTGGTTTGAAAGTTGTGTGCTTTTAAATTTTGATTTTCTGACAAATGTCATTTATATTTATTGTATCAAGTTTACTGACTATAGCACCTCAGCATTGGATTATGGTCCTGCTGAAGGAAAATCCTTTCTTACCTGTGATTACTTTGTAGGTGCTCAAGATTGTAGCCACAGCTGATTGAAGTATGTACTCTGGGTGTAAAGCACAAAGAAAAGAGAAGGAAAATCATATTTATTTGCTAGGTTCCAGTTCTTGATCAATGAATCAATGAATTCAATGCCTGAGTTATTTATAATGTTTAATAACTTCACAAACACTAGGAGGTTCGTATGATTCTCATTTTGCAGTGAAGGGAACTAGAGGATAGAGTGTTATCGGTGGAGTTATATTTAAATCCAAGACTGACTCAGAAGTCTATTGCCTTAAAGCCAGTCTTTCTCTAGATAAGAAAAGAAGTGACTGGGAAGAAAAGACAAGATATAAGAATCTTAAATCTATGGAGTGTACTTTAGAATTTTTTTTTTCTTTTCAGCAAAGCATTAAAAGAACTTAAATCCGGTTTCTACTAGGAACCCAACAGAAATGAGGAGGTGACACTTGCACCAAGGTTCTCAACAGCCAGAGACACATCTATGGTTTGAACATCTCCTTCGAAGCTCATGTTGAAATTAAATTGTTACTATAACAGTGTTGAGAGGTGGGACCTTTAAGAGATGATTTGGTCATGAAGGCTCCACCCTCATGAATAGATTATGCTGTCATCTCAGAAGGGGTTGGTTATAGCAGGAGTGGGTTCCTGATAAAAGCATAAGCGGGGCCAACTTTCTGTTTTGTGTGCTCTCTTGCTCTTCCACCATGTTATGATGTATCCATCAGGAAGTCCCTCACCAGATGCCAGCACCAGGCTTTTGGACTTCTAACCTCCAGAACTGTGAGACACAAATTTCTTTTCTTTATAAATTATTCAGTCTCTGGTACTCTGTTATAGTGACAGAAAACTAAGATACTCTTGCTTACTTTACCATCTCAACACCAAATGCTGTACAAATGAAGTTCCCAGATTCCCTAACACTAGGTCGGGATATGATATTGAGATTGGAAGCAGATGTTAGGTAGGGTCTAATTGAATCTTACTTACACTGCTGCTCAAATTATCTTAGATGGCACTAATAAGAAGGTAGACTCCAAAATGACTATAAAAGCTTGGCTCTGTAGCCAAAAGCAATACTTTATAGCTACAAGTCATTATCCACTAGGGATCATAAAACCAATTTTTAGATTATAACCAGTTTTTAAAATATAATGGAATAAAATGCAATGGGATAGAATATTTTTAGAAGAAGATTATACTATATCACAATTGTTAACAAAATATAATCACTAAGTATTATATTGTGATACTTCTTGTGTCTTACACACATGGGTAACTCTGTAACACTAAATGGTTGATGCAGAAGATGTAGGAAAAAGAAATTTCCAGGAGCAAAAATGTGTCTTCAGTGATTTTTTTTTTCCAGCACCATATGATGAACTCAGGGTGCTCTATTGAGCTACATCTCTGACCACTTTTGCTTTAATTTTAATTTAATTAATTAATTTAATTTTATGTATTTATTTTTTTTGGTGATGGGGATTGAACCCAGGGCTTCCTGTATGCTAGACAAGCACTCAGTTACTGAGTTACATTCTCAGTCATTTCAGGGTCTCACTAAGTTGCTGAGGTTGACCTAGAACACTATCCTCCTGCCTCAGTCTCCCCAGTTGCTGGAATAACAAGCATGTACCACAGTATCCAGTTTTTGTTCAGTGATTTTGCTACATTGATCAAGTCTGTGACTAAATAATGAGTTGTTTGCTTGTAGAATTTATCTACTGAGAATTTCCAGTAAAGGAAAAAGAAAAATAATAAAACACATTCCATTCTAATTTCATCATTCCCTGAGAGTTTTCACAACAGAGATCTACAGTAAAGTATTGTATAACCTGGACTTTTCCGGGCAGGAATGCTTGCTTTTGATGCTCTTGCTGATAAGAGCAGCAACTTGGCAATATTCTAAGCAGAGTTAAAATATTAACAAGGCACCAGCACTGATTGACTTACCAAATTTGTTTTTGTCCTTTGTTCAATTGGTTCATACCTACTAAGCATTCAATCCAACTAAGAATATTGGTTATAGTAGGTATAAAAGGGAAATAAAGGAAAAAGTAAAATCTTTATACCTTATCACTATGACCCACTTTCCAGTGTGCTAATTTTTCAAAATATCAATTGTACTCATATTTCAACATTCTTTGATTTCTGCCAAAATGTCCTTGCTAAATGTTTAATTTAATCTACCAGACTGTCTTTGATAGCATAAAAATAACAATACAAGTATGATAATTGTATTAATTACTAACATTTAATGAAGACATACTTTCTTATACATTTTATATCTAAAATAAGACTGAAATTGTGCATGCATGTGTGTTTATAACATCTTCTGACAATAACCCAAGAAATAGACACCAAGCATGTACCCATTTCACAGATTTGAAATAGAATGCATGTGCCACATTAAAAAGTTTGGACCTTACACCATGAGCAAAAGAGAAATTTCGAATGTATGTACGTGCATGATATTGTATTTGTGTTTTAACAAAACATTTCTCATGGAATTGAAGGTAAGATATAGGGAAAACTCAAAAAAGCAGTAAAAGTTTCTGAGTTATGGTATCTATTCCCTCTTTAATTTATCTCTGCTCTACCTCCTGTGTGTATTCCATATATTCAGCAAAATGAACTTTCCTTTAATACTTTAATGGTCATTCAGGTTTCAGTGTGATTTCCCCTCTTGTAGCACTTCTGTTCTTCTCTTGACCATTAGTGAATCCCCATTCTTCTTTTCAAGACCAAGTTCACCTGTTAGTTGTAATAATTTACATGTCATTTTCCTGTATTAATAACATTATATGGAAAAAAATCTGGGAGCTGTGAGGCAGCCAGATTTGTTCTGCTTCTTGCATGTCATATGGCCTTGAGCAAGTTCTGTAAGGTTTTTGAGATTGTTTTCTAAGTTGTAAAATGGGAATATTATTACCTACCTTGAAATGGAGTGTGGATAAAATGCTTAAGATTGCAGATGGGAAAGTCACATGCAGGATGAAAGGTATTATTTTGTTGGTGGTGTTCAGGTATAATTTCTTGACCTGTCAATAGAATGTTATGTTAATTATAGCCAATTTTATTAGTGCATTTTAATTACAACAAGTAATGGGCTTCATTGTGGCATATTCGTGTACGCATTTAACATTCTTTGATCATATCTACCCTCCCAAATACTCTCCCTTACCCTCCTGTCTATCCTCTCCCTGATCCCCCTCCTCTTCTCTAATAGTCTCCCTCCTACTTTGTTTTTTGTTTGTTTGTTTTTAGTACCAGGTATTGAACTCAGGAATGTTTAACCACTGAGTCACATCCCTAGCCCGTTTATTTTTATTTTGAGACAGGGTCTCACTCAGTTGCTGAGGCTGACTTTGAATTTGTGATCCTTCTTCCTCAGCCTCCCTAGTCTCTGGGATTGCAAGCATGTGCCACCATGCCCCAGTTTACGTCCTACTTTAACTTTTCCCCACTAGATTCCACATATGAGGGAAAACATGATCCTTGTCTTTCTGAGTCTGACTTATTTCACTTAATATCATGATCTCCTGTTACATTCACTCTTCTATAGATGACATAATTTCATTCTTCTTCCTTTTCATCTCCTTATGGATGAATGATACTCCATTGTGTGTGTGTGTGTGTGTGTGTGTGTGTGTACACATACCTATCATACTTTATTTATTCATGAATCTGTCCATGGGCACCTGGACTGACTCTATAACTTGGCTATTGTGAATTTGCCATGATAAGCATGGGTATGCCAACTTCAATTGCTTTGAGTATATACCAAGGAGTGGGATAGCGGGATCATATGGTAGTTTTATTTTTAGTTTTTTGAGGAGCTTCCACACTGATTTCTATAAAGCTATACTAGTTTATATTTTCACATATAGCATATGAAGTTTCCTTTTGCCTGGCATCCTCCCTAGCATTAATTTGTGTGTGTGTGTGTGTGTGTGTGTGTGTGTGTAATGTGTGTGTTCTTGTTGATTGCCATTCTGACTGGGATGTGATGGAAACTCAGTGTAGTTTTGATTTGCATTTCCCCATGGATAAAGATGTTGAATTTTTTTCATTTAATTATTGACTGTTTATACTTCTTTTGAGAAAGTGCCTGCTTGGTTCATTTGCCCATTTATTGTTTGGATTTTGTGTGTGTGTGTGCTTTGAGTTCTTTATATATTCTGGATATTAATCCTTTGTTGGAAAAGATTTTGTTTCATTCTGCTAATTGTTTCCTTTGCTGCACAGAAACTTTTCAATTTGATGTAAATCCATTTGTTAATTCCTGCTATCATTTCCTGAGCCATTGAAGTCCTATTTAAGAAGTTGTTGCCTGTTCCTAATCCTGAAATTTTTCCTTGTTTTTTCTTGTAGCAGTTTCAAAGTTTCAAGTCTTCCATTTAAGACTTTGATCCATTTTGAGTTGATTTTTACAGGGTGAGAGCTAGACATCTAGTTTCAATCTTCTATATATAGATATTCAGTTTCCCCAATACCATTTCTTAAAGGGGTTATCTTTTCTCCAATGTATATTTTTGGCATCTGTGACAAAGATCAGATAGTTGTAGCTGCATTGACTTGTCTTGATGTTCTCTATTTTCTTGCTTTGGTTTTTGTTACTGTTTTTATGCCAGTACCTTGCTGTTTTTATTACTGTGGATCTGCAGTATATTTTGAAATCTGATATTGTGATGCCTCCAGCATTGTTCTTTTTCCTCGTGTTTGTTTTGGCTATTTGGTTTCTTTTTTTACTTCCATATGAATTTTAGGATTTTTTTCTAGTTATTTGAAGAATTTTCAGTATTTTGATGGGAATTGCATTGAATCTGTGGTTTGCTTTTGGAAATATGGCTGATTTAGCAATATACTTCTGCAGATCCATAAACATAGGAGGTCTTTCCATCTCCTAAATTGTTCTCCAATTTCTTTCTTCAGTATTTTATAGTTTTCATGGAGAGGTCTTTTACCTCATTGGTTAAATTTGTCCATAGGTGTTCTTTTGAGGTTATTATGAGTGAAATTGTTTTCCTGACGTCTTTCTTGGTAGGTTCATTCTTGGTGTATTGAAAAGCTATTTATTTTCGTATATTGATTTTGGATCATGCTATTTTGATGAATTTGTTTATCAGCTCTAGAAGTCTTTTGGTAGAACCTTTAAGGTTTTCTACATATAAGATCTGATCTGTGAATATGAATAATTTAACTTCTACCTTTCCTATTTGTCTCTGTTTTATTTTTTTCTCTTACCTAATTGAGCTGGCTCAAATTTCAAGTACTATATTGAATAAGAGTAGTGAGAATGAACATTCTTGTCTCTGTAATCAGTTGTTGATCAGATAATACAATACGTCATCATTACGGGAAAATTATTGCTGTCTTGCCCTTAGTGGTTCCTCAAAAGTATCCTTGAAACGTGTGCACTAGAAGGTAGTCATATTTTGTACAGGGTAATAACTTAATCCATTCACCTTGCCTGTTTTAAGAAAGATAACTTGATCTACTTTTAAGCAACTATCTTCCATAATTAAAGTAAATTCAGTTTATTGAAGTACTAGAATATATTGGAATTTCAAAAGCAGCAAATTCATTTCTCAACTTGCTCTTATAATGTAAAAGGCATCAAATTGCTCATGAATTAATAGGCTGACAGCCACTGTCATTTCCTGTGGGACACTTTCACAGTTGGGGCAAGAGAAGGTTGGACCCCAGGTGCAGTTCAATATATGATTTGGAAGACATTCCTGAATGTCTGAGTTTTGCATTGAATTTATGGGAACCAATGCCATGGATCTGAGCAGGGAGGAATCCATCCCCTAGAGCAAGGCTGTGGAGTCAGATCATCTTGCCAAGTGTCTGCTGTGCTGAACCTTTAGCTACTGCTTTTTTCTCACATGCATTCACTCAGGAAATGCTGCTTCATGGGCTGTAGCTACTTGTCAGGCTTATGACTCAACAAACTGAAATATTAGCCAAATGAAATTTTGTTTCCCAACTCAGGCTGCTCACTCATAGCACATGCGATTGAAATATGATCATCAGCAGCCTCAGATGTGCCAGTCTTCAGTCCACTAAGAGGAGCAGAGATGAAGCAAGAAGAGAGACAACCTGACCTTGGCCGCAAAGGGCAACAGGATGCCAAAGATGCAAGGTCATGCTGTTTCCCTCCTATTGAAAGTCAGGCCCATGACAAATTTATGCAAATATAACATGTCTTGAAGGCGACTTCTTTGTGCCAAGTGTCTCTGGTTTTCTTTGGCCTAGTCTATGGATGATACTAACTTATTTTATAGAATCTGGTTTCCAATATTTCTGCAAGCTGGGATCAAGGGACATCCATTTCACAGAAGGCCAAGGTCTGAGATGCAAGGCTGGAAGTGAGTTCCAGAGGAGGGTGAGAATGGGAGTCGGTTTCACTGACTTCCTATGACTTCTTCCCCACACCTCCCATCTCAGAATGACCATGGTTCACTGAAGGTGTAATAATTATCCTCTAAACCTGGGAATAGAGGAGCCTGGCACTTGTGTGAGGGGTACCCCTTCTCTTTATCCAAGCTCCCAGTCAAAAATATCCTGTGGACTAACAGGATATAAACACCAACTCCCTAAAGTAATGCAGTGACAATTTCTTTAAACGAAAAGAAAACCCTAGAAAAAGTAAGTATTCTGTAACTGGGGAGTCATCATTCCCAGGGTCAGGTTGCCTTTTGTCTTTATTGTGCTCAAGACAGTTCACAAGAGCTTACTGTTAAATTGTCAGAACTTTGTTAGTTCTTTGTTAATTAACTATTGGTAGCAGGAATTTGTCCCAAGTGGGAGTGTTTATTCCTTGGAAATCAGCAAACGCTACAAATATGGGTTATTTTTTTTTCTCTATCTTCTTTTCTTTCTTTTTGAAAGTTAGTCTGCCAATACACTATTGCTTATAGATCTGATGAACATGATCTTGATGAACAAGACTCCCCAGTTCTCCCTCTGACTATAGTTTCTGCTCTCTATCCCCATCGTCCTATGCTTGGATCCCCTGTACATGTTTTCCCCTTAACTGATTTTCTCTTTCACTTATTGATTTTTCCTAACTTCAACATTAAGGCAACTCTTACACACTATAGATTCTCAGGAGTTTGTTCTCACTGGACAGATCAGTGTGTACTACTTTTGGACCCAAGTGAAGGTTCTAGGAATGAAATACTACAAGATGAAGGATTATTTTCCTCAAGGATCATAAATCTGGGCATTCCCTGATACATGTCCTGGGGTTGGGGAGGTATTCTTTTGTTCCCCAAATTACTATTAAGAGACAACAAATAGGAATACTCAGTGACTGGCTCTCTCAGTCAGCTCCAATCTTCTCACTGTTTTTTCTTAAGCAGAAACTGAAGCTGTATGCCACAGCATTAAAGTGTGTATTTTTTCAGGTGGCTTAAATATTCCTGAGAGAATGGGAAAAGGGTGTATTTTAGAATTGAACGGAAGAAGACAACATTGCCTCCATAATTTGTGTACATTTCCAGCAAAACACACATATCCTAAAATGACAATAATTGGAGGGTGTTTGTGGTTTTAATCACAGGGTTTAAAATAACTAAACAACATGTATTTTAAGATGGGAACTGTTCCGGGAGTTGAAGCTATAGACAATTTCCTAGAGCCTTTTTTTTTTTTTTTTTTCCCTATTAGAATTAAGACTGTGTCAGCTTGTCAACTCCATTCCAGGAAAATTCTTACACAGAAATAAGCCTGTAATTCAATGGAAAACTTTACTGCTTACTTCAGGAAATTCTTGCACATCAGTTTATCTAGGTCATCAAAATTCTCATCTGGCCTAGTACCTCAGTTGTCAGAGAGAAGTTTGATTAACAGTGTCCCTGTCAAGACCTTCACTTCTCTTGTCCACAAATCCTAAACTGTTGTGTCAGCAACTTTGCCCAATTCCAGTTAGTTGCCTGACTTTTGAGCCTAGATCTCCTAACATCTTCTGAGACATTAAGACTGTCAACGCCCCCTCTTTGTTGAGTAAATCAAATAAACTTAGCTTTTCCTTAACAGAAGATTTTTTGTTGTTGACATTTCTGTCAAGTTGGCAGTTGACACATTCCACTGGAGAATAGACTGTAAAAATGAAGAAGATTTTATCTATAATGAACTGTTTAGGTATAGTTAAGATCTCTCTGTTCCATAGCATGCAGTGACACATTTGCCCTGGAAATATCTGGCTGGGTGTTGTTCTACAAGCTTGGTGCTATTGTTTTGGACATAGTTTGAATGTGTTGCCCAATTCTTTATGTGTTGGAGATTAAATTTCTTAGTCTGCAGTGTGGTAGTATTGAGAGGTGGTAGGGCCTTTAAGAGGTGATGCTTAGTGGGAGGTCATTAGGTCATTGCGGGCATGCCCTTGGAAAAAGGGTTAACAGTTCTCATGGAAACCCAGTCTCTCTCTGGCTTCTTGTTTTGCCTTATGCTCTCTCTGTGTTGCACACATTGCCACCATGATGCCTCTCTCCGTTAGGTGATTCAGCCAGCAGCCTTTGCCAAAGGTAGTGCAGTGATGTTTGGACCTTCAGTCTCCAAAATTGTGAGTTAATAGGTCTCTTTTCTTTATAAAGTATTCAGCTTCAGGTATTTCACTATAGCAAGAGAACAGAGATTAATGCCCTTGCAAACACACGTTTTATCTTCTATGGCATCCTGATTTTAAAATAATTTTATTTTCCAATGTATGCCCAGGTCTGGATGTCCCTAGTGGTTTTTTTGCTCTGGGTTTTGGTGTTAACTAGTACTCTAGATAAACCAGATGCCTGAAGCAAGGGAGGTGAGTCAGACAACTGGGATGAAGATCTGTTTTGAGAAGTAAGGAACAGGGAAGGAAAACAGAAATGATTTCCTCTTGTCATTTTAAATCTCACCTTAGGTTTTTCTGTTGAAATGTTCTAGGCCAAAGTAATAATTCATGAATCCAGCACACTATCCCTTTCTCAAAAGAACTTTTTCTTGGCCGTTTGCTCTGGATACTTTGCAAAAGTCTGTGGAGAATGGATAGTTTGCTGGGTCTAGAGTCTGGAGAAGAAATCCACTGACCCTGCTCTTTCATTGTCTAGCTGTATGACCTCAGGTGAGCCAGTTAGCATTTCCTTTACCAGTGAAAGGTGATTATGAAAACTTCTAATTGTTTTGCAAATGTGTGAAATTATTAATATTCACATTAATGTCTAGGTTTGTAGGTCTTTAGGCTACAGTTGGGCAAAGCTGCAAAGAGAGTGACAATTAAAATATATATGGAGGGTCTGTTGTGGGCCAGGAGGTATCCTGGCTTTTCTATGCAGGAATTAATTTGATTCTCACACTAACTTCACAAAGAAGTATTATTAGCTCTTTATAGATGGAGTAACCGGGACTCGGAGAGGCTATTCTGAATCACAGGCAGCAAGTGGATGAACTGCGGTCCTAACTGGGAGGATTTTGATTTATGCCAATTCTCTTTTAACAGGTCAGTCTGCTGCCCTTACCAACTATGTGGCAAGATCACAGTGTTTATTGAAATACCATTTCCCTGAAATGAGGAATTGAAGACATTTTTCTCCCCAGAGGGATTTAGTGGAGGCTTTCTGAAAGCATTGTTCTTCAAATATTCATAGTTTGGAAAATTTACTTTTTAGTTACCCCAGTTATTTTCATATATGAGAGACTACACTAGAAGTTCCATTAATGGATTTGAGATTGCATTTATATACCACCTTAAATAGATGTGAGTCTAGCAAAAATTAAGATTACTTTATGTGAAAATTATGTAATTGAGTTTTGGTGGCACCTCAATAATCAGTGCTCTCATTAATTTAGTATGTATTTGTTAATAAATACTGGGCTAGGTGTATCTTAAGATACAAGAAAGTGTATCTTAAGTAGTCCTTACTTAAGTAGTCCTTACTGCCTCTTTTCTGAATTTCTTCTATTTTCCTGGTTTTATCACAAGAAGCGGGGGTGGGGGGGGTGGGGGGGGCAAGGTCACACAGTATCATGGAGAGGCGGGATTTAGATTCAAGTAGGACCGCCTTGTGTAGACCCCACTCTTCCATACCTTGAGAGGCCCTACTGCTCTCTCTGATATCATGTAAGGGGACAAAGATCACCCTACTGAAGACAGGCCTGATTGCGATGGAACAATTCGTGCATGAAATTTACAAAATCACAAGCCTTATCTAAATTTCCTAGGGTCTGAAGATCATATCCACGCAGGGCTTCTCTTAAAGAAAGAATACAAATGACAAAGCCAAATTAGGTGCAAAAAGAACACTTACTTTGAAAAAGAAAAGCGACGATAGCAAATTATAAATTGATAAAGCTGAAAAATATCACAAATGTAAAATCCAAAAAAAGAGCGTGTTTTCATTAAATAACTCCCTGTGTGGTGTTTGTCACATCAAGAAGTTAAAGGTGATATTTGAATTAGAGTGTTGGTACATTTAAATAATATTTTGGGTCTTTTTAGTAAATGAAATCTGAAACTAAAACACTGATATAGCAAATTAGATACCTCTGAGATGAGATTAGAAAATAGTGTTACAACAAGTGAGACTTACAAAGTGATTGTCAGAGTTACTATATATTCTCAGTATTGTTGTAACTTTCAATGATAATTTAAAAAATGCAAAATTAGAGATTTTAGCTTTTTCCATTTCAAACTTTCAGTCATTATTTCCAAAAGAGACATTTGAAAGATTAAGAAGAGCATGGAGGTAAAAGACATGCTTGGTTTTCAAAGTCCTGAAAAGATTACTGAGTTAAATTGTGAGTGTGAAGACATAAATGAGATTATACAGAATGGTCCTCCATTTATGCTGAGGAATGATCACAACACTAATGTTGCCATAAATTTGGATTAACTTTAAGGAATTTTTTAAAATAGAGAATGTATTGCTATCCACAATGTACCATTCACAATGGTCCATTTGTGTAAATTGGATTTTCAGCAACAACTTGATGAAAAACAAAAGGCTTAACAGTGAATGAGATCAACACCTATCTCTGTCTTTGTGTGTTGTACCTTGGGATGAATGGAAGAACAGGAAAGCATACCCATAATAGTAAAATCACTCCAAAGTTTTATTTATATTGAAAGTTATTTGCTGTGTTGAATTTAAATGTTAACAAAACTATATTAGATGTTTAAGAAGACGGTCCATACCACCTCTAAAATACTTCTACTCTACATTTTTGTAACATACTTGTGATTTCCTTTTCATATAGCAATGGTTTTTAAAATAATTTTTATAAAAGGAGTAGAAAGATTTTTTTAGTTTTAGAATATCTGCTCAAAATTAGTTTTATCATTAAAAAAAAAACCCAAATAGCTGCCATTATTATCGATTGGAAGGGTGAAGAAAATTTTGGTTCTAGGTCCAGACGTTAAAAGTGGAGAATAAAAATCATAGCCATCCATCTTCCATAGGCATTACAATTATGAGTACCTCCCAAGTCAGCCAGCAGCTCAACTTTCATTTGTATCCTATTGGGACATACAAGTTTAGACAGAGCAGATGACCACCTACGTTGGAAAATGGTAGGAGATAAAGTGGGTGATTCCTCCACTGTGGGAGAGCTCTGTCCATGCAAGTTGATGGAAGTTGATGGAAGTCAGGAATCCACTGGCTATCAATGGAGAGCAGAGCATCTTGCTTTTGTTTCAGAGAGCCATTTCTCAAAGTTTCTCTGTTCCTCTAACGGCATTGCTCTTTGTGGTTTTAGTGTCTGTTAATCTGTAATGTAAAAGAAATGCTCTTGTGCATTATTGATGTAAATTTAACTTATTAAATGACGTTGAATTTTATCAATGAAAAAATTAGGTATTATTAATTGTTGGATAAATAAAACAAGCAATTTCACATACAGATTTACTCCCTGTGTGTCCATTCTACTACAGGAGTGTGCTCTGCAAACACAGGTCTTCTGATAGATTCTATGTAACATGATCAAATTCCAGTCAAACACGATTCTTTCAATCAAATGGGGAAAAGTATAAAAACATTTATAATCAAATTATTGAGTATATTTCTGAATTGGAAGAGTTATTTCATCTAGGATTGATGCTAGCTCAATACTCTGCTTACAAATTTTCACTGTGATGACTGAAAGAATTTTTCCCAAACTACCTTCCAGCTAGCTCTACTGCAGCCTTGTTTCTTCCAAGTCATTTTGGAGTGTATGGCCTAGGGCCCATTCTGAGCTCTGCATCAGGAAGCTGGGTGATTGCACACAGTGAACAAAGGAGTACTCCTAGAAGCTATTCTCACTCTAGGATGTAGTAAAAACAGACCCACTTATAACACGACTGTGAACCCATAAAATACATATCACTAAACCCAAACCAAATACCAGTATCCTTTACTCAACTTCCCCTTAGCCATATCTCAAAAACATAACTACTCCAGTGTCACCGGATATAAGGAGAAATTTGAAGAAGGGAACTGGGAGAGAGAGAAAAAGCAATCCTAATCAATTTGCTTAAAATATATGACTTCAGTAAATTTATAAAAGGATATGACCACATGAGCACATTACTAGGGCCCTTCCAAAGTCCTTGACAAACCTCTGAACTATAAGGGTTAATTGGCTTCATGGTACATTATGACTGTAATAAATTTTTGATTCATCAGATTGGCAGTTCTTCCTTAAATTATGTAAAAATGTTCCTTCTTATGTTTTGATTAGTAACTGTCACCTTAGTAACTAGTCACACTGACAAGCCTAAGGAGATTCTGTTGTATGGCCAAAATGGTGAATCATGCCTACGTATGTCACTGTAATGGTATTAAGCTTCCGTTAGCTTACTTGGCACTAAAGTTGTATTTTGAACTAGTCACATAGATTTCCATCTCTTTTTCTGAATCTCCAACTCAAACCAATTTCCTGTCTGCTATATTAAAATTTGGACGTTAAGTTTTATTTCATCAAATGTGTAAGCCAAGTCTATTTGATTTCCTCTTTTGTAGCTCCTTAAATCAAAGTTCTTGCAGGACATATTTGATTTATCTTTAGCCTAACCATGCCTGATTATTTTTTATTCTCTGGAAGCATCTGTGATGGAAATGCTTAGGGAAAGGGATTTAAAAGGGAGATTCTGAAATCTTTGGGGAATTCCATAAGAAGACAGAGCTTTGTAGCATGTCACTTAATGACATCGACCAGGAATTTGTGAGTCATGTGTCAGGCATACCGAGGTCAGAGTAGGGCCAATAGAAGGAAACTAGCCTCGGACACAGGAACTCCTGGCTGCTGAGCCAGAATGACTGTGAGAGACTAACTCTATTAAGCAGATTTTTCTTGAATGTTCTCTATTCGTGAGGTGCTTGGGATTCGGGTGCAATTTCTATTTTTAAGGGGTAAAACTCAAGAAGTCACTTTGGGATAAATACAGTTGGCTACTGGAGAGTTCCCAGGCTGGAGAGAGCAGATCTTGTTATCTTAACCTATGTGAGGAGGTGGAGGTTGAATTAATGAACTCACAGGAAGTAATCCAAGCAGTGACATTACCTTGATTGAATTATAAAGATTATATTATGCAAAGAAGGGGAAGTATATTCCACATAGAGAGAATCAAGATGAGCAAAGACTCATAGGTAGGACAATTTGATAGACTAAAGCTGAGGGTGGGTGGAGAGACAGATAAATTCAGAGAAGAATCCAAAGAGGTCAGGAGGGTCAAGTAGAGAAAAACTTTTATCAGGATCAGGATTACGAACTTTATCCTAAAGAGAATGGCACATGCATAGACACTGAAGGTTAAAGCTAGGGAAAGGCATGGCTAGATTTGCACTGTAGAAAATTCATTTGATAGAAGTGATCGAACAGTGGAGGAGAAAGCTTTGATGTTAGACCAACTAAGAAATTTCCATGGTGATCAGGACAGAGGAAGGCGGACTTGGCTTAGCACATGGAACCAGATACGGGGAAGAACTTCACTGAAAAATTGAAAACAAAAAATAAAGACTAGGTAAAAGTACATGTTGACAGAACCTCTCAGACACAAGTAGAAGTGACTTGATACTTCATAAAGTGTCAATCATAAAGGAGAACTACTGAATGATAACAATCTCAGACAACACAGTAGAAGGTAAAATAAACAGGACACAAAATTGTATGTATGGTAGCATTCCAATTTTGTAGCATAAAACAACACACAAGATGGAAAGGAAATACATCAAAACCTTAATAGCCATAATCTCTGGATGGTAAGATGACATAATTTTTTTCTTTTTTTATACTTTATACTCTTTGTAAGGAACTGTAAGAAAAGTTAAGAAGAAAAGAAGGATGGAAGGAAAGGAAAACTGGGATAAAGGAAAGATGAAATAAAGGATAGATTTGAGAAATGTTAAGGAATCATGTTCAAAAAGAATGGGAACCAGGAATCCTTCCTCAAAGAGAGGTGGAGTCATGATTCCCCCAGAAACACTTGGGAGTACAGGAGAGGGTGTCAGGTTTGTTATATTGTAGTGGGGGTGGGGTAGACATGAATTGAGGACAGAGGTAGGAAAGTAGGTGAACTGTGTCCTTTTGATGGGCCTACTCTTGATTTGGCTGCTGACATGACAGAGGGGAAATGTGCAGGATAGGAACGCAGCAGGCTTGGAGTCCTGTCCATGTACTCCTATGAGCCCTCTGCTTGTGCTGTAATACTCCATTTGCTGCATTTTTACTTGTCTGTGCATAGTCTCACTGGACTGCAAGATCTACTAAATTATTGTGAGAAAATAAATTCCTATTGTTCAAGTCACCAAGTCTCTGGTATTTTATTATGATAGTCTTAGGAAATTAACATTCTTACCAATTGTTACCCTCTTGGAGCATAAACTAATATTTTTATGTTCTATTTCTTGGGGGGAAGTTCCTTTTTCTGTTCTTTTTGCATGTGGAAATAGGAATACAGACTGATACAACTCATTGAAAAGAACACAGCATGGAGCCAGGCAATGTGGTGCAAACTGTAGTCCCTGTGACTCTCAGAAGACTGAAGCAGGAGGAACACAGGTTTAAAGCCAGGCTCAGCAATTTAGTGGGGTCCTAAGAAACTTAAGGAGATTCTGTCTCAAAATAAAAAAATAAAAATAAAAAGGTCTGGGAGTGTAGCTCAGTGGAGCATCCCTGGGTTCAATTCCCAGTACAAAAATAAATAAATAAATAAATAAATAAATAAATAAATAAATAAATAAATAATCATCCTGTGGTTATTTATAAATGATTTATAAATAATATCACTGCCCCAAACAAATCATAAAGAAACATCAGACAAATTCAGATTGAAGATTTGTTCCAGAATAAAGGAGACTAAAGAGACATGACAAATAAATTCCATATGTGATCCTGAATTGAATTGTGGAATAGCTCATCCCCTATCTTTATCTGTCTATCTATCATCCATCTATCTATCTATCTATCTACCTACCTACCTACCTACCTACCAGGCCATTCATCCATTCAGGTTTCCATCCATCCATATAAGGGATATTGATGGGAGAGTTGTCACAATTTGAATAAGGTCTGTAGATAAATTAATACTATTATACCACCATTAATTCACAAGTTTTGATAATCACACTTGGATTTTATAAGAGAATTTTCTTGTTCTTAGGAAATGCTTGGAAATCTGGGTGAAAGTATTCTGGAATTTTTGTCCTCTTCTTAAACTTCTATAATTTCAAAGTTATTTCAAAACATAAATATTATTAAAATTAAAGATATAAACTATAAAAACAATCAAACTGAGAGGTATGTACATTGAACAAATTGATTAATATGATACTAAATCAGGTTAAACTTTAAGCTTGTGAAAAATAGTTAAAAGACCATGGAGTATGTTTGGGGTACAGGTATGTCAGGGTATGTTTGGGTACAGGTGCAAAGTGCAGGGTGCATATTGTATTTTGAATAATTTCCAGAAACGAAGTGCAAGGATGAAGTTCCACACACATTTAGTGTTGCAATCATGTAAAGTCTCAGGAGCACTCCAACCTGCACAGTTCCCACAGAAAATCAAGCAGCAGACCTGTGTCTAGGGGCCGTGGGAAAATTGGCAAAGAAAGGATCCAGCCTAAGGTGACTTCCCAGATAGCTCCTGCTCTACTGCTCTCTTGGTAGTTTCACACGGTGTGAGGCAGAACAACATTCCAATCAGTAAGTTTTCTTTTGCTAACAATGATTTGCAAAAAGTAAGGCTATCCAAAATGCTTGGAGATTTGCCTATTTAAAAAAAAAATCTCTATTTGTATTCATTTAATGTTGGCAGGACTGCAAAATGCAAAATGACTTCTGTGGGTCCTGGACACTTTTACCTTTGTGGGACCCTTCTACCGTAATACTTCAGCGTGGTTTTCTCTGTTTTAGACAAAATTTAGGAGTTTTTATGGACCCTGAAAGTTTTTCTTTTTTCTGTTGTGAGACAAAATCAAGCTCTCTTTGATTCAAAATCTTCCTTTTTTTCCTTCTGATTTTAAAATAAATTAAAACATGTTTGCCACACACACCTGTAATCCCAGCAACTCAGGAGACTGAGTTATTCAAAACAGTTAGTAAGAAAGACAATTAACATCAAGGGCTGGCCCAAAGTTAGGTCTGCTATTTGTAGTCACTTGTTTCTTAAAATTAAGACATTTCCCAGGATCCTCAAAATCATCATATCTGAGTCTAAAGAATATCTAGAATTGTGCCCTTTGGTAAAATTCATCTCTAATCCCTTACTGTTTTCACTACTACTCTTGTGCCAAGTATGGGTATAGTCTTGTATTCAACACCAGAGCACACATTCTTCATACCTTTTCATGCCAAATTTCATCAAAGAACTAAGAATAATTCAGAGTAGATCAGACTGTAAACATCAAGATGTCATGTAAATGCTATCAAAAGTGTCCAGTTATTTTGCTCCTGCAAGTGTAGTATAGGTGCCGAGTATACAGCTGTAAAACAACATCTAGATAAAATCTCTGTGAAATTTAACATGGTACTAGCATCCATCTAGCTATTGTGGTCTCCTTGTTTCTGAATTTTGGAGCAAACATTCCATTTATTTGATATAAGCAGATTTTTGAAATATACTCTGTGGAGCTGGCTAGTCTCACATTCTGTGAGTTAAAGCAATTAGAGAAGCAGGAGAAAGTTTTTAAAGTGATAACTAAATCAAATTGAGAATTACTTCCAGTGAGGCACATCTAGGTTCATGTTGGCTGGCTCTAGCAATCTGACTCCAGGTGCCCTGGCAATTCCCTTCACTGCGATACCTGGATCCACTGGCCTTTGGCAATGTGAGTACCCGAGGCGCTGAGAAAATTGTGAAGAAATCCTTTTGAGATCTCTTCAGTTTATCCTTGCATCAAAGGACCATGCTTTAATGGCAAAGGGAAATCTTAAACCAGATAAATTATCAATTGCAACAGTCTCTTTCTCTTTTTAGTGTGAAGCTCATTCATGAAGAGAATTCTGCCTGGACCTGAAGGCAGAAGGTTGCCAGATAGTTCTGAGGGGGTGAGTTAATTTTCCTCAATTGAAATTCTTCGTAAGGGAATTAATAGAGAAGATTAAGAAAAGTAAGCTCAACAATTTTACATGTGGGATCTCTATACCTTTTTTTTAAATAGAAAAAATAGCAGTAGCAATTTTGCTTTTTAAATAACTGGAAAAGTATGTAGGGCAAAGCAGTAAACCTCAAAGAGTAATAATTTCTCAATAAAAGCATAATAAAAATTTCTTTATATTTTCTTTTTTTTATTGTAAACAAATGGGATACATGTTGTTTCTCTGTTTGTACATGGAGTAAAGGCGTACCATTTCTGTAATCATAAATTTACATAGGGTAATGTTGTTTGATTCATTGATTCATTCTGTTATTTTTTCCCTTTCCCCACCCCTCCCACCCCTCTTTTCCCTCTACACAGTCCTTCCTTCCTCCATTCTTGCCCACCTCCCTAACCCTAACTCTAACCCTAGCACTAACCCCTCCCACCCCCCATTATGTGTCATCATCCATTTATCAGCGAGATCATTCGTCCTTTGGTTTTTTGAGATTGGCTTATCTCACTTAACATGATATTCTCCAATTTCATCCATTTGCCTCAAATGCCATAATTTTATCATTCTTTATGGCTGAGTAATATTCCATTATATATATATATATATATATATATATATATATATATATCACAGTTTCTTTATCCATTCATCAATCGAAGGGCATCTAGGTTGGTTCCACAGTTTGGCTATTGTAAATTGAGCAACTATGAACATTGATGTGGCCATATCTCTGTAGTATGCTGATTTTAAGTCCTTTGGATATAGGCCAAGGATTGGGGTAGCTGGGTCAAATGGTGGTTCCATTCCAAGTTTTCTAAGGAATCTCCACACTGCTTTCCAGAGTGGCTGCACTAATTTGCAGCCCCACCAGCAATGTATGAGTGTACCTTATTCCCCACATCCTCACCAACACCTGTTGCTGCTTGTATTTTTGATAATTGCCATTCTAATTGGGGTGAGATGGAATCTTAGGGTAGTTTTGATTTGCATTTCTCTTATTACTAGAGATGTGGAACATTTTTTCATATGTTTATTGATTGCTTATAGATCTTCTTCTGTGAAGTGTCTGTTCATATCCTTAGCCCATTTGTCGATTGGGTTATTTGTATTCTTGGTGTAGAGTTTTTTGAGTTCTTTATAGATTCTGGAGATTAGCGCTCTATCTGAAGTATGATTGGCAAAGATTTTCTCCCACTCTGTAGGCTCTTTCTTCGCATTGCTGATAGTTTCCTTTGCTGAGAAAAAGCTTTTTAGTTTGAATCTATCCCAGTTATTGATTCTTGCTTTTATTTCTTGTGCTATGGGAGTCCTGTTGAGGAAGTCTGGTCCTAAGTCGACATGTTGAAGATCTGTACCTACTTTTTCTTCTATGATCTGCAGGGTCTCTGGTCTGATTCTGAGGTCCTTAATCCATTTTGTTTAGTTTTGTGCACGGTGAGAGATATGGGTTTACTTTCATTGTGTTGCATATGGATTTCCAATTTTCCCAGCACCATTTGTTGAAGAGGCTATCTTTTCTCCATTTCTTTATATATTTTTAATTCACAATTTTTTTTTGTTTTTAATTGTTTTTAGGGATAAGGAAAAGTGGATAATTTAAAAATTATGAGGGTATTTCTTCCAATGTTCCCCCAAATTTCTTAGTGAATATGCTAAGAAAATTTCAAGTAAACAAAATTCAGAGTTGTAGCCTCTGCTATTGTCCCCACCCATTTCGCCCCATCTGTACCTCTTCAGCACTCACTGGTTCTTCTTCCAAGGACTTTCTCTAGCCACCAGAGTCCACTATACAACCAGGGCCACTGGATAAAAATTCTGGGAAATTAATTTCCTCAAAAGCAGGCTTTAACGAATTACCCACTGGAATAGTGTTAAATGTCCCAGCTCCCTTCCTCAGATGGGACAATGCTGAGACATGTACATCTCCAGGGAAGCTCTGATTAACCCCCAGTAGTCCCTGGCCTGATGTTTCATACTTTAATGATTGCCTTCTCTTTCCATCACCATAATACCTGTCAAGCTTTCCAAAATTGCTTCCAAAATAGACAGCTTCTACTGTATTCCATAACTGGTGGCTTTTAGGAGGCACCAAACCAAGAAAACAGCTTTGACTGCTTTGTGGAGCTGGAAACCAACCTTGAGTTTCTCCTACATTTCTGAACTGAGATGGAAATGTGGCACTTCTGTCACAGAGGAGTATTGAAAGGACATGTAAAAGTGTTTCTGAATTTTTTTTAAATAGTCGTTTTAAAATATTAGTTTCAAATGCAATTAATTAAAAAATTTATAGCCGACAGATATAGACTGCTGATATAGATAAAGTAGAAAGAAAAAATTAAGAAGATATTTTAATAACCCAGTGGAACATTTATATTTATTTTAGACACTTAATGATGTTATATTAGAGAACTTTCAGTGCTGCTCCTGTCTTTTCTCTGCTGGTACTTTGTTTACTCTTCCTTTTGTTTTTACTCATTTAAGACTTGAACTGTTAGACGCTGTGCTAGAGCAGCATCCCTATAATAGCTTCGTTGGATTTGAAAAACAAAATAGTAAAGACTACCAACAATGCATTCAGTGTCACTATTGGTCAAAATTATTTCAAATGTATCATAGATTATTCTTATTTTATGTAAGTGAATGTTTTATCAAAACCAAATTTTATTTATTCTACTCAATAAAATTTCTTCCAAAGAGAAATTCTTTCTTCCCTACCATTTTGGAAGTTTGGAAATAAACATGTTTGTTCTATGTGCTCTCTTGCTCACTCTTTTCTCCCTTCCTTCTTTCTCCTGGTAAATACAATTTTTTTTTTTTTTTTTTTTGGTAATCACTTCTTAGGCTATCAATCACATTTTGACTTATGAAATTTAAAATTATCTATGGATTTTTATAAACTTTATGTAAAAAATACAGAACTTCTACCAGAATGAATTTATATACTTGAGTCTCTGAGTGGTCAAATGTTTTCTCAAGTCCTTGTCATCAAGTATTAAAAATAAAGTGCTTCATAGATAAGGATTTTGTTCTTAAGGCTGACTTCATACCAGGTCAACCAATGACTGTGCTCAGCAGGAGTTAGCTCTCTTAGGCTCTCAATGAAAAGGGTAAAGAGATGCAAATGAGAATGAGTTTATGAGCCAGATATAAGGAAACAAAATTTACACATGAGGTCAAGAAAATCCTCTGACTATAAGATCCCTAGGGCAAATTTACTGGCTTTTTTTGTGCATTTAATTTGTGTCTCATAGTTTACTAATTCTCCATAATAAGGCCATAAAGCAGATTGTATTCTCATTACTTACCATTGAACAAATTGAGACTCAAAGAGGTTCAGCAACTTGTTATCTGAGTAGTAGTTGAATAGTAAAGCCATGCAGAAGCTCAAAGGAAAAGTAAGTATTGAGTATACTCGGGATGTTTAGTTCTAAACACCATGCTGTTATCCTGCTACCTTCAGGACACCTGGACTGAATTGTACAGATTGCAAGTTGGTATGATGTAGACATCTGAGGTTTAGACTAGGAAGGATATTGGTTGTGCTGGAGATTCTGACTACCTTAGATCCATGGCACTTGAAGAATTGGTTGTCTGCATTGCTGCGACCTGCTGCTATTTATTTTAAGACGGCTTAAGATTATATTTATGGCTAACCAGTGTTTAAAACTACAGCCATGTGGTAACTTCTACTGACAAATGGGCTTCAAACAGATCACGTCTTCTTTAGATCTGACTCCTCTTCATTTTGATTATATATTTTCCCTAAAGCTTGGGGCAGATTCTTGACCTTGGGAAAGAGTATCATTATACACTTTCTCTCAGATAAGATACTGTCCTATGTGGATTGGATGGAAAAGATGAAGAGGATGGAAAGAAGTATAGTTTTCTCCATAAATGCTTTTCATATCCTAAAGATAAATTAACATTTCCATAGATTGTAAGAGTGGATACTGTCATGCTTTAAGGAAATATTGACACCCGTCTTACAATCAGGATCAGGTCTTTGTTCCCCCAGTGTTGAAGATTTGGTGCCTTACTGCTATTTTCTGGAGGAAGTTTCTATCAAGGGCTATTCACCTTCTCAATCCCCTTCTTCCACACCAGTCCTTCTCAAAAGCATATCTGCATTTTTGGCCTAAGCACCTCTATTAAGGGGCCTTCTTATTAGGGAGAGTGACTGAGGTTCTTCGTTCCATTTTGACTTTGACTTTTCCATTCTTAGCCTTTCCCCCTCGTTGAAACGGTAGAGCGCTCTACGAATTATTACTTATAACTAGTATATCCCCAATATCAAAAACTGACAAGAACTGTCCCTAGCACGGTGGGTTTTTGTGCTTTGTACCAAAAGAATCAGGGAGAGGAACAGCATAACAGGAAACAGGCTCTTTGTTGGAGGACTCAGCTTGATCCAGAAGGGAGACAGCAACCAAGAGTGTCAGGCCTGCTCAAAGTGCAAAGATGTGCAGCTTTTGTGGCATCTGCAGGTGGCAGAGACTCAGTGTCCTGATGTCATCACATGGAGAGGTGGGGTTTTAGGTGCACCTGTGCTCTTCATCATGCTTCTTCATATGCCCCCTGTGTCCCTCCATCTTAAGTCTCCACCTAAGGGTGTGTGTTTTATTACTCTAATAAGGTAAAGGTGGCTGTGGGTTACTTGGGTGATCATGCTATGCCCCTCACCATCTGCAGTGGCTTCTTATCATCTGGGAAAATCCCTAATATTAATTTCAGAACAGGGCAGACTGTTTCCCTGGGTCAGGCTTTATCTTGGTGATTTTGCTTTGCTCGATGCCAGCTTCTTGATATTTCTGCTGAATACATCATCTCAAAAGCGGAGCTAACTCTCAGCCTCCATCTTCTGGAATGTTATCTTATTCCTGTAGCCCAAAGACTGGTCAGCTCTTTGCTCTATCTTTCTGGCATGGCTATTAACACCATAAGACTGAGAGCTAGCTTGGTTGTGTTATTTCCCCTGAGAGATTTTTAATCCCTTAATCCTAAGGATCTGTTTTTTTATGAGGGTCACTGACTGGCTCAGAACTGTTTCAGAAAGGAAGCTTTCAGGTGAATCTCTATTATAAAAATAAGTGCACAATTTATTTAAAAATACAGCATTGAAAAACTGAAAATCAGTAATTTAAAAATATGACAAGCAATGTAATATTGATTTAAGGTGTGAAAATTGTATGATATAATTTAACATGATGAAATACCAATGAAAAAATGTCTAAAAACATTGAATAAATAAAACTCCAATGTAATTATAATGATTGACCTTGCTTTATTATATATATGTGCATATATGTTCATATATATGCAGACATGTGTATATATATATAAATGTAACACTTCTAATTAAAATTATCAGGTTGAATTTTGGTGGGAGTTTAGTTGAAAATATTTGAATAACCTGGTTCTGTGGCTCGGTGGATTGCACACTGGACTCTAAAATACTTGAAAATGTTTGACTGCTTATAAAGCAATTATGATGAATCAAAACTGGTTTCAAAGATACATCTCAAATAACATTTTGGATTTTTGAATCAAAGCTGAAATGGAAGAAAATTCCCAAGTATTTTATTTCTTGTATATTATCATTACAAAAATTTAATTTTGAAGTTATAGAAATACATATATGCTATTTTTAAATTACCTGAAATTTTAAAATTTATATATAAATGTGTTAGATACCAATGAATAATATGTATAAATTTATAAGAAATATGTAGATCATATGAAATTCATATAAATATAAACATTATTATATAATATATAATCAAAATATACAGATATTAATTAAATAAATGTATTATAAATCTATTTCTTTGGTTGATGCTGGAAAGTTTTTGCTACAGGCAGTGAAGGTAAAATGGAAAATTTGTCAAAGTGTGGTCACTAAATTAGTTAGGAAAAGATGGAAGTTAAATGTTTTGTAGAAACAATTGGATTGAGAATGTTAAATGAACACTTTATACCTATTTTTGATATTAACAATATGAATTTAGGAGAAGGGGGAGAAAGGCAACATTAGAAGCATATTAGACAGACAAAACAGTACTAGACCATAAAGTCATCTCTTAGGCCCTGGTCCTGGTGGGAGGCACTGAAATGAGCATAGACAACAGATTAAGGTTTTGGGATCATGAGTAGTTGGGTTCCTTTTGGGTCAAGCCAGTCTTGTACCCATATAGACTAAAGGCCCATTGAAATGCACTGAATTACTGTCATCATCATGAGTAAAGTTATACAGCCATCTTAGAAGCCACGTTAGTGTTTTTGATAAAAGAAAAACTGTCAGTCAGTGTGGTATATAGAGTCCAAATGTTTTAAATGTGAAGAAGGCACCTGGTATTGAACAATGCAAAATAGATACAGAAGGTCTCTAGTTCAGTGCCATTCAATGTGGTTGGTGGAACAGCAGTATAAGGATACCTGGGACCTCATTAAAAATAGAAATTCAAGGCCTGGGTTTATAGCTCAGTTGGTAGAATGCTTGCCTCGAAAGCACAAGGCCCTGGGTTCAATCACCAACACTGAAAAAAAAAAAAAAAAAAAAAAAAATTCAAGAACCTACCCAGATCTATGGAATCTGAATCTTTGAAGGTAGGATCAAACAACCTGTATTTTAGCAAACTTCCCAAGGTTCACTGAATTTTAAAAAATCTAATTTCCTCTCTAACTAATAGGTCCATGGGCACATGTAGTAGATAAGTTAGAAGGAAAGTAAAGTTTTGCTATATTAAATCATGGATTGAAGATGAATAAATTGTAAAGCCTTTTTACATCAAACATTTGATTTTTCTATACCTCAAGTCCTGAGAGGACAACTTTGTACATAGCATGTAATATAGGCAGTGTCCCATAATTATCACGTGATTGCATAAACAAATGAAGAAGTAATGAGAATAACTTCTCTGTTGTAAGTCCCAATGTATATTATGCAAGAAATAAAATTCTTTAAGTGACTATGGGACTAAGGAACAGATGAACTGGGTTACTTTGGATCTAACAGATACAGCAGGGAAGAGGGGAATTAACCAAGACACTTTTTATTCTCTTTAAAGTCCTGGAATTAGTGTCACAGCAGGCTAGTAAGAATTAATTACCTACACAGAAGATAAGGATGAGGGGGAAAAAATGATGCCTACTCTTCTTCTCTCTTGGGCATCATTACCAAAAATGCAGGTTTTATTTAGGGGAAGCTCTGGTACCCGGGAAACAAAAGGGCAGATTGAAGGGTAATATTGCTGCTAGGTTCACAGTATATGACCCTAGTGTACATCCAAGGATGCTGAATGTGTACAAGGGAAGCAAGAGACCATGACATTGAGTAACTCAAGATAATTACAGAACCTTGGAGAATTGTTTTGTTAGAGATCCCTGATCTGAGAGCATCAATTAAAGAACAGTAGGCCTATATAATTATTATAGAATCTCATTATCAGAATGTTTTACAAATTGTCAAATTTTTCCTGAGAAAAAAGCAGGATCAACTGTGAGTCTCCATACTTCTGCTGGACAAATAGGGCTGAGAATGTTTAGCTGCCATGTCCCCTCCCCCACAATGAGTTGTCCACCTTGCTGAGAAGCCAGTTGTATTGGTCAGGGTTCTCCAGAGGAGCAGACCCAACAGAATGTATAGATAATTATAAGGATTTATTGCATTGTCTTACACATTAAGAGACTAGATAGTCCCATAATAAACATCTTCAGACTGGAGAGTTGGGGAAACCAGTAGCTGCTCAGTCCAAGAAACTGGAAGTCTCAAAGTAAGAGGGACCAAGGATGAGGCCCCAGTCCAAGGATGGCAACCTGGAAATCCTCTAGAGATTTGCTGGTGTGAGTCTGTTTTCAAAGACTGAAAAATCTGGAGTATATCTTTTGTGGGAGCAACAGAAGAATTAAGCATGCATTCCCAGGTAAGCTTTCCCCTCTTCATCTTTTTGTTCCATGTGGGGCCCCAGCCTATTAGACAGTGCTGCCCACAATCAGGGCAGATCTTCCCCTCAGTTCCCTCACCCACATGCCAATTATCTATGGAAACACCCTCACAAATACACCTAAAATTGTGTTCTACCAATTTTCTAGGCATCTATTAATCCAGCCAAGTTGACAACTAATTCCTATTTACTTTATTGAGGTCTAAAAAAACCTAAACCCTTAAGAGAAAAAGAGTATGATTATTACAAATCCTCTGCATTATATTTTTCCTAACATATTTTATCATCACAATTTTTATCACAAGCCTGGCTAGTATATTGCCACAAAAGGAGAGAAAAACTTCAAAACTCTTGAACAGGGATTTAGATCAATAAGTAAAATACTGTCACAGATTGGGTCTTCAAGAAGATTGTGAAATGAATTTTGGTGTTAAAGATATCAATTGGAATTAAAACCTAGGAAAAAGAAGGGAAGACTGGGCAGAGAATAGTGAAAGCCACCCAGGGCAAATACTGTTGTCCTTAATAAAGCTGAAGTAGCTAGTCTTATCCCCTCACTGGGTAACAGGCAGACTACCCCAGGAAGGATGTGACCTTGGGCAATACAGCTCTCTGCTGCTGAACCAGCAGAATCTTCTTCAAAAGAGGATCTGGGCAGTGGAACTCCTCACTACCACAAGAAATAACACTGGAAATAACTGCAGTCGAGAGTACTGCAGTACTCCCAATGAGTTGGGAAGCTGAGACAGGATTGCAAGTTCCAGACCTACCTCAGCAATTTAGTGAAACCCTATCTCAAAATAAAAAAAATAATAATAAAGGGCTGGAACTATGGTTCAGGGGTTGAGCTCCCTGGGTTCAATCCCCAGTACCCCTCCCACATGCAATAAAGAAATACAGAAGAATACACAACAGAGAGGAAAAGTAGCAATTTTACTTTTGAAGACGTTGCCTGATATCCTCAAAGGAATAATTAAAGGATGTGTGATTCAAGGAAGATTCCAGCATTAAGTTTAATTGGATAATATCTAGGTGTTTCCAAACACAAAACTGAAAAATTCTTTTTAATATGACATAAAGGTCAAGAGTAAGATCATAGATGATATGGCTTAAATTTGTACCCCAAAGTTCAGGTATTGAAAACTTAATCCTACTTATAGGTGGAACGTGTAAGTGATAATTAGATAATAAGAAATCTGTTTTCATGAATGGATTAATGCCATTATTGAGGTAGTAGGCTCATGATGGCAGGAGAGGGATCCTTTGAGCCTTCCTCAGATCTTATTTGTTCTCTGCATGAGCTTGACCAAATTGTTTATTCTCTCTACACCTTAGTTGGTATTATGGTTTAAATAAAAGACTCCAAAGGCCACATGTTGAAATCTTGGTCACCAGACTGGGAAAGCTATTGAGAAGCAGTGGAACTTTTAAGAGGAGGGGCCTAGTGGAAAGAGGTTAGGTCTATGGGGGCAGACTATTAAAGAGGATATTCAGACTGCAGGACCTCCACCCCCATCCAGCCTGCTTCCAGGCCACCATGAAATCACCACCATGTGCTCCTATGAGGTTTTGGTTTGCCACAGGCCCAAAGCAAACAGGCCAGGAACCTATAGACTGAACATCTAAAACCATGAGCCAAAATAAATCCTTCATATTTTTCATCTTAGGTAATTTGTCACAGCAATGGAAATCTGACTAATAGTTGCTTAATATTTAAAATGGAGATATGGTGACACCTCATAGAATCAGTGTCAAATGCTGTTATAAATGTTAATGTATGTTGATGGCCTTTTGCAATGATGGCACATAGAAATAAGTCACTGTATTGTGATAAAATCAATCACCTTTTCATTTTTAAAAATCAGGCATCACCATATGCTAACCACATGTTTTGCAAAATATATTTGTTGAAGCATAACATGCTGTAGGAAGGGAAGCCAAAAGTCTAATCTTGGAGATCAGGCTCCAGGACTTTTCCAAGTCTGTCACAAGGTGGCCCCAAATCCATATTCTTCACTGCTCTGTGTTCATGGAAATGGAATCAAACAGCAAGAAGGCACTGCCACCCAAATCCATGGTGACAATGATTCAATGTGTAGGCAGTCCCCTTAATAAGCACTTGTTCACTTGACTAGAAGAGAGAAATCAATCTTTGTATGTTTGAAATGGACAAGAAAGCTGTTAAATGCATCCACATCTTTTTCTTCAACTAGTTTCAATAAACGTAGTGAATAAATCATCCCGTTGATGGTCAATGCATCAGTTAGTATACAGACCAGTAATAGGCAAAGTTGGCTGAGAAAAATCCATACATCTTTACCTTTTCCCTCTTTTAGTGTAGCAATTATTTAGTTTTTTATTTTATTTGGATACTTATAAAAGAGTTTCAAAACCCTGTTCTCTTTATCCTCTTCTACCTGAAATATAAGGGGAAAACTGTAGGTTGTAAATCATATAAGATCCTGTCAGGAAAGCCTCAGATTATAGGTCTTACAAGATCATGACTAATTCATTACTTCTTCCTCTTACCTCAAAATCCTTGAAGTCTTAAGATAGATTCTCAAACATTTTTTTTTTTCTTCAGGGAAAAATGCCTTCCAGAGTAGTAATACAAGGCTAGAAGAAACACTTGATGAGTGATTGCAACTGATAGACACTGTTTGAATAAATGGTAGAATAATTCTTGTTAATGGTTGATATTCTGCCTTAACTCAATGGTAGTGTAGTTTGGGCAAGTCACTTCAAGATAATTATATTTTCTTCATGGATGTGTGGGGTGTGCATGTGTGAGAATTGGGATAACATGAACATTGCTTGCTTAATGCTACATTTTATTATCATCACTGCTTTTACTCACAATGCAATGAAATAATGGAAATAATTAATTTAATTTTCAAGGGAAAGATCCAAATAAAGTTCTGGGGATATTTCTTGACTTATTCTGAATTGGGATTCAAATACCAGCTCTAAATGGTACAGCATCTCCCAAGTCTGCCTGGTGGGAGAGTGGTCAGAAGGGATAGCTCAGCTCACCTTGGAACAACACAGCCTGGAATTTAGTAGAATGGTCTGAGAATGTATTTTAACCCCAAATATAGAACATTAAAATTTTTGAGTGTGTTCATATACTTAAAAGTAAACAGGGGGCTAAGGATGTAGCTCAGTGAAGAGCTCATGTTCAGCATGTGAGTCTGCGTTCAATCCTCAGCACCACAAAAAAATACCAAAATAAAAAAGCACAACAGAGATGCTTGGTTTGACTGTGTATGTTCTACTACATATTTTGATTTTTAGCTCAGAGAACAGAAGCAGAAATAATATGGAATTGTTGAATTTAGTAATCTTCAAAAGTCTTTCATGCTTCTGTTTGGAAAATAGGAAGGTAAGATTAGACCATCTAATTATAGTGTAGAAAATCACAGCTCATAATCAACTGACTCACCTAGTGCTCAACATTTCCAAGTTATTGTTAATTCAAACTGTTAAAATGTTATTGCCTGGTCATGAAAGGCAAGGGTTTTTAACAGCTATGTCTTGAGACCAAGGTCTTAGAGAACATTTGTAAAACTAGAAGATCACAGGTTTACATACATTTTAGAGAAAACTATGAAGTTCTTAGTTTCCAATACAAATGTGTAGTTAAGCCATGATGACTTTCATCAAGAATGTATTTATATGCTTGAAATGTTTAAAGGTAGAGTTGAATGTCATATTCATTCCTGAGCTCTTGAAACTTACCAAAAGCTAAATTATACTCTTAAAGACTAAAAATTGGAAGACAATTAACCTAAGTGGTTATATACTTACCTTTCTGAATACATACATAGTGATTGAGATATATACATACCTACATACATAATGATTGATATATATATATGGATATGTATATATACAAGCATGGGTGTATATATGGTTGTTTTATATATATATTTATATGTGTGTGTATGTGTGTATATATGTGTGTGTATGCCCTGTTGCTTTTTTTTTTTTTCCTTCAGTATTAGGGATCACACTCAGGGGCTTGGGCATGCTAGGCAAGCAGTCTCCCACTAAGCCACCTCCCCAGCCCATCTGCATATTTTTACATATTATTTCATGTATTTTTTTTTTATACTGGGGATTGAATCCAAGTACATTTTACCATTGAGCTACATTCCCAGTCCCATTTCACTTTTTATTTTGAGACACAGTCGGAGTCTTGTGAAGTTACTTAGTGTCTCATTAAGATGCTGAAGCAGGCCTTGAACTTGGGATCCTCCTGCCTCAGCCTCCTGAGTCACTGGTCATCTAATTCTAAGAGCAATTTCATAACACAAGTACTATTTATCATCCCTATTTAAAAGGTGAGGTACCAAGAGCTTGATACGTTAATCAGTAGTTTCCAAAATGTTTGAACAGGTATTGTTTTATTATGCAATCATTGATGATGCTGAAGAAATGCTGAAGAGGTAAAGGGTGGAGCACAGTGAAAAACTCAATAAAATGCAAATGCCCACCACTGCAGCGAGAACATTGGAATGTGGTGTTCGACAGTGTTGGTGAATCCTCCGAGCTCCTCCACTATTTTGTCCCTCTGTGACTGGTCAATTTAATTATAATTCCAAATTTTGACTCTCTAGTTCTTGAGAAGCATAGCTATTTCCCTAGCAAGTTTTAGATAGTAATGCTTTGATTTCCAAAAAACTACATCAATGTTTTGATAGTCATAGATTTAACATTAACAGTGTTATCATAATTCCCACGTATTACACTTTCTGCTCAGTGTCAGCAGCTGTTGTGGTTTTAATTTAGTTGTTAATCATGATTTCATAATACCAACTTTGTGCTGACTAAATCAAGAAAACTCAATTTAGCATTATATACTAGAATTTGTCTTAAAACTGGTCAATATTTGAGATTGAGCAGGATTAACATCCAATATGCTTTCCCGTAAATTTTTACCACTTCATTTTGTTGCCAATGGGAATGTTGGAAAAGGTAGTAAATGTAAAATTTTTTTTTTCTGCTGTTTATCTCAGAGCTAGCAGATTGCAAAAATATCTTCAACTTTTATTTTGTTTACACTTGTGATACACCTGCCATTTGCCAGGTGCTAGCATGTTATATATCATTCACTATCTCCCATCTAAATTGTTCATAGAATTGCTAAGACAGCCCTTTCTTCCTTTCCCTAATCAAATATTTATTGAGAACCTACTAAGTGCTGGAGACTAAACTTTGATCTGTGGCTTTACATATGAAAGAATACAATACGGGAAACAAGGACACCAAACAATGTTAGGAATACACTCAGCAAAGTACTCAGTGTGATAGATTTCAAGGTGCATTCAAATGCAATATTCAGAACCTGTTTTCTATTTTGAAAGGATCCCACTTGCAAGTGTGTCAGATTCATTCACTAGCACATTTATAAAAACAAATGGATGACTCAGGAGGCTGAGGCAGGGGGATCTCAAATTCAAACCCAGCCTTGGGAACTTAGTAAGGCCATAAGCAACTCAGGACAACGTGTCTCTAAGTAAAATACAAAAAAAGGCTGGAGATGTGACTCACTGGTTGAGTGCCCCTGAGTTCAATCCCTGGAACCATAACAAACAAACAAACAAACAAGCAAAGAAAAAGACCAAAAAAAAAAAAAAAAAAAAAAAAAAAACCAACAAAACAAATGGAGTCCTAAAGGTACTTATGTAGGCATTATGGGTTCCTGGAATTCTGGATTATGACCCTTTGCATTAAATGGGCAAAGAAACTGAACAGGTACTTCACAGAAGAAGAAATACAAATGGCCAAAAAATTTATGAAAAAAATGTTCAATATCTCTAGCAATTAGAGAAATGCAAATCAAAACTTCACTAGAGTCCATCTCACCCAGGTCAGAATGGCAATTATCAAGATGTTGGGGAAAAGATGCTGGTGGGACTGCAAATTGGTGCAACCACTCTGAAAAGCAGTATGGAGATTCCTCAGAAAACTTGGAATGGACCCACCATTGACTCAGTTATTCCACTCCTCGGCTTATACCCAAAGAACTTAAAATCAGTATCCTACAGTAATGCAGCCACATCAATGTTTATAGCAGCTCAACTCACAATAGCCAAGCTATAAAACCAACCTAGGTACCCTTCAACAGATGAATGGATGAAGAAATTGTGGTGTGTGTATATATATATATATATATATATATATACACACACACACAATGGAATATTACTCAACTGTAAAGAAGAATGAAATTATGGCACTTGCTAGTAAATGAATGGAACTGGAGACTATCATGCTAAGTGAAATAAGCCAGTCCCAAAAAACCAAAGACTGAATGTTCTCTCTGATATATGGTTGTTAACTCATAACAAGCGAGGGTAGGGAGGGAGAGTATAGAAGTTCATTAAATAGACAAAGGGGAATAAAGGGAAGTGGGGGGATAGGAACAGGAAAGACAGTAGAATGAATTGGACAACACTTTCCTATGCTCATGCATGAATACACAAACAGTATAACTCCACATCATGTTCAACCACAAGAATGGTATTGAAATTGTAATGGGTTGCACTCTATGTATGTATAACATGTCAGAATACACTCAATGTCATGTATATCTAAAAACAAGTAAAAAAATGGGTCATATTTGCATATCTGCATATGTGGGTTCAGGAGCAAATGCTGGGCGCTTCATGCCCAACTTTCCCATGTCATCACTTACGGCTGACAATATGCACATGCTGAATTATGCAGGAATACAGACCTTTGATGAAGGCTTGAGAGCAGCTGAAGAGAACGCCTGAGGTGAGCCTAGAGTAGCTCCTTATGCTGGAAAGTAAGGAAGTGCTCAAAAACCGAGAGGGATATGTCAAAAGAGATACAGGAACCAGCTTGATGGAGAAGGGAAAGCAAAGATGAGCAAAGATGTCAAGGGATGGAGAGAGTAGTCAGGTAGATACCTGGTGAAAGAGAATTCTTGGAAGAATAAAGAGTCCTACATGGAAGCATGATTCTTGTGAGTTTAAGGAATAGTAAGGAGCTCATAATGGCTAGGGAGAGTGAGCAAGGTACAAAACTCAGTCAAAAATGATGCCAGAGAGGTAATCGGGAACCATATCACACAAGGGTTGTAACTTATTTCCAAGGGCATGGGCAATAACTGAGTGATGTGGGAGTCCACAGTGGATTCCGAACAAAGGAGAGTCCCAGTCCTATTTTGAAAGGACCCCATTGGCAAATGTGTCAAGGGTAAACAGAAGGGAGCTTAGGATACATTGAACAACTATTGCAATCCTTCAGGTGACCAAAGATGGTGGCTTCCAGTAGGAAGACGGAAGTGCCAATGGTTCCATTTTGGAGGTAGAGCCAATGACATTCCTGGCTGGATTCAATCCATTCCTGGCTGGAGTGTATGAGTAAGAGAGGGGCTAAGGGTGGCTTTGTAGTTATCCTATATAATATTCTGGGCAACAGATACATAGATGAAGACAGTGAAATTAGAGAGCTTGGTTTGGATTCAAAAGATACTGGGAAGAAAAATTAATAAAAATTGGTAATTAAATTTTTATTTTAACTTAAGACACATGTATTTATTAGCTTAGGGAATGCCTTAGAAAGCTTTCTATCTTATGTTAAAGGCAGCCTCAAAATCCTCTCCTGTGAGATAATCTTGAACCAGCTCTCTCATCTCTTTTGTTCTGAATCATCAAATTCTTGATATACTGCATGTTAATTAACTAAGAATGAGAGAGTAGAAAATAAGCTTAAACACTCATCTGTGCACATGTGTGTGTGTGTGGGGGTGGGTGTGTAGTAATATCTAAAGTTTTTCTTCTCTAGCTCCTCTAATTCCTTTCTCTCTGTTTTTAGTTAGGAACCAAACTTGACTACTTGACTGGGAAAAGTGGGGTGCATTGGTAGTGAGGAGTTTTGTTGTCTTCATACTAACCTGAGCAGGTTCTTGTAAGTGTTCTTTCAACAAAATTGCAAAGCCACCAATTGTTAAACAAATCTTCGTCTTGTCATCTTCTGCTTTCACTTCAAAGTTTTTTTTCTTTCCTCTCCTCTCTGCTCTCTGGACTGTCATCGATGGTCACCTAGAGCCTCCATCTCACCTTCCTAAAATGAATGACTTCCTATCCATCTCCAACATTCATTTTTACTTCATCTTGCTGCTGCAGACAAAATAAGTCATTGATCTGGTTCTAGTATTTTACTCTAAATTAACGAACTAAAGATTTATCAAAGAATTTAAAAAAGAATTTGCAGAACTAAATGCTACCACTAATAGGAAAATAGATGGGGTTATATTCTTACTTCAGCCGCTCCTTTTTTATTATAGTTTTTAATACATATTAACTGAACAAATCAATAGGTTTATTGATATTTCCATGCATGCTTATACTGTCATTGATCATGTCCATCCATCCTTCTTCCACCTTTTCCCCTCACTTCTCTTCCTCATTACCTTCTGCTTTTCCCTCCTCCCCCAACCCCTTCCTAGTTCCTCATAGTCCTTCTACTTTCAGGGGTATATTTGTTTTGCTTTGCTTCCACTTATGAGAGAAAAATGTGAAACTTGTCTTTCTGTGTCTGACTCATTTTGCTTAACATAATGTCTTCCAGTTTCATCCTTTCTGCTGCAACTGACAGGATTTCATCCTTCTTAATGCCTGAATAATACTCCACTGTATATGTATGCATGTACATATCTAGCTATCTGCACACACACATACACACATACCATATTTTCATCATTCATTCATCTGTTGACAGGCATGTAGGCCAATTCCATATCTTGGCAATTGTGAACAGTGCAGTAAAAAATATGGTTATGCAGGTATCCCTGTTGTATGTCAATTCTTTTTCTTAGAATATATGCTCAGAAATGGGACAGCTGGATCATATAGCAATTCTAGTCTTAGTTTTTTGAGGAACTTTGTACAGGTTTTCACAGTGGTTATAATCATTTGTATTCCCACCAACAATATATAGAGTTCCTTTTTCTCTACATTCTAACCAGCATTTGTTATTTATTTATTTATTTATTTAAATAAGAACCATTCTAACTGGGATGAAGTGAAATCTTATTGTAGTTTTGATTTGCATTTCCTTGATGGTAAAGATATTGAGCATTTTTTTCCCCACATCCTGATTGGTCATTTGTATTTCTTCTTTTGAAAGACATTTTGCTCAATTTTTTTTTTTTTTAATTGGATGGCTCATTTTTTTGTGTTGTTCTTTTTTTAGTTCCTTATATATTTTAGACATTAACCCTTTCTCAGATGAATAGTTGGCAGAGTTTTCTCCCATTCTATAGGTTGTCTCTTCACTCCGTTTATTGTTGCCTTTTCAGTGCAGATAGTTTTTAAACTTTATGTAGCCTGAATTATCAATTTTAGCTTCCATGCCACATGCATGCTTTGCTCCCATACCCGCTTCCTCTCTCACACCTGCAGTTTCGTACATGACTTCAGTGCAGGAAGTTTATTGTGCTCTAACAGTATACCAGTAAATGTCCTTCCATGTTTCCTTGGAATGTTCTGTGGATTTATACATTGTTTTATTGGAAGAAATACACCCTGTAAAATTTGAAAGCAACATAATATTGATAATATTGGCTTGACCAGGATGGGGTTCAGAAAGAGATGTAAAAAGCTAAGGTGCCCTTCAGTATTTTGAGAAATGATTTTCTTTCCCTCACTTAGAAATGTATTAATCTCTTTGTGCCAGAATTCAGTTATTAACTGGAAATACAAAATATCATTTTTTTTATAGTTCAGCATATTTTTAATCACCTCAAAATATAGCCACTAAGAAATGTACTTTAGATTTCAAACACAAGAAAGTGCAATGGAATTAGGCCCATCCCTGATTATTGAAAATGCTCTTAGTGCTATTGACGCTGCTCCTTTATTCTGGGATACAGAGGAGCGCCTTGCAGCTCCATTACAGATTGAGAAACCACCTAGGGAGGGTCAGAGGTTTCCCAACACATTGAGCATGATCATAAAAAGGAATCAAGGGTCTCTGACTCACTGTCTGGTGTTTCTAAAGGCAGACCACACTTCGATGTTTAAATTCATAGCCAAATACCTCCAAACCCCACTAACCACAGGGACTGTGAAGGGATCAGGCCACTTGGAGTAAAAAAAAGAAGTGTACCCTCCCTCTTGAGCAAGTGTTAAGTGTATTCCAGAATTATGATGGTGTCTTAACTTTGTTTACTGTAACACAAAGCTAAGGACAGTGAGGGGGTGAGCTTTGGGAGGCCGTACTCTCAACATCTGGTAACTAAATGAAAAGCAGCAGTGGGAGATAATTGGCTATTCCAAGGAAAAGATAACATGAAACCAAAGAAATGCAAACAAAACATTTTAAATGGTGATTGAAAGATGGAAAAATAAATGTTTATATCATCTGTAGTACACTCAGGGGGGGGGAAATGTTTCTGTTAGCAGAAGACCTTGTGCCTCTTTGTGTTTTCAAGAGCCACTGTAATTTTCACTCTTCTAAAATCAGAATCTGAGACAGGATTTGGATATTTGACTGATGAGAGGATCCAAGACACCCACCTGAGGGACAGGAGAAGTGAAATGGAGAGGAATGGAGTCCATTTTGCTTTGTTTCCCTGAGTTGCCCCTGTGAGTAACAGAGTCTCTACTTCCCTGGGACTCTCAGGCAGCACACAGAACACTAGAGTTGTCTTGCAGGCCTGGAGTCTGCAGTCTGTATCCACCCTTCCCTTCGCCCTGTGGTTTGAGACTGCCCTCAGCAGATTACCTCTCACCACTTCTTGTCCATCCTCTTGCACACAAGTCAAGCTGTCCCCCATGCTTTGAAGAGCCTCCGAGGCAGAAAGCAGAAAGACACGTGCTTTTGAGGTGGGTGGCTACCAGAACAAGGTGAATCTGAGGCTGTGTGGAGCAGGGATCTCCCCTACAGTTGTGCCTGAAGTCAGAGATAAGTTTGGAGTATGTGAGGTGAAGACTAATAAGTAGATGTCACAGTCTGGCCTTTGCACTACTGAGGTTCACTGAAGGGCGGTCTTGAGATTTCTTGGTTATTGAATCTTAGTGAAGCAAGTTACTGTCACCACTTCTACAGCTGGTCCCTAAATCATCATCCCAATTCGTCCTCTCTCTTCTTCACATCCATTCTAGATCTTCATTATCTTTGGTTAGAAACTGAGCTGACTTACTTTTTTACCTGACAGGATTACCTAGGCTTTCAGTTCTGAAGGGTTGAGCCACAGCTGGTGAAATTGCTCATGTGCCATTTTCTTATACATGAAAACACTGTGAGTCCCATAAGAGTCAGTCATCCAATTCCTCATGAATTGACTTATGGTCAATTATATCACCTAATATAGTAAGTCCTTTATGTATCTGCTGGTTCATGAACAAGAGGAACGCAGTCACCAGGTGGCACTTGTTGCTTTAGATTCAGTGGAATAATTTCCGTGCTTCCTGGCACGAGTGTTCTTCTCTTTGGAACCAGAACCTTTGCATTACCAGTGCTGACATTGTGGGTTTTGGAAGCACATCTGCAGGTGGATCACTGGACATGTGGTCAGAGAGGTCAGTACTTTTTATTTGTCTTGTTTCCCAGACCCATTTGTATATTCTGGCACCATATAGTGGCCATTGCTTGAATGCAGATACCACGTCCTAAAGGACAGTGTCTAAACCTTGGAATGTCACACCTGAGCAGGTGCAGTTTGGCTGGAAAGTAATGCTAGTACTTGCCAAAACCTGTCTACAGAGGAGAATTACATGATTTGGGACAGAGAAAACTGGTGGAAGTCTACCTCATTTTGTTATCTCTCTAAAACCTCCCAATACTCTCTTTCCTTCAATCAAAAAGTTTAAAAATCAAAAACTTTAGTCCTGGCTCATTTAGCTTTCTTTTCGATTCTTTTATCCATTCCTTCTTTTAACTTTTGACTTCAGTTGACTTTTCTTGGATGCACCTTCTAGTAAAAGTATTTTCCTATATTTTTAAATGAAATTTAATGTAGGTTTTTGGCTCCTTCAAAGCCTCTCTACACTCCCTCCTTCAGCCAGCAAAATAAATACTCTAACTCCATCCAAAGATGGAGAAGGAAGCAAGAAACATGGAGACTATTCATTAATATACTTGTTCTTATCATGCCTTTTACACTGAAAAAACTCAAGTATATAGTGAATTCTTCTATATTTCTAATTCCTCTCTTCCTGAGGAGAGTGCTGAGCCCTCCTGGGAGTATCTAAAGGAGCAACCCCTAGGCTGGCTGTGATCCTTTCTGAATGTTCTGTGTTGCTTTTTTCCCACACTACCTTTGCAGTTAGGTCTAGCTTCTGCTTCCAGGCCAATATTTAATAACTCTTGATAATGCTTTTTTAAAAAAATGATTATATACTTATTAAAAGATCAAATTTCAACAATCACTTATTGAGTTAAGTCTTTATTATTGCATAGCCTTGGAATGTTTTGCTTCCCTTTCAATATAATCTGTAAAATATTACACAATACTTGTTATTGTGGAAAACAGTGATGTGATTTTACAATTCCCCATTTATCTAGCCCGCACTCTCTTCCCAAGCTCTGCTGTGAGAATTCTCAGTATCATGTACACATAGAAACAAGCTAGACAGAAACCTTAATTTCTACTGGAGTACAAGTTGGAAACATTCTCTTTTCACATGGTCACATTCTTTCCCTAGGTTGCTATTATTAAACAGCTTCTTTGATCAATATTTAGGGTTGTTACCTTTTAATCCTTTCATGCCCAACTCTATGGGTTACACTCTTACACATTGCATGTATTTTTATTTCCTAGAAATTGCATCACTTTACTGATATCAGAAAAAATATATAGTTATCCTTTGACAGTGATTCTTACCTTGTAAAAATTCACATGAGATTGACTTAATAATGATTGTTCTGCAACATCACATTTCTCTTCTAAACAAGTACTTGAATTTCAGGTATAATGTGACTTCATTACAAAGAACAAAGTGGGAAAAGTCACAGGAAAGGAGGAAAGTAGAGTGAGAATGGAGGGCTCTGCGACCCACTCTCTGCACCCAGATGTTTTCCTCCTTCGTTAGGCAGCTGGAATATGGGAAAGGACTCTGTAAACAAGATCCAGAGAATGGGCCTGAAATGAATGTGCGCCTCAAAGAAACAGCTAGCTATTTTGAATGTTTTTTTCTTAGTTATTATTCTCTTTCATTAGGGCATTCGCAAATTTTTCACTTTGAAGAAGCCAAAGTTCATTATCCTAATCTCTTTCAATATTTTAAAATTTAAAAACTTCTACAGTAGCAAGATCCAAAGTATTGCATAGTGTAGTAGTTATACAGGCCACTTCGGTTGTTCAATGTGATTGTTTCTCATCGCTAAATTCAAAATAGTGGCTACGTGCAGAATCCAATCAGGCAGGGTCCTCCAGGGCTTCAGTTGTAGTGCTAATAGTTTACTTTTTAAAGAAGATGGTGGACATGCAGATATTTATTAGATTATTTTTATACTATTTTAATTTCTGAAAATTTTTTAATAGATTTACTACTTGATTAATAAAGGATTATGATTATTTACCTCTTAATACTGAGGTTGTCTTATTTGCTCTCTATCCACTTATAAATTAATTAGTAAAACAATACAATAGTTCTGATGGGGTTTCTATGCAAGTTCTCTTATCCATTTACTTAGCAGAAAGGTCATGAAAAAGTAGGACTATTATGGAAGATTTTTTATTTCTAAGTTTTTGTCCTGGGGATTGAACCCAGGGACACTTTACTGCTAAGCTAAATCTCCGGTTCTTTTTATTTTTTATTTTCAGACATGGTTTCCCTAAGTAGCTGATGCTGGCCTCAAACTTGTGATCCTCTTACCTCAGCCTTTCAAGCTGCTGAGGTTACAGTTGTGCACCATGACATCCAACTATGGAAAGATTTAATATAAATACACACACACACACACACACATGCATTTATACACACACACACATATATGTGTATATATATATATATATATATTTACCAATATTTGCCTTGCCCCAGGGTCTAATGTGATTTGGCTCCACAGGGCATTGCAAGAATTTAGAGCCCAAACAAAATACTTGAAAGAAGTCAAGTTAGAAAACGGAGCTTTTTCTAGAATAGTAGTTCTCAATAGAGGTGATTTTGCCCCTACCCCCACCATCATGGAACATTTGGCAAAGTCCAGAGACATTGTTTATTATCATGAGTGGGAGAGAGCATGCTACAAGTACCTATTGTGTAGAGGCCAAGAACTCTGCTAAATATCCTACAACATAAAGGAAGTCCCCATTCCCTCCCCAACTAAACATAGCATCTGCCCAAGATGTCAGTAGTGCTGAGTTTGAGAAATACTGTTGTGAGACAGGAAGTTTTTCTGGACTGGGTGTGATGTGAATTGAAAGGGAGGATCATGACAGGATAAATATTGGTATATTCCAGATAAAGTGACCCTATGCCTTCTCTCTGAAGAAGTGGGGAAACTTGAGCAACAGCTGTGGGATGTGGTAAAATAATTACTAGAGAAATCTGTGCAGAGACCTCAGATGGCCTCTCTGACTATGGTTAGTCCCAGCAATACATGGAAGAAACACAATGATCCTGTTGCAGGAGTGTGCAGAGAGCTACTCTACCTCAGGAGTCCAGGTGTACAGAAAATGTATACCTAGCTATATAGGTCAAGTACAGATGACATCCAGAGGAACATCTCCACAGTTTCAGACTTGTAAGAATTTTAAAAAATGGAATTGTGCCATTTTCAGGAAATTGGATGGAACTTCATACACTTATGTTAAGCAAAATAAGTCAAACTCAGAAAGTCAAGAATTATATCTTTTCTCTCATCTGAGGAAGTTAGAGAGGAAAAAGGAAAAGAAAGGTGTGTGTGTTGGGGGGGGGGGGTCTTATGAAAATCAAAGGGAGATTAGTAGAGAAAAGGAACCAGAAGGTGGAAGGCCGGGAGGATGAGGAGGTGCTGGAGAGTGATATTGGCCAAATTATTTTGTTACACTGTGTGCATGTACAAATATGTAACAACAACTCCCATCATTATGTTCAGCTATAATGCACCAATAAAAATGTGGAAAGAGGAAGTAAATACATTTTCTTGAATTAAAAAATAATCATCAGAAAAGGAAAGAAGCAAATCTCAAGAGAGACTGCATCTACTACCCTGGTAGAATAGGGTTTAGAATAGGAATTGATTTGAACTACAGAAAAATAGAGGGAGAGTTCATGCATACAAGTGATTATGGGTTGAAATTTTTATCAATTTTACCATAAATTATGTAACCAAATTTATATTTTAATTGGAAATCAAACCAATACTAATAAACTATCTGTACTCAAGCAAACATTGCCTGTATGTTTTAGCTGTGCCAAAGACCTCAGTTCTACCATTCTCTGCTAGGTGTGGGGGTAACAAGTGGAGGGAATGAGGTTCCATAGTTACCAGCAATTATGTTCCCATGTGAGACCCTGCTGTGAGGAAATTCTATTTTCCTTTATTCTTTTATTACCTAATTTCATCTAAACATGGTGCCAGTGAATTTGGTCTTTACATAACCCATTCTGGCCTTCCTTGAAGTTCAGAGAGGTGACATGTTCATCTCCAGAATAAAGCTGACAACAAGTTTTGAAGATCACAGGAAACCATAGGTCATCCTTGATTTTAGGAAACTAAAATTTATTCCAAAAATATCTTGATGAGTATTCTTAAAATTAGAAGTAAAAACTTATGCCTTGGTAAGACCCTACATTGTCTTTTTTTCCCCCACAGAAAAGATGTAGAATCCTCCCTTTTATCTTTGTCTCACTTTTCAGCAACAGGTTATTTTATTATTCCTGTTTTTTATTTCTTAGTAGATGGACATGTGCTTTAGACCATCAGTGTATAGTTAGGTTTTTGTCATGTGCCTGAAATACCCTACAATAACAACTTAGAGGAGGAAAATTTATTTTGGCTCAGGATTTCAGAGGTTGAGTCCATGGTCACCTGGACACCAAGGTGAGGTGGAAGGCTACTCAGCTCATCACAGCCTGGAATCAGAGAGGGGAAAGAGCGGGCCACAGGGAAAATGAACCCTTCCAGTGCACCTCCCCCCATGACCCACTCCTCCAAACACCTTCCTATAGTTACTACCCAACTAGTCCCTCTAAACCAGGATGAACTGATTAAATTGCAGCTCTCAAAATCTAGTAGTTTCACTTCTGAGTGTTCCTGCGTTTGGGGGACACCTCCTATCTAAACCATAACAGTCAGGAAGTTGGTGTTCATATTTAGAGAACTTTGCATTTACTTATGCATTTATAGCCTTGTTGGTCAACTTGAATTGCCTTTAGCTACCTCCAATATATCATAATCATTGGGCTCACACACACACGTACACGATTGCCTAGAATATTGTCTTGATTTCACTTTGCCATATTTTATTATCTTAGTCAAGGTGGGATGTCTAAATTCCACTATCTCCAATTCATAATGTGAAGCTGATAGTGTACAACAAATAATATTCTTCCCTAAATTACCTCTTTTAAAAATATTTCTCAGAGAACAATGCTTTAATTGTAGAGCATTCTAACATAATATGTGTAATACACTTTTAGAATCTCACTCTCCCTGACCTTTGTCTTTGTATTATCATATAGAAATAAATATTTGACTGCCATTTATTTCCAAGTTATGCTAAGACACTTAAAACACTCCTTTTAAGAGAGAAGGAGAGAGAGAGAGAGAGAGAGAGACAGACAGACAGAGAGAGAGAGAGAGAGAGAGAGAGACAGAGACAGAGACAGAGAGACAGAGAGAGAGAGAGAGAGAGAGAGAGAGAGGACATGGATTTTAATTGCAAATAGCAATCAAAATTTCTCCCTTAAATGATTTCATTTACCCCAAATGAGATGCTTGATAACTATTAACATTGGTAGAGTCCATTTAAATGAGGGTCATCTTGTACATTGAAGTGTAGAATGTAAAGGAAATTATGGACTTTACTATTTCATGTTTCTGCTGTAATATCAAAACACATTCCTGAACAACATAGCATTTTCATAAGCCAATGAAGTGATGACTTAGAAGACTAAATACCCTAGGCCACAGACCAATTATATATGAAAGGTTTAAGGTTATGTCAAAGTGCTACTTTAAAAATACATAATCAGAAAATATTATGCAAATATCACTTATTCCCTGACTCATCTTGAAATGTCTCAAGGCAATTCACTAAATTTAAGAAATGCCATTTTAAAGATTATTAAAGTGGTACAAAGAGATTTATTGTAACAACTTTGAATGTTCTCTGGTATTTGCTTTCTTTGCTTTCCTAATGCAGAAAAGAATGTACTATGAGGACATCTTGCTTCTACGCATTCTATTTTATTGCTTACAAGTTGCTGACTATAAATCCCAACGCATCTGACTTCAATTATGTTTGTGGTCTCTTAACTAGGCTCCTCAGACTGTGGTCAGTCCCTTATTATTCCCATTGTCCAGTGTTTTGTTCAAATTTCCTTGAGTTCAATTTGGTTTATTATGTGGACACAGGTCTTGAACAAAACCATGTGAAAGGACTGGACTGTGTTGTTGCTGAATAGATGGGCACATGAAAATAGCAGAAAGTGATGAAAACACTAGATCAGCAATGGGGATCTCACGTGACAACATAATCCACACGCTCATGTGAAGTCTGTGTTGGGTATCTTGATAACTACCATTGAACTCTGATCTCCCAGTGAGGGGTTATATACTATAAATGATGAAATTAATCCATTTCTTTGTAGTCACTGGAATATTAAGTGAAATAAATTTCTATGTTTAGTGTGGTATTGATTTCCACACCTACTGAGGCAGAAAGTCTTTAGAATGAATTTGTTGTGGGACTGGAGTTGTAACTCAGTGGTAGAGCACTTGCCTGGCATGTATGAGGCACTGGGTTCAATTCTCAGCACCACATATAAATAAATGAATAAAATAAAGGTCTACCAACATCTAAAAACTATATATATATTATATATAAAAGAATGGATTTGTTGCACCTTTATGTAAGCCATGCAAACCTGGGAATACATGGGTATGGTTTATGTCATTGAATAGTTTATAATCTAGAGAGAAAGAGGCATTTTATAATACAGATTCTAATAGAGGTTTAAGGAGCTTCAAATTTAAACTAGACTTCACACTTATTAGCCTCCTTAAAAACTGTGAAAATAACATTACCCAACACTTAAGGCTGCTGTGAGGATTAGCTGCATCGTTGCATGAAAAGTGCTTGACACATGTAAACTATTGGCAGCTCTTAGCTCCTGTTATCATTATGGAAATTTCTCTCTTCCCTTTTCCCTGGTGGTTAGATAATAGTAACTGCCTCAAACAGCATTACCCTATGTAAATTTATGATTACACAAATGGTGTGCCTTTACGCCATGTACAGAGAAACAACATGTATCCCATTTGTTTACAATAAAATAAAATTTAAAAAAATAAAAAAAATAAATAAAACCATCAGTCTAAAAAAAAAATAGTAACTGCCATTTAAAGGATGCCTGCTACATGCCACATATTTTACCCAAATATTTTATTTAATCTTCCTATTAACTCATTCTGTTCGTTCTGATTTATAGGTCGGAAACAATTTTCAGAAATTCAATCATTTACCTAATTTTATGTCTAGTAATTCCAGAGCCAACGTTTAAACTCTACTTCTATACTAAATTGTACAGTCTTATGGGTAGATACAACTATGGAAAACTGAGATTCCCACTGCTTTTTCTCCAACTCTTTCCTCTGCAGGATTTGCTCTTTTATCCACTCTTCCCCTTTGGAACAAAGAAAGACACAGAAATAGAATTACTTCCTGTAATTTGCAGGGCATTGAAAATATGCAAAGTCAATTCAATGCAGTTTTGTAACATTTTCTCTCTTCAACTGATTTAGAAAGAGAACAAGTTTGTGGCTTCTGTGAATGGATAAATAAGCATTTGAGTGTTATATTTCCTGAATTGCAGAAGAATCTATATTTTTGGGGTGTATCATGTCATGTTTGCGATCTTAATTTATTCCAAAGTACTAAACATTCAAGAGAGAATTGGATAAGTGTTGTTCATATGGAACAGAGATAGATGAACCGTGCGAAGAAGCGTGCTGAACTCCAACAGGGTCTACACTTACCTCCTTCATCAACATGCCCTCATTCTTTACCAAACTAAACCAAGTGTGATTAAATTGAGTTGCCAACAATACTCAACAGTCCTATTGAGTGGACAATTGTGCTTTCATTGTTTTATGATTTAAATATTTATTTGTGTGATGTACTTATTACTTTTTCTATAAAAGAAGTACACAGCTAAAATTTATCAAATGGTTAACCATGTGCTAGGACTATTCTAAGCACTTTACATTATTTTACTTTATCTTTAGAGCAGCTCCTTGAGATAGGTATTATTGCTATCCCATGTCCACAAATGAGGAAACTGAGACCCAACACTTTTAAGTAAAATGTCCACAATCACAAAAGTTAGTAAAACTGAAAAGCCAGACAGCCAAATATGGATCTTGAATTTTGGGACTTTGTTTTATAGTGCTTCTCATGCTCTTTCAAAAATTTGGAAAATAACTGAGAAAATAAATGTCACCTTGAAATACATTGCTAAAAGGTAACCATTGCCCATCCTTTTAAAACCCTGTGAGTTTACAGGATATTAGGCCAGCTCAACATATTATGCTTTTCACTTACTATATCATGAATAATTTAAATTTTTAAAAATTCTTAAAATATTATGATGATTTCTTTTTCTATGGTATATCATCATTTATTTCCTGATTTTAAGGATTTAAGTTGTCCATTTTTTACAACTAAAATACTACATCGACATCTTCATTTTTAAAGTCATTTTTCTTTTTTTTTTTTTAAGTTTCCACTTATATTTTATTAGACAAACCTAATCCGTGATCTTTCAGACTGAGCTGTGCAACCGCATTGCATATCTAAAACAAGGAGAACCAATACATTGACAAACAGTTCTAATCACTGTGGTGGTCACACATTTATTTAGTGATAAGAGGTAATATTAAAACTCAGGACCTAACTCCCAGTATTTCCATTACCTTAAGTATCTGTATTAAAATTATTTAAGGTTATCTTTAGGAATATATTTCTAGAAGCATAATTCCTATGCCAAGGACATAACTTATTTTAAAGTTCTAATAGTTTCTGAATAAAAATTTATTTAGAATATCTCATGAGTCTATTTTTTATGATTAATGACCTCTTATTTACACTTCTGTGGTGACTTTTTCTTCCATAAGAATTTCGAGTTTCCAGGTATTTAGAGGAAAGGTGAATTTCCAGAGATCTGCTGCTACTAGTTTTTTAAACAAATATATTTTTAGTTGTAGATAGACAAAATACCTTTATTTTGTTTATTATGTGATGCTGGGGATTGAACCCAGTGCCTCACACATGCTAGGCAAGTGCTCTACCACTGAGCCACAACCCCAGCCCTAGTTTTACAAACTAATGTTGTGTTGGCAATTTGGGGGATTGTTTTCACCCAAGCCAATCATTTTACTCCTTAAGCATAATCTTTGGGTTCTTCAGTGCTTTCCGAATGCAGAGTTTTTTCTGTACTGCCATTTACTGCAGCCAGAAAGTCAGATTCTTCTTGGATTCCCTCCAGTTTAGCTCCTCCAACCTTCTTCAATACTGCCCCAGTATTATTCAAATATGGCTTCTACCTCCTGGTTCAAGCTATTTTGTTTTCATGGCTTCTCTGGTTGATGAAAAGCTGTTTCTTTTTCCTGGGTCAAGAGACCTTGCATTTGAGTTAAGCTGTTTTCCACACCTCTTGTTTCCCCTGCCTCCCTTCCCCTTTGTGCTAGGCCCTTACTTGGAATTGTTGAGTAACATATTATACTTGCGCAAAAGGGAGCAGGAAAATCTTCAACCCACAAAATGTCTCAAAGGCATAAACTGAGAAGAATTCAAGATCTGGAGATGAATGGAACTGAGATTCTTATCATCAGACCACTGAAGCTCCACTTTTCAATTGCACAGTTGGTGATAAATCCAAATTGCTAATAAAAATAAATCAACAGAAATTACTTAGCTGGCAAATAACTTGACTTTTAACGAAAGACCAAGAAGAGCTCAGTGGGTTGCCAGGAGACCATGGGAGCCTTCGGAAGCCCATTAAATATCTACTATTATCCATGATAGCTTCCTGTTTAGGTGAGACATTGGCATTGGCCCTAGGAAGATAGGAATTCAGAGGAGCAGAATCAAGTTTAGGAATAGCAGACAAGCATTAGAATAACTGGAGTCAAATCCCAAACTTGACAATGAACTTAAATGTTTGGACAAGTGACATTTACTTTCATTTTTAATAGGAAGTGCAGGTTATGAGGAAAGTACATAAATTACAAAGATATCTATCCAGAACAAGTTCTTTATCTGGAAAAGTCATCATTTAGTTTATATACCATATCATCTTTTAAATGAGAATGTGTGTGTACTTTAATATTATTATTTACAGAATTTGTGGGAAAAAATGCAAAAATAATCGCTATATTCTAGCATATGACATTTGGAACCATTTTAAATGTCCGCTGCCTGGTGAAGGCATTAACTGGGTCAGTCTTGTGAAAATATTAATTGATGACATGTGTCTCATAGATTTTACTTCCCATAAAAAGAAAAGTACCAACTCATTCTATCAACCATGTGTTGATAGAATTTTGGAACCATGGATGGGAAAGGGAATATAGTTGTTTTTTTTTGTTTTTGTTTTTGTTTTTGTTTCTTGCTACTGGGAATTGAACTCAGGGGCACTTTACCACTGAGCTACATCCCAGTTCTTTTTACTTTTTATTTTGAGACAGGATCTCACTAAGTTCATAAGGGTCTTGCCATATTCTAAGGCTGAGATTGAATCACTGGGATTACGGTATGTGCTACAATGACCAGTGAGAATGACCTTTTGCAAAACATTTAATCACTAGTAAATTTCTTAGCGAAGAGAGTATCCTGGCTGGGGACAAAGAGATCAGAGAACACAATAGGACAGGGTATTCAAGGAACAGTTAGTTAAGAGCTTGGAAGACTTAAGAATTCACTGAAATAAATGTGACTTGATTGACTATAATCAAAAACTTGACTTCAGATGATAAAAACTGCAATATAAAATGAGCTTAAATATGAAATATATTTGACTTTAAAGTCAAATAGGCTATAAGGAAAAACATATTATAAACATAACTTTGTAATTAGATATTGTGGCAGGAAATCCTTTGGAAATTAATGCATCATGAAACTTACCAAAGTCCATGCCATTAATAGAATTTTTTCACTTCTAGCACAATAACTGTTACTCTTATGTAAAAGAGAAAAAAAAGATTTATCTTAATAGATCTTTAAGGACTTATTAAATGAGTGCATGGAAAAAATGTGCTGAAAAGGAAATTCATAACCTTTTGCTTACCAGAGAAATAAGATAATAAAATATTAGATGGTAGGTTAAAGGTTTGCATTTTATGTCATCAGTTTCCAACTTATAACTGGAATGTATTTTAAAATTTTATTTCCAACTTAATTTGTTAATATTTGGAATGTTCAAAATGGTGGGATATTTCATAGAATAACCCTGTGCCAACACACACACACACACACACACACACACACACCCTCCATTCTTTAATCACAAATGTGTAGCAATATATATACAGCATAGCACAGGTTTTGGTGATAGAACTTGGTGATAACCCACCAGCAATGATTTGGGGCCAAATTAGTGGTCTTGGTAAATCTGTTTAACTTCTATTAACTTTATTTTATTTATTTGAAAATGAAAGTAATAACTATCTTACAGAGTGGTTGTGAGCATTAAGGCAATGTAAGAAAAGTTCTTTTTTGCACTGAAATATGCCAAAAACAAAAACCAAAAACATGTTAGGTATTCTTGTGCTCTAGCACTTTTTGGTTCAGTTATTTTTTAATTAAATCACTTTTTGCAAACCTTCGTGTAAACTAAGTGCTATTCATCATGTCTATATGCAGAAAATTCATTATGTAGCAAGAAAGGACTGCAGTAGAGGAAGAAGTATAGCCCCAGTTGAGGTGTTGCCAGCCAGCCCATCTGGCCAACAGAATATTTCTTAATTGTCTCCTGTCCTTGTAATTTTAGAGCAATTCTGTGCCCAGCAAACAGGAGGAATTAGATTATTCATGCTACCAGGCAATGATGGCTGTTTCCCAAAAGGCAACATTTATCTATTCTAATTCTTATGGTGGACCCATGTAATGTTTGTACCACATTATCTTTCTTATTCTCATAATTGCCGGTACTCTATTCTTCTTGTTTAATGCATATTAAAGAAAAAAGCATTCAGTGATAGTTGTTAAAAACTGTAAGGCAGTGGGCTGGGGATATAGCTCAGTTGGTAGAGTGCCTGCGTAGCAAGCACAGGGCCCTGGGTTCAATCCCCAGCACACAAAAGAAAAAAGAAAAAAAAAAAAAACTGTAAGGCAAACAAGTATCTGCCTTGGACAACCTCTGTAAATGTAGAGAAAATGGAAATGGAATTTTGCTGGTAGAATAGAGATTGGGCCCAACTATAAGCACAACATGGGTAAGTGGGAATTCATAGCCAAAGAGCAGGCTGAAGATCAGTGGATGGGAAATTAAAAAGACTAACCCTCAGGAGTCAGGGGGATTCTGGCTAAGTTGACCTAACAGGAGACAGACCAGAGTGAACAGATATCACAAGAGAAGTGAAAGAGGAATGAATTGGACATAACTGATCAGATATGGGTGTTGATCAGACAGAGGGTCAGGAGGTTCTTGTTAAACTAATTTAACAGGTCCTTGGCTAAAAGTGGATTTTTGCAAGGATGTGTATAGATGGGCACAGGAAAATGTTCAGGAGCTTGACTACAGTTTGTCAAGCAAAGTATGTTTGTCAATATGGGATTTGTTTCTTTAATTAAATTCTAAACTGGTTGGAGGTGAAATCTGTAGTTTTCCTTTACAGACTCAGAATACTCAGCACAATTGGGTAAAGAGTGGGTGCTTGACAACTACAAAGTACAGGACAGTACTTTCCAGGTGATGTTATCACAAAGCCAGAAGGTGAAAATGGACTTGTTTCTTCCCAGGGTTATTATCTAGATTACAGTAAGAAGGAAAGGAAGTTGAGATCCAAACCACACTGAGGAGTGGTAAGGCTTAGATGAAAGATTAAACACCAGCCAAGACTGAAGGCCCTTGAGAACAAGTCACTTGACAAAGATTGTTAATGAGAGTAGTTCCTCAAGAAAGAAAGAAATGCTACGTGACAAGAGGTGAAGAAAATTAAAACAAAAAACGTAGAATCCAACTGGAAAGCCATTATAAGTAAAGTAATTTTAGGGCAATTCTGTACCTAGAAAACATGAGGAATTAGATTATTCATGCTACTAGGCAGACACCTGATTCATCTGGGCTATACCACCTATGATAAATGCATGACTATCTTTGCTTTCTTTATTTTGATCTTTTCTTTATTTGAAACTTAAATTGCAGTTACAATAGCTAGTACTTTCTAACATGTGCTCTGTGCCAAAATCTTATTTACCTTTTATGGATTATAAGATACTTAATAATTGCATTCATGTAATGATTTAGGTACTATTGAGGAAACAGTGGCTCAGAAACTTTAAATAACTTACCCAAGATTACGCAGCTCACAAGGCAGGGTTTGAAGTGAACAGACACCATTTCTAAACCACCTCTTATAACCACTATGTTATAAAGAGTCCCAAATATGAGGAAAGCTTATTTACTTGGGCAGTTTAATTCTATATGTTTTGATAGAAAAAGTTATACAATGCTCTCTCCAAATCAATGCATATACTGAACTTCACCTGGAACCATTAAAACTACCTCTTGTATTTTCAACCCCCAACTGCCCTCTCTGTTCTCCCTTCCTTTTCTCCTTTTTCTTCCAAGTTTTTGCCAGTTGAAGGCATTGCGCAATGGCTCACCCGCTTGCTAGTGGTCAGTCTGTGCCTAATTTTGGTTAGCCATTCGTGGGGTTCTGATGACAAGAGGTCTGGCAAGTGAAGGAGTAGGGTTAGTTTGGCTCTACTTTTATTGTCTGTCTGAGCTCACAGCTAATGATTTGAAACAGTATTTATTCTCTGCTTGCAACTAAACTGAGCTCTTCAACAATCTTGCCAAGGCTAGACATACGGAGGCTGAGTTGATGTGACTTTTCATCTCCTAGAGCCAGCATGAGAGCAAGGTGGAGGAAACAAAAAGGGAGTCATCTTCTACCAGGTGCTCGCTGGGCACCAGTCCAATACTTTGTGTAAATTGTTGCATGCAATTGTCACAATTGCCCTTTTTATTATTATTTTTTTATTTTTACATACTGCATTTTGATTCATTTTACACAAATGGGGTATATCTTTTTGTTTCTATGGTTGTGCATGATGCAGATTCATACCATTCATGTAATCATACATGTACATAGGGTAATTATGTCTGTCTCATTCCACCATTTTTCATACCCCCTCCCTCTCATTTCCCTCTACGTAATCTAAATTTCCTCCATTCTTTGCTAACCTCCACCCTCGCCCCCCCAAATTTGTGCTCTCTGCACTATGTCAGTTGTATGGCAAAGGCCAGGAGTTAATCCAGAGGTAAAGAATTATGAGATTAAAACTCCTTAAGTGAATCATTTTTGATAGTAGAAACCACCCTTTTGTGAGTGATCACTATGTGTTAGACTCTTTGATGAACACTTTGCATGTGTTATCTAATTTAATCCCTCACGACTCTGTGAAATACATAATTACTATCTGTAATTTACAGAAAAGGAAATAGAAGCTTAGAAAGATTAAGAAGGAATTTACCTGCGATTGGACAACAGGTAGTCTTTCTAGATCCCTCACTCTTGTCCTTCAACTGCCCTTTATAGAACTAACACAAATCAGGTGTTTTGTTTCTTAATTTCTTCCTACTTTGTTCCCTTTTTTGCCAATATAGATTATGAGTGTGTGTGTGTATGTCTGTGTGTGGGTGTGTGTAAATATTAATGTATGCTTTCAAAATGTCAGGCACTGTTCTAAACCCTTGACTTAAACCTAATTTGATATCCACAACAACCTTAAGGACTATTCTCACTATGATCCCTACTTTGGGACAGGAATGGAACACATGTGGGAATCACCTGCTCAGTACCATAGTGTCAAGGGCAGGTGTACTCCAGGGACAGTGTGTCTGTGCTCACTGAACACAAGTGTCCTATACCTTCCTGTGGCCACCTGAGCTCTTCCTAATACTCAGAGCAGTCATGTCCACCCCACTTTTAAAGACCGCCAATAATTTACTACTATTTATAAAACAAAAGCAAAGATATGTTTCCTCACATTAGAGGCCCTTCACAACTTGCTTCTCTTTTAACATTCCATTTTCACTTATCAATTCTATTGATTCTATCTACTCTAGACTATGTGTCACCCCTAAACTCACCACAATGACACCTAGTTATGCATGACTTTTCTTGACTGGAAGACTCTTCTTTGCCTTTTAGAATCTAAATCAAGTTCCCTCGATGGTTCAGCCCACAGAATGTTCCTCATTTTCTCTGTACAAACAGCCCTCAACTTTCTTCTATGCTTATTTAATATCTAAATAATATCACATCTTTCACTCTGTCTCATACTGTAATGTTTGTTCTCTCCCATCCAAATGACACCCACAATCTCTTGAGGTCAAGGGCTGTGTTTCATCAACATTGTCAAAGCACCTGGCATTTTGTACAGGTTGTTGATAATCAGTGAACATTGTTGAATAATTGAGTGTGTATGTGAATGGAAGTGTTGAAGGTGTTTTTAGCTTTAAGGGGAAAACTGTAGAGGTTCTATGAATTATATACATATAAATGTATAACTTCTATGTTGCGTGTATGTTTCAGATAAGGGTGTGCAATATGAAACCCAGATTCTCTGTGTGAACCTCCAGGTGACCTTCCTGTAGAAGTGCAATTTCAAGCCCACTGTTTAAAGACATTGTCCCTAGGTGTCCAACTCTCTTTCCTTCCTACTGGCTGGAAATGGTTATCATAGAGCAACTGTAGAAGCCACAGTGGAAGATTCCAGAGCTTTCCCCAACCCCCCAGCCCTGATCCCTAAATATTTTTATGGAGCAGCACCTGCCTGCCTACCTGCTCTAAACTATTAAGCAAAAGAGAAACTTACAACTCATTTAGTCACTAAGTTTTAGGGTCTCTTTATTAATCAGTACCCCAACCAGTATAGCCCTCAACACCTTTTACCAGTAATAAATCCTGTGTATATTTATGTCTTAGCTTAAATATTCCTTCCCACAGAGATCTTTTCTAACCTCTCATTCTAAACAGTCTTCCTTATTGCTTTCTATATTAGGATTCAATTCTTTTATAAATCTCATCACTATCTATAAATCTTATTTATTTATGTGATTGTTTATCTCTCTCCCTTCCTTGATTGGAAACTCCATGATTTTGGGGACAGGGACCATATCCTCTAATCCACCAGATCCAGTATACTACGTGGCACATAGTTGGTTCCCAATAAATAGATGATAAGTAAACATAGCTAATAGTAATGTTGAGAACAATAATTATCACTATATACAGTATTTCAGGGGTTTCACCAAGTGTGGTATGTACAGTATCTCATTTGATCATCTTAATAACATGCAGTGAAGCCATGAATCATATCATTATCCCATTTTATTAGGAAAAAAGTATTTTTACGGAAGTACAATTACTCTCACCAAGTCACACAATAAATGTTTGTATTTTCAGGTCAAGACTCTTCTATGCTTACCTATATCTTGAGAATATGGTTAGCAAGATCAAGTGCATAATATCCAGATATTCTACTAATTGACAAATCCAGATCCTGGTAAATGATGATGACTCTTAGGCAGGCCAGTTCAACGAGAGCATGTCTGAACACTGGGCCAACTTTGTATGTAACTGCAACCCTTACATTTTTGTCTCTAAGTAAGTGCCACAGAAACAAAGCCTAATGTGCTGTTTATAATTTTAAAACAACTTTCAAAATCTGTGCTGTTAATTAAAGATGAAAGATGAAGAAATTCTTTTGAAGTCTATATAATTCCCAAAGCAGCAACTGCAAGAGTTTTGCTTTTTTTTTCTCCCAAGTGTTGGATTTGAAACTTACTCATATTTCAGAACTACGCATGATAATTCTCTGATTGCGTGTTTGTGGTTAAACATCTCCCTCACACCCACAAAACTTCAGCTAAGAGTTTAATAGTTAGTAGAAGAAAAGTCTCCTTTTAACAATAAATACACTTGTGTTAAAATAATGGGGAAAATATTAAGTAAAGAGTCAGGGGACTGAGGATCTGGATCTTCATAACCAATATGGTAGACACAGTTCACAGTGGCTATTTACATGTAAATTTAAATTAAATAAAAGTAAGACTGAGTTCCTCAATTGCACCAGCTGCAGGTTAAGGTGCTCGACAGTTGAGTGTTATAGTGCTACTGCGTGAGAAAGTGCAGAAGAATGGAGCATTTCCATTGCTGCAATAAATTCTACTGGGCAGCACTGCTCTATGCAATTATTCTCAAACTTTTTGGACTTAAGATACATTGAAACTCCTAAAAAGGATCAGAGACTCTTAAAGAACCTCTTTCAAAATATGAATATTGCATTCATCAATATTTACTGTCATGGAAATTAAAACAGAATATTTAAAATAACAACTCCACTCCATTAGCTGTCAGCACACTGACATCATCACATAGAGAAACTCTTGTGGAGGGTCAGGGTGAAAAAGAAAAATGACAGCTTTGTGTTAGGAAAAGTGTTTGCTCTCACAGGCGCTCTGAAATTGTCTGAACCTCCGAGACCCCTACGCCACATTTTGAGAACCATCCATTTAGACCCTACTCTCTTACTAACTAGTTTCCTTTTCTTTATAAAGGCATGTGGTACTTATTTTGTCCAGAGATTCTGCCAATTTTTAAATGTTTGCAATGTAAAATAAAACATTCTTAGTTCTTTACCAAAGTTTCCCTTTGCAAGGGAGGGAAGTAAAATCTCTCAGAGACTACTTTGACTGAATTGAAATTTTATACATTTGAATTAGGGGAGACTTCGTGATTTCTCTGCTTTGGTCCCAGTAGATTTTTCCTAACCGTGTATGAAAATCACAGTGGCTCAGGCTGACCAAACTAAGACAACACCTTGATATTTATACTTAGAATCTCCCAGTATCATTTTTGCTTACTGTGACATGAGCAGGTTAGAAGGGAATTCTTAAAGATCATTATGTGCACCAATGATAGGTTCCAAAAATATCAAGACCACACCACATCAAAATTATTTCAGAATGTTTGGTTTTGGACTATGTAGTTACAGTTATGTAGTTACAGAATCTTTTTACTTGTTCCTAAAATTGTGAAAAACTTCCATGATGCTATACCATGTATTGAATTTTCAGAGGAAATACTTTCTCTGTTAATGTACTATTCCAAAAGGGCAATATATCTATATCTATATCTTTATCTATACCTTTATCTATATATATTTATTCATGTATATATGTATATATATATATTTGAGTAAAATTGAGTTGTTGAGAAAGTACACTGTAATGGTTAAACCATAATAACATTTATAATGATAGCTTTAACAAAAATGGCTTTTTTCTGGGAATTTGTAAATGTCCATTCTTGTAATGATCCGAACCTGGATGAATTTGAATGATGAAAATTCCAGAACAATTCCATAACTTGTATAATATTTGCGATTCATGTTGGCCCTTTATTAGAATGGCCTTTTATGTGAGTACAAGATATTGGAGATCCATAAGTGAATGAGGAAAGGCAAAATTCTCATGGCAGTGGCAAAAGGTAGACCCTACGTGGGAAGATGCGTGATCAAGGCCAATTGTCACCTCTTCTCTCCTGAAGATCTTCTGCTTATCATTGCCGAGAGACCTCACTCTCACATCTCTTCACACTGAAAGGCCAAGTCCTGTTTCCTTCTTGTCTTTCTAGATGATACCAGCTCACTCTTCAACCTTTCAAAGATGTTTTCTAGGTGAACCATATATGTAACCTGAAAAAGGGTGACCTTCTCGATTAACAAAGCAAGTTTCCTAAGTGATGTTGGCTGACTGGGTTGCTGGACTGACCTGTTTTCATTTCCATCTCTACTTCTTCTCAGGCTTGAGCTAGGGCTCTGACTGAAGGCAAAGTTTGAGGAGGACTTCCTTCACATGCAGCCATAAGAGAAAGAAGTCACCTTGGAGATTCAAAACATCCTGACCTCTTCTCCTTTAGAAGTCTAGACTTAGAACAAATCAGTAATGAGCACCATTATTCCATCACTGATCTGGAGCTCAACTAGTTACTTCTCCAGCTTTGTTTTAGCAGTTTCATTCATGAAAACCTCATCAATGTATCGACTGTTATTGTGTTGAGAACACACTATGTTCAGTATCATATGATGGTTTGATCAATCAGATTTGGAGAGAAAAGGGGAAGGCTCTGTAAAAGAAGTTGCTTGCACTGAAAAATTTTATCACTGCAAATGATCTTTGTTGAAATGGATTAAATTTTGAAAGCATTGTTAAATCTTCCAAAGAACTCTAAAATATTTTTAAGATTACTGCAAGTAAAATCTAGAATCAGTGTTAGGCTAAAATTTGCCTGGTTTTAATTTATATTCAGTATGCCTGACTCTTCCTTTTTTTTTTTTTTTTTTTTTGGTACTGGATTGAATTCAGAAACACTCAATCACTGAACCACATTCCCAACCCTATTTTGTCTCACTGAGTTGCTTAGCACCTCGCTTTCACTGAGGCTGGATATGAACTCTCGATCCTCCTGTCTCAGCCTCCAGAGCTGCTGGGATTATAGGCGTGCACCACTACGACCGGCCTGACTCTTCCTTTGATACTTAATTAAGCATTCTCTCTTTCTGATTGGTCATTATTATATCTCTTTATGTTAGAGAGTTAAATAATCTTCTTTCCTTAAAGGACAGTGACTTTTTATTTCAAAGATATCAGGACATCTTGTTTTATCATCTTCTGCATTGCTCAAAATTCAGTAGCCCTGAATGTTATTCTGTCCTCTGGAGGAAGTCCAGGTTTCATCATGCTTTCTCTGATTTTCAGAGGTGGAACCTCTGCAACTTCATCCAGGTACCGAGAGAGGGATAATGCTTGTTTAGATGCGCTGCAGAATTATATGCCCCATAGGCAGTACAGAAGAGAATTTATCAATTACCTTACATCCTCAATACCTATGGGTGGTACCAAGGGGTCAGCTGCTTCTACTTTTGGATGCCATCATGTCAGAGAAGCTCTGGAGCACAAAGCAACAGACATGGAGTATAGCCAAGACCACGGTGTGCTGTCTGGTTATACTCACACAGAGCTAGCTGTTTGCTACATGCGTGGCTGGGTGGCACGTAAGTTGAAAATGAGGCAGGACCCAACAAAATATAGTAAGTAATTTGATGGTTCTCAGTGAGTCAATATGTGGTCATTAGGCTGTCTTTAAGTAATGCGAGCTGCATGCTCTTTGGTTGGGTTGGACCAGTGCCTGGGTTTCCTACCCTCATGGTGGGGCAAAAGGAAGGCAGCCAAGTTCATCACAGGTTGTCACTACAGTTCTGGATAACAGACGCAGGGGCTAATGGGCTGGGGCTAAGAGGAACTGGAGAAGCCTGAGACGTGAGAACAAAGGTGTGGTCTCCTCGACAGATACAAATACAGAATTAGACTGGGTTGTGATCGTGACTATGTCAAACAGGGCGGGAGAGGGATAATTACATGGCAAATCAAACAGCTCAATGCCACTTTTATCATAATTTTGTGTTCTAGTTCAGAGGCCTGCCTGCTCATCAAAGCCAAGGACGGATGTGCCAGTTGTTCTTTCAGGAAACCTACAAATAGTATTCCTTACTCCTTGAATCTTGATCCTATTGAGACAGGAAGAAACTAAATTAGGTAAGAGAACAAAATATCACCCCTAGTATAAAAAGCTTTTATTAGAGACTATCTACATAAAATCTACAACTGTACTGGTGGGCAGGTAAACTGACCCCAGAATCAGGCACTTACCTACCTGGTCACAAGCTGGGCTAGAAAAACTCAGTTATCCCCTGTCGGGTAAAATACTTTCACTCCTGCAGAGAACAGAGCAGATTGTTTGCTGCAGGTGGACAGGTGTTTCTGGGAGAGAGGTAAGAGGAAGATATTGTTAAGTTACACAAATCTAGTAGATTATTACAAACCTATCTGTCTAAATGAATCAGTCTTCCGTAGAGAGATAAACTGGATTAACTTCACAGTACACCTCCTTCTCCCTACACAGACAAGTCATGAGGGGATAGAATGAGGGAATAGAAGCAGTCTGCAGGAAAAGTCCTGCTCTTCCCAAGCAGTGCAACCTCCACAACTGCCCTGTGATCTGTTCTTCTTCGTGGTTAAGTTGGAGCTGGATTCTTGACCTTCCTGTATCTATTGCAGTAAATTTTGACTTTGGTGTTGAGTGTGATAAAAAATGAGGAGGAAATTGACATATATGAAGAAATTATATTATACCCATGTGTTTACTGAATGTAGAGATAGAGCTTTGTAGATGTTAAGACACATACTCTCAGCGATTTTAAGAAGCATTTTCTTTCACATGTTAACATCTCTGAAATTGTAACACGACTTACTACTGATAGGGATCATAGGATATTTGGCCCCCCCTCCCCCGTCTTCCTTATTGGTAAATAACATAATGATGGTGTTTTCTAATCTGCATTATCTCACATTCAATAAGTAGCTAATAAATAACAAAAGTAGAATTTGTCACCTGGGTTGTATGATTCCAAACTTCAGGTCATTTTCTGGTCAACGATGATTTTTACCTGAAATATCCAAGCAATTAAGGCAACATGTGTCTTGTGCCCTTTGAAAATTATTTCCTTCTTTCCCTACATCATTCCATGTATTGGCAAGAAGTTTGGGATTTTGTATCTTGCTTGACCACATCTGCACAGGATTATGCTCCTTGGGAGCCAAATTCCTTCTTTCCTTGTGGGCTGAGGCTACTTTATGAGTTCTGTGAAGTGGGCTGATGAAATATGTTTATCACAAGTTGAAATGAGTAGTGATTGAATGTTCCAGCAGCTGGGTTTTATTAGAAGAAGAACAAACTGGGTCCATTCACATTTCTTTATGTAAACTCAGTACTGAAGTGGATGTGAAGGGAAAAGTCTTGGGAACTTTTTTATTGCTCAAGACTATTCCTTGTTGCAATTGAGAAATGTGGGAAATAGCTGAGGTAATATTTTGATTAATAGTTGGTTTCTCAAGCAACACTTTATTTAAATTTTTTTTATTCAAAAACCTTAAGTGTCTACTTTGTGCAAAGTGTGAACTAGATACTTCAGCAAATGAGATCTTACCTGATGTAAAAAGGGAGTCACTGAGTTCACTCATGACAAGTCATAGCAGAGCTAGTTAGGTGACAGGGGGTTTGAGGAAGGAAGAAATCCCGTTTATATAAAGTCTTCAGGTATTACTTCTTGGAAGCAATAGCAGGGCTTTGGAAGCTTTGGAAAAAAATTCTCTACTTGTAGAGATTGGATTGATAATTCTGGGTTCCAGTGATGGCATGCTAGGTTATTTTGAGTTGTACTCCCACAGAAAACAACTAAAAATGGTTTGCGTGCTATTTTCTTATTATATCTTAAAAATGAAAAATGAAGTATTATTAAACAAAATTTGAAGAAAATCAGAAATTGCTATCAAAATGGCACATGAAAGGCCTCCTTGTGCCTCAGGACATTTGCTCACTCTCTTAAAATTGACTTTAATTTTCATCACCTATGCATAATGAGCAGCCTAATAGAAAATTGCCTTTGATAAGCACATTACCCAGAAAGCTGCTTAGACAGGATAAAGAAGAGCCAGGTGAACAACTGCCTTCAACCATATTTCTTATTAGATAAAAAGTCTAGGTATAGTAAACCTGAAACTTTAAGATTTGACATGTTCTTGTTCTGGTAGTTGTTTGAAGCACAAATTAACTTGAAGAGAGTCAATAAGCAGCATAAGAGCATCTATCCTCATCAATTTCAATATGTTTTATTTGTGGTCATTAAGAGTGAGACCACAGCCCTGCAGAAACTGAGAATTTGTACAGATCTGCATGTGGTATGCGTGTATATTTTGGTGGCACTGTAAGGTGACAGTCTATTCATATTGTTGCCTCTTTTTTTAGCTGACATCTTTAATAACAAGGAATCTGCCTGAAAGTATAGTTTTCTCGAATTCAGAAACTAGATTCATATTTAAAGCAAGATTTGTTCAGTTCAAGATTTTACCTGTTTATCTTTTTATGATATGAAATAGTATATTATATTCTAATAATATTGAATACTAAGCCATTTCAAAGAATTTCTGCCTTCAAAATATACTAATCATAGATCAGTATCTTTTGAGAACTTATAATAAGCCAGCTTTTCTCAGGTGGCACAGTGGATTTCTCTCAATTATCTGAACAACTGTAAGGTGTCACATATTAGGTGCACTTATTGTGTCATTAGTCATTTGAAATGCAAGTATAAAATCCAAAACATTTGCATTTTTTCTTTCTGAATCATCTTGAACTTTCTGACCACTAAATGGTACAGTATGCCCATCCCGTGACCTCTTCTCAGCTTTGTCTACAATCCAGAGTTAGCCAACTAGTTCCATGATTTTCCTAATCATCCCCTATCCCTCCATGAAATTTCAGAAACATGAATATACTGTGTGTCTGTTCAAGAATGTACTGTGGCCTTTTGGGAGGCCACAAGCTTTTGTAATGTTTAAGATAATTCTACTCTCCAGGAACCAATTGTTGTTTGTCTCCATAGGAACAATATTATCCTGATAGAGGATACATGTCTTAATGTAAGTCTATGTTGTGTTCTCAGTTCCCATTAGAAACATCTGTAAACTGTAACACACACACACACACACACACACACACACACACACACACAAACCCAGGTGATTAAAAAAAGTTTCACAAATGTCATCTAAGATAAACTGGGAAAACACATTCCCTACCCATAAGTGATATGAAGTTGTTGTTCTTAGATTTGGAGAAGAACAGTGTATTATTATTTATGCATGCATTTCAAAGATATTTATGAAGTACTTTCTATGTACCAGGCCCAGTTTTGGATTGAGGATGGAATCAGCAGCACCAGATACTGACATCTTCCCTGAACAGAATTCAAGCAAAACTCCAAGATTTTTTTACCTGAACCATTAGAAGGATGGACTTGCCATCAGCTGTGATGCAAAGAATTAGAGATTGATGAGATTATTGGGGGAATGATAAAGTATTCATTTTTAGATTATTTTACTTTCAGATGAATATTATATATTCAAGTGTAGAAGTTAGTAGGAAGTTAAATACATGAGTCTGGAATTCAGGAGAGAATTCAAGGGTGGAGTTACAAGTGTGGGAGTCATAGCCACATAGATGATATTTAAGGTCATGATTCAGTATGAAATCACTGAGGTCTGTTGTCTTTCTCTACTTTGAAATCCTCTTCTCCTCCTTTTCATTCTGCAGCTTCTCTGTTTTCCAGGGTCAGAAGAGAGATAGAGTGATATCAAGGAAGAGGGCAAAAATTCTTTTTATTTAATTGGCACTGTCCATTGTTCTTTCTTGGCTATCGCTGGTTGATCTTGCATTATTTTATTACAAGCTATACATGTTAGCTTTTTTGGACATATTTGTTAGTTCTTCAGATACTCCTACACAAAATACTCTGCATCATTTCTTTCTCTGATGGAGGCAGGATGGACTCAGGACCACACTTCTCTCAAATTCTGCCCTGCCAGTTTTTGCTTATTCTTCCTGCTGGTAAGAAAGATCTAACAGGAGACTCCTGTGTAATATCCCATAAAGATGACTTACATCATTCTATTTATAACTATGTAAAAATGTGTATACATGGTAAAATAGACTACATAAGATACACTAAAATGATGGCAGTAATTATGTTAATATTGGATAATTACTTTCTCATCTATTTTCCAAAATACATTAGAGTCTGATTAAATTTATTTTTCAATAAAAATTATAGATATTATAAATACAGCATGTTTGTATTCAGATATACATAGTACATTTTCTGTACAAGTATGTAATATATAATTACATACATAAAAATCATTATATACATGTATTTAATAGAAATGCATTATGTACATATAACTTTTACTATATTTAGTACATATACATATAAAAACATACCCATGTATGTACATGTATACATACACATCTTTGAAGTTTAAAATTTTCTTTATTATTTTCAGCAGATGACACTACCAAAATACAGATGGTGTCTTAGCTTATAATCATTCTTTTTTTATGATTTTTTTACTTTATATGGAGTGAACATTATAGTGAACATTATAGAGAAACCAGACTTTGAATTTTGATCTTTTCTTGGGCTGGCAATATGCGGTATGATATTCTCTTGCAATCCTACATAGCTGCAGCAAGCCACAACCCCCAGATAGCTATGTGATTATAAGGATATACAACCAATACTCTACAGTGTACTGGTGCTAATCTGTGACATTTGGTAGGTTAGGTGTGTTAAATGTGTTTTCAATTCATGGTAAGTTTATCAGGACATAGCCTCATTTAAGTCAAGATGCAGCTGTATACTGATGATGTAAAGCATCTATCAAGTGACATTAGTAAGGTATAGGGCTACAAGCTCCCCAACTTCTATTTCCCCATGGCAACAAGAATGGGCAACCCTTTATGGACAAAAGTGCTTTGTGGAAGCTTGGGGACCCAGGTATGAGACTGAAAATGATGGAATGTTTTGAAAGGGCAGGCCCATACCCAGGAAGCAGGCTCACCAACTGGTACAGTATACAGACCCAGCGATGAACCTGTCCTCTACAGAACTAGCTACAAACTCACTTAGGATTGGTCCTGCTACAAGAACCACCTTCTAAGACATCACCTGATAAGAGTCATATCTATTGGTACTTTGGGTGAAAAATCCACCAAGTGTAGTATTGGCTATGGACCCTAAAATAGCTCTGTAATTTGCTTCCAGGTTCTCTCAGTTCTTGTCTGAGAACAGTCATGCCCACCCAGAAACTTACCAGGAGTTTCACCATACCCTCAAAGGCAGTCCTGTTGTCCTTGAGTTCTTAAATGGTACCATAACTCAGTTCCATCACCATTTGGCCACATTCAAGGGGTAAATGGTGCAGGCAGGATGGAAACCTTAAATTTTACTGTGGATTCTAATGCAATGCTGTAACCCAGTTCTTGCTGCTCTGGGCTAAGGTCAAGGATAAGTTCTACTTTCTTAGACATTTACTCGGTGACCCAGCAGAAGCCTTCCTGGACACTAAGAGGAAGCTTCACTTGCCCATGCACTAGTAACAGGCCTACCATTTGCAGACCAAACTGTGGACCCTAAAACATACCTTTGCCCTAGTGCTGGCTCTGTGAACCAAGATTTTGGTGGCATCCCAGTTGACCAGGCTCCATACAGGATTCATGACTGCTCAACATCTTGATAATAAACCCATCAGTTGCAGACCCCACTTTGGACCCATCAGTAGTCATATAACCCACCTTTATTCTCCTTTGACTAAAGGCAATCCCATTAGTTTGGAGACCCAAAAGAGAAGGTATTTACCTTCTCAAACCTGTCTACAAAGACTGAAGGAGATATCTGATCCCTCAAAATCACAGACACCAACATGAGACTATACAAATAAAAAGAATCAGGCATACATGACTCCATTAAAGGAAACTAACAAAGGTCTAGTAATCAACCCAAGGAAATGGAGATCTACAAACTACCTGATAAGGAATTCAAAATACAATTATCATCTTGAAGAAGCTTAAGACAATGTAAAAGAACAAACAACTAAACAAAATCAGGAACATATTGTATTAATAAAATTAGAAATTTAATAAAAGAGAAATCATAAAAAAGAAACCCTGAATTGATAAATACAATGATGGAGGTAGAAAATATAATAGAAAACATCAATAACCAAATCAATCATGCAGAAGAAGGAAGTGTCAGTAACTCAAAGACAGGTCTTTTGAAGTTAGCCCATCAAAGAAACAAAAAAGAAAAGTAATGAAAAAGAATAAAGAAAAGAAAATATCTTCAATAAATGGTACTGTGAAAACTAGACATCCACATGCAAAAGAATTAAATTGAACCATGTACAAAATCTTTACTGTGGGAAACGATCCTTATCTAGCAGAATCAGATGGTTCCCTGTCTAGTTTCCCTGAGAAAATGGTCCCCCTAAATCCACCCTATCCTGTCCATCACAGAAGAAACTCCTCCCAGTCTTGGCCCTTTAACTGTGTGTTATGAATAAAAGAGAGTTGGTCTACTCCATGTTGGTTCTTTGAAAAAGTAAACAAAATAGACAAACCCTTAGCCACACTAACAAAGAGAAGGAGAGAGAAAACTCAAATTACTAAAATTTGTGATGAAAAAGGAAATATCACGACAGACACCACTGAGATACATAACATAATGAGAAGCTACTTTGAAAATCTGTATTCCAACAAAATAGAAACTACCAAAGACATTGACAAATTTCTAGAGACATATGCTCCTCCCAAACTTAAATAGGAAGACATAAACAATTTAAACAGATCAATATCAAGCAATGAAATAGAAGAAGCCATTAAAAACCTACCATCCAAGAAAAGCCCAGGACCAGAAGATTCTCAGCCAGGTTCTACAAGACCTTCAAAGAAGAAATCATTCCAATACTTCTCAAAGTATTCCAGGAAATAGAAAAGGAGGGTACCCTACCAAACTCATTCTAGGAAGCTAATATCACCCTCATACCCAAACCAGGAAAAGACACATCAAGGAAAGAAAATTTTAGACCAATATTCTTGATGAATATAGATGCAAAGATCCTTAACAAAATATTGGCAAACCGTATCCAAAAACATATTAAGAAAATCGTGCACCACGATCAAGTGGGGTTCATCCCTGGAATGCAAGGATGGTTTAACATCTGTAAATCAATAAACATAATCCATCATGTCAATAGACTTAAGGATGAGAATCATATGGTTATTTCAATTGATGCAGAAAAAGCGTTGGACAAAATACAACACCCCTTCATGCTCAAAACTAGAAAAAATAGGGATAGTAGGAACATACCTCAACATTGTAAAGGCTATTTATGCTAAGCCCATGGCCAACATCATTCTTTTTTTTTTTTATTGTTGTATATAAATGGGATACATGTTGTTTCTCTATTTGTACATAGAGTCACGGCATACCATTTGTGTAATCATAAATTTACATAGGGCAATGATGTTTGATTCATTATTTTTCCCTCCCCCCCCACCCCTCCCACCACTCTTTTCCCTCTACACAGTCCTTCCTTCCTCCATTCTTACCACCCTCCTTATCCCTAATCCTAACCCTAAAGCTAACCCCTCCCACCCCCCATTATATGTCCTCATCCACTTATCAGCGAGATCATTCGTCCTTTAGTTTTTTGAGATTGGCTTATCTCATTTAGCATGATATTCTCCAATTTCATCCATTTGCTTACAAATGCCATAATTTTATCATTCTTCATTGCGGAGTAATATTCCAATGTATATATATGCCACAGTTTCTTTATCCATTCATCAATTGAAGGACATCTAGGTTGGTTCCACAATCTGGCTATGGTAAATTGAGCAGCAATGAACATTGATGTGGTTGTATCTCTGTAGTATGCTGATTATAGTCCTTTGGGTATAGGCCAAGAGGTGGGATAGCTGGGTCAAATGGTGGTTCTATTCCAAGCTTTCTGAGGAATCTCCATACTGCTTTCCAGAGTGGCTGCACTAATTTGCAGCCCCACCAGCAATGTATGAGTGTACCTTTTTCCCCACATCCTCACCAACACCTATTGTTGCTTGTGTTCTTGATAATCGCCTTTCTAATTGGGGTGAGATGAAATCTTAGGGTAGTTTTGATTTGCATTTCTCTTATTTCTAGAGAAGTTGAACATTTTTTCATATATCTGTTGATTGCTTGTAGATCTTCTGTGAAGTGTCTGTTCATTTCCTTAGCCCATTTGTTGATTGGGTTATTTGTATTCTTGGTGTAGAGTTTTTTGAGTTCTTTATATACTCTTGAAATTAGTGCTGTATCTGAAGTATGAGTGGCAAAGATATTCTCCTACTCTGTAGGCTCTCTCTTCACATTACTGAGAGTTTCCTTTGCTGAGAGAAAGCTTTTTAGTTTGAATCTATCCCAGTTGTTGATTCTTGCTTTTATTTCTTGTGCTATGGGAGTCCTGTTAAGGAAGTCTGATCCTAAGTCAACAAGTTGAAAGTTTGGACCTACCTTTTCTTCTATAAGATGCAAGGTCTCTGGTCTGATTCCAAGGTCCTTGATCCATTTTGAGTTGATTTTTGTGTAGGGTGAGAGATAGGGGTTTAATTTCATTCTGTTGCATACGGTTTTCCAGTTTTCCCAGCACCATTTGTTGAAGAGGCTATCTTTTCTCCATTGCATATTTTTGGCCCCTTTGTCTAGTATGAGAAAATTGTATTTATTTGGGTTTGCATCCATGTCCTCTATTCTGTACCATTGATCCACCTGTCTATTTTGGTACCAATACCATGGTTTTTTTTGATACTATTGCTTTGTAGTATAGTTGAAGTTCTGGTATTGGGATAACCCCTATTTCATTCTTCCTGCTAAGGATTGCTTTAGCTATTCTGGGTTTCTTATTCTACCAGATGAATTTCAGGATTTCTTTCTCTATTTCTGCAAGGTACATCATTGGGATTTTAATTGGAATTGCATTGAATCTGTATAGCACTTTTGGTGGTATGGCCATTTTGACAATATTAATTCTGCCTATCCAAGAACATGGGAGATCTTTCCATCTTCTAAGGTTTTCTTGAATTTCTTTCTTTAGTGTTCTGTAGTTTTCATTGTAGAGGTCTTTCACCTCTTTTGTGAGATTGATTCCCAAGTATTTTATTTTTTTTGATGCTATTGTGAATGGGGTAGTTTTCCTAATTTCTCTTTCTGAAGATTCATCACTTATATATAAAAATGCATTGGATTTATGAGCATTGATCTTGTAACCTGCTACTTTACTGAATTCACTTATGAGTTCTAAAAGTTTTCTGGTGGAATTTCCAGGTTCCTCTAAATATATAATCATGTCATCAGCAAACAGGGATAGTTTGAGTTCTTCTTTTCCAATTCGTATCCCTTTAATTCCTTTGGTTTGTCTAATTGCTCTGGCTAGAGTCTCAAGGACGATGTTGAATAGACGTGGTGAAAGAGGGCATCCCTGCCTTGTTCCAGTTATTAGGGGGAATGCTTTCAGTTTTTCACCATTTGGAATGATATTGGCCATGGGCTTAGCATAGATGGCCTTTAGAATGTTAAGGAATGTTCCCACTACCCCAATTTTTTCTAGTGTTTTGAGCATGAAGGGATGCTATATTTTATCAAATGCTTTTTCTGCATCTATTGAAATAATCATGTGATTCTTAACTTTAAGTCTGTTGATATGGTGAATGACATTTATTGATTTCTGAATGTTGAACCAACCTTGCATCCCTGGGATAAAACCCACTTGATCATGGTGCACTATCTTTTTAATATATATTTGTATGCGATTTGCTAAACTTTTGTTGATAATTTTTGCATCGATGTTCATTAAGGATATTGGTCTGAAATTTTCTTTCCTCGATGTGTCTCTGTCTGGTTTAGGTATCAGGGTGATATTGGCTTCATAGAACGAGTTTGGGAGGGTTCCCTCCTCTTCTATTTCATGGAATACTTTGAGGACTATTGGAATGAGCTCTTCTTTAAAAGTTTTGTAGAACTCGGCTGAGAACCCATCTGGTCCTGGACTCTTCTTTGTTGGAAGGCTTTTGATGACTTCTTCTATTTCATTGCTTGAAATTGATTTATTTAAGTTGTGTATGTCCTCCTCGTTCAGTTTAGGTAATTCATATGTCTCTAGAAACTTGTTGATGTCTTCAAGGTTTTCTGTTTTGTTGGAGTATAGATTTTCAAAATAGCTTCTAATTATGTTTTGTATTTCAATCGTGTCTGTTGTGATATTTCCTTGTTCATTCCGAATTTTAGTAATTTGAGTTTTCTCCCTCTTTCTCCTTGTTAGTGTGGCTAAGGGTTTATCAATTTTGTTTATTTTTTCAAAGAACCAACTATTTATTTTGTTAATTTTTCCAATTGTTTCCTTTCTTTCAATTTCTTTGATTTCAGCTGTGATTTTAACTATTTCCTGTCTTCTACTACTTTTGGTGTTGGTCTGCTCTCCTTTCTCTAGGGCTTTGAGCTGTAGTGTTAAGTCGTTTATTTTTTGATTTCTACTTCTTTTGTTGAATGCGCCCCATGAAATAAATCTTCCTCTAAGTACTGCTTTCATAGTGTCCCAGAGATTTTCATATGATGTGTCTTTGTTCTTGTTTACTTCTAAGAATTTTTTTATTTCCCTCCTGATGTCTTCTGTTATCCATTCATCATATAATAGTGTATTATTTAATCTCCAGGTATTGGAGAAGTTTCTGTTTTTTATTCTGTCATTTATTTCTAATTTCAATCCATTATGATCTGATAGAGTACAAGGTAGTATCTCTATATTCTTGTATTTGCTAACAGTAGGTTTGTGGCATAAAATATGGTGTATTTTAGAGAAGGATCCATGTGCTGCTGAGAAGAAAGTGTATTTGTTCTTTGTTGGATGGTATATTGTATATATGTCAGTTATGTCTAAATTGTTGATTGTGTTATTGAGATCTATGGTTTCTTTATTCAATTTTTGTTTGGAAGATGTATCCAGTGGTGAGAGAGGTGTGTTAAAATCGCCTAGTATTATTGTGTTGTGGTCTATTTGATTTCTGGAATTGAGAAGGATTTGTTTGACGTACGTGGATGAGCCAATGTTCGGGGCATAGATATTTATGATTGTTATGTCTTGCTGATTTATGCTTCCCTTAAGCAGCATGTAATGTCCTTCTTTATCCCTTCTGACTAGTTTTGGATTGAAGTCCACATTATCTGAAATGAGGATGGATACTCCAGCTTTTTTGCTGTGTCCATGTGCATGGTTATGTTTTTTCCCATCCTTTCACCTTTAGTCTATGGGTATCTCTTTCTATGAGATGAGTCTCTTGCAGGCAGCATATTGTTGGATTTTTCTTTTTAATCCAATCTGCCAGTCTATGTCTTTTGATTGATGAATTCAGGCCATTAACATTCAGGGTTATTATTGTGATATGATTTGTATTCCCAGTCATTTGACTCATTTTTGTTTTTGACATGATTTTGTTTCTCCCTTATTTGGCTATTCCTTTAGTTCCTCCCTTTGTTTCTCCCTTATTTGGCTAGTTCCTCCTGTTGCTGATTTGCATAGTTGTTTTTCATCTCTTACTCATGGAATATTTTGCTGAGAATGTTCTGTAATGCCGGCTTTCTTTTTGTAAATTCCTTTAGCTTTAGTTTATCATGGAAGGATCTTATTTCGTCGTCAAATCTGAACGTAAGTTTTGCTGGGTATAAGATTCTTGGTTGGCATCCGTTTTCTTTCAAGGCTTGGTAAATGTTGTTCCAGGCCCTTCTAGCTTTTAGGGTCTGGATTGAAAAATCTACTGATATTCTTATTGGTTTCCCCCGAATGTAATTTGATTCTTTTCTCTCGTGGCCTTTAAAATTCTGTCTTTATTTTGTAGGTTAGGTATTTTTATAATTATGTGTCTTGGTGTGGGTCTGTTGTAATTTTGTATATTTGGAGTCCTATAAGCCTCTTGTACTTGGTTTTCCATTTCGTTCTTCAGATTTGGGAAATTTTCTGATATTATTTCATTGAATAGATTGTTCATTCCTTTGGTTTGTTTCTCTAAGCCTTCCTCAATCCCAATAATTCTTAAATTTGGCCTTTTCATGATATCCCATAATTCTCATAGATTCTGTTCATGATTTCTTACCATCTTCTCTGTTTGGCCAACTTTGCTTTCAGTATTAAATATTTTGTCCTCAATGTCTGAGGTTCTGTCTTCCAGGTGTTCTATCCTATTGGTTATGATTTCTATGGAGTTTTTAACTTGGTTTATTGTTTCCTTCATTTCAAGGATTTCTGTTTTTTTTTTTTTTTTTTTTTTTTTCCAGTATCTCTAACTCTTTATTGAAATGATCTCTTCCTTCCCCTATTTGGTCTTTTAACTGTTGATTGGTGCGATCATTTAATGCCTGCATTTGCTCTTTCATCTCCTCCTTCAATGCCTGCATTTGCTCTTTCATCTCCTCATTTGCTTCCCTGATTGTTTTAATTATGTACATTCTGAACTCCCTTTCTGACATTTCTTCTGCTGTGCTGTCATTGGGTTTTATTGATATAGTATCTAGTTTTGTTTGGGACATTTTCTTCCCTTGTTTTCTCATATTGGTCAGATGTCAGTGGGACCCTGAGATATTGCAGATTTCCTCTATTGGCTTATAGTGTCTCTGTTGATTTCCAGTGTAACACCTCCCAGCATCCAGTAGCCTGAAGTCTTGGAGGAACTTGATAATGCAGTGCTTCCAAAAAAAGCTGCCCCTAGCCCCCTACTGGTTCCAGGGCTTGGAGCTGGCTCTGTGCAGAAAGGCTCTCACTGGGGGGCCTGCACCGCGCAGCTGGCCATGTGGGAGGAGCCCACCACTGGAGTGCGCAGGGCTGTCTGGGGAAGACTCTAACTGCCCTGCCCTGCTCCGATAAGCCACCTCTATCTGGGCCTGCCGCCCAGACCGAGGTTTACCTGGTGGGCGAGACTCACCCATGGCTCTATTTTAGTCCGAGTCTCTCAATGCCTCCCCTTCTTGAATCCTGGGTTCTGGAGCGACTGGAGATGCAATTACCCTCTAGTCCACCATCTTGGATCGCCCTGTGTAAAGAGCCTGTGGCCAGAGGGGGCAGGGCCACCTGGAGAAGTATCTGGCTGCCCTGCCCTGATCCCAGAGGCTGCTTGCAGGTCGAAGCTCTTCTTTGGCTCAGGGACTTGTGGCTGGCTCTGTGTAGAAAGGCTCTCACTGCACGTTCTGCTCTGAGAAGCTAGCCTTGAAAGGCGCCTCCCGCTGCAGGGGGCTGGGCTGCTTGGAGAAGTCCCTGGCTGCCCTGTCCTGTTCCCTGAAGCAGCTTGCGGGCCAGAGCACGCCGCGCTGGCTCCGGGACTTAGAGCTGGTTCTGATCAGAAAGGCTCTCACTGGGGGGCCTGCTCTGAGAAGCTGGAGAAGCTGGCCATGTGGGAGGGGCCCACCGCCGGAGTGTGCAGGGTTGTCTGGGGAAGACTCTAGCTGCCCTGCCCTGCTCCGATAAGCCACCTCTATCCGGGCCTGCCACCCAGGCCGAGCTTTACCAGGTGGGCGAGACTCACCTGTGGCTTTATTTTAGTCCGAGTGTCTCAATGCCTCCCCTTCTTGAATCCTGGGTTCTGGAGCGACTGGGGATGCAGTCCCCCTCTAGTCCGCCATCTTGGATCCCAACATCATTCTTAATGGAGAAAAACTGAAAGCATTCCCTTCAAAAACGTGAACAAGACAGGTTTTTATTTTCACCATTTTTATTCAACATTGTCCTCGAAGCTCTAGCCTGAGCAATTAGACAGACTAAAGAAATTAAAAGGATATGAATAGGAAAAGAGCAACTTAAGTTGTCACTATTTGCTGATGAATGATGCTATATTTAGAGGATCCAAAAACTCCTCCAGAAAACTTCTAGACCTCATCAATGAATTCAACAAAATAGCAGGCTATAAAATCAACATGCATAAATCTAAAGCATTTTTATACACAAGTGATGAAACATCTGAAAGGGAAATGAGGAAAACAACTTCATTTGCAATAGCCTCAAAAGAAATAAAATACTTGGGAATCAATCTAACCAAGAGGTAAAAGATCTCTACAATGAAAACTACAAAACATTGCAGAAAGAAATTGAGGAAGACCTTAGGACATGGAAAGATCTCCCATGTTCTTGGATAGGCAGAATTAATATTGTCAAAATGGCCATACCACCAAAAGTGCTATACAGATTCAATGCAATTCCAATTAAAATCCCAATGATGTACCTTGCAGAAATAGAGAAAGAAATCCTGAAATTCATCTGGTAGAATAAGAAACCCAGAATAGCTAAAGCAATCCTTAGCAGGAAGAATGAAATAGGGGTTATCCCAATACCAGAACTTCAACTATGCTACAAAGCAATAGTATCAAAAAAAGCATGGTATTGGTACCAAAATAGACAGGTGGATCAATGGTACAGAATAGAGGACATGGATGCAAACCCAAATAAATACAATTTTCTCATACTAGACAAAGGGGCCAAAAATATGCAATGGAGAAAAGATAGCCTCTTCAACAAATGGTGCTGGGAAAACTGGAAAACCGTATGCAACAGAATGAAATTAAACCCCTATCTCTCACCCTACACAAAAATCAACTCAAAATGGATCAAGGACCTTGGAATCAGACCAGAGACCCTGCATCTTATAGAAGAAAAGGTAGGTCCAAACCTTCAACTTGTTGACTTAGGATCAGACTTCCTTAACAGGACTCCCATAGCACAAGAAATAAAAGCAAGAATCAACAACTGGGATAGATTCAAACTAAAAAGATTTCTCTCAGCAAAGGAAACTCTCAGTAACGTGAAGAGAGAGCCTACAGAGTGGGAGAATATCTTTGCCACTCATACTTCAGATACAGCACTAATTTCAAGAGTATATAAAGAACTCAAAAAACTCTACACCAAGAATACAAATAACCCAATCAACAAATGGGCTAAGGAAATGAACAGACACTTCACAGAAGATCTAGAAGCAATCAACAGATATATGAAAAAATGTTCAACTTCTCTAGAAATAAGAGAAATGCAAATCAAAACTACCCTAAGATTTCATCTCACCCCAATTAGAAAGGCGATTATCAAGAACACAAGCAACAATAGGTGTTGGCGAGGATGTGGGGAAAAAGGTACACTCATACATTGCTGGTGGGGCTGCAAATTAGTGCAGCCACTCTGGAAAGCACTATGGAGATTCCTCAGAAAGCTGGAATGGAACCACCATTTGACCCAGCTATCCCACCTCTTGGCCTATACCCAAAGGACTATAATCAGCATACTACAGAGATACAACCACATCAATGTTCATTGCTGCTCAATTTACCATAGCCAGATTGTGGAACCAACCTAGATGTCCTTCAATTGATGAATGGATAAAGAAACTGTGATATATATATATATATATACACACACACACAATGGAATATTACTGAGCTATAAAGAATAATAAAATTATGGCATTTGCAGGCAAATGGATGAAACTGGAGAATATCATGCTAAGTGAGATAATCCAATCTCAAAAAAACCAAAGGACGAATGATCTCGCTGATATGCGAATGATGACACGTAATGGGGGATGGGAGGGTGCAAGAATGGAGGAAGGAGGGACTGTATAGAGGGAAAAGAGAGGTGGTAGGGGTGGGGGAAAGGAAAAAATAACAGAATGAATCAAACACCATTACCCTATATAAACATATGATTACACAAATTGTATGCCATTGCTCCATGTACAAACAGAAACAACATGTATCCCCTTTGTTTACAATAAAAATAAATTTTTAAAAAGTCTTAAATAATTACTTTATACCTGGTTGAACAAACAACAGTTAATTAGGTTATAACAATATAGTTGACACCCAAGATATGTGACTAGGTATATGTATGCATCTGAAAACTATATCAGTCTAGGCTTTATCTAAGTGTTATTTAAAAGTTTATAAAATGAGGAGGTGAGGTTATGGCTCAGTTGTTGCTTAGAATGTGTGAGGCACTGGGCTAGATTCTCAGCACCACATATAAATAAATAAATGAAATAAAGGTCCATCTATGATCGCCCACCACCCTGCGGGGACTATCACAACACGTACACTCTTCTTGATCACAGGAACCAAAAGGGCTTTATTCCACATGTCTCAGACTTATATTGAGAACATCAGCCTATCAGAGAGTAGACTACCAGGAAAGTCAGCCTATCAAGGAACAGTCTCCAGGCAGATACCAGGATTGCCTCATGTACAACAGCCAACCAGAGTTACTTCCTAAAACTTGTATATGAGTGCAGCTATGTCTGGCAAGCTGCCAGGCGCCATCTTAGAGATCAGGCCACGGTGCGGCTCTGGGGCCCTCAGAGCCCGCCCCTGACATCTCCCCCTTATTCTTTAAATAAAGAAAAGATGACCTGGGACCATGACTGTCTTAGGTTGTCCATGGCAAATTACATCCCTACCCGTCATTGGAATTCTGACCTCCAGGTGTCAGAACCCTGTCTTAGGTTGGTATGCATTTCCACGGATCTTACCCGTCTTTGACTACTGGTCCAGCATGCTTAGCCATACTTGGGGGGATGTGCCTGTCTCAATGGCTGTCAAAGTCTGTACTATAGCCCGTCGATGACATCGGGCATCTTGGCAAGTATAACATAGGCTATCCCTAAGCAGATAATAACCAGAACAGCTACTGTTCCAGCCCACTGTTTTGTCAATCCCAGGGCTTTAGATAACAAAGAGAACATCTCGGATACCGATACAATTTAAACCCTGGTGGTATTGACTGAGTATTTCAGTTCGTAGCTGACTGGTTAAATTATCAAACGTAGATGACCAATTGCCAGTAAGGTAGACAGAGAGATTTTTAGATAACATAGCCGCAGAGCTAAGGTTATTATAAGCAATAGGGGTGACACACACTGCTCTTAAAGGATAAACACATCCCAGTCCCTAAAGTTCTTGCAAGATATCCACTTGTTCTTGTAGTAAGTCCACTCTTTGATTTACAAGGAGTATGCCTGCCTTAAAATGGTTGTTTAGAGCTTCTTGAGTCTGTAAGGCTGTAGCTGTATTTTTGGCCGAGTGATTGACTGCTGTTGCTGTAGGTATGGCAGTTGCTAGTGCTGCTGTTGCAGAAACCACTATTGCAGTGACCACAGCCACTGTGATGCCAAAATCTCTCTGGTCTCTAGATAGTAGTACTGGCAGTTCTGTATCTGTAACAGAGACTTGAACAGGTAGGAAGGTAGGAATACGCATTTGCTCGAGGTGCAATTGAGAAGAGAAGAAGTTAAAAACATAAAAAAGGGGTGGACACACAAACTGGGGTAGGTGGAAAGGAAATATTTCTGGTACATGTAGATTGTGAGGCAGCACCAGTGAACCTAGAATTGTTTGTCCATGTAGAGGAGTTCCAAGTACATAGCCGAAATGCCCCTCCTAAGAGACTGAAAAAAGATTGTAAGTTAGTATATCCTGAGGCTGCAGTGAAAAGCATGCAATTGTCAAAGGGGTTGACACGTTTCATGCCTAATTGAACATTATTAGTGAAGTTATCATTAGCAGTGAAAGAAGTGAAATTGGGAGTAAAAAAAAAAATCCATTTTGTACAGGAGTCGCTGGTCCTGCATGTTGACAACCTGTCCATATAGGAGGTGTACTGTGTTTAGGATTACAAGGAGGGAAGATTCTAGGGGTTTTGAAAGCAGTTCCTGTAGCATTATGTCTGCGAGATACCCATCCTGAAAGTATAACAGCATAAGTTTTTTATGTATTCTTGAAAATGTAGAACCATTTTCACCTGGGCGAAAAGAAAGCGTGGCTAAAGGGTGAAAGATTGTCAATAGCATGATCGTCAGGAGTGTCTTTGGCGTCTTCATTTTGTTGATCCGAATTACTTGTTGGTAGCATTGCCACTGGTCGAGTCAGCCATTCAGAACCCAGATAGGTGACGTTTTATCCTGTGGAAACACACAAACCGAGCCACGGCTCCAGTAAAGCACCGGGTCTGGGCTGTTCCATTGTCCAGTAAGAACATCCTTCCATTTTACCGTCGCTCTATCATGTTGTTTATGATTGCCATGTCTCTCAGCGGCAGAGCGACCCTCATTATCCAGAGTTAAAAAATTTAAAATAAAGAGGCAAAGAGAAAGTTTATCTTTAGGGGACCTGAAGGTCTCCCCTATTCCCCCTTTTTGTTTATAAAGAGTATTTTTGAGGGTGAGATGTGCACGTTCAACAATATCTTGTCCTTGTGGGTTATAAGGTATACCTGTGGTTAGAGTTATTTCAAATTTAGTGAGAAATTGGTTAAAAGAGGTTGAAGTATAAGCAGGGCCATTGTCTGTTTTAAGTTGTTTAAAGTTACCAAATTCAGGAATGTGAGTAACTGTCACCGCCTATGGCAATTTGTCACCACCTGCAGCAACACTTTGCGCGGGTATAGAGGATAGAGGAACTGAGGTTTGCTTGCTTTAAGAGAAGAGAGAGAGAGAGAGGCTTTGTATAAGAGAGAAAGACTTTGCTTAAGAGAGAGAGAGACTACACTTTCAGAAATCTTATCTTATGATCACATTATAAGCCTGTTGACTGGCTTTGAGGTGTTTGTAGATGCAGAATAGAATTAATACAAGCACACCCAAGCCTATTAGTGTAGAACCTAAAAATCCTCAAAATTTGGTGCCAAATTATGCTGAAAAAACTATTTCACCCTCTCTACATTTTTCAATATTAACTCCATTAACTTTCTAATCAGTGCACTTCCCTTTACTTATAAACCCTCTTTAAAGGTGAGGTACCAACATGAAGAATTAAAAAGTTACACAGGATGAAAATAAGCAGCTTGCTTTACAGAGAAAAAGATGAAAATCATCTATGTGGCTAAATCAGCTTATGAGGGGCTATGGGTCCAACCAATTACAATTTGGGAATTGCCCGAGCGATGCAATCACTATCAGCAAAAAAATCTGTTACTCCTTAAACTCTACAAGGGCTATGACAGTTGCTTCCATTTTGTGAGCCTTGAGTTGAAGAGCCCTGCAGCTTGTTTCTTAAATGATTTGGTAACATCTTGCCCTCAACATCAGTAATTTGCACTCATTAGCCCAACGTTTTCCTTTTCTACACTTTGGACAAAGACCTGGGGCATAAGGTGTAACAGATTTTACTATAGTTATCTCTTATCTTTTGTTAGGGCATTGTCTCTTTGCTGCTGTATATCTGTGCATACACTCCAGGATCATATTGATTTTGAGAATCATATTAGCCTTCTATTAGCATATCAACATTTCTACCAGGAAACCTTGCTACTACGTTTCTGCAAGCAGTTTCAATAGCTATTTCTTGCCACTGAGCTCTCCAATTAGACATTGTCCTCCAGATAACACTGCTCTGCATACCTGTTTCCAATCAGTCTTAACTGCCTCTTTGAAGTTTTTCTAATGGTTGATGGTATCTCTATTTTGGTCCTCAAATACGGGCAGGTTCTACAAATTTTGAAGCTCTTTATATTAGTTTTAGCTTTCTACTACCTTTCTCCCTTGTTCTTAAGTTTTCACTACCACTTGGTTATTTCTTTTGGGGGTTCTTTGTATTAGATTTAGCTCTCCTTTTTCCCTTGTTCTTAAATTTTCTGAGTAATTGCTTTCTAGGTTACTACCACTCAATCCTTCCTCACTTTGTTCTCTTTGAGAGTTCTTTTCTGTTGCTATTAGATCCTGTTATGAAGATCCCCCTGTGGCACACTGAGCAGCTTTTCTTCTATAAACCTGGGCTTATTTCTACTAGAGTTTGAACATATGATCATACAGTGGTTTCCTTATTTTCTAATTCTTCCCCAGTGTTTCTTTCCTCCCCAGAACTTTCCTGTTTTTGGTTACCCTAGTTAACTTCCTCTTTAATCTCTCCCAGCACTTCTTCTCCTTGTAATATATTTTTCATGCCTCCTTTTTGAATAATCCTTTCAGACTGATTTCGTGATATTTCTGAATCCATCCTTCACTGTACAAAGGCCACACTAACAGCAGTACAAACACACAAACAACACACAATACACATACTCCGGAGCTCCTTTATGATCCTCTTTATATTTCATCACCTGGCCAGCTATCCTGAGTGCCTAACTGCCTTAGAAGACAGGGCCCTCAGCTTACCTGAGTACCTAACTGCCCTAGGACAGGGGTTAACTGCCCTAGAGACAGGGTCCTCAACTCACCTGAGTACCTAACTGCCTCAGAGAAAGAGACAGGGTCCTCAGCTTACCTGAGTACCTAACTGCCTCAGAGAAAGAGACAGGGTCCTCAGCTTACCTGAGTACCTAACTGGCCTAGGACAGGGCTTAACTGCCCTAGAGACAGGGTCCTCAGCTTACCTGAGTACCTAACTGCCTCAGAAAAAGAGACAGGGTCCTCAGCTTACCTCGCTACTTAGAGCAAGACTCTTGAATTAGACAAACACACAAACACAAAATACACGCATTTTTACACTTCAACTGCAGTGTCCTTTGCGACCTTTAGTTTTTGATTGACCCTATTTCTTTTTACTATCCCTCGCCCTTAAACTGCTCTGGCCAGAGACTTCTGTGAGGTTCCTACTTTTCCTGCTGTACCTATTCCTGGAGGTGGATCTTGAAATTTCCCTTGCCCTATTCCTGCAAGGTTCCTCAGTTTCCCCACCATGCAGACTAGTAACATCCATTTGCCATAGATGATTAGGTAACAGTCCTTTAGGATTAACTCCTATAGAAGGTGGATGATGGAGGACTGTACACTGGCCACAAGATTTAACAATAGCACGTGCAGTTTCTTTAGTAATGGGAAACTTCAGTTTTAATGTTGTAGAATTAACATGGAATTTTTGACAATAATTTTTTGCTGACTCAAATGCAGAAAAAATGTGGGAATCCTTAGTTGCTATGTCTGCTACATTATTCCCTAGAGTTAAAGGTCCAGGTAAATTGGTATGTGATCTGATATATCCAATGAAGAAAGAATTGTAACAATCCCAAATCATTTGTTGTAAAGTCCGTAAAGGATAAAAAATAGTAGAGTTTGGGGCAATAAGCCCTGCACATTCTAAGTTACTGAGAGCTTGAACTACATATAAACTGAGTAGGGAAAAGGAATGTTTGGACTTTATCTAGATAACAAATAGCTCCAGTCCCTGTTTTGGATTCATCAGTGAAAATCACGGGAGCCTTAGGAATAGGTTGTTGTCAGGTAACTCTTGGTAATATTACAGAATTATTACCACAAAATTGTATATAAGGATGTTTAGGATAGTGAATATCAAAGTTAGCTTGAGTGGAGCATCTAACAACAGTCCAAGAATCCATGAAATTACATAACCAAGAAAGTTGATGCTTATCATAGGGAATAATGATAGTAGCTGGATGAATTCCAAACACTGTGATAGATGATTTAAGTGCCTTTAAGATTACTTGAGCTACTGCTTCAGGGTAGGGTAAGAGAGTTTTATTGGGTGAACAGGCTAGATGAACCCAAAACAAGGGACCCTCTTGCCAAAAGACTCCAGTGGGTAGTTTCTTGTTAGGAATAACAATGAATTGTAATGGCTGAGAGAGATCAATATAATCTACTTGGGCCTTATCTAATCTTTTTTTGTATAATATTCAAAACCAGACATGCTTCAGGAGTGAGCTCTCTGGGAGATGTGGGATGGGGATCCCCTTGTAAGATATTAATTGGGCTCCTAAGAATTCTTGTGTAGTACCAACTTGAGCCTTTTCAGGGGCTATAATGAGTCCCCATAATTTGAATTGTTCTATTAATTCAGAGTAAATATCCTTTAAAATATCTTCCTCAGAGTGGCATAATATTTGGAGTATTAAATATATTTGGAGTATTAAAAATAGGGGTATTCCAAGGAAAAGTTGAAGGTCTAATATGATTTGCTTCTAATTATTGTTGTACCAGTTCTTGGGCTGCTTTAAATTTTTCTAATGTCAGGGGCCACTGAGAGACCCACACTGGTGCATTGGATTTCCAAGTTATTTTTACATACTTTTGTTCAGTGGCCCCAAGGAAAAACCCAAGCCTTGGCAACCTTGTTTGCCCTTAACACTAATTGGCTGGGTACTTCCCTGGCCATAGCGGCCTATCCCCTTGTCCCATTTATGACCTTGTTTTACCATTAGATTTTGAGTCTTTTGGCTATAATGGCCTTCTGTAGTGAGTACTACATCCATTTGCATGAGAATATCTCTGCCCCATAAATTAACAGGTAAATGGTCTAAGACATAAGGTTGAAATGTTCCCTGTTGGCCCTCATCATTTTTCCATGTCAATACAGAACTACTCCTTTGTGGGCTAGTAGCTACACCCAATCCCCTCAGGGTTTGTTCCGCTACTTGTAGAGGCCATTCTTTTGGCCAATCTTTTAGGGTAATAATGCTAGTATCAGCTCCTCTATCTAGGAGTCCCAAAAATTCTCTATTTTTAATCTTTGTTTTAAGCATTGGCCTATTTTTTAAGTCCATGGTAAGACAGGCAAAATCAACCCCAGAAGATCCCAAACCTGCAGTTCCCCTGGTTGCTGTGGTTGATGGAAAATTATTATGAAGACGGGGAATAATCAAAAGCTGAGCTATGTGGTCCCCAGGTGATATGGAGATAATTCCTTGAGGAGAATGTGCAAGAACCTTAATTTCTCCTGTAAAATCAGAGTCAATAACTCCAGGGATAACTAAATCCCCTGAGTGCACTAGAGCTCCTACCTAATAAAATTCCAACAGTATCAGGAGGTAAGGGACCTTTTAGGTCTGTAGGGCAAATCCTTTAAGGGACCTTCCATGCGCATTCGTGACATTTCAGTGCCCATTAGCTACCGCTAAACAAACCAAAAGGCAGACCACTTTAACTAATAAAACAAAAGTGAAAGCACACACAAACACTTAGTCTCCGTAGCTTATCCCACGAACTTTAACTCCGTCGCTTATTCCGCGAACTTTAACCTGGCCAGACTGTACTTTACTTACCCTGTATTTACCTGATCAGTTCCTTCTTTGTAACTCGAGTTCCCGGGTTTCGGCACCACTTATGATCGCCCACCACCTGCGGGGACAATCACAACGCGTACGCTCTTCTTGATCACAGGAACCAAAAGGGCTTTATTCCACATGTCTCAGACTTACATTGAGAACATCAGCCTATCAGAGAATAGACTACCAGGAAAGTCAGCCTATCAAGGAACAGTCTCCAGGCAGATACCAGGATTGCCTCATGTACAACAGCCAACCAGAGTTACTTCCTAAAACTTGTATATGAGTGCAGCTATGTCTGGCAAGCTGCCAGGCGCCATCTTAGTGATCAGGCCACGGTGCGGCTCTGGGGCCCTCAGAACCAGCCCCTGACATCCATCAATATGTAAAAAGTTTATAAAATGAAAATTTATGTAAGTTTACTGGCAAGATAACCAGTAAGTGTTGTCTTTTGTATATGGTCATAGAAGGGCCACGCACTGTCATTTGAAGATCTGTCTTATATCTGTTTACTGTGTTTGACTAAGTCAATTTCTGATCATTAATACTGTTTCCTAAATGTAGATGAGATTTAAGGCTATCCTTTGATTTTTGTTAATCCATGCAGACATATGATTATTACTACCATACACTCTAGATTCTAAGTTGTATTTTAAAAGTTAAACTTAGTTAAGTGTAAAACTTAGGAGAGCACTTTGACAAGTTGTTGTTCTCCAAACAAAAATTATCTGTAGCAAAAGTCTCAAATTTGTATAAAAATAACAAATTTGGTTGATATTTTTTCATGTCATTTGATATTTTATAGCTGGATAAAGTAACTTGTTGTCAATAAGTTATATATATATAATTTTGTGTTACTCTTTGCACTGGGTGAAATTTAAATGCATTTTTGAAAGATAATAAGGAGAGCCTAACCTGTTTAAAGGTGATAAAGACTTTATAAAATGTTTTTAAAAAGAACTAACCATTCATTTCAGAAATAAGACAACTTACCTATGTTTTATCAAGAGGTCATCACACCTGAGTTAAAATTCTGCCTCTCATCTTCTTCCATGTTAGGATAACCACTCAAGTTCATTTAAAGTTAAGTTCAAAAGATAGGTTTTTTGGGTTGGGGTTGTATCTCAGTGGTAGAGTGCTTGCCCTAGTACATGTGAGACACTGGGTTTGATTCTCAGCACCACAAAAATAAATAAAGACATTGTGTTCATCTATAAATAAAAATATTTTTTAAAAGGATAGGATTTTGTGATAAGGATTTCTTTGATCTTAAAATAAAAAGAAAGCATAATATATAGCTAATTAAAAGTTTAGGATTACAAAATTAGGTGTTTTGGTTTATAGATATACTATAAATATGTTTTTACTCTTGTTAATTTTATTTTATATTTCCTTTTAGACTTTGTAACTGTTGTCTGTTAGCGCTTTACAGAAGTCCAGCATCTAATATAACCAGAGTTAATTTGAGATGAGTCATCAGTTATAGGTTAGACAAAATATAAGACTGATTTCCAGTTTAATACTGACCCCAATTAAATGAAAGGGGTAAATAACTATGAAATTATAGACATTAAAGTTAAAACCCAATACTCACTCCTACTTTAGGACTGGTCAAACTGACTTTCTGGATGATTAAAACCAAAACTTAGAGACTAAAGATAAAATGGGCCAAGGAAAATAGCCAGTATTTGGCTCTTGCCCTCTGAGGTCAGCATGAATCCAGGTACTCCTCTAAGGACTTTACAACTTTGAACCACATGACCACCCAATCAGAGAGATCAGTGGAACCCTAGATAATAGGAAGTCAACCAGTACACATTCTGTGAAGAGGAGGGTTCCTGTAAAGGGAAATGATTCCCTAATGCTTCCAAGGGAAACCATGTGTGATTAGCAAGACCTTCATATATCCTAGCAGATGGCACTAAGCTAAGAGTTACTCAAGTTACCAAGAGTGATCCCCTGAGGAATTTCAGCTGATTCTTAACAGTGAAAGGGGACAAGGTCAATTTTGACCAATCTTAAACACCTGGCAGGGGAGTTACAAAGCACAACTGCTCAAGGGCCAACATCCATAGCTAAGATGGCACAATTGATAGCAAAGTGGTTAGAGATCACCAGGAAGTTACAACTAACTGTATGAGGAAACCCACCTACATTGGATCAGCTGTTGCCAGTTGCTCTGTTAATAATTAGGTCAAGCCCTATTAGGCAAACAGGATTCTCCCCTTATGAGATTATCTGTGGGCACCCTCCTCTCATTATAAGAGGTAAATAAAAAGATTTAAAATAAAAAAAAAAACATCATGCCAATCCCTTTAAACCAGCAGAGGCTATTTTTTTTTTTAAATAATAATAAAACCAAGTACAATTGCTAAAGATTCTTTGGAGGGATTCTTTCACTGTCTTTTTATCCAGCCCTAACACAGTAAAGATAGACAAGGTGGCCCCTTGGATTCACAGCCGCGTAAAAGTAACCTCTGATGGTTGGGAGTGCATTCTTGATCCAACTGCACCTGGCAAGTTGACTATCCAAAATAAACAAGCTACATCCTGAGAGCCCCCAAGGACAACAGTCCTGCTTTAGTCACTCAGAAGCTGACTAATCTACGCACAGCAGAAGCTTGAGGAACTGACTGCTTCCAGGGATAAATGGACTACTCTTATTCTCCACTTTGATCTGTTTACTGTCAGACTCCTCCTGGAACTCCTGTTTGGTCCCTGCATCCTTAACATACTGACCTGATTTATCTCCTCCTGCTTAGAGACCATGAAATTCCAAATAGTCCTCCAAAGTTACCAGTGGATTAAATTAGAGGGACAAGGACAGAGGTGATGCCCTTAACAGGGCTTAAAAGGGCATCAAAGGGGAAAAATGTGATGGCAAAACTAGACCTGGTTGTGAAATGAAATTATAAAAATGTTATGGGAAAAGTCCAATGTCTGGGGAAGGAGTCAGTTCCCTTTCCTTCTCTTAACCTTTCTCTAGGAAGCCTAATTAACCACGGATCCCTACCTTTTACATTGTCAATAACTGCCCTAAGAGTCTGCCTAGTCCTTCCTGAAATGTAATAGATGTCTGTGAAATGGGCTGTTTCTTCTTATCCGTTCTGTGAGCATGCTTTGTTAGAGACCCTGCACAAGGCCGTTAGCCACATAGATTAGGAATTTTTTTTTTTTAAAAAAGAGGAAAAAGTCCCAATGATAGGGTGGGTCTAAGATGATGTCAAATAATCTATAAATATTGAGAGAAACTGTGGATCAGGGCTCAGAATTTTGGAGTGCTAATCTCCTCTGGGTCCATCAGGTTAAAATAAAGTTTGGTTTCTCCTACTTCACGAGTGCTGTCTTGTTGTTTCCACAACAGACCAAGATATTGATTTATGGACTTTGGGAGATTTAATCATGAGACTTAGAAATACTATTAAGAACTTTAGATCTAAGAGTCAGAAATATTCATCCTTCAGTACCTCTTTGTCTTCTGGGAACATATTTTAAAAGATTTTAGTCTTAGCCCTAAGCAGTTCTCCGTGGACAAAGAGATACTGAAGGGTTGGGGCAAAATTTCAATTCAGAAGACTGGAGAGCATTCAAATCAAAGGAGGATGAGTTAGCATGGGACCACTGTAATTTGCATTTGAACTATTTATGCTCCAGTTGAAGCCAGAATTGAGGACAGGCAGTTAGTGTAGAATAGGATATCTGGTCAAATCGAGGAATGGAGGCCATCAGTCTGGGAAGTTGGAGACCACCACTAGGAGATTGGAATGTCAGTGTTTCCAGAACCTTTTGATCATCAAAGCTACCTGCCTAACTATCCCTCCCAAAATGCTGCAGGCAGGGAATTGATAATTAATTTCCCCTGGGACCCTACCTGAATCTCCATTTGGCCCTTCCCCTGCATCTACTTCTCACCTTTTTTGCCATGTCACTGGCATCTCCTGGGCCTAGTCAGGTAAGAAGGAAGGAGAGAAGTAAGGGGGGAGAGGACTGAGCAAAGGAGACCCTAATCTATAAAAGATGTAGAGTGTGCTCACTTCTTGGTATTCTAGATCATTCGGTTAGTCCCACTTAGAGGAAATTACAAAATTGGCAAATGACCCTGATCAATTCTTAGATGATCTCCTCCAGCTTGCATCTTCCATTTATTTATAATAGAGATCAAGAGGAAAAGAAAGGGAACTTAAAGATAAGATAGAGGTTTTTTTAAAGATCATTCAAAACCTCAAACAACAGAAAATTTTAATGCCTTGCAACAGCCCATGTACTTCAGCTATTTCAGGAGTTCAAAAGTCAACTTCCTAGTCCAAAACCTTAGAATAATTAATGAAGCAGTAATTTCCCTCCACCTTGTAGTTCTTAATTCATGTACTCTGTTATCTGAAATTCCAGCTGCTGCTTGGTTTACTATGTTAGATTTAAAAGATGCCTTTTCTGTATGCCCTAGACTCTCAATCACAATATCTGTTTGCCTTTGAAGAATGAGATAGTGGATCTCAACTAACCTGAATGGTGTTGCCTCAAGGATTTTGAGATAGCCCTCACCTGTTTGAACAAACCGTAGCTAAGGACTTAACAAAATTCAGAGATAAAACATCTTTAATTGTTCTCCAATATGTAGATTACATCCTTTATGTGCCTCCACCTAGAAGGAATATGAAAAGGCCATTACAAAGCTCCTAAACTTCTTAGCTGATAGGGATTATAAGATCTCAAAGAAAAAAATGTAAATAATTATGCCATTAACAGGTTCAATATTTAGGATTGCAACTGTCTCAAGGAACCCACAAGTTAGGACAGGAAAATAACTACCACAGGACAATATCCTCTGCCCCAGACCATAAGACAGTGTTGAGAACAAGGTGACATCTGTGCAGCCATGTTGTATGAACAAGCCATTTCGGGAACGGGCCCGTAAAACCTCCCCCCAGGAAAGGGTGCACAGGTACTACCCTCAAGAGCCAATATAGGACAAACAGGACATACTGGGCCCCCGGGGTTTATCAAGGCTGTTAAGACATATCTGTCTGAGAAATGGGCAGCTGCCCGGAAACCTTATCTATAAAAGACAGGGGAGGGGGCCTAGCCCTGACTCATCTCCTGCATAGTTCACCCCCTCCCTCCTCCCTTCTTCCTCCAGGACCATTCAGTTTTGGCGGGACCCAATGAGATGCAAATAAATTGGCAGGACCCAACCAAAAGAGAACAAATGTTTAGCTGTTCCAATGTTAACCAATAATGTACAGGTCTTTGTATGTGAATGATTGGAAATTTCTAAAGTAGAGTGCTTTCTCATCCCTCGGGGCCACTCCCCACTCAGTCATGGTAGTGGTCTGAGAGACTGGTTGTGGTCCAAGCTCGAGCTTGCAATAAAACCTCATTGTGTGATTTGCATCACCGTGTGTGCACTTTGACTTTCTGGGGATTGATTGATATTGAACCCCAATAACAGCTCATAGACTTCCTAGAGATAACTGGATACTGCAGGCTTTGGATTTCTAGGTATGGGAAATTAGCTAAGCCTCTTTACAGCCTCCTTAAAAAACTCTACACCAAGGAACAATTGCCCTGATGTGAGAATCAAAACATACTAAAGGTTTTTAAAATATCAAAAAGGGGCCTTACTTCAAGCCCCTGTCTTCAACTTACCTATGGAACAAGATTTAACATGTTTGTCACTGAGAGGAAAATAACCCTAAAAATATTCATCCAAAACTACTGGATAGGCAGTCATGAACAAACCAGGTCAATAGCCAATGACATATCTCAGTAAGGAGCTTAGCATAGTAGCTTCATTCTCAAACATAATGGAAAATAAGGCCTCATAATTTTCTTTGACATCCAAATCTGTCCTGAAAATAAGAAATGGTTAAAATGCCCTAGGCATCAAGCTTTTGCTGGAACCAGTAATCTGTTTCTTAGCTCCTTTCAGATCTCAGTGAAGGCTTACATTTGAAATGTAAATGGAAGAAGCCTGTAGGTTCAGAAGGAAACCAGTCTCAAACTCAAGAAATACAAAAAAAGGGAAAAAAGTGTCTTTTTCCTGAACTCCAACTAATCTAAACTAAAAAGTAAATTGTGTGATGCTTTACTAAAATAATTAACAGCTATGTCATTTTTCCAGGACTTTTTTTTCCCCTTAAATCCTATATTTTTTGAGCTCATGACTTTGTTTTGATCAGTCCTATTTTTAATTCAGCTAGATTTTTTGAACATCTGTTACATTGCAATGGAGATTCACCTATAAAAAACTACAATGCTTTTGCTTTTGTGTTATGTGTATATTGTGTTTTCTAATGTTGTATTGTCTGTGTAGAGGTGCATCCAAATATCATGTACATGATATCAAAATTGATATATATATATATAAAATGAGTGTTCATGAATTAAAATTTAAAAATGGATCCAGGTATCTTTAATTCATGTGATTTAAAAAGGTTTAGTTTAAATTGGGTAAACAAATGCAAGTAAAATGTCTTTAAAATTACTTAACACAAAAGTCTCTAGGTGGTCAAACTAATAAAATTTTGATGTCTATAAAATGTCAAATATTGATCATTTCTAGGACTTATCTGCAACAGGAAAGAGATGGCAGATACTGTTCAAATACATATCTTGGTTTTTACAGTAAAATAAGTAAATTAGATTTGACACGTATGAGATTACTCAAATACGTTTGTTAGAGACATCTGATTAACTTATAATAGCTAAAATGCTAACTGTTAAATAATATTGAGTACTCTAACTCCTTAAATTTCATGGGGTAACGTACTTAAACATTATTGGTGTTTTCATAGATTGGTAAATAAAAAGGGTTTAAAATTGCTTTGTGTCATCACTAAAAACTATATATGATTTTATATACAAAGGAATCCAAAAGTTTCAACCGTGATTCAATTAGAGTACTGTAAACAACATAAAATATTTCATCTTATTAAAATGGAGTAATTTATCTAAATTCCAAATTTTCATAAGAATTATTTCAGAACGTGAACAAAAAGGGGTCAACAGATAGGAAAGAGAAAAATAAAAGGTTCTAGGTATGGAAATATATTTGGTAAAAGGAAAAAATGTTCCTAGGCAGGAAAGTCTTTGTGTGATAAAATACATGAGCATCTAAGTAAGTGCTGAGACAGTCTATTGTAAATAAAAGACAAATCTCAGCAAGTTTGTGTGTAACTAAATTGGTTATATGTATGTGAGGCAATGAGTTAAAGCTATTCAAGATTTTTCCTAAGGTCAAATTCTAATGTACTGATATAACTCAAAATTTAACCCATATGTTAAAGTGATAAGGATTTCTTTAAAACACTAATTTACTCTAAACATTGTGTCTCTTAAGTTTTATTCTTTAGAACAATTAGTCTTAAAAATCAGGGCTTGTACCATTATGGTTAAAAAACAACTGTTAGAGTATTGTACTACATTACAGAGTCTAAATTTTTCTTTAAAAACTAAACTTGGTTAATATAAAAATATCAAGGTAGACTGAGGTCAGATCACTGAGCCTGTCCCCCCCCACACTGAGGTCAGAGGCCAGTAGCTGAGCCTGCCCACCTGCCCCCTACTGCTGAGGGACACTGAACTTGCCTCCATGCTGACTCAGTGCATTCAAAATGCTCCTGAGCTTCTTTGGAGGCCAGAGAAGGTATTTTTGAATTATTCCTGAGGGCATGGTCATCATTATTGGAAGGGCAGTTCTCTTCCTGAGACATCAACAAGAGACTGGAGGCCCTTTGACAGGTACCTCTATTTACTCACATCATACACCCTTTCCCCATCCTCTTGTTCACTACTAGAAATACTGTAAATAGTAATTGAACTGATCCTGTTTAATTTTAAAATGTTAAGTCTTTATAGGGGCTATCTGGGTCAGGGCTACATTTTTTCTGTATTGGGTGCTATTGGTATTGATCTCCCTTTCAAATGAGAGGTAGTGGAAAACTACAGGATCATAATAAGCCTACAGAGGGGGAACTTCAGTATCTCTGATCTTCACTGCTAGAGGGAAATATATAGAAACAATATGAAAAAACAGGGGAAGAACATGTCCCTAATAAACCAAGATGCTATTGTGATAGAATCCAATGACAGAATGGCAGTAGAAATGACAGAAAAAGAGTTTAGAATCTGCATAATTAGAATGATCCATGAAGAAAAAGATGAGATAAGAGAGCAAATGCGGCAATGCAAGACCATTCCAGTAGACAGTTAAAAAAGCAAATCCAAGAAGCAAAAGAACACTTCAATAAAGAGATAGAGATTCTGAAAAAAAAAAAAAAAACCAAACTGAAATACTTGAAATGAAAGAAATGATAAGCCAAATTAAAAACTTAATAGAAACCATCATCAACAGAATAGACCTCATGGAAGACAGAATCTCAGACACTGAAGACAAAATATTTAATCTTAAAAACAAAATTGAAAAACTGAGAAGATGTTAGGAAGTCATGAACGGAACCTCCAAGAATTACAGGATATCATGAAAAGACAAAATTTAAGAATTATTGGGATTGAGGAAGGCACAGAGATACAAACCAAAGGCATGAACAATTTGTTCAACAAAATAATATCAGAAAAATCCCAAACCTGAACAATGAAATGGAAAATCAAATACAAGAGGCTTACAGAACACCAGGTTCACAAAACTACAACAGATCCACACCAAGACACATTATAATGAAAATACCTCACATACAAAAAAAAAAGATAGGATTGTAAAGGCTGCCAGAGAAAAGCATCAGATTACATATAAGGGGAAACCAATACAGATATCAGACCATAATGGAATGCAATTAGAAATGAACGATAAAATAACAAACAAACAATAGATGTTGGCGTGGATGTGGGGAAAAAGGCACACTTTTACCTTGCTGGTGGAGTTGCAAATTGGTGCAGCCACTCTGGAAAGCAGTATGGAGAATCCTCAGAAAACTTGGAATGGACCCACCTTTTGACCCAGTTTATCCCACTCCTTGGTTTATACCCAAAGGACCTAAAATAAGCAAACTACAGTAACATAGCCATATCAATGTTTATAGCAGCTCAGTTCACAATAGCTAGATTGTGGAACCAACCTAGATGCCCTTTAACAGATGAATGGATGAAGAAACTCTGGTATGTATATATATTCAGTCATAAAGAAGAATAATATGGCATTTGCAGATAAATGGATGGAATTGGAGAATATAATGCTAAGTGAAATAAGCAAAACTCAAAAAACCAAAGGTCGAATATTTTCCCTGATAAGTGCAGAATGATATACAATGGGGGTGGGGAGGTGAGGAATGAGAGAAGAATGGGGTAACTTTAGAATATGTAGAGGGAAATGAGGGGGGTATAAAAAATGGTGGAATGAGACAGACATCATTATCCTATGTACATGTATGATTACACGAATGGTATGAATATACATTGTGTACAACCATAGAAACGAAATGATGTACTCCATTTGTGTACAATGAATCAAAATGCAGTTTGTAAAAAATTGAAAACTAAATAAAAAAATTTAAAAATGATAAAAATATATCAAGGTAATTGCAGAGTGGTTACTCTTCTTTGTATATTAAATATGTTCATATCTTCCAGGTATACATGTCTTTAAGGCAGAAAATTTATCAAGCTGCTGTTCTACAAACTAAACTTGTCTGTAATGGTAATTTTAAACTGATAAGAATAGCAAATTTTATTGGAAATTTATTTATATCATTTAATTTTCTATACCAGGACTTGTTATCATGGGATATACATAAAATTTTGTGTGACCTTCTACACTGGGATTAAAATGTAAATGTATTTCTAAAATTTGGTGAGAGCCTGATTTGTTTAATGGTTAATATTGTAAAACACAAAAGCATTTTGCCACTTTGCCACACAAAAGGAAAGTTAAAAGCTCTCTCAGCCACTCCTTGATTCATGTTTTAGATGTATTGTCATGTTGTGTTGACTAATATTCATAAAGATTCAGGAAACAATATATGTAAACTTTGTAAAATGATATTTAAAGAGGAGGCAAAGATCAGCTTCAGAACTAGAACACTTAAGATTTGTGAAGAGCCCTAACTTGCCTGAAATAAGAGTCTGCCTCCTATCTTACTACATGTTAGAGTGACTCCAAAATAAACCAGACTCATTTAATGTTATATTCAAAAGATTGTGTTTTGTTGTTGTCGTTGTTCTAAAATTACTGTGAACTCAAACAGGGAATATAATGTATAGCTCAGCCAAAATTCAAGATGGCTATTATGCAACTCAATATGTGTTTACTGTGAATTCCATTTTGTATTTCCCTTGTAAACTCTATAACTGTTACCTGATTAATGTTTTGCTGAAGTACTGCTTCAAGAACAAACAACCTAAATTAATTTGAGATAATAAGACATCACCTTTAGGATAGATAAGATAATATAGACCCCAATTATATAGTAGGGGGTAAATAACTGTAAAGTTATAGACATTGAAGTTAAAGTCCAGTACTCTTATTTTATGACCGGTGAGACTGGCTTGCTGGATGTTTGAAATCAAACTTAGAGATTGAGACTACAATAAAGGGACTAAGAACACCAGTAGTTGGCTCTCGACCTCAGACTCAACCTGAATTCAGGGAACAATAGAACTTCTCTACAGAGTTTTACAACTCTGGGCCACATGACCTCCCAATCAGGGATATTGATCAGAATACTAGAGGAAGAAGAGCCAATCAGTGCACCTGCTGCAAAGGAGGGTCATTGGAAAAGGGAGACATCCCTGATGATTCCAAAGGAAGCCACCTCATCAAGGAGACCCTACCTAGTGAATGGCACCAAAGGAGCCAAGAAGCTGCTCTCAAATTTCCCATGAGTGACCCCTGTGGGAACTCAGCTGACTCAATAGACAGGAACAGGTTAATTTGACCAGCTTGAACTTGAACACCTAGCTAACAGTTAAGCCCAAAACATAGCCACTCTTGGGTATTTAAAAAAGAAAAAAAATATTTAAATGTAACTTAAGATGTACACTCGTATTAGCCCTCTAGAATAAGTAAAGACTGAAGGCCACAACACAGAGAGTACTCAACATGTTATTTTCATTGTCTAGCTGCTTTTGCAGTATTACACTGTCCATTACAGATCAAAACTGATAATTCTCTGGCTCATACTAGTTCTTCTTTTCAACAGTTTTGTCACCAATTTCATATTGAACACAAAACAGGTATTCCTCATAATCCTCAAAGTCTAGTAGGATAACTCATTTATCTATTAAGCTACAATTACAAAAACAAAAAGGTGGAGATAAGATCCCACAAAACAAACTTAATCATGCCTTGTTTGTTTTAAACTTTTTAAATTGTGATTCTGAATGTCACATGGCAGCCAAGAGACATGTCTTCTTCTGTGATGGGTCCATTGGGTCTAGTTTGGTGGAAAGATTTACAAACATGACAGCAGAAAGGACCAGATCCAGTAATATTGAGGGTAGAGGCCTTGCTTGTGTTTTTCCTGAAGGATCATTCTGTCCTACTTGGGTACCTGAAAGTGCCATCAAGCATGGAGGACCTGGAACCAAGGTTCATATGGTTGAAGATTGAATCAGAGATATCAACCCTGACCTCCAGTGGAAACAGGAAGTCAGAAAGGAGAAGAAAGAGGAAGAACAAAGAGCAGGGACCTCAAAATAGGTCTCAGAACCAAGATTCAGAACCTCAAAATAGTGCCCCTCATTTGCATTTTAAAAAATATTAAAAAGTGGGAGATGGGGAAAGTTATCCTTATCTAGTAGAATCAGATGGTTTCCTATCTAGTTTTCCTGAGAAAATGGCCCCCCTAACTCCACCCTATCCTGTTCATCACAGGAGAAGCTCCTCCTTGGCTTGGCCCCTTTACCTGTGTGTCTATAAATAAAAGAGAGTTGGGCTACTCTATGTTGTTAGAGGCCAGAGCCGGTATGGTCAGACCCATCATGCCCAATCTCATTTAAAAAGAGTTTTGGCTCTTGTGTGTTTATTGATTAGATAAATTTATGGGCAATTGATTGATTTATAGGCATTATCATCCTCTAGCAGTTAACCCTTTTCTTGTCCATGTAGGACATGGCTAAGAGACCCTCCACACTTTACCATATAGAAAAATTAAGTTGAAGTTGTTTAATTAAAGAATTAAGTGAAAGACAAGAAACAATAAAACTTCTAGAAGAAATAGGGAGAAAGTTTCTACAGGATTGGGGTTGTAGTTCAGTGGTAGAGTGCTTGCCTGGCATGTGTGAGGCACTGGATTCAATCCTCAGCACCATATAAAAATAAATAAATAAAATAATAGTATTATGTCCATCTACAACTAAAAAAAAGTTTTAGAAAAAGAAACCTCCTAGATATTCTTCTAAGCAATGATTTTTGTTTCATTTGTTTCTTAGTTTTGGGTATGGTCCCCAAAGCAATAAAAGCAAAAATAAATAAGTGGTATTACATCAAACTAAAATGTTTCTGAATAGGAAAAGAAACGGTCAAGAAAATGAAAAGGCAGCCTACAGAACAAGAGAAGATAATTGAAAACTGTGTACCTGGTAAGGTGTTAATATCCAAAATATGTAAAAAATTTATACATTTCAATAACAAAAAACAAGTAACGCAACTGAAAAATAGTCAGTGGACTTGAAAAGATGTTTTTTTCCACAGAAGATACACAGATACCCAACAGGCACTCTATTGTCCTGTATATCTAAAAATAACAAATAAAAACCTAACAAATAACCAACAGGTATATCAAAAGGTGCTTAACATTAGTTATCAGGGAAGTAAATAAAAATATAGATACCATCTCACACCTGTTAAAATCACTATTATCAAAAACATGAAACATGGCAAGATTTGATAAGGATGTGAAAAGGGAAATTTTGTTGGTGGGAATATAAATTGGCACAACCTTAATGAAAACAGTATGGAAAAATATTACAAAGTAGACTACTCTATGACCCAGCATTACTTACTACTTTGGGATGAGTATCCAAAGGAAGTTAAATCAGTCTCTCAGAAAGTCAATATCTCAAGTGTATTTCAATATTATTCACAATAGCCAAGATATTGAAACAACTTTAATTTTGTCAGTTGATGGATGAATATGTAAAGAAGTGTACAAAGAAAATGTGATGTAATACATGTGTGCCTATATATATATAGCCTATATATATATATAAATACATATATATACACTATATACAGTTATTCACCCAAAAACAAAAACAAGAAGTCCTATAATATGCAACAAAATACATAAACCTGAATAAATTTGTACTAAGTGAAATAAGTCAGTGTGATTTCATTTATATGCAGAATCTAAAAAGTCAAATTTATAGAAGCAGAGAGTAGAATGGGGTTGCCAGGGGCTAAGGGTGAAGGGTGGAGGATGGGAAGATGTTGGTCAAATGGTACAAACTAATAGTTGTAAGATGAGTAAATTCTGAGAACCTAACATACAGCATAGTGACTAGAGCTAATAATATTTTATTATTTGCTAAATAAAAAGTAGATATTAAATGCCCTCACTCACCCAACCCCACACATACACACTCACAAAGGGAAACTGTAGGTGATCAATTTGATGATCAATTTTTTGAGTGATCATTATGCAACCTATACATATATCAATTAATCACACTGTACCTTTAAATATGTACAATATTGTCAATTATTCTTCAATAAGCCTGGAGAAAAATCTGAACTACTTTAATATATTTGTATTCAAAAGAAATGTACAATGTTTTCTTTAAAACACATGTTGACTATACTTAGACATGATCTAAATGATCCATTCATTAAGAAGCCAGTTTTCTAGCAGTTCTTATTAAAAGTATATATTTTGGGGATAGGTAGTAGTGGGAGAAAGCATCCTTTGATTCCAATACATTAGTATTTAAAAATTTTTTAAAGAAGTGAAATCTAGGAAAAGGTTTTTTTTTAAAAAAGAAGAATTAAATTGAGTTTTCAGGGTTAATGTGGATCTCCTAGGGAAAGAAAACTGTAACTTATTTTCCAGTACAACCTTGCCACACAACTGTAAGGTGTTACTGTTTAAGTGGTGAAGACAGTGAGATACATAGGAAATGCTAAAATTTGAAACTTATTTATTAATTATTGAAACTTAGAAGTATAGGAAAAATAAGTGATGCTTAAGTCACAACTGAAAAGAGTAAAATGATAAGCAACAGCAATACTACTATAGAAATAATGGCAATTGTATTAACAATTGCTACCACTGACTACAAACTTGTTACATGACAGGCATCTATTTTAGGACTTTACATATATTCCCATTAGCAACCTGGTAGTGGTGGTGGTTGGGTGATTACTAATTTTCTTCTCATTCTACAAAGGAGGAAAGTGAGTCTCAGAGATTTTAGCTAATGTTCCCAAGGTCTCACAACTAGTATATTCTAAAGCTAGTGTTCAAACCCAGATCACTTTGTCTCTAATATCTATGCCCATGAATACTTCAAATTATTTCCAAAATTTTCACATTCATAAAATCCTTTAAAACCATGTCTTCTTGTCCCCCACTTTAAGTAATCACTATATAGTCCTGCATTCAAATTAATTAAAAATATACATGTAATCTCCATTTAAGTCATTGGAAAAAATATCCACAGAGTTCATTTAGAACACAAAGATTACGGTCTTAATCTGAATCTATTCTTAACAATATAAATGTCAGAATTGTATATTGTTAAACATTTGAGTGCTGATATCTTCTTCATTCTTCATAAGGACATTATACATCTTAAAACTATACTTTGTTATTTTTATATCTAAAGAACTATGATATTGATTGCTTCCATATGATACTTTCTGATACTGTATTTAGTGGAAATTTAAATCATTTTAGCATTTAAAACTTGACAAGGAATCATATTCCCTCAAAATATCCCTAATTCTAAAAAGAACTAAATCTTAAGAATCATATTCAGTAAAAGTTTAACGAGAATTGTAAACATTACCATTGTTTTTAGAATAGTACTATTACTATTAATTCATAAACATTTAATTTATTATGATTTAATGAAATAACGATTTAAAAAGAACTGACATGTCATCAACAAGTGAAAATAGTAGAAAAAAGAATTTAAATTGATAAATAATGCAAAAGTATTTGATAAGATTCAACTTTCATCAGAGACTTTACTCTCTTAACAAATGTCTAATTGGACCTCTACTACTGTTGGGGCCTTTGAAAAGGTCTGATAAATCATCCTGAACAATTAAGAAAAAAGACAGAGGAATGGAATATAGACAAAACAATATGTTCATTATTTCTGAGGAATACTTTGAAATATATGGCTTGATGAGAAAGTCAAATGGAGTTATACATTGAAAGTCACAACTGGACAACCATACCCAGCAAAGCATCAGTAATGCAGGACAGAAGGTCTGGTCCATGTAGAGTAGGAAATCTACAAGGATCCCTGAGTAAGAGTTTTGGCATAAAAAATTTCTTCTCCCTGTCAGCAACTAGCTCTTAAGAGGAAAACCAAAGACCTGTGCTGAGCATGCCTGACTTATTTTACAAAATAAAATAATCGGGACTGGGGTTGTAGCTCAGTGGTAGAGCACTTGACCTAGCATGTGTGAGGCAATGGGTTTGATCCTTATCACCACATAAAAATAAATAGATTAAAATAAAGGTATTGTGTCCTGATATAAGTAAAAAATACACACATATATGTATTATATATATAATCCCTTTACACTGAACAGTGGTATGTATTTGCCTTTACTTAAAAAATAAAGTATTTTTCCCTATGCATACATTTTAATCTTGTTTAAAAAATATTAACATCAGTTAAAGCCAGAATGATGCTTAATGATAAAACTTTCAGGGTCCCATTAAAGGACTGGATATGATTAAGATGCTTATAGTCACTAATATCATATGACACTATTCTGGAATACTATCAATTTTCTTCTGAGAAAAGAAACAAGTTATAAAAACTTGAGAAGGAAAGAAAAATTGTAATGAGTTACTGATATGATTACATAACCAGATAACTGAAAATAATCAAGTCAATCAGTTTGACGTAATTTGAAAGTTCAGCCAGCTCATGAATTTTGAATTAATATGCATACCTCAAGAGCTGTCCTATAGGAAAGCAACAGAATAATACAGATTTAACAGAATAAAATATCCCATATTCAGTCATAGTGTATTAGTCAGCTTTTCAGTGCTATGGCAAATACCTGAGAAAAATAACTTAAAGGAAGAAAGATTTATTTTGGCTCATGGTTTCAGAGGTTTCAGTCCCTGATCTGCTGGCCCTAGGGTAGAAACATCATGGTGGAAGAGTGTGGTAGTTGGGAAGCAGAAAGCCTGAGAGGAAGGTGCCTAGGACAAGATAAAGTCCCAAAGGGCACACCCCCATTAAAATACTTCCTCCAGTCATGTCCCACCTGCCTATAGTTTCTACCACTTCCAGGCAGTTCTTTCAAATTATTAAACCATCAAATAGATTAATTCACTGATGTGTTTAGAAATCACATGATCTGTTAATTTCCTGAAAAATACACCTCTGGACATGGCTGCATTGGGAACCAAGTCTTCAGCACATGAGCTTTTGGGGGATTTTTCAGATCTAGATCATAATACACGGTAATTAAAACTAAAGCAAAAATCAATCATCTAGGAATAAACTAAGAAAAGGTGAAGGTTTAATGAGGAAAACTATAAAATGCCATTAAGGTATATATGTGGTCCTGAACATGTACACATATGCATGCTTGAATTAAGAAAAAGATGTACCTGATTCTCAGAGGAGAAGGAAATTTTTAAAACAAAATTGCAAGAGAATCAGCACCACCAGATGCCAAAGCATATAAAGGTGTAGCAATTTTAAAATTCTGATCGTAGCTGAAGTATCAACAGGCTACACTAGAGAGTTGGAAATTAAATTCACACAGAATTAAAACACATGCTACAGGAAGTAATTAAAACAAATGGGGAGGGGAAGGAATGAGAGAGTGAATGGAATTGGGGGAAATGGTGAATGATTTGAGAAAAAAAATGAAGCTAAACCTCACCTATCTCCAAAGTTAATTCCAAATGGATCAAACGTCTGAATCTAAATATTTGATTGACATTGTCCATTGTTTCCTTTGCTGAGAAAAAGCTTTCTAGTTTGAATCTATCCCATTTATTGATTCCTGATTTTATTTCTTGTGCTTTGAGAGTCATGTTAAGGAAGTCTGGTGCTAAGTCGACCTGATGAAGATTTGGACCTACTTTTTCTTCTATTAAGTGCAGGGTGTCTGGTTTAATTCGTAGGTCCTTGATCCTTGAGTTGAGTTTTGTACAGGGTGAGAGATAGGGGTTTTGTTTTATTTTGCTGCATATGGATTTCCAGTTTACCCAGCAGTATTTGTTGAAGAGGCTGTCTTTTCTCCATTTTATGTTTTTGTCTCCTTTGTCTAAATCTTTGCCTCACACACCTCAGATATAGCACTAATCTCCAGAATTTATATAGAACTCAAAAATCTTTACACCAAGATTATAAATAACCCAATCAATAAATGGGTTAAGGAAATGAGCAGACACTTCACAGAAGATCTGCAAGAAATCAAGATATATGAAAAAATGTTCAATATCGCTAGTAATAAGAGAAATGCAAATAAAAACTATCCTAAAATTTCATCTCACCCCAATAAATATGTCCATTATCGAGAATGCGAGCAACAATAGGTGTTGGCGAGAATGTGAGGGAAAAGGTACACTCATACTTTGCTGGTGGGGTTGCAAATTGGTGCAGCCACTCTGGAAAACAGTATGGAGATTCCTCAGAAAACTTGGAAAGGACCCACCATTTGACCCAGCTATCCCACTCCTCAGTTTATACCCAAAAGACTTAAAATCTTCATACTACAGTGATGCAGCCACATCAATGTTTACAGCAGGTAAATTCACAATAGCTAGATTGTGGAACCAACCTGGATGCCCTTCAATAAATAAACTGTGGTATATATACAAAATTCAGTCATAAAGAAGAATAAAATTATGGCATTTGCAGGTAAATGGACAGAGTTGGAGAATATCATGCTAAGTGAAATAAGTCAAGCCCAAAAAACCACAGGCTGAATATTTTCTCTGATAAGTGGATGATGAAACATACTTGGGGGGAGGGAGGCAAGAATGGAGGAAGGATGGATAGTATAGAGAAAAATGAGGGCTGGGGAGGGGGCAGGGGGAAGGAAAGATAATAGAATGTACATGTATGATTAGACAAACTGTGTAATTACTCTGTGTACATGTATGATTACACAAATGGTGTGACTCTACTTCACATACAACCAGAGAAATGAAAGTTGTATGCCACTTGTGTACAATGAATCTAAATGTTAAAAAATTTTAAAAATAAAATATTAATGTTTGATTGATTTGGAAACACCCACATGTCCCACCAGAAAGAGCTAGTTGAACAGTGGTAGGTTCTGCAATAAAACATTCTGCCCCTACTTCCTATCTTGTTAAAATAAGTAAATAAACAGATCTGCTGAAATGAAACAATGTTCCCATGTCTCAACAAATACACTTGTGCATGCAGAGACAGTTTCTGGAAATATACACCCACCAAAATTGGTAAAAGCCATTATTTCTGAAGAATGGAAACCAGACAGTTGAGGTGTGGAACCTGTCTCCTAGTAGGAGGCCTATGTGGCATTCTGTTGGGAGACAGACAAGCTGAACAGAACACTCAGGGACTAGGGCTCTGCCCTTCCCCCTGGAAGGAGACTACCAAGGCATGCGTCTTTCAGGCCCCTCGGAGGCTGGGTCCCCATCCCCCTTTTCCTGTGTTCTATGAAGAGGATGTTCTTCTGTGGGCTGTAAGACAGTTCTTCTGTGGTCTGAGAAACTCTCACCTTCTGTGTCCACATGGTTGTGTTTTACCTTCTGTTATTAACATATAATCTGTCAAGAAGTAGGCTAGTAACTGCTTACGCAGACCTTAGTCTTTAAGATGTATGGCTAATTTAACTGCAAGCATATAAAAGACAGTGTTATATGCAGTAAAGACAGAAGCAGCTTCCTTTGTGACAAGTGCTCCATCTCCCTTGAATAAAGCTCTTCTCAGATTTTGGTGTGTGGTCTGAGTTCCTATAACTCTGAAAGGTTGCTGCAGGGTAAGGTCTCTGGTGTTGCAGCCCCGTGCAACACTGAGGTTTTGGCAGTAAAAGCAAAAATTTTTTCTTTCTTTTTTAAGTATATAATCCCTTACACTGTTTGAATTTTTACCACAAACATGTTTTCTCTGAATAAATATAATGCATGCAGCTATTTGCTATTGTAAATTTTGGCCATTGGTAAGAAAGAGCAAATTTAGAAAAATGATGTGAGAGGATTTTTTTTTTTTTTGACCAGACAGTCTCAGGATTATCATAATTAAATTGAATTTCAAGAAGATCCAATTAAAGCTGGGCCTATCCAAAGTGTTTGAGGCAAATCTAAAGAAAAACAAGGGCTGGGTATGTGGCTAATGGTTAAGTGTTTGCCTAATAAGGCCCTGGGTTTGATCCCCAGCAAAACACATGTACACTCACACACACACACACACACACACTTTTCATGAAGGATCTGATTAATGATCTTTCTTAATTATTGACCTGTGTTTTAGTTCATCCAGGGTGCTGTAAAGAAAATACAAGAAACTAGGTAGTTTATAAACAACAAGAATTTGTTTAGTAGCCCTGAGGCTAGGGAGTTCATGATCAAGGAGGAGTCAGAGTCTGATGAGGGCCTGCTTGCTGGGTCATAGATGGCGCCCTCTCACTGTGTCCTCACGTAGTGAATAAGGCAAGATGTCTCTGGAACATTTTTAATAAAAACATACATTTCACTTGTGAAAACTCTGTCCCCATAATCCAATAATCTTTTAACCAATCTTATCTGCTAATATCACCATCTTGGTGATTAGAATTCAACATATGAATTTTGGAGGACATAAACATTCTGATCCTAGTAGATGATCTCATAGATGAAGAATTCATTGGAGGTTCTCAAGCAGGAGAGTGACCTTGTGAGATTTGATTTTAAAAACAATTACTTTGCAGTGAATAAGACTGATTAAAATAGGGATAGACTGGAGTCAGAGAGACTAGTTAAGATGTTATTTCAGTGGTACAGATGAAAGTTAGAGAAGGTTAAAACAAGTGCTGTGGAAGAAAACAGAGGAGGGATAAGTGAGGGTTCATAAAGGGGAAGAAAAAGTAGGACTTACAGCAGGTTTCACATGGAACATGGGAATTCAGTTTACAATGGCCCTAGGTTCCTGGCTTAGGCAACTGGCAAATGGTAGTATAATAAAATATTTTGAAAAAAGAGGAGTAGAAGGTTTGGGGAGAATAATGGGCTTCCTGACCTGTGGGGTTGGGTGTTGTTAGCACAAAAGGACTGGGCAGGATGCAAATCTCATGCATCATCTCAGTTCTTTATTCAGGGGGATAAAATGGTGCCTATGGACCCACTCTCCTGGTGGAAAATGAGTCACTGAATAAAGAAAGGGACTGGGTCTACATAGGTTATTTTGAGGGGTGGTCTAGTGAACATATGTCAGTTTTGCTTAGTCAGGAATGTGGGCCTTTCGACCAAGGTCTGTGGACAGTACCTGAAAGGATTTTGCTTTGGAGGAGATAACACCTCCTAGAGACTCTTTTCTTCTGAGGATGATAAAACATCCTCTTTGCCTGCAACCAACATCTGGAAAACATTCATCTTGGGAGATGAAAGCTGTCAAAGCATGACTTTCATTTTTACTCCCTTTTCTTTTTCTCAGGTCTCATTATTCTGGGAATTTCTTATTCTCCATATCCATTATTCCAGATTCTGAAAGGAAAGGGGAAATCGGGGGATTACTCTTTGGCTTCTTCCAACTGGGAAGGGATGAAGTGGGGGAAAGGGCTTCCTTTCAGAGTTCTGTAAGTGAACATGGGGGCATGCAGAGGGGGATGTGTGAGGGAAGTCCTGAGGTCATCTGAGTGATGTCAACTCTCTTTATACTGCTCCAGGAGTTCAGGTGGTGATCGGTGGGAGGAGAAATGTTCTGGGATATTTTCTGGCAGTTGCAGCTGACCTGACCACTTTATTAAAAAACTGTAAAACTAAAAATAGGGAGAAGAAAAACATAGTAATATGTGAAGGTTAACTAGTTTGTTAGATAAAGGGAAACAGTTGTAGCATATAGAATGTAGATTAATTAGCTTACTAATGTTAAAAGTATAATTCTAGTGTGGAAGTGTTATGAAACTAATGAGTCAGTGTTACAAAAAATGATTTTAGTGCGTAACATAATTGAGGGCTTTGTTAATTTTAGTTGAGGCCCAATCAGATTTGAGGTGCCTTTCACATGAGTTCATGGGCACAGTTCCTTAGAAGCATAGCAAGCATGATTAATCTTGGGACCATACTTTCCCAATGGTTTAGTTGTTTCCATCCTACTTAACAAATTACATAAAATAAGATCAGAGACAAAATTAATAGTATTGTTAAAGCTGGTAACCCAGCTATATGTGTGGAAAAGTACTTAAAAGAGTTAAGGGAAGAGATCCCTTCAGCTAAACTATTCCAAATTTCTTCATTATCAAAAGTAGGTAGTTGGGCATTAGCCATGGTCAGAATCTGAGATTGTAATTTCACACATCCAAAGAGGCATTATGAAAAGGATGAAGTCCCATTAAGTGATTATGTACATTCTACCATTGACTCTTAGTGTCATTGCATGGAACCCTAATAAAACAAAAGTGAGTAATATTTGAATGGCATTGGAGTCTCTGAGTCCACTATAAATCTTGTACTTGCTCTCCTAGCCATATGACAGAATCTTTTAATTGCTGGACCTCATTTAGAATTTTCTGGTCAATATGTACTTGAGTTTGCTGGGTTTCAGTAAAATTTAGAGGTGATTATCCCAGCCAAGATAGCAAAGCCAGCTATTGGCCACCAGTTGAAATGTTAGCACTTTCACAGGGAGACAGGGGGCTATTGGCCTTTATAACAATTTGTCCTAGAGTCTGTGGTATAATCTGATTGACACGTTGTTGTAATGTACAGTTCTTGTATTTAATATAAAACATGTTTTGTGACACATTATATTGTTCTTGAATAGGTTCAAACAATAAAACATAGGGATTTAGTACACATGGTGACAGAAAGAATTCTTTAATCTCAGTGGATGTTTTTAGCCTTATTAGTAAGGGAATAAGTTGGGGGCTCTTCTAGTCTAGTGTGTACTATTATTGGAATGGGTAGACTTTGGCTGTGGAGTTAAATGTCAGACTGAGGAGTAAGGAAAACTAAGGTACAGAAGATAGCTTAATTTTGTAGGCAGGGATAAACATAAATCTCACAAAAAATAAACATCAGTAGTTTGGGGGCATCAGGGCTGTGGACTGACAAAAGTGTACATCTTAAGTTTTATTTAAGAGTTATTGTTTTTCTTCTAAATGCCCAGATATGGCTATTTTTAGTTTTAATTATTTTGCTAGGTGTTCAAGATCAAGCTGGTCAAATTGACCTGTTTCTGTCTATTGAGTCAGCTCAGTTCCCACAGGTGTCACTCACGGGCAACTTGAGAGCAGCTTCTTGGTTCTTTTAATGCTATCTGCTAGGTAGCGTCTACTTGATGAGCTGGCTTCCTTTGGAAGCATCAGTGATGTCTCCCTTTTCCAGTGACCCTTGTCTTTGCAGCAGGTGCACTGATTGGCTTTCCATTTTCCAGTGGTCTCAGTAATCTCTCTGATCAGGAAGTTATGTGGCCCAGAGTGGCAAAGCTCCTTTGAGAAGTTCTCTAGTTCCCTGGCTTCAGGTGGACTCAGAGCTCAAAAGTCAAATATTGGTTTTCTTGGCCCCTTTATTTTAATCTCAATCTTTAAATCTTGGTGTTAAACATCTAGCAAGCCAGTCTCACCAGTCCTAAATTAAGAGAACTGGGCTTTAACTTTAATGTACACAACCTTACAGTCATTTACCCCTTATATTTAATTGGGGTCTGTATTAGCACTATAAGTTAGCTTTATATCCTATCTGTCTTGTGGGTGATGACTTATCTCAAATTAGCCTGGGTTTTGTGTTCCTGAAATAGTATCTCTGTAAAATATTAACAGGCAACATTTATAGAGTTTACAAGGAAAATACAAGATAAAATGAACAAGAGTAAAAACATGTTCAGTTTGTGTAATAGCTATTCTGAATTTTGGTAGCAATTATATATTATATCCCTGTTTGAGAGCACAGTAATCTTTACAACAAACATCAAATTTTTGAACACAATTTTAAATGAGTTAAAGTCTGGCTTATTTTGGAGCCATTCTAACATGTAGTAAGGTGGGAGACAGAGCCTTAGATAAGGTGGGGTTCTTGGCAAATTTTAGGTAAATTATTCTAATTCTAAAGCTGATCTTTGCCACTTTCTTAAATGTCATTTTACAAAATTTATATATCTTGTTTCTGGAGTCTATATGAACATTATTTAATGTAATATAACATTATATTTAAAACATGGATTAAAGAAAGGCTGAGAGAGTTTTTAACTATGCTTTTGTGTGGAAAAGTGGCAAAATGTTTTCCTGTTTCACAACATTAACTTTTAAGTAAATTAGGCACTCATTAACTTTTAGAAATACATTTACATTTTTTATTCCAGTGTGGAAAGTAACATAAGATTTAGGTTTAGTTACAGAACATTAAGCAATATGAAGAAATCCCCAATTAAATTTGTGATTCTTATAAGTTTAAAATCACCATTTCAGACAACTTTAGTTTGGAAACAGCAGCTTGATAAAAATATTCTTAAAAATTTCCTTCTTTAAAGACTTGTATACCTGAATGATATGAACATATTTAATATACAAGGAAAAGTAATAGTACCACAATTACATTGATGTTTTTATATTAACCAAGTTTAACTTTTAAAGAAAAATTTAGACTCTGTAATGTAGTGCAATACTCAAAACAGTTGTTGTTTAACCAGAGTTGAAATAACCCTAATTTCTTTAAGATAGATTGCTCTAAAGAATAAAATTTAACAGACATAATGTTAAGAGATAGTTATTATGTTAAGAAATTTTGTCATTTTAACATATATATTAAAATTTGGTATAGATCAGTACATTAATATTTGACCTTAGGGAGATACCTTGAATAGCTTTAACTGATTGTTTTGCATACATACAACAAACTTAGTTACACATAAACTGGCTGAAAGTTGCCCTATACTTACATAGACCCTCATGTTGTTTATTTCCTCATACAAGGATTTTCTTATCCAGAAACACTTTTCCTTCCATTAAATATATTTTTATACCAGAACCTTTAAATTTCTTATCTGTTGGCCCTTCTTTTTTTCTTTTTTAATTTACATTCTGAAACAACCCTTATGAAATTTCTGAATTTAGATAAATTACTCCATTTTAATAAGAGGAAATACTTTGTTATTTACAGTACTCTAATTGAAACACAGTTGAAAATTTTAGACCCTTTGTACATAGAATTACATCAGTTTGTTTATCAATTTATGAAAACACAATGTTTCAGTATATCATCCCATGGAATTTAGAAGATAGAAGTACTTGATGTTATAGTAACCATTAGTATTTTAACTTTGCAAATTAATCAGATGTCTCTAACAATCATATTCATGATTAATCCTATACATGTTAAATTCAATTTGCTTATTTTTCCTGTAAAAACCAAGATGTCAGACAAGTGTATTGAACAGTGTTTGTCATCTCTTCCTTGTTGAAGAAAAGTCCTAGAAACAATGGATATTACACATTTTATAGATGTGAATATTTTATTAGTTTGACCACCTAGAAAGACTTGTGAGTTAAGTAATTTAAAGACATTTTACATTTATTTGTTTACCCAATTTAAATTGAACCTTTTAAATCATGTGAATTAAAGGTATTTGGATCCATATTTTTGAATTTTAATTTGAGTACTCATTGTCTAGTATCAATTTTGATATCATATACATGACAAATGAATGCACACACATATATAGACAGAAAACACAATATACACATACCACAAAAACAAAGGCCTTGTAGTTTTTTGTAGATGAATCTCCACTGCAATGTTATAGATGTTTAAAATACTCCATAGTTGAATAAAAACAGGAATGATCAGAAAAACATTAACCTAGGTATTTAGGATCAAGATTATGAGCTCAAAAAAACATGGAATTTAAGGAAAAAAACAAGAGTCCTAGAAAAAAATGACATGGCCATTAATTATTTCTGTAAAGCAGTATGAGACAGAGAGAGAGAGAGAGAGAGAGAGAAAGAGAGAGAGAGAGAATCTTAAAACTATTTTTCTGTGTTGCAAACCAGAACACTTTTTTCTTCAGTCTCAGGGTCTCAGGTTGGTCCCTCCTTGGGCCTGCTGACTTTGCAGTCTACTTTCCAAAGCAGGCTGCAGCAAGACCAGGCCAGGGAAGTTGCTGCCTAGGGCCTTTTAACCTTTTTTTTCCCCGATTGGTAATCAGGTCACCTTAGGATGTAGAAAATTATGAACCATCATTATATTCTTTACTGAGACATGCCATTGACTGCTGGATTATTCAGGGTTAAGGGAGGATATTTACCACTTATTTGTGCTCTTAAAAATCTCTTCATACAGGGAATATTTGCTGGCTTCTTGGCCCTTCACCATCCCTGTAACTTGGGGTTCCTCAGATGTATTAGGGGACTTGGGAAGGTGGCAGCACTGAGGGGAGGGGCATTTGTCCCTGGGTGATTTCCTTTAGCTTTTCCCAATTTACTTGGGTGTGAAAATTTTTTGACATTCCCTCAAAAAGGCAAGTGAATTTATGCTGTAACCTGATAATCCCAGGGTCCTGAGGTTGGTACTTCCAATCAGGTTTAATCAGGCACAGCAGTGTCTTTTGTCTGGAAGACTTTGGGTTTTGACTGTATAAGAGATCTGCAAGATGTCTAACAGTCTGCCAGATATGGACACGTTCATCATTGGTCAGGGTGGGATTTAGTATATAAAATCTGTTTGCCCAAGTGAAGTGATATACCTCCGTCAGATGGACAAATTTCTTCTTATATTTGTCAGGGTTTTCAGAAAATGAGTCTAATTTGTTCTCTATTTGGGACAAATCTGTCCTGGAGAAGGGGATGTGAACTCAGACTGTCCCTTTAGTCCTGCCACTTGACAGAGAGGAGAGGGAAACCTTGCTGGAAACATCTTTTGACTGCATATGGGGAGGAGGTGGAAAATGGAAGGGAGAGTGTGGAGTTAGTAAAGGAGGGTCTGATAGGGGAGCTGTAGGACTTTGAGGAGAAGGATCTGATGTGGCAGTGACAGGGCTTTGGGGAAGAGAACCTGGAGGGGAGAGGGAGTTCTCCAGGGAGGTTGTGGGGCCCTGGGACCTATAAGGAGGGGGATCATCAACTATCTCTGGGGCTGTGCATGAGGAAAGGGATTGTAAATTTGTCACTAGTAACTATAATGCAGTACAAGGCTGATATAGGGAGGGGTTTGAGTGGAGGAGGATAAAGGTCTGTAGGTATGGAAGTTCCAAGAACTTGCCATTTTGGAATAAATATTTTCCCAAAGATTGTAGAACTTCTTTATTGAGAGTTCCATATTTGGGCCATGTATGCTGGCTATCCAATTTGTATCCTGACCAGATTTGAATATTGCGCTTAATGAGGTGCTTCATTTGGAGGTCAGTATGGGAACAGAGGGTTTTAAAATTGGTGGAGAGATAGCCTAAGGGAGTGTCTCTGGGAATTGTTTGGGTAGTTCCCATCTTTGGAGAAGCTCAACAGAAGTGACAATGGAAAGCAGTGTCCCTGCACTCTTTATGTCAACTGGTGTGCCAGTTCTGGACTACTTCTCCATGAGGGACTAGGGAAACATCTTTCCCTCAATCCTAGTGGTAAGGGACAGGGTCCCTGGATGCCTACCAGTGGAGTGTCTGTCCAGCAGAGAAGAGAGATTCAACAGAGAAGGCGACAACAGAGAGTAAAGCATCCTCTGTACTCTTTATGTCACCTGGTGTGCCAGTTCCAAACTGGACTTCCCCACAAGGGACTGGGGAAACATCTTTCCCTCAGTCCCAGTGGTAAGGGACTTGGTCTCCAGTTTGCCTAAAGGCAGAGTCTCTGTCTAGCAGAGAAGAAATGAGTGAGGGACAGGTTAATAAATGGGTTCTTACCTCTCCGAAGGAATGAGAAAGCTGGCAGCAGATGTAGAAGTGAAATGGCATGTAGGTAGGTCCCTGACTTGTGAGATTTGCTGGGTGTGCAGAGGAAGGGAAGATTGGGGAGAGAGCAGAAGTATGCTTCCTTTAATGCCAACAAAGGGTGTGATGTAAGTCCCTTTACTGTTCACACAGCATAAAGCCCCAGAAGTTTAGTAAGTGGTTGATGTCTGGTATCCCTGAGGGCTGTCAGAGTCAGGTCTCACACTCAAAGCCTTCGTGAAACGCTAGGGAGTCGCCCCAGCCTGATGCCTTCAGTTGCGTTTGAGTTTTCCTCCTGTCTCATGCACCAAACTTCTCCCACACAGCAGTTGACACCTGGTACCCCTAAGGGCTGTCAGAGTTATACTTCAGACCTGAAACCTTTGTACAGCACCAGAGAGTTGCCCTGGCTGACTGGCCCTCCATCTATTTCTCGCACCAAATGTCTCCCATGTGAAGTGGACAGCAAAGGGCAGGAGAGTCCTACCTTCAGCAGAGAAGAGAAATGCAGTCAGTTTGGAGATTCAGCTGAAGCTCCTGTGAGTGGTGGCTGGAGGTCCTCCCAGCTTTTAGAGAGCATTGGAGGTGCCAGCAGATCACTGTCAGTCTCCAGGCCTCATCAGCCGTTTAACTGATTGTGGGGGAAGGGAAGAGGTTTCAGGGAAGTAGGGAATGTTACCTCTCTGTAGATTCCTGATCAGAGAAAAAATGTTAGCACAAAAAGACTGGGCAGGATGCAAATCTCATGCATCATCTCAGTTCTTTATTTGGGGGGATGAAATGGTGCCATGGACCCACTCTCCTGGTGGAAAATGAGCCACTGAACAAAGAAAGGGACTGGGTTTACATAGGTTATTTTGAGGGGTGGTCTAGAAAACATATGCCAATTTTGCTTAGTCAGGAATGTGGGCCTTTTGGCCAAGGTCTGTGGACAATGCCTAAAAGGATTTTGCTTTGGAGGAGATAACGCCTCCTAGAGACTCTTTTCTTTTGAGGATGATAAAACATCCTCTTTGCCTGCAACCAACATCTGGAAAACATTCATCTTGGGAGATGAAAGCTGTCAAAGCATGACTTTCATTTTTACTCCCTTTTCTTTTTCTCAGGTCTCATTTTTCTGGGACTTTCTCATTCTCCATATCCATTAGGTATAGTTATGGGAAAATGTATGTTTGCACAGGGGTGAGGGTGAGAGATGGTGGGACAGTTCTTTTAATCAGTGACAGGCTCAAGGGAAGAGAGACATCCTGTGTGAATGGTGAGTTCTGGAAGGAGATTTGACTAAATTAAAATTATGACACATTCTGTTGGCAGCTAAAAGGAAAAATACAAAAGACAGGTATCAGTATGGGCCAAGTTTATGGCACCTGAGGATCTGGTGAAAAGAGGCTGGGAACACTGGCAGAGAGTGGCATTCAGGATGTGTTAGTCAGCTGGAGGAGTTAATTCCTGTGTCATGGGGAAGAAATGTACCCCACCCAGAAATACGCAGAGGGTCTCTTTCTGCAGATTTTATGTCTAAGCAGCCCACAGAGGTTTGGTGTAAACAGGCTGGGTCATGCCTGGCTAACTGAAGTGGAAGTAGGGGAAATGCCTGGGGATAAAAATTAGGATTCCTGGCTTCTTGCCTTGGCACTGCCACCAACTGGTTTCATAATCTTTGGCAAGTCATTTAAATTTGTGTTGACTCAAAACTCCTTCTATGAAATGAGGGTAAATGTGAAGCAATTACGATTTTGGCAGTTTTTGTGGGTGAGGAAAAGATACCCTAATTTTGAGGGATCTGGGAAAGTGTCCTGGATTTAGTGACAAAGTCTTTCATTGGACCTTAAAATATTAGATAAGATGAAGGATAAAGAAGTGGGGCAAGGGGAAGCCATCAGAGTAAAGGGCTCAGTATGAACAAGAGCCTTAGGCCAAGAAATGGAATAGTACTTTTAGAAAGACTGCAAGAAATTTGATTGACTTCTAGATCAGAGATTGGTGTCAGACATTTGCTTCTTTAGTCACTTTCCCATATTAACACATCGAGACAGGGGGATGGGGTTGCAATAAGAAAGGTTTACTCTTCTCAGTGTATTCAACAGTTTACAATTTGACAACAACTCTCTGAACCTAGAGAGAAAAGCCACAGTGAGAAATGTTGACAGTGTGAGTCTTTAGTTGAATAGGTTTGGGACCACAAACATTACAGGTAAAATTAGTCCATAAGTGAATACATCACTAACCCTGATATTTTCAGTACTAGTTTCCTTTAGAAACCATCCCAAATTTAGATATGACTTACATATACTACATTTGGTGATATTAATTCTTCTTTACAGTCCTGAACAACACAAAAAAATCATGTTTTTTATTCTTTGACTATTAATTCATACAGAGCAATGCCATAGTAGAAAACTCATGTTTTCCCAGGGACTTGGCCTAGGTTTGATCTTTCCTGGACTCCTTCTCCAAGCATACATGCCACATGGTAAGCTGTGTTTTTCATTCTAAGGTCTTCTCTGACATTTGGATCTCTCAGGTTCAATAAAGTGTCATTAAGTGCTAATTTTATTTTTCTGTCCTGCTAAAACCTATTGGTCTCCCTGAATTTGGAAGATTCATCTGTTCTAGGAAATTCAGTCATTAACCTTCTAAATATTACCTTCTACCCACTCTCTCCCTTGGTATAGTCTGGAACTCTTTTCAGAAGTAAGATATTCTTATATTATTCTCCCAGTCTCTTGCCTCCTTTTTTGCATATGCTATATTTTTATCACTCTGCTGCATCCTAGATAATTTCCTTATATCTCTATAAGGATAACAAATTTACTGATAAAGCCATTCTATGAGCTTTTACCTTGTATAATCATATCTTTTGGGCTGGCAAGGTAGCTCAGTAGTACAGAACTTGCCTAGCATGTTCAAAGCCTTGGGTTTGAGCTTCAGCACCACAAAAAATATATAATATTAAGATATAATAATAATATTCATAGAGGCCCCCTCTCCCCTAAATCTGTTATTCCTTTTCCTATTATCTGCTTGGGCTTTTCCCCCAGAGTCTACTTGGTCTCTTAGTGTCTTATTAATTTCTTGTGTTTCAATTTATTTTTTGATGTCTAATGATTTGAAACCTATTGATCATGAACTCCTTTGTTGATGTTAACCTTTTCAATTTTAGAGATGCTCTTTATTGTGGGTTTTGACTTATATTTAGCATGGATGGTTCCTTCAGAACTTTATGACTTTGGATGATGAACTTATTATCTTCAGCATGGTCTTACTTTTAAGATTCCTGTGAGGTCAGTGTTGAAGTTGTGCCCTTAGGGTAGTTTTAATTTAATTTCTTTCAGGTATTCATGTGGGTCCCCTTTCTCCAAGTAGTTCCAAGACCACACAGGTGCTATAAAGGAATCCCAAAGCTGCCTGGGAGTATACCTTTTGTGGATTCATAGACTGCTTAAGGGGAAAAAATTATTTTCCCCACCCATTGTCTATGGCGAGACAGATGAGCTGCCTAATTATAAATCTGTGTTCTTTCGTAGATGTGTCCCTTTTAAAGGTTCTGATTTTAAACAAGGATTTTTGTTATAATACTCTGTCTTGCAAAGATCCACAATTATACCTTCTTTCCTAATGTGAGATTAAAATGTCAACATCCAGGATTGAATCTCATGTTGGAATAAAAAGGCAAAGACACAACACCTAGCAAGAGAAAATCTTAGAGAATCAGGCCCAGCCCAGCATCGCAGGTTGAGACTTCTGCACATGAGAGGCAAGGTCCAGAGACAGACACCAGATCCAGCCCAGTGCAACTTCTTGAGACTTCGTCACCTGGGAGTCCTGGCCCAGAGAACCAAGCCCGGCCCGCAGTCTAGTACCCATGCTGTGGTTGACCAACTGTCAACACATGGAGGCGCCTCTGTCCACTAGCAGGAATTATATCTCAGCAGGAGGCCAACATTCCTAGAGGGCCACCACCCTTATTGGGTCACCGCATTATCAAGTTCCTCCCAGGTATCAGGCTACTGAAGATTAGGTTTGAACAGTACTGAATAGTTTTATTGTAGTTTTTTTAATTGGTAGTAATATTATGATTATTCTTATTATACCTACTATTATTCCTACTTTTCTTTTATTAATATTTTTCTCATTCTATTTTCCTCTTATCTATCTGTCTCCTTGGAGACTCTCCCTTTTCACATGCTAACAACCAAATTCTTTTAATTCCAATTTCACTACTCCTATGATATAGTACTACTATAGATGCACTTCTTAGCTCATTAACATTATATCCTACACCCCTCCCCATTCTCTTTGTCCATCATTAGAAATTGTGGTCCTTATTGCAAACTTATTGGCTAAGCTGTAGATAATAATTGAACTCATAATTTCTGTTTACTAAGACAATATGTTAATATCTTCAAAGGGACATTTGAGTTAAGGATGCATCTTGTTTGTGTGGTGTGCTGCTAATTTTGATCTCTCACTTCAGGGTGAGGTATTGGAAACCTGCAGGAACACTATAAATCTATAAGGGGGAAACTGCAATACATCAAATTTACACTCCTAGAGGGGAAGATACATGAACAATATGAGAAAACAAGGAAAGAAAATGTCCCAAATAAACCTAGATGCTATATCAATAAAATCCAATGACAGCACAGCAGAAGAAATGTCAGAAAGGGAGTTCAGAATGTACATAATTAAAATGATCAGAGAAGCAAAAATGAGATAAGAGAGCAAATGCAGGCATTGAATGATCACACCAATCAACAGTTAAAAGAGCAAATGCAGGTAGCAAAAGATCATTTCAATAAGAAGATAGACATTCTGAAAACAAACAAACAAACAAACAGAAATCCTTGAAATGAAGGAAACAATAAACCGAATTAAAAACTCAACAGAAAGAATAACCAATAGGCTAGATCACTTGGAAGACAAAACCTCAGACATTGAAGACAAAATATTTAATCTTGAAAACAAAGTTGGCCAAACAGAGAAGATGGTAAGAAATCATAAATGGAACTTACAAGAATTATGGGATATCATGAAAAGACTAAATTTAAGAATTATTTGGATTGAGAAAGGTGTAGAGATACAAACCAAAGGAAAAATCTATTCAAAGAAATAATATCAGAAAATTTCCAAAATCTAAAGAATGAAATGGAAAATCAAATACAAGAGGCTTACAGGTCACCAAATGTACAAAATTACAACAGATTCACACAAAGGCACATTATAATGAAAATAACTCACATACAAAATAAAGATAGGATTTTAAAGACTGAGAGAGAGAAAAAAATCACATTCCATTCAGTGGGAAACCAATACAGATATCAGCAGATTTCTCAACTCAGACACGAAAAGCTAGAAGGGCCCAGAACAACATATTTCAATCTCTGAAAGAAAATGGATGCCAACCAAGAATCTTACACACAGTGAAACTTACCTTCAGATTTGATGACAAAATAAAATCCTTCCATGATAAACAAAAACTAAAAGAATTTACAAATAGAAAGTCGGCTTTAAAGAACATTCTCAGCAAAATATTCCATGAGGAGAAATGAAAAATAATGATGTAAGTCAACATAGGAAGGAACTACCCTAAAGGAATAGCCAAATAAAAGAGAAACCAAGTCAAGTTAAAAACCAAAAATAAGTCAAAATTACCAGGAATACAAATCATATCTCAATAATAACCCTGAATGTTAATGGCCTAAACTCATCATTCAAAAAACATAGACTGGCAGGTTGGATTAAAAAGAAATACCCAACAATATGCTGCCTTCAAAAAGTTCATCTCATAGAAAAAGAGACCCATGGACTAAAGGTGAAAGGATGGGGAAAAATATACCATGCACATGGACTCAGTAAAAATGCAGGGATATCCATCCTCATATCAGATAAATCAGACTTCAAGCCAAAATTAGTTGGAAGGGATAAAGAAGGACATTTCATATTGCTTAAGGGAAGCATAAATCAGCAAGACATAATAATCATAAATATTTATGCACCAAACAATGTCTCATCCATGTACATCAAACAAATTCTTCTCAATTCCAGGAACCAAATAGACCACAACATAATAATACTAGGTGACTTTAACAAAACTCTCTCACCACTGGACATATCTTCCAATCAAAAATTCAACAAAGAAACCATAGATTTCAATAACATAATTGATAATTTAGATTTAAAAGACATATATAGAATATTCCATCCATCAAAGAGTGAATACACTTTCTTCTCAGGAACACATGGATCCTTCTCTAAAATATACCATATGTTATGCCACAAAGCTACTACTTGCAAATACAAAAAGATAGAGATACTACCTTGTATTCTATCAGATCATAATGGAATGAAATTAGAAATCAATGACAAAATAAAAAACGGAAAATACTCCAACATCTGGAGATTAAATAATGTGCTATTGAATAATGCAACATAACCGAAGACATCAAAGGAAATTAAAGAATTCTTAGAGGTAAATGAGAACCAAGATACAACATATTAAAATCTCTGAAACACTATGAAAGCAGTACTAAGAGGAAAATTCATTGCATGGAGAACATTCAGTAAAAGAAGGAAAAGTCAACAAATAAATGACCTAACATTACAGCTCAAAACCCTAGAAAAACAAGAACAGATCAACACGAAACATAGTAGAAGACAGGAAATAGTTAAAATCAGAGCTGAAATTAATGAAATTGAAACGAAAGAAACAGTTGAAAAAATTGACAAAATGAAAAATTGGTTCTTTGAAAAAATAAACAAAATTGATAAACCCTTTGCCACAAAAATGAAGAGAAGGATACAGAAAACTCAAATTACTAAAATTCAGGATGAAAAAGGAAATGTCACAACAGATACTATTGAAATACAAAACATAATTAGAAACTATTTTGAAAATCTATACTCCAAAAAAGTTGAAAATCTTGAAGACATGAACAGGTTTCTAGAGACATATCATCTACCCAAACTGAATCAGGAGGACATACACAATTTAAATAGATTAATTTCAAGCAATGAAATAGAAGAAGTCATCAAAAGCCTACCAACAAAGAAAAGTTCCGAACCAGATGGGTTCTCAGCTGAGTTCTACAAGACCTTCAAAGAAGAGCTCATTCCAATACTCCTCAAATTATTCCATGAAATAGAAGAGGAGGGGACCCTTCCAAACTCATTCTAAGAATCTAATATCACTCTGATACCAAAAACAGACAACAACACATTGAGGAAAGAAAATTTCAGACCAATATCCTTAATGAACATAGATGCAAAAATTCTCAACAAAATTTCAACAAATCACATACAAAAACATATTAAAAAGATAGTGCACCATGATCAAGTGGGTTTCATCCCAGGGATGCAAGGTTTATTCAGCATCCAGAAAACACTAAATGTAACTCACCACATCAACAGACTTAAAGTTAAGAATCACATGATTATTTCAATAGATGTAGAAAAAACATTTGATAAAATACAGCACCACTTCATGCTCAAAACACTAGAAAAAATAGGAATAGTAGGAACATTCCTCAATGTTGTAAAGGCCATCTATGCTAAGCCCACAGCCAACATCATTCTAAATGGAGGATAAATGAAAGCATTTACCCTAAAAACTGGAAGAAGGCAGGGATGCTCTCTTTCACCACTTCTATTCAACATTGTCCTTGAAACTCTAACCAGAGCAATAAGAGAGACCAAAGAAATTAAAGAGATACGAATAGGAAAAGAAGAACTCAAATTATCCCTATTTGCCAATGACATGATTCTATATTTAGAGAAGGCAAAAAATTCCACAGAAAACTTCTAGAACTCATAAATTAATTCAGTAAAGTAGTAGGATATAAAATCGATGCTCATAAAACTAATGCATTTTTATTCATAAGTGATGAATCCTCCTAAAGAGAAATTAGGAAAACTATCCCATTCACAATAGCCTCAAAAAAATAAAATAAAATATTTGGGAATCAATCTAACAATAGAGGTGAAAGACCTCTACACTGAGAACTACAGAACACTAAAGAAAGAAATTTAAGAAAACCTTTGAAGATGGAAAGATCTCCCATGTTCTTGGATAGGCAGAATTAATATGTCAAAATGGTCATACTACCAAAAGTGCTATACAAATTCAATGCAATTCCAATTAAAATCCCAATGATGTACTTCACAGAAATCAAGCAATCATGAAATTCATTAGGAAGAATAAGAGACCCAGAATAGCTAAAGCAATCCTTAGCAGGAGGAGTGAAGCAGGGAGTATTGCAATACCAGAAGTTCAACTATACTACAGAGCAATAGTAACAAAAACGGCATGGTATTGGCACCAAAATAGACAGGTAGATCAATGGTACAGAATAGAGGACATAGACACAAACCCAAATAAATACAATTTTCTCATACTAGACAAAGGTGCCAAAAACATACAATGGAGAAAAGATAGCCTCTTCAACAAATAGTACTGAGAAAACTGGAAATCCATATGCAGCAAAATGAAATTAACCCCTATCTCTCACCCTGCACAAAACTCAACTCAAAATAGATCAAGGATCTCAGAATCAGACCAGAGACCCTGTACCATATAGAAGCAAAAGGAGGTTCAAATCTTCATCATGTTGGCTTAGGACCAGACTTCCTCAACAGGACTACCATAGCACAAGAAATAAAAGCAGGAATCAACAACTGGGATAGGTTCAAACTAAAAAGCTTTTTCTCAGTAAAGGAAACTATCAGCAATGTGAAAAGAGAACCTAGAGAGTGGGAGAAAATCTTGGCCACTCATACTTCAGATAAAGCACTAATTTCCAGAATATATGTAGAACTCAAAAAACTCTACACCAAGAATACAAATAACCCAATCAACAAATGGGCTAAGGAAATGAACAGACACTTCACAGAAGAAGATCTACAAGCAATCAACAGATATATGAAAAAAATGTTCAACATCTCTAGTAATAAGAGAAATGCAAATCAAAACTACCCTAAGATTTCATCTCACCCCAATTAGAATGGCGATTATCAAGAATACAAGCAACAATAGGTGTTGGTGAGGATGTGGGGAATAAGGTACACTCATACATTGCTGGTGGGGTTGCAAATTAGTGCATCCACTCTAGAAAGCAGTGTGGAGATTCCTTAGACAACTTGCAGTGAACCCACCATTTGACCCAGCTATCCCACTACTTGGCCTATACCCAAAGGACTTAAAATTAGCATACTACAGTGATGCAGCCACATCAATGTTCATAGTTGCTCAATTCACAACAACTAGATTGTGGAACCAACCTACATGCCCTTCGATTTATGAATGAATAAAGAAACTGTGGTATATATACATAATGGTATATTACTGAGCCATAAAGAAGAATAAAATTATGGCATTTCAGGTAAATGAATGCAGTTGGAGAATATCATGCTAAGTGAGATAAGCCAATCTCAAAAAACCAAAGGCCAAATGATCTCTCTGATAAATGGATGTTGATACATGACGGGTTGTGGGAGGGAGGCAAGAACGGAGGAAGAGTGAATTGTATAGAGGAAAAAGAGGGGTGGGGGAAGGAAAAATAACAGAATGAAACAAACATCATTACCCTATGTTTATGTATGATTACACAGATGGTGCAACTCTACTTCATGTACAACCAGAAGAACAACAGTTGTACCCTATTTGTATACGATGAACCAAAATAAATAAATTTTAAAAAAAAATAGAAAATCCTAAGGACCCCAGTGCCTTTGAACAGTCTCCTTCTGAGAGGGCATCCTGATTTGACTCCTTGAGAAAATCATTCAGCTATGAACACATTCTTCTTTAGAAATGGGAGCAAAAAAGTTGATGTTTATCCACTTAGTATTTGACACTAATGCAGATGCAGAAATTCTACCAGGGAAGTTAAATGGTCAGAACATGGCTTCAGTTCTATTTCCCACCTCGCCTTTCTAGGCAGTGTCCTCACGATCTTCCTGGAGTCTGGATAGTCTTAGATTTCCTCCTTCCTCTCTTTCATGATGACTTTAGTTTCTAGCGTGAGTCACTTCTACTTTTGATCAATGCTACTCATTAGATTTGCTTTAGTGTGGGCTGGGGAGTGAGAGAAGAATGGAGGAACTTTAGATTATGTAGAAGGAAATGAGAGGGAGGGGATATGAAAAATGGTTGAATGAAACAGAAGTCATTACCCTATGTACATGTATGATTACACAAATGGTATGAATCTACATTGTGTACAATCACAGAAACAAAATGATGTACCTCATTTGTGTACAATGAATCAAAATGCAGTCTGTAAAATATAAAAAATAAATAAATAATTTAAGAAACATAAACAAGTTAAAATTTCAAAAGAAATAAAATTACATGTTTGAAAGTTAAAAAAAGCAAATCTTTAAAATTTAAGATAATTCTCTTATACATTTGATCATGTTCCAATCTTGTCTTAAATATACTTTTATTTTAGATTTTATGATGAATCACAAATTCCTCCAAAAGAAGTGTTTTGGTTTTAGACTCTGGCGATAAAGCAATTCTGTTTTATACTGTAACCCAATGTTGTGGGTTCCTACAATGTGGTTGAAGTGAAGGCCACTGGAAGTCAAAAGGTTAAGCAATCATGAAGAAAAAAAAAAATCACATGATGTCATTAAATGTAATATCAAAGTATGCAGTAGAAAGGTGGGAGGGAAACAGCATTCAAATGTTAAGTTTACTAGGAAATTAAATAGATGGTAAGATAGTAGGGGACAGCAATGGAGGAAGTGGGATCTAGAAAGATACTGAGTCTGACAGGGAAACTCTTCACCTACTACATCAGATCTGGGACTTATCTTTCCTATATGTTGGAAGTGTCATCACTGTACTTCCTAAGACTCCTCTTACAAGCAGGCAGTCAGATGCCTGAAAACAATGTTTAGGTCCCCAGAAAAAGTAGATAAAGCAGCATATTCCAGTCTTTAATTGGCATAAAGGTAGCACCACCTCCAGAGAACCTTCGGGAGTATGTACAAGCTCATGATGATGCAAAGGACTCCTATTAATCATTGGATGTGGTGTTTCTTATGTGACATCAATTAGTGGACCTACGACAGAAGAGAGTAGCATGTGAACACACGGGATGACCCACACGTGGTCCCTTTTAAGAAAGATTTCTGTTTTTTAAAAAAAGGCTAAGCAAAAGAATGATGAAGCACATTTCGTTGGTCAGTTGAAAATTAATAATACCATAATTAAATATTTTACACGTATTATTATCTCTTCTTCTCCCATGATAGACCAATGTAAGAACAAGTGAAAGCTTGTGAGTGGCTAGTGCTAAGTGAATTATCCAGAATGACATAACATAGTTGATAGATCTGGGTCTAAACCACAGCTCTTCTCACCATGTTACACTACTCTACCACCAAGGTCACCCAAGGGTGAATCATAGGCCTCAAATCCTCTTCATTTTCTAAAAAAAAAAAAAAAAAAAAAAACCCAGAACTTGTTTTCTAATTGGTCAACCCTTCACTCATATCTACAGCTATGACTTGAAACATCTAGGTATTGTTTTGCTATATTGTTTAAGACATTAATGTAAAACACACCTATTATCACCTGCCTGTGCTCCTTATCCCTTCTCCATCCACCAATTTGCAAATTCTATTTGGTGCTTAAGTTGTAGAAATGTTGTAGAGAAATAAATGGTCGTGTTTTTCTAAAGGGTAAGCAGTTCTTCTTCTTAAAATTTCTTTCAGCAAATCGGCCAATAACCTACCTAATTGATCTGTGTAAGACAGGTAGATGCTATCAATCTTATGTCACTTTCATGTTCAATAAGGTTATTTATAATGGGTAACTTTGGATATCATATTAAATAGAAGATGTGGACTAGGGGTTCTCAACCTTGAGAGTACATCAGAAACACCTGGAAGCCTTGTTAAAACATAGATTTTTGGGTTCCCCCTCAGAGTTTTTGATTCAGTAGGTTATGAGGTGAGGCCTGAGAATTTTCCCGACAAGTTTTTTGGTAATGTGAATGCTACTAGTCTGGGGACTGATTATTCTTTTGGTGTCTCTGAAATTGACTTATTCTAATCTTGTTGTAGCTTTCTTCTAATATATAACAATATGTATATATTTCTAAACATATCTATAATTAAAATAAAAATGAGAGAATGTGAATGTGTGCACTCTTGGCCTTATTTGTACCTTTTCAAGAAGACTCTTCACCCATTTGGCCTCAGGATCCAAACAAACTAATTGCCCATTTTTCAGTGTGACTCTGAAAATAAAAAAGTATTTTGGTTAAACAACAACTATACTTGATATAATAATGTGTTAAGTATATTAATTATAATTTCTGCAACATGAAATGCATATACTTAAAATGAACACATAGATTTCTCAAACTACCTTAATCCTATTAATAGAATACAACTTTTAGTCATATCAATGTGCATTACTAATTTTTTAAAATAAAGAATAATATCTGTTTTAGGGCTGGGGATATAGCTCAGTTGGTAGAGTGCTTTCCTGGCAAGCACAAGACCCTGGGTTCAAATCCCCAGCATCGCAAAAAAATAAATAAATAAAATAAAATAACATCTGTTTTAGAGTTTTTTTGTGGTGTCAACCAATCCACAACATTTTTTTAGCTTAAATGTATCAGGTATAGTGCTAGTCTCGTAGAAATCTACTTTAGTATAATATCTTCCAGGCTGACAGTTGTCAACCAGTTATTCTATACTCTTTCTTCTGTATCTCTGTGATTTCAACAGGACCTCATTAAGGCCTTTTTAAAATTGAACAGGGAAAGCATAAATTTCTTATTTAAATTAATTCTGTGGTTTTCAGTTGTACTACAAGAACCACAAAGCTCCACCAGTATCTCCAGTACCCATTTAAAGATTTTTATATAAGGACTGTATCATCTTACCATACTCTGAGCCAAGGGTGTACATTCCAATGTTAAATAAAATAGCATGACTTAATATACAATTGTGAAATATAATGATAATAGTAAATCCTTAGAAAATTACCAAAGCATGGAATAACTCTTACACATCATGCAAAATGGTAAAAATTGAAAATATTACTTTAAATGCAGGAACAAACCTAAGGTTCCTGCTTTTAGCACAACCATCTGAGGAAAGCAAGAAAGATAAATAAACATCCCAGGATTTTCAAAAGAGGAAACTAAACTGCCATTATTACCAGATGATATAACCAAGTACAATGTTGATGATTAAAAAAATCAATTCAAATGTCTAAACACTAACAGCCGGAATGTGAAATTTTATTAAGATGACAGTTATAATAGGACCAAGTAATATAAAGTATCTAGAAACAAGATTTTTAATTAAAAAAAAAGATATGGTAGGCCTCTATGAGGAAAATTAAGAACAGTAAAGAAGTCCTCAATAAACTGGGAGCAGGTTCATTTTCTTGAAATGGAAATTTTAGTACCATAAAGATATCAATAATTCTGAATCTATAGTTTTGAATAAACTCCATTCAAATTATAATTTAATTTAGTGTAATTTTCAAGTTGCTTCTAAATATTTATATAAAAGAAGTCTAATGAGAAGCCACTCTTGGAGAAAAAGATAAATTGTCCATTCCAGATGACAATTATTATAAAATGTTAACAATGAAGACTGCACCAAGGTCTAGACAAACTGATCAGTGAGACAGAACAGAGGGGTCAGAACCATCTTCTACTTAAAGGGGATTCAATTTATGGTAGAAGTAGCATTGCAGATCAGTGGGGAAATGATGAAATCTCAATAAATACCACTGCATTAATTTATGATTCATATGAAAAAAGCAAAATAAAATTGGATAATTTACTCACATCATATAAACAAAAATAAATTGAAGGTGAATTCAAGTCTTGAACACAAAGGAAAACACTAAAATATTTCAGGAGATAATGTAGAGGAATATTTTTGTGAACTCCATGAAGTATTTTCTGAAATATGTCATTAAAAAATGCTAACCAGAAGAGAGTGTATTGCTGAGCTCAAGTATAGTAAAAATGCAAAATTATATTCACTGAAGACACTATAGAAAGAATGAAAATATGAATGAAAAATTGGAAAATGATGTTTGCTATCCATGTTTCTACAGAAGCTTTCATATCCATGAACCAGGAAACATAAAGAATGTTTATAATAGCAAAAATCTGGAAAGAACCCAAATGTGTGCCACAAGCATATTAGATAAATACACTTTGTACTTATTTATTTAATATTTCTATAATGGAATACTATCACTTATATTGAATAAATTATAGATAAACACATTAAAATAAATGAATTGCAAAATATGAAGTTAAATGATAGAAGCAAGTTACAGAATATATTCATCATGATTTCATTGATCTGAAGTTCCAAACAGGCAAAATAAATAATAATTGTTGGATGTTTCATACCTAGGTGGTAAAACTCTAAATAAAAGCAAGAAGTGACACAATTCAAAATAGTGGTTAATTCTTGGAAGGGGAATAGGTATATGATTTGGGGAAGATATTGGTTTGTTGTGACTGTCATATGATGCCACAGAATAGGTGGCTTAAACAACAGAAATTTGTAAAAAAAAAAACAAATATCTGATTCTCACAATTCTGAAGACTGAAAGCCCATAATCAAGGTTCTGGCAGGTTTGATTTCTCCTTAAGTCTCTCTCTTTGGCTTGTAGATGACCATGTTCTCACTGTGTCTTCATATGGCCCATGTGTTGTCTGTGTCCTGATTTATCTTTTTATAAGGACATCAGTCATATTGGGTTAGATCTCACCCTAATAACCTTGCTTTAACATGACTACTTCTATAAAGAATTTATGTCGACATACACTCACATTCTGAGACTCTGGGGATTAGAGTTTCAGCCTGGTTATTGGAAAGGGAAACACAATTCAACTCATAACAGGAAGTTCACACAAGGAGGTTTCTGATATACTATTATGTTCTAGATTTCAGCCTGGATAGCAAATGAGTGAGATTTTATTTACAACTGCTCTTCAAATGGTACACATTTGAATGGATTCATAGGTTCATTTATATTTGTAGCAGGCAGAATCCTAAGAAGGCCCACTAAGCTTCCCATCCATAAGCCCAGGTACGAGAATATCATGAGACACTACGCTCATGATTATGTTACATGGAAAAAAGGATTTGCAGATGTAATTAAGGTTTCTAATTATCTCATTAAATTAATCCAAAGAATTGTCATTCTAGTAAACCTAAAATAATGGCATGAGCCCTAAATGCAGTGAATTTTCTCTGGCCGGTAGCAGAAGAGGAAATTGGAGTGATTGGAAGAGATACAATATGAGGCACATTTTCACTGCTTATGTGAAAGGAAACATGTGACGGACCTGAGAGCAGCCTTCAGAAGTTAAGAGTGACCACAGATGAACAACCAGCAATAATATGTGGACCTCAGTCCTACAACTTCAAAAAATTGAATTCAATTCCCACTGAAGCGGGAAGTGGTCTCTTCCCTGGAGCCTCCATATGAGACTTCAGTCCCGCTGACACCTTGGTGTTAGCTTTATGAAACTCCAAGCAGAGAACCCAGCCCACCCCATCTCCCAACCTACTGTGAGATGATAAATACATCTATTCCACACAAAATTGTGGTAATTGTTGACCCAGCAATGAATGATTGAATTGTATGCAAATATACTTCATAATCTTAAAGAAGTTTTAAGAAAATGCAAACTTATTCCCTACAATCTCTGTGTTTGTCTGCTGATGCCCCAGAAAGGTTATCAGCAAGGCCATTAAACCATATTGAACTTACTTGAATATCCAAGTGTATAATAGATTTCTTGATGATGAATTAACTTCCCTTTTATCCTTATTCATGGCTGTGTATCTTTGCATATTATACTTATTCATTGATTTCAAAGCTAAGTCCCTTTAGAAGAATTTACACCCCTGTGTTCCCTTTTGAGATTCCTCCTTCATTTATTTTCTGGAAAGGGTACATGATATTTTCAGGAATGAGACCATAAATACTAGACAATTATCTCCAATCTGTGAAGGAATAATAACCCAGGACCCTGGTCCCCTCTACTCTCAATGTAGCACATTTTATAAGGAAATGCCCTCTTTGAAAACACCAATGGCGGAGCTTCCATACTCCCCCACATCCTCACTACTTACATGACTTCTTTTCTGCTGCACTGAACACCCTCAGGTATCAACTGTAATGTTTCAATGAATTGGGGAGAAATAAAATCAGAATGCATCTGAATACACTGACATCGTAACTCTTGAGCCTTACAGTGATCACCTGTGTGAGAAAAAAAATAGAAAAAAAAAAAACAGTGAAAACTCATACTGCTTTGATCCTAAGTTCTTTCTTTTTTAATTTGAAATCAGTACAGTAGGATATCAATTGGATGCACAAATTCAGTACTGATAAATATTTAGGGAGACAATCACAAACCTAATCATTGGATATTATTATGTTTAGTGATCACTTAGTGATCACTTACTGAGCATCTACTATACTTGAGAAATTGATAGATACACTAGACCATTAGTTCATTGCTTTAAAGTATGTATAGTCAATAAGATAACACATTTAATGGTAAAATTACCTGATTTTCTTCTACGAAAGGTTCTAAACATAAAGATTGTATGTGAATTTTATCAACTGAGGGTAGCATTTCTATCTGCATACCATTGTTACAGCAAATATCCTAAACCTATTTGCAGTAATGCTTCTGCTATTATGTCTAAAAAGAAAAGCATAGACTTACAACTAGATATTTCTAGGGAGTTAAGCAAATTTTTTATTTAAATCAATAAGAAATTTTTGACACTTTGCAATCTAAATTTATGCCTACTTAAGCTTTATTTTTAGTTTCTATGTTTTGTTTAAAACCCAATATAAGCTCATTAGATCTGTAATCTCTTCTGAATTGTTTTCAGTAACCAAAATGAAAAGAAAATCATCATAGATGACTTACCAAAGATGCCCAGGACAAGGACAGCCAGCAGGAGTGTTGGTGAGCTCTCAGCAGTCATGTCTGCCCTTGATCTTGATGCTTGTCTGGGAGGTGGAAGCAATACTCAGTCCACCTTTATATGCTTACTGAAACACTGAGAATTTTCTGTTTCTCTTCTTCTATTCTCTCTCCTGATTGGAGAATGAAAGGCACAATGTCTAAGTGGAATGCTTGCCATTCACAAGCCAATAAGGAAACTGGGTTTGTTTTTTCATGCATTGTTTAAATTAAAGGGTTAGGGACAGGATGAGATGAACTTTCTGAATAGAGAAAGGAATCTATTATTTCCTGAGGGTGAGACTGCATAATGTGAAAAGTTCAATGCCAATTGCAGCTGATGAATAGAGTTATGAGAACTTTTATGAATCTTTCCAAATGCCACGTTTGCACAAAGAAGGGACTTAAGATACTATTCCTCAGCAAATATTTTCTTTTGGCATTTGTAATTATTTGCATAATCCCCCTTGAGATTATAGTGAAATTTATGAAGCCAAAACAATACCTACAGCAAAAACTACAGCGAAAATGGAGGCCAGACTATAATGAACTTTGTCTTAATGAATAAAAGAAAGCTACAATTTACTTGTTTGAAGGTGGCAGTTTCCGTGAGCTTGAGGCTGCATTAAGAGTGAAATTTATTTATTTATTTATTTACTTAAGCAGTTTTCAAGTGACCTTAATTATCTCATACTGATTGCATGTTTTGGCATTAATAAATGAGAGAGCAAAATATTCATATTTTCTTAGGGCTACCATACGCTACCATAGTCACAGACTGGATGGCTTAAATGACAGATGATTTTTGTTTTACAGTTTTGGGAACTGAAAATCCAATATCAAGGTTCTTTTTAGACTGGGAGGGAGAGTTGTCACAGGCATCTCTACTTGGCATGCAGGTGGTTGTCTTCATGTTTACATGGTATTCTTCCTATGTGTATCTATCCCCAAATTCCCCTTTTTATTAGGGCACCAGTCTCATTGAATTAGGGCCCATCCTAATGACCTTACTTTAATCTGATTAACACTTTAAAGTGAAATACTGGGGCTTTGGGCATTAGCATATAAATTTGAAGAGAACAAAGTCCATCTGCTAGAAACAGGAGTTCCAACTGTTGGAGAACACCAACGACTAGACATGGGAATGAGGCAATGCCTCAGGTCAGCAAAGAGAGCAAGTGACCATAGCCATGTGAATGACCCTGGATGATCCCATTAGAAAAACCATCCAGCTTGGTCCAGTCCAGATTGTTGCATTACCTATCTCAAATTGATGATCCTAAGTCAGGAAAAAAAAAAAAAAATGGCGATTGTTTCAAGCCACTGTTTGGGGGAAAGAAAGGATAGTTCATAGAGTAACCTAGCAACTAACCTAAAGCGACTGAACACACTTCTTCTTTGGCAACCTTGAGAATAATCTATTTTAGTGAAGATAGTCTTGTACTAAATATCATAAAGTTGAATTCTGAATAGTTCTCTGATGTTTGGTAATTCCTTAGTAGTCTCTGAGCATCTCCCATGCTATCTATAAAATGAGCAGAATGATATTACATTTTTTTTTTTACAATCTCAGATTTTGAACCAAACTCCTGCCTGACTGCCAAGAGATCAATTTCTTTTTTATTTAATTTACTTTTTCCTCTCCAAACTATTTAGCTTCTTTTTCAGATGATTGTTGAAAGCAACAGGAACAAAACAATATTGTTCACTCTCACTGCTCTTATTTGCTGTAGTACTAGAAGTTTCAGCCAAAGCAATTAGACAAGAGAAAGAAATAAATGGCATATAAATAGGAAGGGAAGAAGCACACTGTCCCTGTTTGCAGGTGATAAGATTCCATACATAGAAAAACCTAAAGACTCAACCAAAAGACTGAGGACTGAGGAATTCAGTAAAGTAGTAACAGACAAAATAAACATGCAGAAACCAGTTGACTTTCTAATATACCAATAAGGAATTTGACAAGAAAAAAATTATGAAAGTAAGCTCATTCACAACAGCAAAAGAAGAGGAAGAAAGGCAACCTAGGAAAGACTTCTACAATGACTATTACAAAACAGTGATGAAAGAAATTGGAGAAGACACAAATAATTGGAAAGACAATTAAGATTCATGGATTGTAAGGCTTAATATTGTTAAAATACCCATACTACAAAAAGTAGTCTACAGCTTCATTCCAATTTCAACGACATCCTTCACAGAATGAGAAAAACAATACTTAAATGCACATGGAAGCAAAATGACTGAATAGTCAAAGCAATCTCAAGCATAGGAATAAAGTTGGAGGCATCAGAATACCTGACTTCAAGAAAATGCTACAGAGCCATAGTAACCCAAACAGCATGATTTTGGCTTAAAAACAGACTCAGACCAATGAAACAAAATAGAGATTTCACATAAACCCACATCTACAACCAATCAATTCTTGACACAGACACCAAAACCATGAATGGAAGAACAGCTCTTCCACTAATGGTGCTAGGAATACTGGATAAGCACATGCAAAACACTGAGATTTGACCACTGTCCCCCATCTTGTTCAAAAATCAAGTCAATGTGGATCAAAGACCTAAATATAAGACCTGAAAATCTGAAACTTCTAGAAGAAAACAGAGGGGAAACACTTTGAGACATTGGTATAGCAATGATTTTCTCAATAGACAATAAAAGTACAGTAAAAAAAAGTACAGTAAAAAAAAAAATTGACACCTAGGATTGGATCAAACTAAAAATCTCTTGCACAACAAAGGAAGCAATTAACAGTGAAGAGACAACTTATAGAAAGAAACTTACCAAATTTTCATTTGACAGTGGGTTAATATCTAGAATATACTAAGAATTCAAAGAACCTAATAAAAATAGGTATTCCAGTTTCAAAATAGGTAAATGATCTGAATGGACACTTCTCAAAAGAAGAAATACAAATGACCAACCAATAGATGAAAAAATGCGCACTCTCATTAGCCATCGGGAAAATGCAAGTCAAAACTACAATAAGATACCATCTCACTCCAGTTAGAATGACTATTACCAAAAAATTAATGAAATAACACATGCTGGTGAGAATGTAGAGAAAAAAGGAACTTAAAAGTTGTTGTTGAGAATGTAAACTAGTATAGCCACTGTGAAAAACTGTATAGAGATTTCTCAAAAAACTGAAAACTGCCATATGATCCAGCCATCCCATACCTGGATATATATCTTAATCTTAAGGAAATAAAAGAGATACCTGCATACCCATGTTAATTGCAACACTCTTCACAATAGCTAAGGTATGGAAGAAATCAGTCTAGGTGCCCATCAACAAATGAACGGATATAAAAAAAGTGTAGTATATACACAAAATGGAGTATTATTCAGGCATAAAGAATGAAATCCTGTCTTTTGCAAGAAAATGGATGGAACTGGAGGACATTATGTCAAGTGAAATAAGCAAGACCCAGAATGACTAGTACTAAATAGTCTCTCGTATGTGAAAACTTAGAAAGAGAGTTAATCTGAAAACAGAATAGTGATTATTAGGTATTAGGAAGTGTTCTGGGGGTGCGGTGAGTGGAAAAAGAGCAGCTGGATTTGATCAATGTACCTTGCATGCACGTATGGAAATATATTGAACCCCATTAGTATGCACAAGTTAATATATGGTAATAAAAAATTTCTTGTATCCAATAAAAAATTATTACACATGCTAAGATGTAGAACAGCCTGAGCCATAGGGGAAGTGCAGGAATCAGTCAGTATAAACAGAATCAGAAATGACAAAATTATAGCATTAGTGGCTAAGGATTTTTAAATAGCTATTAAATACACTTAGGTGTTTAGGTGAAAAAAATGAAGAGAGAAGAAATTTTATGTATTTTATTTTTTTAAACTATATTTAACTTTATTTTAAAATAAATCATTTAGGATAAAATAAAATTTATCTATTTAAAAAATAACACACACATATACATACATATAGAGATATAAAAGAAAGAAATTTCTAGCATTGTCCTATCAAGGAACTGGGAAAATAGACTCTTCATCTACTAAGTTCTGCCCTTCCACAAGGATTTTCCTCTGAAGGCATTAATTCACAGGCCTTCTGGAATGGGAATCGCGCTGACTCTGCCAAGTCCCCTTCCCACACAAAGCCCTCAGGAAGAGAAATTGAAGAACAGGGAGCTCAAGCTGAGAAGCCATTGCACACTGTGACTGCTGATCTCCTTGGTGAATGGAGGCCATGTGGACCGGGGCATCAAGGATGAACGTGGGACTGGACTTTTTCCTGATTATTTGTATAAGTATCCAGAGACAAGAAACACTGTCATGCCTTTTTCTGGATGACCCTCCTTGTGCTAATGGGGATCTGCTACCTCCACCATCCCCCAATGTCTCTTCAGTTACTTTTGGAAGTCCTGAGAAGACGTCTCAGGAGAACTCACAAAGAAGGACTTGCATTGACAGATAGCTTCAGTTCTATTTCCTTCCTCTTCTTCTCTGTCTCTTTTGGTAGCATTTCTCAGAAAACCTCAGCCACTTTGGTCCTTGCTGTTTTCTGTGGATGGCCTCAAGAAGTGAAGATATGTTACATAATATTCTTTTCCTACTTCCTTCACCCTGGACTACCACCTCACACCCTCTTGTGTCCCACTTCCTGCCATAACACTCCCCATAAGAAACTGCCTTGCACTTTGAAGGTATAGGGTGATTTGGCATGGAAACTGCAATTTACATCCCATTTTGATCTAAAACTGAGACATGTCCATGACATTGTCCTGGGTACCTAGGTCAAGAAGCAGATTTTTGTTGTTATCAATAAAGTTTACTCCCTGAAACACTTCACAAGGTGCACTCTGTTATTATCTTCATTTATAAAAGGGGAAATAAAGTTGAGTGAAATCACAAAACTTGATCCAGATCTCAGTGATATAGTTAGAATTTACCCTAAAGTCTATCTGATCTTCTGAAACCTGTCTTTAACCACTACATGAATAAAAGCATCTCTTTCGTCCTTCTTGTGTTCCGTGTTCCATATTGACAGGAACACAGCAGTCAGAACAGCAAGCTCTAGGCAATGCTGAAGATATGGTCTGACCCTAGGTGCAAGGTGTGGCTTTAGTGAGCCCTTGGGGTCCTACTTGTAAACATTTTCCCATGTCCTGTAACTCAGGGTTAGGGAGTGAATGCTAGCATTTATGGAGTTTCTAGAATGGTTTGCATTTATTTCTTTCTGTGCAGTTTAAAAATTTTATTCCTTTTTATCACATTCATAATTAATAGCTGGAACTTATTAAGAGAAAATTTTTAACTTTTTAAATATGGGGGGGAAAAAAAACTCACATAGAGATCGTTTCTGCTACTTGGGGCCTTTATTTACCCAGCTACTTGGGCCAAACCAGAACTTGATCTCAAGTGTTCAGGCTTTGAGCCCAGCCTTCTTGCCTCTGCTGAAAGTGTTTACCTAAGTTCAGGATCTACTGAATTAGTCCTAAATTGGAGATAAACACATACCTCACACAGGTAAAGAAAATTCTTTTCTTTCAGACACAGATTTTTTTTTTTTTTTAAGATTATTGAGACACTTTCTCTTTAGACATGGCATTTTTGTCTCTTGGAAACCTGGATTGCTGCTGTCATCCTTCAGCAGCATTGAATACCAAGCTATCCAAAGGTTTTCCCAGGATAAACATTGTAACAGATTCCACATAAACTTCACTAGGAAGGGTGGGAGCTGATGTTAAAGCCACGTTTCATGTAATTGGTATAAAGAATTGGAAGAACATTAAATTGATGGTAATTTCCTACATATGTGAGAGTTAGAGAGTGGAACCTGAGTCGCAGTTAGATCTTTTTTGCAGGTAAAGTACTCAGCCACTCACTTTTTCTGCTTCTACTGATGACACAAATAGTTTTGAAGAATAAAAAAAAGTCAACTTCACGACCATTTCATTGTCAACTTCATTAAAGAATATCTATGTCTATACCCATCCATAACTATTCATCCATCTGTCCACATTAATGACTCTCACATCAAAAGTAGCCTACAAGTTTGGAGAAGCACATTCTTAAATAGATGAGAGCCAAGGGAAGTGAGATCTATCACACCAGATGAAATTAGGCATGACTCATGATTTATCTGTGAAGCAAATTGAGTCCCTAGGAAGAAAAAGTTGAGAAACACTGATGTAAATCATTAGATAATCCAGTAAAGATAGCCCTCCCCACCCCCAGGAAATAAACATTCTTTATTTTTAAATCCTTTATTTTCATGTTCTTTGTAAAAACATCAATATTTAAACCTCTTTGTTCTAAGACATAGTAACATTGCATTATTAACAATAAATAAGGCGTGATGCCTTACATAAGAAAGACATAAAATGTCCAAGGGATATTTAGAACATTGTAGTTCATAAAGTTTCAACATGAGAAATGTTGACCACGTACTGGAAAGCCATTTCAATAAATAACAACTAACATTCTTTTAAAGAGTCACAAAAATAGATGTGTATGCACATTCTCCTACACTGACACTGATCTCACTTTCTGCTTGCTTGGATCCTTTCAGATGCCAGCTTAAATAAGAATCAGTATTGAATTAATCTGGGCTTGATATAAAATAAACAATAAATATAATGGTTATGTGCAAGTAGATTTAATCATACCCTTAATTATTTTATAAATAAAATATTAAACTCGAACCTTTGAGAACAAATAAACAGAAGAACTCTCAGAAGACATGCTTAAGCACACTAAGGTCACTCTGGGTGGCCTCAGGAGCTCTCTTTTCATCTCCTTTTCATATGAAGTCAGGTCCTGTCTCAGGAACGATCAGCAAGGAACTGCCTCCTTTTCCCAGTCAGCTGGAATTGCCACTGGAATGAGAAAATTGTTGTCCTTAAGTGGTTGCTCAGGAAAGGTAACTGGGCAGCATTCTGTCCCCTAGAAGCCAGAGGTTTCTGAATCCAGTTTCTCCAGCCTGGTCCCAAGAGGACTGTGATGTCAGAGCTGGTAGCAGAGACCTCTAGAGTGGTGGGTGTTCTCACTTAGGACTGGGGGTGAGGAGGGTTCTGTGGTCTCTACTCTATTACAGGTATGTTCTACTCACAGTCAGAACCTATTGCTGTCACACTGGTCCTCACACAGCTCATGAAATACCTATTATTTCCCTTATTTTACTAAGTTTCAGATAAAATGAAATTATTCTGAGGCACAAGGTTAATAGGTATTGGAGGAACCCAGATTTCACTCTGCAGTATTACTGTAAAATCTTTTCACCACTAACATAGGGCCTCATGCTACAAAATACCAGATCTGAAGCCCAGAATGGACTAGGGGAAAATGTATTTTTTTATCAAGTGGAAAGCTCTTTAGCATAACTGACCAACATTGATCAGAGTTTTAAAGAAGCCAGTCATTACCTACACTCACTGGAATGAAGATAGGGTCCAGGTGGGGACACAGAATGCTGAAAATAAATTTCGGGCCCCAGAGCACATTAATTATCTTAATGGCTAAATTGTTAAAAAAAGCAGCCACAATTTCTAGTTGGTCAGCCACCCCTGCGTTTTCTTGATACAATGACTCCATCCACACGTGTAAACAGAAACCATAACTCACTTGTTCAGCATCTTATGGATGATTTTCTTAACCACGGGGGCTTCAGGGTTGAGACAAGCTTCCTGTCCGTTCTTGAGAGTGGCTCTGCAGAGAGAAGGAAGGATCCTAGTGAGGCGAGAGGTGGGGCAGGGGAGCCAGGTTGCAGCAGAAGCAGAATCCGCGGCCCGGGATGGGACTTACAAGACTTCGATCTGGGCGCAGTGAGGTCCCGAAGGCGTCACCTTCACGCTTTGAATGTTCTTCAGGTGAATTCCTTGCACCGTCTGCAAACACTGGCAGCGCAGTTCAGTGACCACGGGCGCCCCTGAGTTGAGAAGAGACCGGGTGAGCGGGGCTGTCCCCATCTCAGGCGTCCCCACCCCGTACCCCCAAGCCCGGTCCCGTCCCGGGGATCCCAGAGCGCGGGTCTCACCTGCTGCGCGCCGGCCGGAGGCCACCAGTAGCAGCAATGGCAGCGCCACCCAGACCAGCCGCGGAGCGCTGGGGACGGCGGGTGCTGTGCGGGCCATGGGACTAGCTGGAAGATCGCGGCGGAGCCTGGAGTGCAAGAGCTGGCGGCGAGGGGCTGCTGTCCTGGCTCTGTGGCTCTCCGGCATCTACAAGCCCCTTTTATGCATGGTTGGCGGGAAAGGCTCTGGCCAGGGAAATTCCCGGAGCTACTGGTGTTTCCCCGAGTGCGGAAGGAAGATGTCGCCCCAACCGCCTGCGAGGGGGACTGTGGGCACCCAGTGACCCCAGCGCACAGGGCAAGAGGGAGGCAACAGCTGGGAGCAGATCTGAGAGACCCACTGCAGGGGTGTCGCCAGGTTTTTAGAGGAAGCGAATTATAATTCAATACTGGTTATCCGACGTGGGGGGTTTAAGGAAGCGCGGGAAGGGGGACCTAGGTTTTGCTTAGTTCATTATCTTCTACATTTCCTGTGTTTGTCCCTAATTTTTTTTTTCATATTACATATACTTCTGACATTCATTCTTTTGTTCAAAACTTGAGCCAATATCGCCGATTGCAGAGAATATTCAACTTGCTTCTCATGTTCATTCTCAAACCACTATTATCTTGTTTACATTTTCCATTTGGTGGGAACCCGGATTAACTTCAAAAGGTGAGCGCACTGTGAATTTCAGTGAAAAAGAGAACTGTAATATGACCTCTTGTTGAGGTTATGTTATGATACTGTATAACTTCCTCTTCTCTTTGAAAGGTTGGAACTTCTGAAATTCCCCTGAGATCTCGTTTTCCATGTAATAAGGGGTTAAAATTTGATCTTTGCAATACAATACTGGCGGCCACTTTTAAGCCACAGAGCAGAGGGATGGGTGGAGCAGGCTCACAGAGTTACCATTCCTGGTGTTACTGAGCAGCACGCTCGCTCGTGAACTCTAGGGAGTGGGTACCCGCTGTTCAGCACCTGTGCCTCCAAAGGAGCAAATAGAAGCATAGGAATGAGATAGGAAACACCAAACAACAAGATTCCATTCCATTTACTACAGGGCTGTCTGGTATTCCAAGTTGGAATACTGACATGTCTCAGTTTTCCGATGAGGAATTTCAGTCTTTTTTTTTTTTAATTTTTATACCTTTATTTTGTTTTTTTATTTTTTTATGTGGTGCTGAAGATTGAACCCAGTGCCTCACACCTGCTAGGCAAGCGCTCTACCACTGAGCTACAATCCCAGACCCTCAAAGTCATTTAACCTGTCTCTGATCACTTTTTCCCCAGTAGTTTGAGAAACTAAAAAAACTAAAGTTTTCATCACTGGGATTTAGAGGGTAGGGCGGCATAAGTGTAATTCTCCAAGTTGAATTTAGATCTCTCTCACCAAAATGTGAAATACTATGGGAGTCGGGAGAGGAGAAAGCAATGGCCTCTGACCCAGGGGTGTAGGACTGCAGGACAGGGTTTCCAACTGCCCAGCTCAACTGATCCCAGTCAGAGACCCTAGGCAACCACAGGGCAAGTAACTCTAGCTGCACACAGTTCCCATATCATCTGCACCTTGTTAAACCTCTCTGTGACTCCCCAGGGTGGTTATAAAAAATGAGTCAACATGGATAAAGCCAACATGGAATAAGTACCCTACAAATGTTTGTTAAATAAAGTGGAAATAGCTTTTTCCAATATTGCCTAAACAGAAACTCAACCTGTTGTGAATTTTTCTTATAAAGGAAAAATTTTTTAAAAAACTAATGGATAAGTTCATTCCCCAATTTTTCTTTTTTTTTTTCTCCTTTTAAAAATAGTTTTTAACTTGCTGATGGACCTTTGCTTAATTTATTTATTTATATGCACTGCTTCAATGTTTCTTTTCACATTTAAAATTTTCTATATCAGTGACTGCTCCCCAACTGTCCCTAACTGTATACAACACTATGTGGAGAAGCAGTGTGTCTTTAAGGCATCAAGGTAGATCCCAGGGGAATAAAGTTTATTAAACCATCATCATCTGGGTGACCAGCATGCCCTTGTGGTTACTGGTGCTGGGGGGAGACATGTCATCATGATAATCTTGGTGCAGAGTGGAACAGGTGTGCTGGCATGTGGTGCTTATACACTGTAGATAGCATATGTGTTCCAGTCCTTCTCAGTAATTTTCCTGGTCTCCCTGATTAAATTCCTTGACAGAAAGGATGCCCAGAATGCACTGACCAAAAGCAGGTGGAAAGACAAAGGAATGTCTTCAGCAGTTTCCCACTGTAGTCAGTACTACACACTTAAACTTTTTTAAGGATCAATTGAGAATTCACAAAAAAATACAAAGTAGAATGATATATTTCAGGCTGTCATCAAGGAAGGCATATGTGTGCTCTATTATGAGGTACACACAGATGGGATTTTATTTTACCGTTAAGATGAATCTTTGATTTATTTTGTCATTCCACTTTCAGTCATTGCATCTATTAAAAAAGAACCTGAATAAAAGATTCATTTATTGGAAAAAATGTACAAAATGAATGACTATATTTTAAAAAATTACTATTCTATTTATCAGTATGATACTAGGCGGGGGGAAACCCAGGAAAAGTAAAAGGAGATTAAAATTTGTATCAGGGAGAAGGAAATGAGAAATAATCCAAAGGTCATGAAGTTTGTGACTAGCTCAAGAATAGTTGAGAATTTGTGTGATTACTGTTTTTCTGGGATTTAATGGAAAACTATCTACAAATGTAAAAGTAATTCTTTAGAACTGAAATTTTTTTTTTGTTTTGTAGTTGTACTTGCAATATATGCTGGTTTTATAAAGTCGTGAAGTCAGAAAGCCATAAAGAAGTTTTTGTTTTGTTTTGTTTTGTTTTTCTTATTTTCCTTTGTCTAGGGAGAAATCTTAACAGGTCTGATATTTTTAAATTTGTTATTGCCCTCATTAGATGGTTCAACTTTACTTATTCTAAAATGAAACACAAAGCAGTATGGAGATTCCTCAGAAAACTTGGAATGGGAACCACCATTTGACCCAGTTATGTTGCTCCTCAATATAAACCCAAAGGACTTAAAATTACCATACTACAGGGATTCAGCCACATCAATGTTTAGCAGCTCAATTCACAGTAGCAAAACTATGGAACCAACCTAGGTATCCTTCAACAGATGAATGGATGATGAAAATTTGGTATATATACACAATAGAATATTCCTCAGCCATAAAGAAGAATGAAATTATGGCATTTGCTGGTAAATGGATGGAACTGGAGACTATCTTGATAAGTGAAGTAAGCCAGTCCCTAAAACCCAAAGGCCCAATGTTCTATCTGATTTGTGGATGCTAACACATAATAAGGGCAAGGGGGAGGGAAGAATAGAAGTTTATTGGATTAGACAAAGGGAAATGAAAGCATAGGAAAGACAGTAGAAGGATCAGACATAACTTTTCAGTGTTCATGTATGAATACAAGGCCAGTGAAACACCACATAATGTTCAACCACAAGAATGGGATTCTAATTAGAATAAGTTATATTCCATATATTTATAATATGTCAAAATACACTATACTGCCATGTATATCTAAAAAGAACAAGTTGAAAATAAAATAAAATGAAATGAAACCCAGTAAAACAGTCACATATCTCCAGAGTTCTATTTCACTAACAGCGTCACTCTCCTCTGTGGCATTGGTTAGCTTGTTATAGTGCCTTGAAGTGCCCAATTCTGAAAAAATAGTCCCTTTCCCAGGGAGAAACAGGAAAATCTACCCCTTTACCAAAAAATGATTAATACCATTAGTATGGTGTCATGAAGATGTCACATACGCAATTGGAGTGGTGTCATGAGAAGTGTACTCTTCAGTATTCTTTCCAAAAATTCATGACCAATGTATAATCATGAAAACAATTTCAAGTCCAAATTGAAGAATTTGAAATAACTTAGCATCATTCTACAAAACCGCCAAGGTTATGAAAAATAGGAAAGGACTGAGAAGCTATTATGGTCTAGAGAAAACTGTGGATAATACTGCAACTAACTGCAATATGGTACTTCAGATTAGATTCTAGGACAGAAAAGGGACTTAATGGAAAACCTGGTGAAGCCTGAATAAAGTAGAGCTTAGTTCAATGTGCATTGAATGGCATATTACCAATATTAGTTGGCTTCTTAGATTTGACAATGCATCCAGGTAATGTCAAATATTTGCAAATGAGTAAAGGGTTCACAGACACTGTATTATTTTGCAACTTTCATAAATTTGAAATTATTCCAAAACTAAAATGTTTGTTTTAAAAGTTTCTCTTTATAAATTAATTTAGAATAGCACCAAAATGAAATTAGTGAACATGCATGCTTTCCCTGCTAGCTTTTGAGAAATGAAATTCAATTTTGGTTGAGTGCCTACTTACTCAAATATGAAAATCCAGAAGATCGGCTGCCACAGATTGGACACTTCATCATGTTTCATGGGATTCAATAATTTGCCTTCAGCATTAATCATACTGTCCAAATATCTCATCTATTTCTTGTAACTAGAGAAACAGAAAGAGTTTGCTGTAACTGGTCTTCAGACCCAACTCATAACTGACGTAAATGAGAGTACTCAGGGATAGTCAGACAGTTTATCCAGAGAGACTGCCAAAAGAATGAAGCATGTCCAGAAGCAGCCAATGCTTGTAGATTATGTAGAACTTGACTCTTTGGGATTAATCAATTAAAATCACCTGTTTTTGTGATGAGATTAAAAAGCAAAGAGTGGTTGCTGTTTTCCCCTTAATATGCCACTTAAATCCATGAAATCTTCATAAATCAAAATTCAAACATTTTTAAGCACAGGAATTGCTGTAACCTAGAACAAGAAATAAATTCATTCTCTCATTTGAACAAGTGTTTCTCTAAGTCTGTTTCAAGAAGTGAATGTTAGATTTCTATACAGTCTTTAAACTCATGAAAGCAAGGATTCGTTTTATAAATTTATATTTTTACTAGTGTATTTTGGTTTTATGTAATTGTGAGGTTCATTCTGACATATTCATACATTCATATAACATTGTCTGCTCTATTTTGATCTCTAGTACTACCATCTTCCCTCTATTCCTCTCTCCTTCTGATTTTATTTCTCTATTGGTTTTCCTTCTGTTAATTTTTATTTTTAATTGGTGCATTTTAGTTATATATAAAAGTATTATTCATTGTGATATACATACATGCACGTAGTATAATTTGGTCAATTTCAGTATTCGTTTTCTTCCCTTTCCCATCCCACCTCCTTCCTTCTCTATCCCCTTCCTCCACTGTTTGCCCCTTCTATTTTCATGAGATCACCTTTTTTTTAAAAAAGTCCTTATTTCTCTCTAGCTTCCACATATGAGAGAAAAGTTTGACCCTTGACTTTCTGAGTCTGCTTATTTCACTTAGCATGATGTTTTCTAGTTCCTTTCATTTACCAGCAAATGGCATAATTTCATTCTTCTTTATAGCTGAATAAATCTCCATTGTATATATATGCCACATTTTCTTTATCCATTTATCTATTGAGGGACATCTAGACTGGTTCCATAACCTGACTATTGTGAACTGCTCTGCTATAAAGATTGGTATGCATGTTCTTTTGAATAAATACCAGGGAGTAGGATCTCTGGGTCATGTGGTGGCTCTATTTCTAGTCTTTGAGGAATTTCCAAACTGCTTTCCAAAGTAGTTGTATTAATTTCCAGTTCCACCAACAATGTAGGAGTGTACCTTTCTCCCAACATCCTCATTAGCATTTATTGTTATTGGTATTCTTTATTGTTATTGTTATTGGTATACAATATTGTTATTGTCATTTTAACTGGAGTGAGATGAAATATCAGTGTCATTTCAATCTACATTCCCCTAATTGTTAATGAAATTGAACATTTTTTGCAAGCAACAATCTTTCAAGAAATGGGAGGATCTTTAAAAATTGAATTTTGGGTGATTAAATTCCATTTGCCCTATAATCATCAAGGAACCATTCAGAACTGACAAACAATAAACTCCAGGTGCTCACATCTTTTACTCACCTCCACAGACATGGCTGCAGTAACAGCCACGTGCACGAGTAACCTGACAGCTCCTTGCCTCAGCTGCATCCGTGTCTTTCACTTTCTGGTCCAATGTTTCTCAGTTGCTGCCATGAAATGTTCCTTGTCTTAAAAACAGGAGCCAATGGATAAACATTTTCCCAATTCATTTTTCTGCTTTAAGCAGGTATTCTCCATTATTTCTCAGAGGGTTTCCAGTAGGATTGAACCCCAGTTGTCCACACCCTCTTTTCCTATTGCACTCTTTCCAGTTCTTCAGTTCTATATATTGGGGACAGTTTCCCAAATAAATGACTTGCATGGCAGACCCATGATCAGACTCTGCTTTTCAAGGGGAAGCCTAGAGTGACCACAGCTCCATGCTGACTGGCAGGCAGGTATGAGCAGTGTCGCTCTGTTCTACCCCAGCTTGCCTCAGGAACTTGTTGCCTCACAACTGCCATTCATATTTCCCTAAAAGGATGCAAATGAATTTTTTTTTTAAGAGGAGAAGAATGAAGACATCAAAGCATGCCCTAAAATTCTAAGATCATCTACCCCAATCCAAGGGCATTAGTGTGTGCCAGGTTCAGGGGCAGCCTCTCCATTCAGCATCCCCAGAGACTGCTTCTCTAGCTCCCTTTCACTTTCAGCTGGTAACACCTGCTGTTAGTCCAAGGGTTCAGGTAGGAGGAACCATTTCTTAATTAATTCTGTCCAAACCTGCTCTCCACCTTGCCGATTGATTCAGAAATGGAGACATGACGTAACCCTGGTTAAGTCAGAAACAGTCTCTAGAGATTTTGCTGAAACAATTGAAAACACCCTGTGTTTGCTAAACCGATAAAATTAATGGTGTATTAGTTTATTTTATATTATTATACTGAAGTAATGGAGGCCATGTAACTTATAAAGAAAAGAGGTATATTTAGCTCACAGTTTCAGAAGCCGAAAGTTCAAATAGCATTGTACTGGCTCTTATTAGGGGTTCTTCTGGCTGCATCACCTCATGGCTGATGGCAGCACAATGGTGGGAGCAAGTGTGTGTGTGTGTGTGTGTGTGTGTGTGTGCGTGTGTGTGTGTGAGAGAGAGAGAGAGAGAGAGAAAGAAAGAGAGAGAGAGAGGCGGGGGGGACTAGGAAATGTTCTAGGCACACTTTTATAACAACCCCTCTTCAGGGAACTAAGTCAGGGATCCCAGAACTACCCAGTGACCTAAGGACCTCCCACTATGACCCACCTCTTAAAGGTCCAGCCATCTCTTAACATTCTATGTTGGGGACCAAACTTCCAGCACAAGAACCCTTGAGGGGTAAACTGCAAAGGAGCCGAGAGTTTTGCCAATTCTTGGGGAGACAATGTCTAAGAATGAAGTCGACCCAGAAAAAATGACGTGGGACATATTTCTACTTTGGGGAAAATTCTTTGGATGCTCATATCCTCCAGCTGGCTCTGATTTTTCATGAACTTCTCTGTTATGTAGGCCAACAGATTTTCTTTCTTTTACTTTTCAGACAAGTTAAATTAGATGTTTATCTCTCCCCAGTAAAATGGTCTTCCTAAAATCACCCATTTTCCATGCTTCTGCTACTTTTCAACACAAGCTACTCTGTTTATTGTTAATGTATCAACCCATTCATCAATCGAACATTTATGTATGACTTAGAAGCTGGTGAACTAAATTAAGTTCTGAGGGGAATGACAGACTCCATCACTACTGAACTCACAGACCGTGGAGTAGGGCAGAAAGACAGGGAGTTGTCCAGGGGCCTAACACTCTCAGCAACGGACAGAGCTTTACAGGTTCTCAGAGGAGAGAGAACCTGATTCCCTTTTTTGGAAGAATGGGAGCTGCCAGAGAAAACTTTCTAAAGGAGGAAGCTACTTAAGGTGAGTGGATAGGGGACAGATTCAGAAAAGGAGGATGGAATGAATTAAGGCATGGAGACTGGGAACAATGTCATATGACCTGAGAAGAAAAATAAGCAGTTTACAGTAGAATGAATCAGACATAATTTTCCTATGTTCATATATGAATACACAATCAGTGTAACTCCACATCATGTACAACTACAAGAACAGGAAGTTATAATCCATGTTTGCATGATATGTCAAAATACATTCTACTGTTATGTATAACTAAAAAGAACAAATAAAAAAATGAACAATTTATCTTTCTAATTTGGTGTTTAACATGAGGCAAGGAGATAGAGGAGGATGGGTATGACTCAGCCACTGGGGGCTCCTACTTGTCATTGAGGGGGCATTTCTAACATCCCTTCCCCCATCAAAAGCTCATAATTCCTCCCAAGTGATTAACTTGGCCCATGGGTTCTGATCACAACATGGGATGCACACTGGTTTACATACTCTCATGTGAGTTATGTGTTCTTCAAGGAAAACAACTATATCTCATTTCTCTTTGCATTTGCTGGTCTCCAGTGAGAGTCTGACTGGCACTAAGCACACAACAAGTACTTGTGGAGATAATGCACAACTCAATGGTTTCCGGCCATTATTTCATAACCAAAGCGTCCTGAGGTAGGATATCAGGAAACTGCCCTTGAAAGATTTAGCAGCCTAGATTTTCTTACTTTCCTTACTTTCTTTTGCTTGTTTTTGCCACTCACTACCTGAATAAAATCTCTGTTGAATACAAGTGAACACAAAATATATTTGGGTCAGAGTCAGAGTTTGACTTGTAGAGGAAGTGATGGAAGAGTATCCTACCTTAGAGAAACAAATCTGAACAGAAGTCATTAGAAAGTTCTGAGGCCTAGCTCTGCAACAGGATAAGAACATAGATGAGATCTGAAAATGCATTCAAAGCAAGAGGACCTGAGATGCTTGACCTTTATGGACCATCTGCCTCACAACCAATGGAAAGATCCAACTAATTAGAAGTATGTGGTCTAGACAGAAAAAGTGAATAATAACTATTCATCATATACACTTTCATTTATGTATGTGTATAAAGCATAGCAATGAATTTCGTAGAACAGGTAAAATTGGATTAAGTCTAACTTCTCATGTAAAATTTTTCATTTATCCTGTGTACTCTCTTCTATAATGCTACTTCTACAAAGAATCATCTACTTTTCTCTGGTATGATAATCTAATGATAAGATCAGTTTTAAATACTTTAAATCATTGAGCTAACACTGATAAACATGTCATATATTAGCTTTTCACAGATTTTTTGGAGTAGGTTATTGTTTTTTTTTAAATGTGTCTATAAATTGCTTTGCATCCTAATTTTCTTAAGATTGTTTTCTGAACTATTTGGAAGTGAACTTAGTAAACAAATGATGTCATGACCACACAGTGTAAAAAGAAGAGATGTAGGATTGCCAAAGTAACAAAAGAAAAGAAAATGAGAAATTTTCCCTTTAAAAATATAAGAAATTTATTGTGGATATGAAGACATCATTATGACTTTAACACTATGGAAATAAAATTTAGGAAGTTGCAAGATGAATATATAAACTGCAAATGACAATAGCATACATGGCATAAAGATATAATTTTCAACAAGGAAAATTATGAATCATTATTAAAAACTTGATAATAAGTATGCTGTCCATAGTATTTTTCAATGTTCATTATCCTCCAATATTTTGGTCAGAAATATCTTTGTTTCTACTTTTTATTTTAGCCTCTGTCCATATACTCAGGAAACTTTTGAGGGAGAGAATTCTGAATGATACTGATTACAACGGGGTGGCACTGCGGATATGTGACTGAGCTGGTTCATTGGCCGACATTTCTAAACAGTTAAGGACATTAAGTGAGATCTGATTATGTATAGTGGAAGTTATGGTAATAGTGGAGAAATGCCTTGACCTTATATATTTTCCATTTATATATGTTATACATTGAATGTAAATGTCTACAATTAAATTATATTTAATAAGCTTGTATTATAGCATCAGAATGTGATTGGAGGATGTGAATGGACCGAAGGCAACAGATTTCCTAATAGATACAGATGTGACTGTAGTTGAAACATCAGACAAGTCACTAATGGTGCAAGTGTCTATGAATAACTTGGCAAGATCTCTGAGCCGAAGAAGTTTAGCAGTTGAGAAGAGTGTCTTTAATGTTCAGTTAACTTTCTGTTGACTAGATGCCTTTTGCTCAGCTCTCAACTGTACCATTGCATCTGCAGGGCTAAGTGCATTATTGTTCCTCTCCATGTTGTTAATATTTGATAAATATTTATTTAGCCCTGGTCATTCAGGTATTTATCTGGAATTGGAAAGAAGAGAAAGAATAGGTTTGACCATTATTCCCTGATTTAAAGTAGGAAAACAGACAGATGCATATTCACAGTGTACCTTAACAGCCGTTCTGGTGACGGAGGTATGTATACATTGCTTTATTCTTTTTTTCCATAATATTTCCTATAGTTTTCTCTAGAATACTGGCAGAAGACTAATCTCCAACACAGCTGGTAAGTGAAAGCTAATTGTCCCAACTTTGCTTGATGACTGCTCTGCCTTCAAGTTTTATGGCCTTTCATCACAAAATGCCAGATAACAGTATAATCCCCATGCTGTATCTGCTACCGAGAAGAAATAAATATTTGGCACGGCTTGAACATATCTCCCAGATTTCATGTGATGGGAACTCAATGGAACAGTGTTGAGGTGGGAACTTTTAAGAGGTGATCATGAGGATTCTGTCTCCTGAATGGGTTAGTACCATTATCACAGGAGTAAATTCATTATCATGGGGGTGGGTTCCTTTAAAAGGCTGAGTTCTTGAGTTCAGCCCTTTTTTCTCCCTCTTCTGTACCCGTCTCTTCCTCACCACGTGATGCCTTCTGCCATGTTATGATGCAGCAAGAAAGCCCTCAGCAGGTTCAGCTCCTCAATTTTGAATTTTCAAGCCTCTAGAACTATGAGCCAAATAAATTTCCAGCTATTGTAAGTTATTCAGTCTGTGGTATCCTGTTATAACAGCATAAAATGGACTATAACTGTTACATGAAAAGTTTATTTCTTCTTTTGTTTGTTTACTAGGAAGACAGTTGAGCCAGGCTCCCAGTCATCAGATGTCCCGCTTACTTTATGATCTTTAGATATATGAGTTGATATACATTTGTTATTTGATTCTTTTAGTTGCTGCAAAGAGTGGAAAGTATCACCCGTGTCTGTCATATTCAATTTTTTCTTTCTAACCAGCTGTCTATACGCTAACTTTGGATTGTGGTTCTGCATGGGGAAGTTCTGGCCTGTTGGCCTTGTTCTTAATGGGTTATGTGTTGGGTCAAGGATTGTGGCTACCACTGTTTGTAATGATAATGTGTTCTGGGGCAGATCTCTAAGGAAAGGGAAGAAAAGTAATATTCACTTGTATGTTTCCAATTCTGAGTCAGAACCCATGCTGGGTCCTACTATTAGCATGAGTTACTCCTTTAATTGCCCTGCATGGTGGACAACATTGTCTTTGTTTTGCAAATGAGAAAACTGAGCAGACTAAGGGTCACAGAGAGTCAAAATTGAGATTTAACTTAATGGAGTTGTCTTAGTCTGTTTTGTGTTGCTGTAATTGAATACCACAGAGTAGGTAACTTATAAAGAAATCTATTTCTTAGAATATTAGAGGCTGCAAAGTTCAAGATCAAGGGGTTGCATATGATGAGAACCTTCTTGCTATTTCATAACATGATAAAAGGAATCACATGGTGAGAAAGCCCATGAGGAAAGGCCAGGGCAGGAGCAAGGCAAAGTCAAGAACGTTGAATGTATTTTTACAACAACCCACTCTCTCCATTACTAAGCCACTCCTGTCATAATGACATTGATCCATTCAAAACCGTAGAACCCTTATTACCTAATCGCCTCCTAAAGGTCCCATCTTCTATATCATCCAGGGGCACTTACATTTCAACATGTGCTTTGAAGGTGTTTTAGTTAGCTGTTTCGCTGCTGTGACTAAAAGACCAACCAGAACAACTTTAGAGGAGGAAAAGCTTATTTGGGGGCTGGCAGTTTCAGAGATCTCAATCCACAAACATCAGGCTCCTTTCCTCAGGGCTCGAAGTGAGGCAGAACATGGTGGGAGAAGAGAGTGGCAGAGGGAAAGCAGCTCATATGATGATCAGCAAGCAGAGAAAGAGGTCTCCACTCACCAGACACAAAATATATATGCCAAAGCCACACCCCAATTCCCACATCCTCCAGCTACACCCTATAACTTCAATTACCACCCGGTTAATGGCGATCATGAGATTAATTCACTAATTGAATTAAGACTTTTATAACTCAATCATTTCTCCTCTGAACCTTCTTGTATTGTCTCACACATGAGCTTTTGAGAGATGCCTTACATCCAAACTATAACAGAAGGGGAGACTCAAACTATTAGCCCATTGAGTTAATGTCACCATCTTTGGGAATAATAACTAAAAGAGCAATATGGGAAGAACAAATCAGTATAAAACTGATTATTAATTTAATGTTTCATTTTTTTCCCAAGCCATCCTGGAAAGCAATGTATTTTCTGTTCTCAATAAAGTTTCCATTAGAAACTAATCTAGGGTATACATGACTGAAGCATGGTAGGCAGTGAAAATAATAGGAAAAGGAGCTAGCATCTCGTGCAATTTGGTCTAACATCTTTATGTCAAAAGCTGCTTGTCGTAGGGATTCCAACCCAGGTCAGGGGTGAATGAAGGAAGAGGACACACAGGAAAGCAGATTGAACTATGTAGGTGGCCCTGCTCATTCTACCCCTACTGACTCTCCAAGTGTCTTCTCTAGAGTCTGGACTCAATATGAAACATTAAGAACTTGACTCTAATTAAAGTGGTTTTTTACTAAAAGCCACGTTCCAGCAGTGAGTTATGAAATTATAGAGTTGTGGTCAACATCTTTTAAGAGTGGAATTCAGTAGGATTGGATAGTGCAGAAAATGAAATACCAGGAGTCACAGTATAATCAAAGTGTAAGTATTGTATTTTGATTTTTTTTATGTGTGTGTGAGCATGTGTGGGCTTACCTGTGTATAGATGTGTACATGTGGAATTATATACATATATACATACATAAATACACAAAGAATACGTGCATACCAGTACTACAATATGTGGAATATAAATGAATGCTAGATTGCTAGATCACATGAATTTGCCATTCATTCCCTTGCCAAGGAAAACTTATTCTATTATACTGAAACTTGGTTTCTTTCTGTATAATTGGGACAGGAGTACTTCCTAACTGCTTGCAATGCAATTAAGTAATTACTGATTATTTTATGAGTCTGTGGAAAAATAAATGGCTCTTTATTGAAAATTAACTGTTCAACTTATAACCATATCAGATGACCAGTATTCTGAAATTGGAAAAGGACATTTTTGAGTGGTGAAATTATATATTTAAAAAAAAAATTGTTTCCTCTTTATTTTCTGTTATCTATAAGGAACACATTGTTTATAATGAGAAAACTACGAATATATCTTTAAAACCAAGTAAGCCTTCAACATTCTTCATATTACAGAGGAAATTGTTACCACAAAGGCCTTAGAAGGAAAAAAAGAAGCAAAGATTGCAAAATTGCAGAGCAACTTCTAGGGGTAAAATATCCTTTGGTGGTTTTGTTTTGTTGATAGGGACCATGACATGATGTAAGTGCCTAATTTGTGGACATCTCCTCCTGCCTGCTTCCAATTACCACCTGGAATGGGAAGATGGGGGTGGAGGGACAGTTCAAGTACACTCAAGCTTATCACTTCATGAAGGTCTGAACAACAGGGAATTGTACATGTTGGGCTTTTCCTGGTAAGGAAGACCTCTCCCAATGCCCTTGCTGATGAAAACAGCAACTTGAAAGTGTTCTCAGGGTAGTTAGACCAAGGTAATTCTGAAGTAAAGACATAGGAGGCCCCAGTATTCCAGCGTTGGTTCACTCTGCAGAATTCATTGTAGCCTTTTGTCCCTTTAACTCACCTCTACTATGGACTACACCTGAGTGTGTTGTTCGAGATTGGCAGCAAAAGGGAAATGAGCAAAATAAATCATGCCACCCCCATCTCATTTCCAACATTTTCTCCCTCAAAGTTCATTTGATCTGAAAACCTTTGGTGCTATTGCAACCCTTTTTTGCTCTCTATCACCAAAAATATCTTTGCTAAAAACTTAACAATCCAAAATGACTGGAATGGTGTTTTAGAAGCATTATGGATAGCAGGAATTTACATTTGCTCTTTCGAAGCATGGGGACTACACCAAGTGTTTTGCATATGCCACCTATTTAGTCCTCACAGTAACCCATAGTATATACTCAGACTGTTCCCACTTCACAGATGAGAAAATGAAGGCAAGAGGGGAAGTAAGTGTGGCCCAGTCTTGGGTGCCATAAGGACTTTGGATTTTGTTTTATGAAGGGCAGTGCCATGTTTATATCTGTGTCTTGAAAGATAATTTAGGTTAAGAATGCATGGAAGTTGTACAGGAAGTGAAAAGCACCAAGTGGATAAAAACTAATTGGAATTGGGAGACCAGTGTTCACTCTCTTTCCCCATAGACACTCCAGGGTTGCAGAACTGTGAGCTGCTGTCCAAGTATGCTTAGGATTTAATGATCTTGTATCTTTCTATTTATTTTTTTTATCTTGTGATAGTACCACTCTTCCCTTCGACCCATTAGCAAACCCTAATCCCTTTATAAGAGCCAGTTTAGGGGGCAGTTGCTTTCTGAAACATGTGCTACCAGGCTGCTTGCCTGTGTGAGAATACGATATGAAACCCAAAGCAGAGAGATAGGAATCAGACTGATTTGTACAGCTTCTAACAAGCTGTGGCCTTTCCTAGACTGTTACCTCAACTCTGTGATGGGAATGATATTACCTAACTCGCAATGTAGGTGTAGAAATTTTAGATGATGTTGTGGCACTATATAAGCCTCTAGAAATTGAGTCTATTTTAATTAATTTGTCATCCTAAGGTGTCCCTCTTTCCCAAGAGGTTGAATGGTATCATACTCTCATTTCCCTTAGGGTTTTAAACCTTCCACTATACAAACATGATCACATTAGGGCGAAATCACATTAGTTCACAAGCATCTGTAGCTTCCTTCTGCCTCAACTAGATTTTGCCTTCTTGAACATTGTGGTAGACTGAATAATTTCCCCTACCCCCAAGATTCTCATGGCCTGATGCTTGGAACCTATGACTAGGTTACTTTATATGGCAAGAAAAAAATTTCACACACGTATTAAGGATGTGTGAAAGATTATTCTGGTTGATCCAGAATAATCTGGTTGGGCCCAAGGTATACACAGGCTCCCTATAAGAGAAGGTTAGAGGAGAGGAGAGATGTGACGATTAAAGCTGAGGCTGGAATGATACAGTTCAAACATAGAGAAAAGGGCACCGCGCTAAGGAATGTAGGTGGCTTCTAGAGGCTGAGAAAGGTAAGGGAAAAGATTGTCCTCTAAAGCCAGAAGGAATACAGTCCTGAAGACAAGCTGAGTTTAGCCCATTAAGATTTATTTTGAATTTGTGACCTCCAGGATTGTGAGATAATAGATTTGTGCTGTGTAAGTCACTGAGTTTGTGAGAATTTGTTACAGAAGCGATAGGTAACTAACATACCCATATTGCACCACCTCCTATTCTCCCCAAAGTGCAGTAACATCTTCCCTAAGTATGAATGAAAAAACCAACTTGTACTGCGCTTGGTTTTCATGGCTGTTTAACACGTAATCTTAATATCTCTGATGTTAGGGAATGCACTGAGAGTAGTGAACTGCAAATAAGGCAACTCCTCAACCTGAAAATGCTGAGGAAAAAAATTCTATTCAAGACATCTACATGATTAGAGTAACACTAATAACATATAAATATAATAACAAAACTGGTAGGTTTGCTAAACAGGGATTCATTGCAGGCAGCAATGTGAATACAAAAACTGTTTTTAATATTTCATTTTTGTGGACTATCAACATTTTTCAAAGAATTAATTAAGATTAAGCTATTTTAATGTATTTTCCTAAAGTATCTATATACTAACATTAAGTATTCTTTCAAGTTCTATTTTTATTAATTTTCTGAAAATAATGTAATAGAGTATAAATCTTAAAGGGATAAAATCAAGATCAGATTGATTTACTTAATTTTTTTTAAAAAAGCAACCTAGTAATGGTTAACTACTATCAATTATTAACAAAGCTAACCATAACACATAAAGAAAATATGTAGCTATAAAGTAATGTAATTGAATAAACAAGCAAATATCTATCAGCCAACATGTAGCATCAAGCAAATTCAGTTCTTATAAACCAAACCTTCCTTCAAAATATTTTTTGTTTAAAATTCTGGAGGTGTTTTCTTGTAAGAAAATGTGATATGTCAGCACTATTTTCTGCTGTATTATGAAGAAATATTTTGATGATATCACAACTTGATTCATTTTATTTATTTAAGATTTGAAGGATAATGTAAGCACTAGCAGATTCTTTTTCAGTGAGATCGAACGTGGGGGGAAAAAATTCACGGGAACATGTTTTATAGCAAAGTACATATTTAGGCAGCTAGGAGCTAACTCTCCAGGAGTTTCCTGATTACTCTCTTGTAGAGGGGGACCTGCCGGTCCAGGCAAATTTTCCTCCCATTCTTCAGCGTAGCTCTGCAGGAAAAAGAGAAGAGACACACATTTTAGTGCCTGGATTCCAAAACAAGATTAGACAGAGGGACAGACAGAGAGGCAAAGGGCGGCATAGACTGTACAGGCCAGGGACTCACATCATCTGGGCGGTGGCGCAGTGGGGTCCGGCCTTGATCACCTCCAGGCTGGTGATGTGCTTGGGATGGACTTGGGAGGTGGTCTTCACACACACGCACTGCAGGTCCCCATCTTCTTCAGGGTTCACTGAGGGTGACAGGCAGGGTAGGGAGCCGGGAGTAGAGGACGGAGGATGGCTTCATGAGTGGCCAGAGGCACCTCTAGGATCTTTCCCACCGCCCTTGGCCATCATTTCCTTAGCCGCCAATCAAATTTCCCTCACAAGGAAGGCGTATTGACTCCGTGGCGGCGCGCTTGTGCACCGTTGGTATAGTGCCCGCACACTTCGCAAGCCCAGGACAGTAGAGCTGGTACATTAACCTAAAGGACGCCTTCCCAGCCCCCACCGGGGTTCCCAGACTCTCTTCCCGCTGCTCCGGTCCCTCCCTGCTTTGCTCTGCTCTCACCGCTGCTGGCGAATGTGACCACAGCTGGTAGAAGCAATAGCCCCACGAGCAGCAGCCCGGGCCTGGGCTGGGGGCGGAGGCCGCAGGAGCCCCATAGGAGGCCCATGTTCTGAAGGTTCCAAGCAGGATCCGAGAGCTCCGGGGGAGTGTGGGCTAGGGTTCCGCAGGCCAGTGGCTCCAGCCGCGCTTCCCGCGTCTTTTATCCCTACTGTTGGTCCAGTCCGGAAACCTGGGATGGGGGATGAGGAACTGGGGTGCAGAAGCTAAGACATTTCAGAGAGGAGTTGGGCTCTGGCCAGGCAAGATTAAACATAACAACCAAAAAAAAGGCCAGAGTCAGCTGCCTTGGCCGGAAGTTGGCAGCAGCAGCCACATCTACCCTAACCTAAATATGCGCACATTTTTGGAGTCTAAAACAGTAGTACTTGAGCTAATAAGGTGTATATTTTCTTTTTGTGTAACTGCAGAGTACTCTGTGTATACCTTTGGAATTTAGACAATTTCTATTTCCTTCCCAACTCCCCTCTGTATTACCAAAAACTGCCCATAGACTCCTGCCTTTTTTGTTGATTTCTCTCTCTCTCACTTTTTTTTTTTTTTTTTTTTTTTTTGACGGGTGGGCTGTTGGTGCCAGGAATTGAATGAACTAAGGGGCACTCGACCAATTACCATATCCCCAGTTTTATTTGTACTTTATTTAGAAACAGGGTCTCATGGAGTTACTTAGCACCTTGCTTTTGCTGAGGCTGACTTCCCACTCTTGATCCTCCTGCCTCAGCCTCCCAAGCCTCTGGGATTACAGTTGTGAACTCTTGTTGATTTCCATTGAGTTTGGCTACTACTGTGTAGTTAAAGCTGTGTTGTTCGAAATTGTCTTCTGCTATTGAAAAGTTGAATTTTCTCTAGGCAATGACTGTCTTCAGAATTTTACTGAATGTGGAAGCCTTCCCCAGTCTCTTGGATGGTATTTACCAGCCTCCACTAACCATCCTCCAATATACTATAAGAAGCAAGGTCAATTGGCCTCATTACTCATAATCTTAGAAAAGTTACTAAAGTTATATTTGAATTTTTTTTTTTTTTTTTTTTTGTAAAACATTAGAGCTTGGATGAGTCTCCATTTGGCTTCATACTAGATAATATCCCAAAAGAGGGGACAGGAGAGTTTGGTGGGCCACATATCCCAGTCCCAGTGGCGGGGTGAAATGGGCTGTACTGCTGGTGGGGAGCAGCAATGCTCTTAGAAGGAGAATACAGAGTCTGGGAGTTGAGTGTGAAAATGATGTGGAGGTGAGGGTGGAGGATATGCCGCAGAGTCCTCACAAGAAAGGTGAAGAGGTCAACATGAACTGTCTTTCTTTTCTTGAAAAGGAATGGCTTGGCTCTTGATCAGTACAAGGTATGTGCACATTCCAAAGTCAGATGCTCTCTGTTGCACAAATTAGTAGTGGTGAAGGACATTAGGAGTCTGCAGCATAGAATTAGCTGGCATTCTACTGCTCTGCAGGATAGAACATCTGCAGAAATATGTATAGTGCACACTTAATTCTTGGACCTGGAATTTTCTTCCTATTATTCTCTCACCAACTGCCTTCTCAGTCAGCTAAGTTCTGTTCATGTTTTTGGTGTTGGCTTAAATAACACTTCCTCAGAGGAGCCTGAAATGACAATTCTATCTATTGTGTTCCTTTGTTATTCTCTCGCAGCAACCCGACCATTCCTGTTTCACACCGATAATACACACATACATGGAAAGCTCAGACACATTGAGTGTGTTTAACAATGTTTAAAATTCTTCTTTCCCTAAATGGTACGTTCTAGGAGGTTAGAGCTCATAATGCTTATCACTATTTTAGCACACAGGTAGGGACCTAATATAAAGTATCTGCATTAATAATGAACAACACGTGTTGAAAATAATTTTGAATCTTTGACTTGTTCATGTGTCTGTTCGTTTGTACAATTGTGGCCCTCTCTATACTGACATGTGTCATATATGGTTGTACTCTTCTGTCCACTTGTCTGCCTCTCTTACTGAACAGTGATATCTTCAAGGACAATTCTCCATGACATATATTTTTGAAAATTCAGCATATAATATAATGGTTGTTACACAACATGTTATAAATCATATATGTTTATGGAACTGAAACTTGAGTCTCTGTCTGGGTTAGCAGCAGAGGGAATGGAGAGGAGGGATTGTTTTGAATACAGACAGGCAAAACACTGTATAACCATATCCCTAGATTTTAATCTTTGCAGAGTAAAGGAATCCAGTCATTAGGTAGTGGCAATAAAAATCCTCCTTTCTCTGTATTTACACAAAATAATTCAATATATACATACAACAATAATAAATGCCCTCTATTTCTCAGGAGATGTAAGCATAGTGCAAACACTGTGTCATGTCTCATGTGATGACCCTGCCAACTTTCAGTAGGAAATCTCTATGAATATGTCTGAGATACCTAAGCTACTTTTAATTTTTGGATAAAAAATAATGAAAGTGACTGCAATCTCCACTTACAGCATTTACAGTTTTGTGACATACTTATGCATATTTTTGTTACCTCATACTTAATAAATGTATTTATTTTGTAGGCAAAACATTTTAAGGCACTGAACTTATGACAGTGAGGAGATAATATAAGGATCCCCTAATAAAGCAAAGTTGATACAAACTACATTCTTAGTAGGTAAGTGATTCCTGAAGTCCCTTTAGAGGATAAGATTGATAAACTTATTTTTTTTCCTATGACCAGTATAGTACATACAGTATGGTATTTAAATATTAAGTACTATTTTATGTGTCCCAACACTATGTGAAAGATAATATAATCTCACTAGAGAAAGAAAAATCAAGGAAAGTGTCAAGGTGTAGTAGGTTAGAACACAATTTCAAATCTCCACTCTGATCACTCTGATCACTTAGTATCTGATTTTGGGGTGAGTTTATTTTTCTTTTTCTCAACTCATCTTTTTTTGGGGGGAGACGGGGTAGGGATTCAAATCTCAGGCTTCATGCATGCTGGGCAAGTACTCTACCACTAAATTCCATCCCCATCCCAGGGTAAATTTCTTAATCTCTTGAACTTCAAATTTCTTCTTTGCAATACTATTACTACTAATAGTAAACAATTGCTAATATTTATTTGTGCGACATGCATTATTTCAAGCACTTTGAACTTAACAACTCTTACTCCTCATATCAGCTCTATGAAATAGGCAATTACATGATCACCATGTTAGAGATGTAGCAACCTGATCAAAGTCAAACAGCCAAGTGGCGGGAGCTAATTATTCCAGCTCCAGAGAAAAGATTCTTAATCAGATCATTGCAATCTTATAAGAATTACTTAATCAATGTATGTAAAACACAATGCCTGGCCTTTTTGAAAGTGATTAATAGTTTCTGATTAATATATGTAGGGCTGGGGATATAGCTCAGTTGGTAGTGTGCTTGCCTCGAAAGCACAAGGCCCTGGGTTCAATCCCCAGCACCGCAAAAAAATAAATAAATAAATAAATAAAATAAAATATGATATATATATCATGTAAAAAATTGCAGAGATTATCAACTTAATAAATTTTGTTGGCAGTATTATATAATACCAAAGTGTAAAGAAAGGAGAGAGAATTAAGACTTTTTCTCCAAGTCTATAAATTGATAATATATAATAAATAAATAACACATTTAGGTTTCATGTTCATACTTCTATAAAAATAGCATGGGTGTAAATTTTATGGATTTAGAAATCAGTGAAGAATATATTGATTTAAAAAAGAACAACTAATAGTCCAGTAAAGTTCAAATTCTCTTTTGTACTTATTTGGAAGATCAGTTCTAATACTGAAATTGTGATCATTACGTATTAAATAAATGCAAGTATATACAAAATGCCAGAGTAAAACTTTTAATATAAAATAAATCTACTATTTTCTATCTTTTCTGTTTCAGAAAATGCTACCATGTTTTTTATAGAGAATGTCAAGACTTTCTTCACCATGTATTTTCTTGCTCTACTAGTGTTAAGTGTATTCCCTTTAAAGTAAATAATGACTACTTACAAGATTTACATTCTACAACTTTATTATTTTTAGGATTTTAAGGCTAAAATAAACATTAGAAAAGTTTCCAAAGACTGCTTTTAAACAAGCCATCTAGAACAAAAACACTGAAAAGCTCTAAGTACCTAAATATACTTAAAAAGCATTTATTGAGCAAGTATTCCATGTTTGGCTCTGCACGATCCCTAGTATAATTGGCTATTGTAAAATCTGTTGATCATCATAGACATGTCTAACCTAACAATAAAGTAGAGAAAGAAAATTACACAAATGTGTTTGGAAAGAAATTTTCAAATAAAGAAATGCAAAGCAAGTACAATGTTTAACCAGAAACTGGGGAGTAAAGCTTAAATTATTTGTTAGCCTCGCTTATTTTCATCTTCATCTTCTTTCTGTCATCTTTTAAGCAGACTTCTCAGCATAAAGTAGGGTTTGACAGACAGAATAGAAAATGTATCTGAATTTTCATGTAATAAAAACGAGTATCCTGAATAAATAACAACTCTAGAAAGTCAAGGCTTCAAAATCCTACCCTTCCTGGGAGATAAAGAAGGGTTGGCAGAAAGTAAACAGATTAAGCAGCTGATTCGTCACCTTCCAACAGTTTCTGGATCATTTTCTTGACTCTGGGAGCTTGTGGGTCCAGGCAGATTTTCCTCCCATCCTTCAAAGTAGCTCTGCAAGAGAGAACACAATTACCTGTGAGTATCCTAGCCTGGAAGAGACTGAAGAAAATAGTGTAGGTGGGAGGAGGAAGAGAGCTTCCCTAAGGAGGCAATGGTACAGAAGCAGGAACTTACATCACTTGGACTTTGGCACAGTGGGCTCCTGGTCTGATCACTTCCAAATTTTGGATGTTACTTGGATGAATTCCAGAGATTGTCTTCACACACAGGCAGCGCAGTTCAACATACTGTTCTGTACTTTTGGCTGTGGGAGAACATGAAACTCTATTAGTGGTCATAATTATGTTCCTCACTTTATTTGTAAATTGAGGGTAATTGTACCACTCCCATAAGGCCATTGTGCATATAATCAGTAAACCTTTAGTAATGTGATTAGCAGATTGCACAGCACAGCACAGCACATCTATAACTCCCACTAAGAGCAGCTCCTTCACTTAGGGTCAGTAGTATGATGACATTCTCTAGCCCTAGAAGGGCCAAGATAGTCTTCCCCCAAATCTCCCCTGCATAGCTGCAACAGAAGCAGCCACAGCTGCTGAGCAGCAGGGCCTCTACCTTCATCTTTCCCTAAATTCTTCTTACATTGTCCAATGGTAGAGGGAACCAGCAGAGTCAGGAGCAGTGACAGCAGCAGCAACACCTGCAGGACACGAACTGGACCAGCACTGGTACCAAAGGAGGTGGCACTGGGTCTGAGGCTCATGGTGGAAAAGACAAAGCTAGAGCTGTTTCCAGAGTCAGGAGACCTCAGCCTGAGGATGTGTTGCTGCCTAGAAGTTGGTAGCTAAGTGGCTTTATATGCCCTCCAGATGTCTATGATGCCACTGCCTCATGGCCAGTAAGGAAGAAGTTAAGAAAGGGGAAGTGAGGGTTTGTGCTGATATAACCATAAATGCATGCTTAAGTCTAACCACGCAGATAACACCAGACAGGTCAAAATTCCTGCGAAATTATTTGCATTTTATGAGTCATTTCACATTCTTACTCTCCTTTTCTCAATGCCTATATCCCTTACACACACATACTTAGGGAGATAAGAGCTAGATTAAAATACTACAAGTCCTTTCTTTGTATTGACTGGGTAACAATATGCTTGCCTTTCCTATGATACAATTTATAGGCTTAATAGACACTTTGTGAACACCTGAAGACATAAGCATGTGTCTCCTGAAAAAAAAAAAAAGTTGTTTCCCTTTCCAAATGGCAAAGAAAGCAGATGTTTCAGTCTTGACTACTGAAAAAGTCAGGATTTAAAAAATGTCAGGATTTGTTTGAAGTATGTGGACAAAATATTAGCCAATTGCCACCAAATGTTCACCTTGGGTTTTAGTTGATGGGTTTCTTTCTGCCTTCAACATGAATTACATTTTGCAATTTCATCAGAAAGTAGAAGCAAATTCATTCTCCTTTGTACTATAAAATAAGCTACTTGTTTTTACCATCTGAGTATACCTAGAGAAAGAAACAGCATAGTTTTCTTTTTATTTTTAATTAAACAAAGATAGATGACATAATCTGTTGTAAAAAATTCATATACAGTGGATATACGTGAATAAAATGTTCAAGTTCCTCTTCATAATTACTCCATATTATTACTCTTTTATAGAAAGAGCATTTGTTTTCTATTCTATCTACATTAATTTATACACATAAACATACAGAAAAACATACATAATACATACATAAAACATATACATAGGGATAGACATAGTCCTTTTACATAAGTGGAATTATTCTGTTGGGATCATTATACAGCTTACTCTTGTCCTTCAAAAACGGTGAGTGGGATATAAAGGTTTTAAATATTTTTCAAGCTATCCTTCTTCTTCTGTCCATCACAACCCTCCAAAACATAGTTGATGATATATATTGGCTCACTGCACACTTTTATTCTCTCCATACTTCATTCTACTCAAACTTCTTTCCTGATTTACTTAGATTACTCAACAGTCCTTAATCCATTGGGAGAAAATATGTGGAATATCTTCTGAATTAATGGTACTATTTGAGTTGGTTGGTACCAGGAAAGAGGTGGACATGTAGCACAATATGATTACATCAGTATTAATCAACAAATGTGTCTTGTCACAAAAAATACATCATCAGCAAGATTCATGAGGAAGTACTAACAAAGTTATCTTTAAAATTTAATCTGCTAATTAGTCCATATTTAAGATAAAACAACTTTTTGATAGTTTTGTTCAAGAAATATTATTATATGCAAGGCATTATAAAATTCTCTTGCAACTTTTTCATTTAACTATTTCTTTTTAAAAAGTAAGACCTAAAATATTTGCACAAAACACTGAGATAAAATGATACCGTACACCCCTACTATTATTATGACTACTAATGTTAGCTGCTATTTCTGTTACAATTTTCTTCTATTTCCATAATGACAAACACAATAGAGATGGTCATAAACTGTACAAAATGGGTAAAAGATATTTAAAGTCAGTTAATCAATTAAAATCAGCTAACTCATGCAAAATTAGAATTAAATGAATGCTAAAAATAGAAGCAAATGCCAGAGGTTCTTGGGTTTTAAAATGACTTGACAGGCTTTTTTTGAATCTTGCATTTTCATTGTGCGTGTGTGTGTGTGTGTGTATGTGTTATTTTATTTCTTGTTCCTTATAAGTAGCAAAGTCATTCAGGAAGCAAACATTTTTTTTCTAAGACCCGAAATACAACTTATCTGTTAGCTATTTTAAATAAAATATTTAGAGACTTTGGAAGACTATTATTAAGACACATATAAACACTGCTTTATATAGAACATTTTGAAAGGATATCTCTCAAATCCTTCTTCCAAGTATAAAGGAAATAAACTATCACTGCAAATTGATCATAAAAGCAATTGATACAGAAGACCCTAGGGCACCAAAATTTGGGTTCCATCTGTTTCAGTACCTTAGTCAACCAATTAAAATATTAGAGAACAAAACATTTTCCATAAATGTTGAAACCAGATGTGTTTTCCGTATACCTCTTGAGTTGACAAGAATTGTCTAGACCTCAAAGTTCTGGTACTCATGTGTATTGAGTGTTTGTTAAATACTGTCCAGAAGTAAAGCACAGAGTAGGGGCAGAGATGAGTGTAAAGGATGAAGATGAGGGAAATATCTTCCTGGGTGCTATAACATAGGAATACTGTAAAGTTTTACAGGCCTGAGATTTTTTATTTTGAATAACATAATTTGTTGAATATCAGATAGTAAATGTTCCCCAATTTAACTATATAGTCAATGGAGATTCAAATACAATGTTGTTTGAAAACTGCAAACACATTTAATTGTTGCCAAGTACCATGATTCTCTTTGGCTGTGTAACAAGCCAACCCCACACTTGGTAACTCAAAGGCTGCTGTCTCCCTCTTCCCTGTACTCACTTTAGTGGGCCTAATAAGACAGTCATCAAAACTGCTGAAAAGTCAAGAAGGGCCTCATTCACATGGGAGCTGGTGGATGCTGGCAACTGGCTGCTGACACCTCTACTGCCAGGTACTCCTCAGGACTCCCCTGGCAATGATCTTCCTCCTGTGGCTGCCTTTCTCTACAATAAACAGAAAGGAGTGGGGAGGGAGGAAGTGAGGGAGAGGAGAAGAGAGCAAGGATAGGAAAGAAAGGAAAAAGAAAAGACACAAATCTCCCACTCCCTCCTCTTCTTCCCCTTCTCTTCCATCTCTCCTCTCCATTTCTCTCTCCCTGTTCTTCCTTTTCCCTCTCTTCCCCTCCCTTCCTCTCTCCATTCAAGAAAATATTTGCCTCATGGAAAAGCTAAGTATATTTGCTACAAAAAAGTCTTAACAACTGAAATTTCTTCTTTATCATCTCAAAAACATAAGGATCCTGCACAGAACCTGGTATATAACAAAATTATAAAAACATGTCAATACATTGATAGTTGATTGATAAATGTTTATAGCAATGATAAGGGCTCATGTATTTTAATAATTTCACCACTTAATTGAGAGAAATATGTAAGGAATATATAGTTTCCAGAAACCTCTTAAAAAAGATTCAGTAATAAATGCTTAGCAGCATTAAATATCATTTGTATATAGGTAGAAAGAATATGAGTAAATTTGAAAAAAATAATGCTTTCAACTATCCAGGTCTCAATTTTCTCAGTGTGAAGGGGAGTTTGAATTAGAACACTTGGAAGGCAGCTAATATTTATCAAACATCTACTTTGTTCCAGAAAATCCCTCCAAGAAAGCCTGCGAAATAGGTATTATTATACCAGTATACAGATGAGAGAACTGAGGGACAGAGATATTAACTAAATTGTCAAGGTCACATAGCTAAAAATACTCAGAACTAGATTTAAAAGACGACTGCTTTGACTTTGTGCTGCACCACAAACCGTAAAGAAGAATACCTATCACCTTCCTGGAAATGAATAAATTATTTTTGTCCTTTTCAAATCCTAGAGGTGAATCAGAAACAAACATAAATTTTTGTGGAAAGGTGATTTTGCAGAGCAGGAGTCAGATGTCTTTGCAATTTCTCCATATTGAAGAAGTTGGACTCTAGAATTTGTAGAAATGAATGTTTAGATCTAAACTTTAGGTCTTCCTATGTCACTATCCCTGTTTGCATATTTGATGTATCAACAATCATTCTCAGAAATATAATAATTCTGCTGACTAAGAGTAAACTAGTTCCATCAGCCAAAGTCAGAATCACGCACACTGCCTTTCTTCCTTGATTTAGTCATGCCCATTCTCATTTTGTGACATACAGGAAGGTCTTTTGAAGTGATGTATGTAAGAGTTACCCACAGCAATTCTTTTCCTCATGCAAGAATTAAAACTGAGATACAAAAACAAAGCCACTAGTCATATTTGACCATAGATCTTGTCATACCTTCAGGAATGGAGGGATTAAGTGAACGTGTCACACCCAGAGACAAGCAGGAAAGTCTGGTAAAACAAATGATGAATCTTACACACTAAAAATTGTCTGAATTGGGTCCCATCACACAGAGTGGATTTTGGCTGACCACTTCTTTAATTGCAAGTGATTTCATATATGAGAGAGAGTTTCAGGTGGATAAGACAATGAAAATAGTATTTAGGTGTCATTATGAAGAAACTAGAAGACATCCCTAGAAGACATACATTAGATTACTTTCCCCCTGTATACAGTCGTCCTTGACCTTGCTAGTGGCATAATCATGTAATAATGGTAAAAATGATGACCAGTAGCTGTCACTAGGGTACTTGTACAGGTTGCACTTTGGTAATGCACTGTAATCTATTTTTTCTTCTTTCCAGAATGGACATGACAACAAAAATTGCAAAGATATTAGAAATGAGGTATTATTCTATGGTCTGTATACAAAATGAACTTTTGAATCTTGCTACTGGGAGAAGCAAAGATCTTCAGATGATGATGAAGCAAAAAGGAACGGTAATATTTATTTGTCCACAAAACTTGTATTTTACTATATAAAGATCATTTAATATGCTTTCATCTGTTACTATCAGGTATTTATTCAACAAGTGTTTGATGTAACAAATTTACTCTAACAAATTTTAGAGTTTAAACATTTATGATAATTTAGTTTGCTGTTTAGTATTTCCTAAAATTCATGGGATCAAAAAAAGGGGTATTATTTCAGAAAAGAGAGACCACTTAAGTTTAATGTTTTCTTAAAATTTAGAGCTATTTTGTTTTTCTCTATGTTTTTGGAAAATTTGTCAGCAAGCCCATCTACACCAGTTTTTTCCATATCTTTGTATTGCTATGATTCTTTCTCTCTTTCATTCTCTCTTGTTCTGTTATGTAGATATATCAATATGTAAAAATAGAAAATACATTAATCTAACGTATTTTATATATAATGAGAGATCAAAAGCTATAGAAAAACCTAAGTTAGATTTAACTATGTTAATAATATTGGTACTTACTAAAATAAATACATGCCAATATAAGTATATATGTTAATCCAATTGCAGTGTGTATGTGTATGTGTTTTATACTATTTAGTCTCCTTCCTTTCCTTTCTTGCTTGTCATAAGAATGGGATATTTATGTGAAATTGCTATCTTAGTACTAGAAAGATGGTGGGACTTGTTTAGTCTAAATCACTCATCTGTTTAAATACCCATGATGTATTCAGTGTTGTCCTAGAAACTGAGAAACATAGTAAAAACTGTCCTTGTTCTCATGGAGATTACAGTGATATTGGAATAGATTCACACTAACCAGATCACCACATAGATGCCATAAATTAATAGTCACCTTGGTAAGAAAATATTACAAAGGAAAACAGTTCTAAGACAGGCTAAGCAAGTAATCTTGATCTGGTAGGAGGAAGGGTCAGGATGCAAGGAGGAAGTAAGAGGAAGGATGGGAGTTATTATGAAAGTGAGGGGTAGGTGTTATAGATGAGGGAATTGTATAAGCCAAAGCCCTTGCTGGGTTACCTGAAGACAAGGAGAGGAGAGATAAGTTAATCAAGACCTACCATGAATGAGGTAGAACACTACCTGGCAACATGGGTCAGGATAAGTTACTAATTAATGCCATCATTCTGTGCCACACAATAGAGATGCAGAGATGGATGAAATAAGGGTGATGCTCTAGGAGAGTTCTCAGAAGACTAGAGTGAAAGGACCTGCAAACAAATAATAGCAAGGCAATATTTGTAATAACTCTGATATCTAGAAGATGCTATGAAAACATCAAAATGAAAACCATGAGCTCTGCTAAAAATGGAAAGTAAAACTATATGAAAAAGGTATTGCTTGAGCTGAGTTCTAAAGGATAAGTAATTATCTTCCTATAGGCAAACAATGCTGCAAGTTCCTTACAGGCAGAGCCATAACGAAGGACATGGACCAAAGAAAGAATGTGCTCAGATAGGAAACTAAATGCCTGAATACAAAGAATGTGAGAAAAAAGCAAAACTGGAGTAGTAATCAGCAGTGAGATGGGACAGAATCTCATTAGCCATGCTTAGCAGCATCTAGGAAATAAGAAGTATATTAGTCAGCTTTGTGTTACTGTAACAAATATCTAAGATAATCAACTTAAAAAGAGGAAAGGTTTATTTAGACTCACAGTTTCAGAGCTTTCAGTCCATGACCAACTATTTTGAGCCTGTAGTGGCACAGAATACCAAGTGAAAGTACATGGCTAAAGAGGCCAGTTCTCCTCATGGCCAGATGTGAAAAAGAGAGGAAGAAGAGGTACTTGGATCCCAAAATCATCTTCAAAGACATATCCCTGATGACCTACAACTTCCCACTAGATCCCACATCCTAAAGGTTCCACTGCCTCCTAATAGTGCCAAACTGGGGACTCAGTCTTTTAACACATGGGCATCAAGGGATCATTTGGGAACCAAACTATAGTAGGGAATTAGTTAAGAATTTCAGATAGTGAAGTCTTATCCCATTTATGTTTTCTAAAGATGCCAGGACCTAGTGATGTTTTGAAGGATTCCTGGAAGGGGAGTGAGCTTGGAGAAAGGTTGAACTGATGCAACAGCATGGGGAAATAGGGCCCTCTCTACAAGCCAGAGCAGAGCAGAATTAATTTTTTGAATAATGTAGAATTATAAAATAATACAATTCACTGTAACTATATAAGAAAGAAGAAACAATGCTAGTGAAGTTTAGAAATCTTTTCTTTTTTTCCCCAACCTCTCCAAATAAGTATTATAAACCAATGAGCCATGTAGTTTGAAAAAAGTGCAATTTTAATATAGTGAATATGCTGTATAAATACATATAACAGAATGGTCCAAACCTTTAAAAGATACATTATCAGCATGTAAATATCTTAGCAATGGTATATATTTTGGGATGGCTAAATGATGAATTAATATTCAAATGTGCCAAATATGTTTTCAAAACTTTCGGAGTACAGATTGATGTTTTTGCTTTCACTTAGAAAAACTAAAATATGCATTCCTATAAAAACTAGAAGTCAGGAATTCACCTGTTTCTTGTCTTCATCTGTTCTAAACAAGTATTTAGTGACCTGGATTACAGTTTGGTTAATAAAATAGTTAATAAATAGCACATAAAATCAAAGTTTAATGAGTAAGTCATGACATTATGCCATACTAAGAAGACATCAAATGTCTAAAATTATAGGAAGAGAATATATTATCCCTTATAGAATTTAAACATTTAGAAATTCTAAATAAGGAAATATATTCTACACATTATTGTATGACACACCCAGTTTTCTAATATATATAACTTAAATAATAAGAGTCAAGAGTAAAAAAGTTCTGTAACATATTATCCAAGAAATCACACTAAAATATTTCCTATTTCATGGGAAGAATGAGGATAAGAGTGTCTTTCCCTCAACAGCATTCTAACAAAACATTCATTTGTTAAATCCAAAATCTTCATGAACACCATAGGAATGTATTCTCAGTGCAGAAGTCACCTTCAATTCAAGACACTTTGAGAGATCAACCACCAATAATTCTTGGTTCACAAAATAGTTTTCAAAGCTTCCGGTAATATAGCAGGTAAAATAAGAGCAAATAGCAGGAAATACTATGATAAATACTTCATAAACCGAGCAAAAAAACTTGAGGAACAAACAGGTTTCCCTGTCCCTTTCAAAGCAGGGAATCCACAAAGAAAACTACTGGGGGAAAAAAGTCATCCATTTCTTCTTGTCTTCACTGGTCCAGAGACTCTCTTGGAAAACTGCTCGGCTGAAAGCTGGACAGTCCTTCCAATGCGTGTTCCTTTCTCTTAATTTTTCTTGTTTCCACTGTTGAGAAAAGAATCATATCAGTTTAACCAGATTTCCACACTTCAGTCTACTCTACCCTATTTTCAAAACATAGTACCTGAAAAGTCTATGATAAATGTAAAGGGTAGAGAAAAAAATACATCTCTAAATAATGAGTTCTGTGTTATTACTCAGGCAATTACATGGAAAATTGATGCTAAGGTTTTTCCCAGGTCCTTTCAGAACAATTTTCCCTTCTTAACAACCTTTGATTTCTAAACATGGTATGGAATGTGGTACCCAAATCCTCTAGAGAGGATTTAAGGACCTTGTGAAGTCTACATTCTCTTGAGAAAAGATTAAGAAACTGTAAAGATCAAAATGGCAAGTACCTGTCCAAAATTTTCTGGACAACTTTCTTGATCAAAGGGGCCTCGGGGTCCAGACAGACTTCCTTCCCGTTCTTCAGGGAGGCTCTACAGAGAGAAAAGAGGATGCACGACTAAGTTATAGAAGCAGAAGACAAGGCTGGAGGAGTCCCCTCCTGGTAAGGTCAGAGTGAACGCCGCAGCGCAGGAGAACTTACACCACTTCCACCTTGGAGCACTGTGGGCCTGCGGCGATCACCTGGAGATTAGTGATCATTTTGGGGTGAACTCCGGGCGTGGTGGTTAAGCAAATGCAACGCAGTTCTCTCACCACAGCTGCTACCGGACCAGCTGGGGAAGAGAGACTTCGTTATAGAAGGGTACCGGGAGAGCCCTCGGCCCGACCCACACCCGGCCCAGGACGCAGCGGTGGTACAGAGGGGGACACGCGGCCCTACTGGGGTGCGTCAGGTGTGTCCCGAGCTCTCACCGTTAGCAAGGGGCCCTGGCGGCGTCAGCAGCAGCAGCAGCGCCAGCAGCGCGCACAGCGACCGGGAAGGGCGGGGGACGCCGGCAGAGAGGCTGGGCAGGAGACGCATCGTGGACAGAAGAGCGCAGCGAGGGAGCGCGGGTTGGTAGCGTGGAAGAGGTGCGGAGATTTGAGGCTCCAGAGCACTGTGACTTTCTCAAGCCCTTTGCACTCCTTTTATCTGCATTCATCCCTTCCCCCAGGAAGGAAATTCAAGTTGGGATGCTCGGGAAATTCCCTGGACTTGGGGCGGGGGGGTTGGCAGAGGGGGTTGGTGGAGGGGGCCTGGACGATGCGAACCGGTGAGGAGGATGACTGGGAGGAGCCGCCTGCACCGGTTCTGAAAAGGACGGGGTAGCCCCGCCCTGAGGTGGAGGGAGCCACTCCTCCCTCCCCACGCCAGGAGCGATCCTATGGGGACCTCATGCCTGGATTGCCGCTTTTCTACCTAGGGCAAAGCCCTCCGCTAGGTGCCCTTCGTCTCCATCTAGAGAGGAAGACAGGAACTAAAGTAGCGGAGATTTGGCTTTAGTAAATTTTCAGTAGGTTTTAAGCTCTTATTATTATTCAGGAAATGTAATCCCTGACTAGAACTGCGCTAAACAGAGAAACCTTCTTGTCCTTTCAGGCAGGTCATTATAAGGTTCCTCAGATTACTTAATGATTCTCTGGAAATTCAGCCAACTTTAGAAGCCAAGATGTTAAGATGAAAGTATTTCTTCTCTACTTCTACTTGAAGTCAGTGGCAGGAACTGGCTTCGAAATCACATCTACTTACTGGAAATACTGTACTTGTAGCTCAGCAAGTATATGCGTTTTCAAGTGGTTTAACAAACAGAAATCGTCAAAAGTCATCCAGCAAATTGCCCTGGAAGATGACACCTCGCTTTTAGCAGTTCATCACACAATTGAATTAGAAGAAGTTTTGGTCTTCGTGGGGCTGCTGCGGTGTAGGGTGACTGCGGTCTAAAGCAATACCAGAGAGCCACTGTTCTGGCAGTGTCTCCTCGGCCGCATGTGTATTTGATTTGACACAATTTGATGAAGCTATAGGAAACTGATGAATTTGAGACTCCTGTGGAAGCATGATCTAAGGGTTTGAATCAATTTGGCATCAAGACAGCATCCACTCTAATTTCCCTCAGACAACTTCATGGAATGGGGAGGGGGGTGCTTCTCCCACAACTTTCTGGAACTTTCCAGCTTCATGATCAGGGTGGGCTAGACTCTTAACAATACCTGCTCTAGAACCCAGAGCAGTCTCCTGAAATTGGTGAGGTAACTTTCAGAACTGACCAGATCTTCACTCCATGGAAGTTATGACTGTGATACTGTGTGACACATAGGCTTTCTTTCATGGGAAAACAACTAGGTTCTCTTCTGGATTGTTCTCAAGACCTTGACCTCATAGTAGGTCAGCAAAAGCAATCAGTGAACATGATGGCAATCCGAAAATAGTCATGGAATGAAACTCTTCCTTGTCTCCTGTGACCTTGGGGAATTTTATTAACTCCCCCACCCATCTTTCTTGGAATAACGGCACTTCTATCGCTGAACAAGAAAAGAAGTGTCATTTATGTTTAGAACTTTTATCCTGGAAGGAAACTTAAGTATTAGGTTGAGGATGGGTAGGAGGTTTGGCACTTACTCGGAGGGAAGCTAAGTGGGAAGTTCTCTGTCCTAAGGAGCTTCCTGATACCTTCAGCATCATCTCTGACTCAGTCAGTGTAATCCTTCATCCTTCTGGGGAGTGGTGATCTGTAGAAAGCAGCCTGTGGACTTATTATATCAACATTTTAGAGATTAGAATGTATCCGAAGATGAAAGATAAGCCTCGCTCAAGTGGCTAAGGCAAAACTTCAAAAACAAGACTAGCGATCTTGAGCAATTAAATTCATCATAACCACAAGGAAGAACTCACACTATCATAAGACTGTGGGGGAAGAAAATTTAATGACCTAGGTTATTTTTAAGTGTGTGTGTATAGGTTAGTTCCAAATTATTTTAAATCCAAGTGAACATACAGATTAGTTATGGGCCCTAAATGACAAATTCAGTTAGAAGTCATGGGACGAGATTGCCAGTTCACCTTTCAGTCTTATGGATATTCATGCTTCACCTGATTGGCACTCTGAATCAACTCAAGATGGATTGTTTACAAAATATAAAAAGAAAAAAAACTGGCAAGTAGTTAAAAGAAAACAACCAGAGAAAGTTCCCAAAAGAAGTGGGCTGTTGGGTTGTCCAACTTAATCAGGAAGCAATATGTAACTTAACCTAGCTTCTCATTGAAATAGGTTTTGCCTGAGGCCATGTTGGGCTCCTGTCTAGGCATCTCTGATGTTGGCCTTGTACAAAAACAATTAGGAATGTGAATGTCCAACCATCCCCTGAGGCTGAGAATGAAAGCACTAAGAATCAGTGGAGACAGAGCATTTTGCCAATTTAAAGGGATGCCACTTGTCTTACTGGCATTGTATCAGGTGATAAAGAAAGACTCTGTGCTATTTGTTCCCAACTAGAACAAAATAATCCACAAAACTATGTCATTATCCTGATAGCCTGGAAGATTTACTGTCTGTCAAAAATCAGTCTAGTTTTAGTCATAATACCACGAGGAACATAATATGAATGAAAACATGATGCTTTGCTGCTCTTAAGGCTCTTCCATGCTCATGATTTCTTGAGCCTTACATTAATTCTTTGAGGCAGATAAGATATATTCTATTTTCTCCAGTAATACGGTACACAAAGTAAGACCAGAGAAAGAGTTAAGGAGTAGAAAATTCAGAATTAGAAGTATAGCACTAGAGAATCTGCTATAAAAGACATTTTTAATGGTTTCCAGATTATAGACCACTTTCCTCATAGTCACTAACAAACATCCACTGGGAGCTCTCCACATTCTGGTTAACCACTTTATTTTATTGCCCAATAGTCATATTTTAAACTATTGAAATCCCCAGTCTATTCACTTCTGGTTTTGTGGCCACAATAATACCAAAGGTCCAAGAGACTTCCAGGCTATCCACCTTGAAACCATCCTCATTTCTATATCCTTCACTTTCTCCAAAACTAATCAGAAGTCCTGTATGTGCTCAGGTTTTATTTATTTATTTATTTGGTGCTGGGGATCAAACTCTGATCCTTACGGATGCTACACAAGCACTCTACTGCTGAACTATACTTCCAGCCATTTGAAATGTATTTCACCTTTGGCCTTTTAACATCTAATGTACTTATTATAACTACCTCATAAGGCTGAGCTTAGTTATTCCTTAATTTTGCTTTTGCCTCCTTCAAGTCAACTATAAACTCTAAAATCAGAGTTGATATATTATATTCCTCGGATAACTCTAGTAAGTTCTAATTTCAGTAGTGAGCTGTATATGAACATTTGATGATACATGATGATAATAGCTTGTTATTTTACAGTGTTCTTTACCTTACCAGTAGATCTTAAAGTTAAGGAGGAAAGGATAGGATTGTTAACATCTCTACTTTTTGGAATTTCACTGTTTTGATTTGGTTTTCTCTATGTTGGAAATGGTTTCTTGGTAATTCTTAGAGAAAATTCAAATGATATGTTCAGCCATTGGAATCTGAATTATTCAAAAGAATTTTCAGAACCCAGAAAGATATTTGATATTAAAAGGAAGGAAATTATACAACTAAATTTTTTCCAAATTGTGAAATTTCTGTGACATAGGGATTATTAGAGATAAATAACTAGAGGAAATTCCGATAGAGTTATATTGTATTGAATGTTAACAGTGTGGGAATGTCATTCTGAATTGATCTCTTCCAACAAATCAGAAGGCTTCATGTGATTTAATATATGGTATGGACCTTTTCAAATATTCCCCCAAGTTTCTATTCTCCTTTGTATCCCTCACTCTTTATAGTACCTTTAAGAAGTACTATTCAAGTGCCAATAATTCAGGATGTTGATATATCAATGTCTGGTTTAGCATAGCAAGGAATTCAATATAAGAAAGAAAATGAGTTTGACCAGAGGGGTTATTTGCTTGCACATGAAAGAAAAGGGGGTCTCTAGTTATCTTTTGTCTAGTAGTGCAACCCTAAAATTATTTTTTGTTGATAATAAAAAATGATACACAGAAGAAATGAGGATTAAAATTCTACATGTTTCCAAAAGCCTTGGGTTTCTCAGAAATCAGAAGGATTTATGTCTTGCTTCATAAATTTGATCTGGGTAAGCAAAAGATAGAAAGAAAATCTTTTTAGTGTTAGCTCTTTCAAATAATTTTGAGAAGGCATTTGTATGATAGTGCACTTAGACTTCTAACACTGTACTTCATAATGCCCATTTGCTCTGTTGCTTTGGACCACCTTAACCTCCACACCTAGATTTTTTTTAGCAGAGTATTCATTCTTGCATAGCCTCATAATATTTATCACTCTCATTTAATATATAGTAGAATCTTACCATTGTCATAGTCCCAAGTTTTCAATTCTGCAAATATTTCAATTACAGAGGTGCAATAATAAGGTTAATATTTGTTGTTCAAGTTTTTGTAAGTATTCCACATCTGAGATGATGGGACAAAATGGATTAATAGGAATAATAGTGAGGTAATTACATGTATATGACTTAATGTGCTTACTAGACAGTCAAAACTCTGCCTTATTTATCACTGCTTGAAAAAAAAAAAAACTAATATTTGACAAATGTCCAAGATAGTGTTCATGAACTTTAAAGAATAAAACATCTTATAGCTGACTCATTGCTACCATTTTTTGGTTGAATCTGATTATGAATTCCTAGTGAGTAACTACTTCCATGTACACTCAAAATACTATTTTTACAAGAACTGGGAATTAGGAAATTACTCCTGATGACATAAAACATGTTGCAACTCCAAACCCATATTCACAAAATCCTAGAAATTCTGGCTAATGGACTATGAGTTCCTCATTAAATAGCTGGGATTTTAAAGCATGACTTCCTCTACAGAGTAAATTGATCAAATTGCTTTCACAAAATGTTTTACTTTGAATCATTTTAGGTTCAAAAAAACCTCAGTATTAGTAAATGGAACTGCAAGTCATTTTCTTTGGAACAGAATGTCCCTTCAGAATAGTTTTAAAATTTTGACTAATTTAAATCAGAGATCAAACTGATGAATGCAATGACCAGGGATTATGTCATAGAAAAAAAGAAATATACCAATGATTAATGTTAGACCATAAAACTGGTATCTGTCACAATGTGGCTATGTACAAGATGGTTCTTTGTAGTAATTGAAATTTGTGAAAGTTTTCTATCAAAATATGTAGTCATCTTTTTTGGTGGTTTGAAATTAAAATCATTATTTAAACTGAGGCACTCATTAGAAAAAAAAATGTTTCTTTTGCCGTGAATACTTGCCTTATCTGGATGCTAGTCATTCCTGCCACAAACTTTATATATGATCTTAAAACAATTTATCACTTTAAAAAATGAAAATATCAGTACCAGCTCTATTCCTCATAAAATTTTTGAGAAGAACAAACAGGAGTGTTATAAAAACTTTTTTAGACTCCTTTTTTATGTTTTAAATTGAAGTAAAATTTACATAGTAAAATACACAAAGATTAAATGAGTTTAATGAGTTTTAAATAATGTAAATAATAGAACATTTTCTTCTCTTCAGAAAAATCTGTGCTGTTCATTAAATATACCTTTTCCAGGAGACGTTTGTTCTGATTTTCAGTTTTGTCCATTCTTGAATGTCATGTAAATGGAATCACCCATGACTGGTGCCTGACTTCTTTTGCTCAACTTAATGTCCAGGAAAGTCACCCAATTTCACTACAGATTCACAACTAAAATTGTGAATATTAGTAGTATATTTATTTTTTTCAATTTAATACTCATTGAATAAATGCAAATGAGGCATTTAATTATATAAACAAAATTTATTTATTTATATGAACAGTTAGTTCATTTCCAGTTTTTGGCTATTTTGACTATTATGGATTAAAGAAATATAAAGATTTTTATGTAAATCTTTTTGTATGTGGTAGGGAAAATAGTGACTATAAGATTATTGCCACTCCTGCCAATAAGATGTGGCATCTATTTTTCATACTCTTGAATGTGAATATGTTCTGTAACTGGTTTTGATCAATAAAATTTGGCAGAAGTGATGCCATATAACCTGTGAGAGAAACCCTGAAGCTTCTGTCTTTGGTTTTTTGGAATAATTCCTCATAGAACCCATTTACAATGCTATAAGAGGTCTGCACTACGTGTAGAGACCTTATAGAACAAAACCAAGGCCCTCCAGCTAATAGCTCTAGTTGAGCTCCCAGCTGGAGCTAGCACTGACTGACAGCCATGTAAGTGATCATCTTATACCTTCTGCCCCAGTCAAGTTTCATATTACTACAACTCTAGTCACATTGAACAAAACAATCACTTGAAAGGGTCTAGTCCTCAGTCAACCTAGCTAATCCTGAGGCAATGAAGTCATGGTTTTAAGCCACTGAGTTTTGAGATGATTTTAAGCCACTAAGTTTCAAGATGATTTTTTTCACAGGAATAAACAAAATAGATATTTTCATTTCTCATGGACAAATATGTAGGAGTAGAACTGCTCAATCATAGTGCAGTGGAAAACAGGAAAAAACAGAAGATATCACTAGAAAACAAAAAAAATGGCTGAATAATATTCCACTATGTATATATGAAACTTCCAAATCATTGTCAAAGTAGTTCAACTATTTCATACCTCCACCAGCAAAGTAAGTGTTCTTACTCTAAGTCCTTGTCATAACTCTTATTGTTGTTGTTGTTGTTGTTGAATTGAGGATTGAACTCGGGCACTGTACCACTGAACTACATCCTCAGCCTTCTTTATTTTTTGAGACAGGGTCTCACTAATTTGCTGAGACTGGCCTCCAACTTGACATCCTCTTGCCTCAGCCTCCTGAGTGACTGGTATTACAGGCATGCACCACTGAACCCAACCTCACTGAGCTTTTTAATTACTATGCATGTTGAAAAACTTTCCATGAGCTTATTTGCCGTGCTTAAATCTTCTTTTGTGGAGCATTTTGTCATTTTTCAAATTGACTTTTTGTCTTTTTAATATTGATTTGCTGTAGTTCAATGTGTATTATAATTATGAATCCTTTGATAGATAAATATATGCAACTATCCCCATCTATTGCTTGAATTTTCATTTTCTTAAGGTGGTCTTTTGAGGAGAAGTTTTGTATCTTGGTGAAATCCAATTTGTAAATTTTTTCTTTTATGGTCAATCATATTTTTTGTTCTCTCTAAAAGGTCACCATCTGCCCCAAGGTGGAAAGTTTTTCTCTTGAAGCTTTATACTATGGTATATATACATAGTGGAATATTATTCAGTCAATTTTTTGTTTTCTAGTGATATCTTCTGTTTTTTCCTGTTTTCCACTTCTTATGCTGTTTTGGTGAATATACTTATTTCTAACATTGCACTTTTCAGCCCCAAATTTTTCAATTTTTATAATTATAATTTTCTCATGGTTCACTTATTCACCATTATGATTATATTTTTCTTTAAATCCTTTAAATACTGACAATAATTGTTCTAAAAACTTTATCTACCAATTGTAATATCTGATTTAATTTGGATCAAACCTTAATAGCACTTTTTTCTTTTGATTTTGGATCATGTTCATGTATCATGTATCTAAAAGTATTTAATTATATGCAAACTATTGTATATTGAACCTTGTCAGCAGTTGGAATAATGTTGTCTTCTTTTGTAAAAGATAGTGTCTTTTGTTCTGAAAAGTATCATATTACTGATATTATGTTGGTCATTTCAGCTTGGTTATTTTTCTAAGTGTTTTTTAATTTAATTCCAAAGTATTTTCTTCAATTTAAGGTACAAATCATGGCTTTTTTTCCCTTTATTTTTGTCTTTTAATTTGAATATCAGAGATATTCAGCAAGGTCTGTGCACTCTTCCTGGCCAGAGCTGTAACATTCCTACTGCATTATGAGCTCTGCTATCACTATCTGGCTCTCAGTCACAGAGCTGCGCATCTTTTCTAGGTCTCACAGAATCTCAACCTATAGCCCGTGCATATCCCAACCTTTGGTCAAAGAACTGCACGGGTCACTTATGTAATGCCTTCTTAGGTTCATAGATTCAGTTTCATTCCTTTGTCTAGGTACATACCTAAGCAGTAACTCTTCCTTCATTTTTGTCCACTTCAGCCTATTTTTCTCTCAAAAATCTTCAGCTTTTAGAAGGCATGTCTCATATCCTTACCTGAAAGCTGCTTACTTTCATGTTTATAACATATTTAACAAGGAATAATTCAATCTATCCTGTTTTATATTCAATGGGCAGTTTCAAGTTTGTATTTGAGATCTTCCTTCATTTCTGGCCAATCAATCAATCAATCAATAGGCCAGCCAGGCAAACCAGGACTCATATTAGTTTTAAATTCCTTTCCCTTCCTAGATTATTAAATAGTAAAGTAATGTCATCAGAATCAAAGATATTATTTCTGGGACCAAAGTCAATTATATTTGTCTGTATAAAATTTTAGTTTCCCCGGAATAACTAAGTTTTTCTTCCTTCTTAAATGCCTTTCCCTAGTCTTCTCATGTCCTCTGTTTTGACTCAGTTTCTCTCATTATGAAAGAGAGCATTCTTACTATTGAGAAAGTTCTTTATTATCCTTTTTGCCATCATTTGCTCTATAGTACATGCTGAAGTTACCATCATTACTGCTGTCAACTACCTTTTCTAGCTGTATTTATCTTGGCTCTGGTAAAACACAAATAAGAGAGGAATTATTTTCAGCTCATACTTGCAGAATAATTCTGGACATATTCTCCCAGATTGCATATGTGTTGCTTTCTTCAGAACAAAAAATTCTGGCATGTTAGAGTTTGAACTAATACTTTTTTTTTAATCCATAAACTTTCATCACTATATAAGAAATTTTATAAGCCCTCAGCATTGATAGTAGCATGTAAATTAAAAGAATTGCAGGATCACTCAACACCAGTTCAGTATATTTTACCAAGAATATACCAAAATCTTAAATTATGTGACTCTTTCCACTGTACCAAGAGACCCCAAATATCCAAAACAAGCTTATAAAAGAAAAGCAAGTTGGAGGCATCACAATTCCAGATTTCAATACTTATACTACAAAGCAGTAATAACCAATGCTATACAGTACTGGCATAAGGAGGGGTGTGTGTGTGTGTGTGTAAGAGAGAGAGAGAGAGAGAGAGAGAGAGAGAGAGAAAGAGAGAGAGAGAGAGAGAGAGAGAGAGAGAGAGAGAGAGAGAGTGTATTCTCAGTGCAATAGAATTGAGAGTTCAGAAATAAATCCATATGGTTATGATCAATTAGTTTTCAAGAATGGTACATACTAAATTAAAGTGGGTAAAGAATACACTTTTCAATATACAATGCTGGGCAACTGTATATTCATATATTAAAGAATAAAGGTGTATCCTTGCTTCAGACCTTATACAAAGTTTTATTCACATTGATTTTAAGAGCTAAATGTAAGTGCTAAAGCTCTTAGAAGAAAACGTAGGTATTAGTCTTTATGACCTTGAATTAGGTAAGGTTTCTTAGATATGACAAAACATAAGAAACCACAGAAAAAAACAAATTGAAAAAAATTTTGTGCTTTAAAGGACATTTTTAAGAAAGCAAAAATTCCAAGGAATAGGAGAAAATATTTGCAAATCTTATATATGGGTGACATTTCATATACAGAATATATAAAGAACTCTTACAATGTAACAATTAAGAGACAACCCTTTTAAAAGGGAAAAAGGTATTGAAATACACATTTCTTCAAAGAAGATATAGGGGCTAGAGTGTAAACAGTGGTACAGTACAGGCTTGACATGTGCAAGTTCCTGCATTAACACACACACACACACACACACACACTCCAAAAAAAGAAAGGAAAGGAAAAAGAGACAAAGAAGATATAAAAATGGTCAGTGGTAATTTAAACCTTCCTTGGTCTGGTCGCTTTAGGTCTAAATTATCTCCCTCTTTTCTCTCTATATCTCTTTCTCTGTCAGAAACCTCTTCAATTCATATCTTTCTGCCTTCAGACTTCCATATTTGTGTCTGGCTATTTCTATTTTCATTCTATTTATTAAAATATTCAATTTATATTTATTGAGACTCTTCATTGTGCTAAGAACTCAAGATCCAGTGATGAACAGGGCTGTCAATGACCTTGTCTTCATGGCACCTAAAACCTAATGGGAAAGGTTAAAAACAAAGCAGGCAAAGAAAACAGATAGTGACTGTTATAGATGCTAAGAAGGAGTCAGAATAATTTCATAACCTGATTGAAAAGTATCATGAACTGAGCAAACTTACTTTAGAACAGTTGTCATTGAGAAGACGGCATTTTAAACTGATACCAGTAGGATAAAAAAGATGGAGGCCTGGGAAGAGTGAGTCTAAGAGGGAATTTCCAGGTAGAAACACAATCAGGGCAAAAGTCAGAAGCAGGAAAGAGCCTGCTTGAAAAGGGAGCTGGTGATGACTGGAACTTAGTGAGAAAGCAGAGAGGTGAGCAAGGACCATGCCATTCAGAAAGTTCTAGGCCAAAGTACAGAGATCATATTTTATATTATTTGCAATAAGAAGACTTTCCAGGAATTTTAAGAAGATATGATTAATCTTTACATTAAAAACAAAACCAAACAAAACAAAAAAAACCCACAAAAGTCCCTCTGACTCTGTGTAGAAAAGGAGTCCTTCCAAATTTGGATTAAGAAACACAAGTGAGAAGACAGCTCTGACAGTCTAAGTCAAGGGTAGGCAAGTATCACCCGTGGGCCATGCCTGGTCTGCCACATGCTTGTGTAAATAAAATTTTAGTAAAACACAGTCAACATGATTTGCATGCATTTTGCCTATGGCTACTTTAATGCTACAAAAGCAGTATCAAATGATTGTGACAAAGACTGTATGGCCCACAGAGAAAAAAATATTTGCTATATTTGTTTATAGAACAAATATATCAGGTCCTAGACTGGCTGAAATATTATAATGGATGGAACTAGAATGATATCAGTGGAGAAGTAGAGCTGTGGGGAGATTCTCCCTATATTTTGTAGATAAAACTTACAAGACATGCTGAGGGGTTGGAGGCAGGCAATGAATATTCAAGAATTATTCCATTGGTTGAATGGGCATAACTATATATAGTGATGCCATTTATGAAGACACAAATGAATGGGGAAGAATATTTTTACACGGTAGTAGGATTAGAAATTCTTCTCTAGGCAAGTGAAGCTTGAAATGCCTATGAAATATCCAAGTGAAGCTGTCATGGAAGAAGTAGTTTATAAGCCTGGAACTCAGGGAAGAAATCTGTCCTGGAGTTATATATGTGAAGGATATTGCACATATGGAATCTTCCCCCAGAAGAGAGCTAAAACGAAAGCATAGCCTCAAGTGTTGCATCCAGGAATCCAAAATGTAATGGACTCCAGTCTCAAAGTATTTATCCTTATGTTCAAATCTTTTCCTTTCTTCCAAATTAATCAATTCCTTTTATCTTCTTCAGGATCTGACTCAATATTTCACATCTATTTTCTATAAATGTAACAATCCTATAAAATAAATGCTATAATTTGTTTACATATATAAGAAACAAAATCCAGAGAGGTTAATTGACTTGTTACCAATCTTCTAAATTGTATTTTCTGTTCCAAGACCTTTGATCTACTTTATTTCCCTGAAGATGTCCTTATGCCTGTCAGTGGTGGGATGTGGGGTATCACTTCTGATTGCTTTGCTGCTCATTTCCTCTTGGAGTGCAGACTGGTCCACATTGTCTATAAAATCCTCACAGAACTGGTCCTTTCCAGAGGGATATCCAAAGAGACTTCATGCAGACTGCAGGTGACCCAAATATCTTCCTAAAGACAATGATGTCATTAGTGACAAATAACATTAACAATCAAAGCAGAAAATAAAGAAGTTTAAAAAGTACTAGGAGACTTGTATAATTTCCCAGGAGGACCTGCAAGTCAGTCTCAAAAGATGTGCATTAAGAATAATTCCCAAACCTACACAGCAGACCCCAAGCTGAGGAAGACAATACAAACTCTCCACTGATCATAGACACCCTGGCCTGAATCACTGACAGACACTTGTAATGCTGGACAGTGGATCTTTCTGTAGCTGTTCCTCCTGCTTGATTAATTTACCACCCACTATTAGCTTCTGATAGTCTAAGTGATAAATTTTTACTAGCCTACTCTTGGGATAATGTACCAGGACTTTAGAGATGATAAAAATAGTTCTACCAGTGCTACTGTGTTAATGCAGGAATGTTCAGAGATGAGATTATTTGATTAAGAGAGCTGTAATTGCACCAGTCCATCCTACTTTGAATGGACTAACTATGTGCTAACTGTAGGCAGGTAGGACATGGCTGGAGGAGGTGAGTCACTGGGGGCATGCCCTGAAGGATTCATCTTCCCTGCAGGCCCTTCCCCTTGCCCTCTTTGATTCTTGACCACCATGAGCAGAGCAGCACTCCTCCACCATGGCCTTTGGCCATGATTTTCTGGCTCACCTCTGGCCCAGAGCAATGGAGTCAACTGATCATGAACTGAATCTCTAAAAATAAACTTTTCCTTTTCTAAGTTGTTCTTGTCAGATATTTAATCACAGTGATAAAAAAAAAAAAAACTAACAGAAAATCTCATAGGGGTTTCTGATTCATCTCTAGAGGCATCTGTTTAAAGGCATATAAAGTCAAAGATGCATTTGCCCTATTCCTCATCATCTATAGTTACCTGTAATACCTTAATTGTAAAACACTAATTTTGTAGCAAGCCAAACAATTTACCTCCCTTGGCATGGGAGTTAGGGCTAATACTTTTAGGTCAGCCTCAGATAGACAATTAAGAGTATCCTAATAAGCACTCACATACTTTTTCAGAGTCCCTTTCTAATTGGCGAGGTATATGGATTATAGGATGCTCATAACTCTCCAGCCATTGTGAACCAATCATTCTATAAAGATGTTTGGGTCACTAATTTCTATTAGTGTAATTCTTCAAGATGTATTCTGACACTGCCGTGAATCATTTAACATTTTTCTGTTTTGCCTCATGGGCAGCCAACTTTCATTTCATGTTGAGAAAAGTATGGTAATCCTGGCCATGAATTCTCCTCAAAATAACCTACTAATACATATGTAATGAGGCTTTTCTCAATTAAAAACTATTTGCGCTCAAACTATTTTCACGAGGTCTTCTCAAAAGACTCTCAAAGGAAATAAGATTATTGATTAATTTTACTGTCCACTATTAGCTTCTGATAGTCTAGGTGATGAATTTTTACTAGCCTACTCTTGGGATAATGTACCAGAACTTTAGAGAGGATAAAAATAGTTCTACCAGTGCTACTATGACTATAGTACAAAAAGAATCCTGAGGCAATAGAGTATCCATGCTCATCAGTTTCTTAATGTGACAATTTCACCAAGAATTTCAATCTCCCTATAATACACCCAAAGTTGAAAAGGCACTGAACCACAAAGACCTATTTCTAAAAATTAATTTATTGATCCATTTATTCTATAGGTATCTATCACCAACTGTATGAGGGACAAGACTGTTTTCTCATGATGTTAAGTGAAAGGAGAAACAGGTGATAACCAAAAAAGAACTTTAACATGATCTTTCCTTTTGTCTTCATTTGATTTTCTGATAAAGGCTTATTAGTTAGAAAATGAACTTTAGTACTTAGAAGTCTGGCTTGTCATTAAGAGACTAAAGATCTGTACTTTTGTATTCTCATGGTCTTCCCCTGATTAATTCTTGGAGGCCATTTTCTTAGTTCCAAGCTGTAGTTCCTCTGGCAACCAAGTTGCCTCATGGTGGTAGCAGAGACCTAGGTAAGCCACTGGGATCTTGGTCTTATGTGGGTTGAGGATATATGAACTCTACTTAGGGAAGAAAACCTGGCCACCTAAAGTCCCTAAAGTTTTTAATGCAGGGAACATGACCTCAACAAGTGTCATGGCCACATCAGTGCTGGTAACCAAGTCAGGAACTGAAGTTCTACTGCTGACTTGTCTTCACTTCTTCCCCCATTATAGGCTTCTGATACCACTCCCCTCTCCAACTTCTCTCAAATTCTAATTACTTCCTCTAATAATGAGGGTGAGGGTGTGCAGTCAGAATTCACCTGACTCTTCAGAGAAGCATTTAGATGCAGCTAATTTCTGCTGTCAGGTTTTCTAAATGAGTTGGATCTTCCAGAATTTGCTCTATTGCTCTACTCACCATTGTCCTCAAAAACAACTTTTTCAGCATCAACATGTTTCAGTTTTCCTCGTCTTTTGATGGATATTTAAGTATTTAACCCCATATCCCTTCTTTTGCTTTTATTTTCTTTCCCTTCCCTTCAATTCTCTTCTCCATATTCCAAATATTCATTCCATCATCTTTAATTGTAAGGCCACAGGCTCATTGATACTGAGAGCTGTTGAGCAATCTCCTGAGCAGCACCTTGTCAACAGATTTTCACCAATGTTCTTCTCTTTCACTAATAACTTCTGCTCCATTTCTCTAGGATGTTGTAGCTCTCACCTAGAAAGGTGTAGTCCTAGGATACCACAGTAGTTTTTGACACATGAAGGATACTACTGTAGACATTGAGACCTATTCAATCACTAGTCCTGCAGCAACAGCCAAACTTCAGAGAAATCTGCCTGGAAAGCTAAGAAATGTTGGGTACTTTGAACTAGAGAAGAATTGCTCTTTTTTGTTTGTTTATAAAACTGGTGACTATTGATGCTGACTTATAGATTAGTCTTCAGGTATCTCTGTCTCCTGCCACATTGGACAGTTCTTACAAAACCTTTAAGACCTCACGCTCCTCCAAAAATAATGTGCTCATCTAAGTGCCCTATGCAGAAGAAAGGTAGTTTAACAGCTACCTCAGCATCTCTCAGTAGTATCATCAAGCCAATTTACTTCTTTCTCCTCTTATCACATAAAGACCTGCCAGGGGAATTGATCCACTCAGTTACAAACATGGAGCCAGACCTCCTTCTGCTGCTGTTCTGGTTGGTTGGCTGACGGTGTTTGCATTTATACCACTGTTTCCCACCATAACCAAGAGTTGGGTTTTGAGTCCTTTTTCTGTACGGATTAACTTGCTTAGAGAGAGCCTTTCCAAGATCATCTTTCCACCCATCTTCTTTTCTCTTTCTGAACAGATTCCTTTCTCCAGGGTCCTATAGAAGATTTAAACTATCAATTTTACATCAGAATACTTGTTAATATTCAGCTACACATTTCTGCTTTAATATTTTCCTTAAGGATTCTTTTGTTGCTGGTCAACTCATCCAACATTGAGACTTATGGAAATCCCCAAATACTTGATGACAATGAGCCATTTGTTGATTTTTCAGTATGAGATATTAGAATGTCAAATTGGAGATCTTCAATAAAAACAATATTAATATCCAATTGCATATTTACGTGACTGAGATCTGTCAATTCTGAGAGAGGTTTTCCCAACCTGTTTACTTTAATCATGTTGATACCTGCAACATGAAGCTTAGCATTTAACATTATGGTAAATATTGAAATTATGAATTGGTTACAAACCCATTCAAGCATTCTATGAATCACAGAAACCTTAAGTGGTATGATTGGATGTGAGCTAATATTTAGGAGATTTATCAACCTATTAAGGGGAGTGAGTTCAAAAAAAGGTGTCCTAACAGAGTTTTTGGTTTCTTCGTTCTAATTATTGTGATTGAGTTTGAAAATATAATTCTATACTTACAAAATGCTATTATATATCTGTTTTGTTTCTAAATGCTGGGGGTTTTGTGCTTTTCTGCTTGATTTGATGTATATTGACTAAACCTGGAGTTGATTCCTTCTGGCAATCACTGCTGATGGTAAGTAAAGTTGATCTGAGCTATCCTCATGCTACTGCGACACATGATACTGGGTAGTGGCTTAAGAGAAAAACAGGATGTGGTGTAATGTGACGCACTAAATCCTCTGCTGAATCAGGCTTTTCATTTTTCTCAACTGTCTTCCTCTTTTTCCATCTGACATTTGATCTAATTTTGCCTTTACCTCTTTCCTGAAATTTAAAAAAGTCTAACTAGGTCAACCCTAGAAAGATTGATTGTTGGTGTTCTACTTACCTCTTACTCTAAATAAGCAGGAGAAATAAATAAGAGGAGAGAAAGATCTTCCTAAACATTTGTAGCACAGTAATCCCAATGTTTTGGCTCTTCTAATCCTCTTCTTTTATCTTTCTTTTATCCCATTACTAGCTAACCCTATCACATAATAATAAACAACAGTTAATATTTAATGACTACTACTTTTTAATGTGCACCTTATGAATTATCTGTATTTAATCCTCCCTAAAACTTTTATCCCATGTTTGGATTAGGGTAGAGGCTTAGTGAAGCTGAGTGACTTGACCAAGGTCATATGAAAAATGGTGGGGCTGTAGTTCAAAATCAGACTGTCTGACTGCAAAGCCAGCACAGATAATCACTACCTGATATCCTTCCTTGCCTCTTCCAGGTCCTCTTTGTATATGCATAGCTTATACAATAATAGGGATGGGGATTTGACTTTTTCCCATGGCAAGGAAGTATGTCAAAGATGCCATTGGGCAATTCCATGACCTTGCCACTCACCCCATCCTCTTCACAGGCCCATGTCACCACTCGTCTCTCCCTATGCCATTCCTTCCCTCATTCACCAAATATTTATTGAACTTGTACTAAGAACAAAGCAATTTTAAAGGCACTGAGGACATAACAATAAGACAAAGTTTATCTCTCAAGGAATAGCCATTCTATTTTGAGGTTGGACAATAGATGATAATTATTTTCAAAAAGTGTGTGTGTGTGTGTGTGTGTGTGTGTGTGTATGTATACACATATGGTGTACATATGTATTTTAGATTGCATATTCTAGGACTCCACTATAATCATATCTGAGCAAAAATCTAAAAGAAGTGAAGGAGAAATCATGTAGCATTGTCAGAAGAGTGTTCCAGGCAAAAAGAAGAGCAGGTATAAAGATCTTAAGGAAGGAATTTGCTTGGTGTATTTAAGGGCTGGTGTGGCTGAGCAGTATTAATAAGAAGGAATCAGAGGGTGTGAGATTGGAATATTTGTCCCTCGTAGGGTATGATGAGAACTTTGGACTTCATCTATATTAATTATGAAGCCATTTGCAGAATATTGAATAGTAAAATGATCTTTCTTTATAAAATTTTCTACAAGACATATGAAAAGTAGAATAAAGGGAGGCAAAGGAAGATAAAAGGAGACCAACATGATGACTGTTAACAACAGTTTGGGTGCAGGATGATGAAGTCTTGGTCTATAGTGGGAGCCATGGAGCTGGTGGGAAGTTGTTGGGTTGAGAAGGATCTTTGAAAGGTATACCTGACAGGACTTCCTGGTGAATTCAATGTGAGGCATGACATACATGATGTAGTATGGATGACTCTAAGATTCATCTGAGTAAGTGGGAAGGTGAAGCTGCCATCACTAAGACAGGAAAATCAAGGAAAAGATTAGGTGGGAAATGACTGGGAATTTAAAGATATATTTTAATCATATTAATGATAGACATTCCTGTTAGATCATCCAAGTAAATATGTAAACAGCTGGTTATAGGAATGTGTAATTCAGCAGAGAGATCTTGCTGAAGATATAAATTTGAGGGTCACCATCATATGGAGAATATTTGCATACAAAGAATTGGAGTAGGGCTGGGGATTTAGCTCAGTTGGTAGAGTGCTTGCCTTACCTGCACAAGGTCCTGGATTCAGTCCCCAGCACCACACACAAAAAAAGAATTAGAGCAGGCCATTTAGGAAAATGAATTAAAATTAAAGAGAATTATATCTTAATAGTTCTTTATTCTACTTGTACATGCCTAAGGAACTTTAAAATATGTCTATATGCCAAAATTCTACTAAAGACTCAAAATCATCAAAGAAAAGGGCCCAGGAAATAATTTAAATCCACTTCCCTGGGTAATTAATTATGTGGAAACTAATATGTTTGAGAGCCAGCATTTACAGGCCATTCTGTTAGTGTTGTAATAGGAATTAATTTTTAATGTTGAGAATACGCTTTTTTTTCCGTACTTGCTTCCATATAATTAAACTCAAGATATAGTTTTCCTTTCCTATATTAATTCAAAGTGTTCTGCCTGCATCCATCCTTACCCCTAGGTTATGCACAATTAGCTCACATAGTCTCTTCAGAAAGCAAATCTTCAATGTCATCTCATTGCTCTCAAAGGCAACAATCCTTAAGATGTCACTGCAGAACTCTGCCTGGCTTTGGTCATCCTTTTTCTCCACCATCACTAGGTACGAGCTCCTCCTTGCCCTCTGCACCGCTGCCATGCATTGTCCTTCCTTTAGGCCCAAGTACACATCTACTTCCACCCTTGCCTTGATTTTACACTTGGTGTGTTCTCTGAGTAAGCACCTCTTTTCTGCCTTCGTTTACCTAGTTAACTCTTACTCATGTTCAACCTCAACTCAATCATCACTTCCTTAATGGAAGTTTCTCTGACTTTTATGACTAAGCTAATTCCCCTCATGGTATGATTATGAAATAAATTTAAAAAGTTATGACCAGGAACTTTTTTTTTGGTAACAGAGATTGAACCCAGGGGTGCTAAACTACTGAGCCACATCCCGGGGCCTTTTTACTTTTTTTAACTTTTATTTTAAGACAGGGTGTTGCTAAGTTGCTTAGGGCCTAAGTTGCTGAGGCTGGCATTGAATTTATGATCCTCCTTCCTCAGCCTCCTGAACTGCTGGGATTACAGACATGTGCCACTCTGCCTGGTGAGAATCTTTAAAAAATAAATAAATAAAGGAAATACTACAGAATGGGATAGAGAATGGATTAGACATAGTAAGGATAAGTATTATCTTATAAAGTTTTATTCTGTGTGTATGGAAATGTATTCACCTTGTGATACTTTCACAGCTGTCAGTGTGTGTGCATGCATGTATGCATGTGTGTGTACTTGATTATTAGCTATTATCTGATTCTCATTAAACTATAACCCCACTGTGTCTGCTTGCTTTCCATTTTATCCCTTAATCTTGATCAAATCAAGCACTCCTCTAAGCATTTAAAGCATATTTGTGAAAAGGAGGAAGGAAATAAGACAAGTTTTGGAATTGATTCTTGGGATAGGGTGATCCTGTACGGTACATTTAATAATACAGCCATAACCAGCTTTGCCCATGCAATTTTAGTGGACTTGTCAACCTCATATTTGATAACAAGATTTCCCATAACTTTTACTTATTTTTAATAATGATCAAATAGACAGTGTCTTCATTTACAAGTGTTAAATGAGATGCTAAACTCAGGAAATCTGACATTACACTAAATTGCTTTATTTCCTGAGATTGAGAGAAGCTTTAGAAACCCAGGCCTTCCTGAGAACCACAGTAGAACAATCTCTGTTTTCATTTCTTCTGGAAATTGTTTTAGAGATGATAACACAAATAGTGAATTGGTATCTCATCTCTGCTTGTGGATACTTTTTATCCCCTCTACGAAGATCCTTTACTATTATAATCACTATTTCTAATCTTTTCTACTGTTTCAGTTGTTAGTTTTCTCCAAAATGAAGGTGTGGTGAACCAATAACAGGTGAATGTGAGAAAATATCCAACCCCAGGGAAAGGGGTGGAAGCTCCAATAATTTTCAAGCTGCATATCCAAGGCACCTATCTGTTGCATCTATCAATGTGCATCTATCAATCTACATACATGATTTAATAACACAGAAGCTTTGGCACCTGTTTATTTCTAGTTACAAAATGAGATGTGTCCTCACTTTATTTGTGGTACTAACTATATGCTGCCTTGGTGCTTTGTGTTTCTGAATTTCTACTGAAACTTTGGTAACTTTTGTGCTGAGAAAGGAGACTGGGAATTTCCTCAGGGACTTTTACAGCAGCAGATACGTGACCCTATGTGTTATTGTTGGCAGTTAGTAACCATCAATATATTTCAGTTGCAAAAATCACTCCATTACCTCTATTCTCACCATATCTTCTCAAAAATGTAAAAGACCTATTAGGGGCAGAGCCATACCTAATGTTAGATTACATGTATTTATCATTTGTAAATTCTTTACTTCATCTTTTGGGATATGGTAAATCCAGAGTTGAGTTCCCCATGCATTGAATTCATAGTCCTCCCAGAGAAGTAAGTTTTACTCTGAAATTGTGGAAATACACCACTTTTGATCATTTTGTTTTTAAAAATCCTGTATTTTTAAAACAATAAAATACTATAAAAATGGACAATAAAAAAGAGAACACACAAAAATTAGAATTTCTATAGCAAGTGTGGCATCCTGGGGCAGGAAGACCGATTCCTGTCAGCTCTCTTTCTCCTTGCATTTTTCCCCAGTTTCGTATAGATATCTTGTTATCTTCAGCATATAATAAAACTGTCTTGACTTCAAAGAAAATATGCTGTTAGTTGTTCTCTATAAAAATACAGGTGAATTAAATAGCATATAAAATTTTCTAGGGATTGCCACAAAAAAACTCCTCTTCCTTCTATTTTCCTTTAAAGACAAAATTCTCTGCTTTATTGGCAGTGGGATATGTGGTGCAGGTGAGATCGCCCAAAGCACCAGGGATACATTCTCAGAAATGTCAATGGCACCTACCAAGCAATCATGGAAAACGAAAGCACTTCTCCAAGAATACTGTTTTCCAGAACTCCATTCTGGGAATTACCATAAAGGAAGACATCGTTATTTAAGGAACTTATTTCCTGTAGGTTCAGTTAGTGTAAAACACAATGCAAAGCCACACCTGTTTATTCTATCTGCTTAATTTCTTGCTCCACCCAGGGCAATGAATGCATAACAGCTCTGCCTTTTGAAATGCTTCTGATACTAGATAGGTCTGTAGCTGTCTGGTCACGTATTCTAGGTGTGAAATTCTAGAGTATTAACCTAAAATAAAAGCAGGGGCTGCAGAATTTGATGTGCATGACCAATTCATGGTCAAGCTGTGAGGGAGGGAACTTTGCCTTCCTCTTCTCCTAACTACTGTTTCCAAATCTCTCCAGTATCCTTCTATCATTTCCCCATTATTGAAATACTTTTAATTTTCCAGAGAGAAAAAAATATGATCTAGTCCTGCACATCTTACTGTTGAATTTTATATCATTTGAACATTTTAATCTAAGTATCTAATGAAGGATAAAGGGCAGTTGTCCTCACAAAAGAATTTCAGACATAAGAAAGTTAAGTGGGAAATTTGAGGGAGGAAAGAGGTACTTTCCGATCAGAATCTGCAAATGAAACAGTCCTGCTAATAGGAAACTTGCAATGCCTGTGTTCTGACTGATCTTTGCCTCTTTGGGTGGAGTGTTTTGAAATTCAACTCTCCTACTGGGTGTCTTTAGCACTCTTTAGTCTTAATCTCAAGTATACAAGTATTACTTCACTTAATTAAATTCTGTTGAGGTATTATCAGTATGTAATAAGCTTTACATATTTAATGTATACGACTCAATTTGTCTGGGGAGAAACATACATGTAAAATCATCCCACCAACAAGGCTTTAGACACAATATTTCTCCGAGGGATCTTAACTCTTATCACTTTTTATTTTAGGTGGGGGAGGCAAAAGCATTAACATAAGAGCTTCCTTCTTAGGAAACTTTGTAAGTATTCAGCACAGTGCTATGAGCTACGGGCACTCTGCTGTAGAGTAGATCTCCAGCACTTACTTATTTTACATAACTCAAGTGTTGTTGCTGTCATCAGTCCATCTCTCTTCCTTGCAAGCCCCTGCAACAATCCTTCTACTCTCCACTTCTATCATTTTATCATTTTTGATTTCACATATACATATACATGAGACAAGGTTCTTGTCTTTCTTGGTCTTGCTTACTTCATTTAATATAGTAGTCTACAGGTCCAACCATATTGTTGCAGGTAGTGGGATTTCTTTCTTGCTAAAAGCTGAATGATATCCCATTGTTTATAGATACACACATGTATATTTGTACGATACTTGCATGTGATATGTATGTGTGTGTGTGTGTGTGTGTGTGTGTGTGTGTATAAAGTCTCCAATTTTTCTGTATTCATTCATCTGTTGAAGGGCATTTAGGTTGTCAGTATCTTGGCCACTGTGAATAATGCCACAGTGAACATGGGAAGGCAGACATTTCTTCAAAATCCTGATTTAAATTCCTTTGATAAACAGAAGTAGAATTTCTGGATCTCTGGGATTTTTATTTTTGAGTTTTTAGGGAAACAGTATGCTATTTCCCATTCCTTGTGCCAATTGTGCTTCCTCCAATAACGCATCAGGGATCCCCCTCTGAATCTTCACCAACACTTTTCATCAGACATGAGATGATATGATTTTGATATGCATTTTCCTAGTGATTAGTGATATTGAACACCTTTTTCTCTGCTTTGTATGTCTTCTTTTGGAAACTGTCAGGTCCTTCATCCATTTTTAAGTTGGTTTGTATGTTTCTTTGCTATTGAGCTGCACAAGTTTCTTACGTATTTTGGATGTCAACTTCTTATTTTTTCTTGTTTTGTAGGTTATAATTTTGTTGAGTGTTTGCTGTGCAGATGTGATTTGGTTTAATGCAACTCACTTTGTTAGTTTTGCCTTCATTGTCTACGCTTTTGGTGTTACATCCAAAAATTCACTGCCAAGACCAATGTGAAGAAATTGATTCCCTATGTTTTCTTCTAGAAGTTTTACTAATTCAAGCCTTATACTTAAATGTTTAAACCATTTTGAAATGCATTTTTATTTGGCATAAGAGTTTCATTTCAATACTGTGCACATGGTTATCCAGTTTTCCCACCACTATTTATTGATTAATCTGTTTTCTTTTGTGCTCTTGGCACCCTTGTCAAAGATGAGTTGACTGTGTATGCCTAAGTTTATTTTATTTCTGGAATTTATTCTACAGACCTATGTGTCTATTTCTGTGGGTGCCATTGTGTTTTGATTACTGTAACTTTGCAATATAACTTGCAATCAATAAATGTGATGCTTTCAGTTTTTTCTTGCTCAAGACTACTAAACTACTTGGGATCTTTTATGGTCATAATGCTATGACCTAAATGTTTGTATCCCCCTCAAATTCACATTTTGAAATATAATCTCCAATATGATAGTTTTAAAAGGTGGAGCCATTAGAAGGCGATCAGGTCTGATTATCTAATCATGAACCCAATTACCTCCTTTATAAAAGAGGCTCCAGAGATTTGCCTTGCCCTACCCACCAAGTGAGGACACCATGAAAAGATAGCATCTGTGAACTGGAGAGCTGTCTCCCATGAGAGAGCAAATCTGTCTGTTTCTTCTCCTAGGGTTTCCAACCTTACAGACTGTGAGAAATAAATTTACATAGTTTATAACTCACCTACTATATGATTTTTTATAGTAACTCAGACTGACGCTGTCCAGCGGAGTCAATTTGGCGTGGGAGACAAACGAGTAGCGAGACTCTTGAATTCATAAGGGTTTATTGATGATTCAGAAACCTGGGGAACACCGGCGAAGGGTAGGGCCAATGCTAGTTAAGCGAAGATCAGGTGAGGAGCTAGCTGTCCAAACACAGTAAAGGTCAAAAAGAGCAGGCAAGAGCAGGAGCACTCGGGAACACATGTGCACGCGTTGTGTGCGTGGACTTAATTGAATACAGCCAATGACAAATCACCTGGGTGTGCTTATGTTAATCAACCTCCTCACGGCCCATGTGACCAAAACAACTTCTGGCTGGCTGCCAGGCACCATCTTGGCGTAGTCCCCATGGCATAGCCCCCAACATCAGACTAAGATATAAATGAACTTTAGGATTGCATTTTATTCAACTTGTTTGAAAAATGCCATTGGAATTTTGAGAGAAATTGTATTTATTCTGTAGATTGCTTTGGGTAGAATGGACATTTTAACAATATTAAGTCTTATAATCCATGAGTATTATCTTTCATTTATTTGTGTCTTCAATTTTTTTCCTCAGTATTTTATGGTTTTCAGTATACAGATCTTTCATATCCCTGGTTGATTTTGTTCCTAAATATTTTATCTTTTTGATGCTATTACAACAGCGTCTTAATTTCTTTTTCCATAGTTCATTATTAGTGTATAGAAATGCAGCTGTATGTTGATTTTACAACTTTACTGAATTCATTTATTAGTTCCAACAGTTTTATAAAGGAGTCTTCAGGGTTTTACACATGTAAGATCATGTCATCACAGAAAATTTAACTTGTTTTCTTATTTGGATGACTTTTATTTATTTTTCTTGCCTAGGCTCTCTGGGTATGAAATTCATATTCTACTATGTTATATAATAGTGCTAAGTGTGGTCATATTGTCTCGATCCTGATCTTAGAGGAAAAGTTATAGATATAGGTGGTGGTGACGTTGTCCAACAATGTAAATGTACTTAATGACACTAAACTGTACATGTTAAAATGGCTAAATTGGTAAGTTTTGTATTATGTATATTTTGCTACAATAAAAAAATTAGACTTATTTCAAAACAAATGAATGAAATCCATTTGTAGGTGAAATATGACCTTATTTAAAGTATTTAAGAACTCAGCGGATTGCAGGTGGCACACGCTTGTAATCCTAATGAATTAGGAGGCTGAAGCAGAAGGATCCAAGTTCAAGGGCAGCTGTAACAACTTAGCCACACCCTCAACAACTTAGTGAGACTCCATCAAAAAATAAAAAGGACCTGGGGTATAGCTTAGTGGGTAAGTGCTCCTGAGCCCAATCCCTAGTACCAAAAATAAATGAATAAATAAATAAATAAATAAATATTTAATAATTAACACTTTACATAGCATGCAGTTCTTGCTTTAAATAGAATTCAGCTTATAAAACATCTAGCATACATTCTGGCACATAATAGGAGCTTAAAAAATGACAGTTTTATGATATACATCTCTGAAATTTTTGACACCATGACTGTTGTGGCTGTATGTGTGGTCATACAGAAATTAATTGCTATGTGAGATGTTGCTACATAAGGCTGAAATCTATGTTGGTATCCACAGTGTCCACTCATTTCTTAAACTGAGTGGGAGATAATTTGGTGGGAAACTTATCCACTGGGAAATTGCCTCTGATTTTTACTCTATGAGGTCAAAGTGCCTCAGAAGGAACCCTTTGATGTCATGCCACAGATGACAATCTTCGCCTAGAAGTGACCTTTTTTTTTAGGACATGAGAGATTCAAGCAAGGTGTCTATACCCTCATACAGGACTTTACAAACTGTTTCTCTACAACACTATTTCCTGGGTGTATTTCTTTTTATCTTTTTATTTGATAGATTTAATTCAAATTATGTACCCCACTCCGAATCAAGAAAAACACAACAGAGATGTATTTCCACGCATGTATCTAACAAAATGGAACTCCAAGTACCAAAGAGTCAGCATTACAATATCAGTGAGAGTCACAATGAGAGGAAAAGAGCCACCTAGTATCCAGTTGTATTGGATTCATGTTTACATCCTTGGATCTGTATTTTTCAATGAAAAGAGAAGTGAATGAAAAACATCAAATGAAACAAAATTTTTAGTTTATGCTGTGGGCCCTTACATATTTTGCCAAACCAAACTGGCTTTTAGTTCAATTTCATTTTCACACCATACACACTCATGTCACAAGCTTTCTGAAATTTATTATCAGAGGGAATATGACAGCTCAGTACTTGAACTGCAATGAAGAAAGTTCTTTGTAAAATTCAAAGCACAAGTTCCACAAAGAAAGAGATACTCCTACTGAGAAAGGTTCTCTGCTTCTTCCTGGTGTGAAATTCCCTGGAATGACTTTTGATACTGCAGTCTTTCTGCTTTATTTAGAAAATTCACAATCCTAGAGTTGGAGATAGACAATATAGACTAGTTTTATTTAAAGACTTAAAGGCCACCCTATAGCTAGTCTGCATTAATTAATTTTATTTATTTGTTCTGACCACTTGCTTATCTGAATTTACTCTGAGATCATTATCTGAGGCTATTAGATAATTATAACACACACACACACCCCAAAAGAGATACCTGAAATGAATGTTTAAAATTAAGACATCTCTTCTGGGAATCCTGACCATGTATTTTTTACTGGAATGTCTCTTGTAGGAATTATAAAAAATATGATTGTGTATGCATGAAACTGTAAATAGTTTGGTAAGATGCTTGCTTTTCTTTCACAGGTAAGCATATGAAAAGTCTATGTGATGAAATGTAAGCATTTCCCCAAAGTTATAGAAACAATCTGAGAAAGTCATGGTGTTTTGAGAAGGCAAATATTCTGGAGTACAATGAGCTATGAACAGAAGGTTGAATGATTTGGGTTCAGCTCCCAGTGCTACCACCAACCTGTGTGAGTAACCTCAGGCAGGTCAACATTGCTAAGGGCATTGGGCATTAGCTCTTCCCCTTATTTACGCTTGGAACAGAATGAGTAAGCTGGGGCTTCCAGTAGTTAAATAAGTTGCTCAAGGCTACCAGCCCGTAAATGGTTGAGACAGTATTTAAATTTAGGAATTCTAATTTCAGGAACTGAGTTCTTAACCGATGACCTTTAGGACATATATATGTGGCCAACGGGTATTCTACAAATGTGCCAAGATAGTCCCATGGGCAAAAAGATAGTCTTTTCAATCAATGGTGCTGGAAGAACTGGATATCCTCTTGCAATAAAATAAACCTTAGCTTTTGTTCCATAGCAAGCACAAACTTTAAATGGATCTGTATCTAAACATAAAAACTAAAATTATCAAATCTGTAGAAAAAAATTTATAACCTCTGTGTAGGTAAAGATTTTATTTAGACAAGATAGTAAAAGTACTAATCATAAATGAAAACTTTAATTGGACTTAAATTAAAAACTGCTGATTTTCAAACAACGTTGTTAATAAAATGAGGAGTGTAAAGCCACAGGCTGTGAAAAAATAAGTGTAATTCACATATCTGATAAAGTTCATAATAAAAATCTAAAGAAATACTCCACTATAGAAAGCATATACATGGTAATTATGCACATAATATGCTCAACATTATTAGGCATAAGGGAATAATTCATTAAAATTACAGTCAGAGGCCTACAAGACAATTGCTAAAATTTAAAGCATGATACCAAGTATTGGAGAGGATGTGGAACAACTGGAACTCTTCATGCATCACGGAAGGGAGTGTAAAATGGGACAACCACTTCAGAAAGCAGTTGTCCATTTATTATAAAATTAACTTAACCATTATATGATCTAGTAATTGCCTGCCCAGGTATTTATTCAAGAGAAGTAAAAGCAAGTCTCCATAAAAAGTTTTGAATATGAATGTTCATAGAAACTTTATTCAAGATAACCAAAAACTAAAATCAGTGAAAGCAAGAAAGATTGAATGTAATCTTATATTATGGCAGCCTATCCAGCAACTAAAAGGAATGCATACTGCACCAACATAAGCGTAGTTCACAAATATTCTATTGAGTGAAAGAAGACAGACCTAAGAGCACATTATGCACCATCTGGCTTTTATAAAACACAATTCATACAAGAAACGGTGAAATTCTGTTGTTTGGGACAACATGGATGGTACTGGAAATCATTATGTTAAGTGAAATAAGCCAGGCACCAAAAGACAGGTACTGCATGATCTCTCTCATGATCTAAAAAAGCTGATCTCATACAAGTTGAGAGTACAATAGCGATTAGCAGAGGCCAGAGAGAGTAGAGAGAGGTTGATGAACAGGTACTAAGCTATAGTTAGGAGAAATAATTCCTGGTGTTCTTTGGCTTAGTTGTGTGATTGTGGATAATGATAATGGACTGTATATATTTTAAAAAGCTAGAGGAAAGAATTTTGAATATTTCTGACTTAAAGAAATAACTGAGGAAGTAGATATGCTTACCCTGATTTGAGTATTGCTCAACGTATGCGTGTATCAAAACATCACATGGTACCCCATTAATATGTACAACTTTATGTATCAAGTAAAAATTCTACAGTGGTGAAAAGTAGATAAGTGTTTATCTGGGACTGCTGGGGGACAATATGACTGACTGAAAAGGGCAAGAAGAAACTTGGGGGGCATGACGGAAATACTCTATATTTTGATTGTAGTGGTGACTACATGGGTTGGGACCTTGTCAAAACCCATCAAACGTTATGCCTTAAAAAGATGCATTTTTTACTCTATGTAAGATATATTTGGATCTGCTTTTTCCTACCCTTATTCAAATAGAATGCCAGTACGGCAACTTCTAGAATATGTTACAAATGGGAAACCAAGTGTTATCTTCACTTCAAAATGCAGGTCTCAAATTTGGAAAGGAAAGTCAACACCCTTTTGAAGTCGTGAATATTATCCAGAATTTATCTACTGCTCAGACCGGAATCTCAGGAGCTTCTCAGACATAGACTCGTGTAGGCAATGCAGTGAGTCCTGGTCTGACTCACTCACTCAGTGATCCGTAAAACATGGAACAGTTTCTGCCACTTTGCTTCACTGTTTGCTGTTTCTGAAGCTTCTGTGACATCAAGCCCTTGGGAAAATTTCATTCCAGCAAGTGAGGTTCAGCAAATGGTATGAAAAATTTGAAAGATGACTCACATAGAGTCCTCTTTTGGAAAACATAATTTGAATAAAATAATTTTAAAGTGTTCTTACCCTATTTTGAAGATAAATGACACAATTTGTAAGTCTGACTCAAGACTAATTTTTAAAAGTGCATAGTGACTGTACATTTTTGAACTACAGTTTTATAAATTTAAAATGTGAATAAATAAAAATGTGTTCATCATCTGTGACTTTTTCCTCCTTGATTTTGAAATACTATTCAAAAGCCCAATTTTCTTCTTTTGGCTAAATATGCCTTTTTTACTTAATATCAGATTTTACCTTTTAATGTATCTCATGATTTGAAACGAATTGTCAAATATTAGTGTATTTATCATCTTTGTTGATTTTGCAATCATCTTCTAGGGCAATTAACTTTAACATTTAACATCTAAAATCAACCACACTCAACTTCTAGAGATATCATGTAAAATATATCAATATATACACTTTATTCTTAAAATTTTTATACATTGTTCTTATTGAATTTTATCCAATATTTTTCTTGAGAGGCAGGTAAGTTTATCAATTATCAAGGGAGGTATACGAAAATCTCCCTCTATATTTGTGAATTTATTTATTTCTTCTTTATTTATTTTTTGTCAACTTTAGCAAAATGTATTTGGAAGCTCTATTTTCAAACATTTAGCATTGTTATATTTTCTCAAAAAGTGGATAAATTCTCATTATGAAGTGAAATATTTATATTTTATACACATTGTAAGATAGTCTGTCTTGTTGAGTATAGCTATCCCAGTTTCTGTATTCAGTTTTTTATTTTCCATGTTTTTACTTTGAATCATTTGAATCCCTATGTCTCTTATAAAAACCTCAAGTATCAATACTTTTCATGTTGCCTAACACTTTAATTTTTAATTAAAACAATTATTCCACTTATATTTCATGTCAGTACAGATTTATTTCTCTTATCTGATTTTGGGTCATTTGTTCTAATTTTTTTTTCTCTTGTCTTTACTTTTATGAAAGAATTTCTTCATCATTTCACTATCTAACTTTTAGTAAACATATTGGTCCTATGGTCTCAGTAATTACCATAAATACTGAACTCCTAAGTGTCTAAAATTGCTATGGTTTAGATGTGAGGTGTCCTCCAAAAGCTCATGTGTAAGACAATGCAAGAAGTTTCAGAGAAGTGATTGGGTTGTGAGAGTGTTAACCCAATCAGTGAATTAATCCCCTGATAGGGATTAACCGAGTGGTACCTGATATGGTAGGGTGTGGCTGGAGGAGGTGGGACATTGGGGTTGTGGCTTGGGTATATATTTTTATTTTGCAACTGGAGATCTCTCTCTCTCTCTCTCTCAGCTTCTTGATCATCTTGGGAACTACTTTCCTCTATCACACTCTTCTGCCATGATGTTCAGCCTCACCTTGAGTGTTGAGCAATGGAGCTGGCTATCTATGGATTGAGACCTCTGAAACTGTGAGCCCCCAAATAAACTTTTTCTTCTCCACAATTGTGCTGGTCAAATATTTTAGTCACGGCAGCAAAAAAGTTGACTAAAACAAAAATTAATCGGTATTTTACCCTCTTTCTTTACAATGCAAAGATCTAGAGATTGCACTGATTACAGCTATCCACTTCCTAACTTATATACTTATATGTTAATTTTTGTTTCATAAACCTACAGACATTGTTATGATGTCTACACAGGCAGTCTTTATGGTTTGAATGTTTGGGTTCCCTTCCCCATTCATATGTTGAAACTTAATATCCATCAAATAGAACTTTACATATTGAATGATAATTTTTTTTTTTTTTTTTTTTTTTTTTGGTGCTGGGGATTGAACCCAGGGCCTTGTGCTTATAAGGCAAGCACTCTACTGACTGAGCTATCTCCCCAGGCCCTTGAATAATAATTTTAAAGCATTTATTTGGGTTTTAAAAATTTCAAGTAATATAAGTTAAGTGTCATTTTTCACTTATTCAAAAATCATAACTTTTTACATTTGCTTTTTAAATAAAACTGTTATGACAAAAGCTGAGCTTTTAATCAATACCAGTAAAGATATGTAGTACTGTACAGAACATAGTTTTCATTATTTTTATATAGGGAGAAAAAGTCTTTGATTCCCTACCCAAAGGTGCACTCTGACAAATTTATACCTTGAAGAAAATGTCCACATTATAAAATATAAATTTATTACATAAGTAAAAGAATTAGCATATGTGAATCAACAGTAGCAAGTGACTTCCTTTGGTTTATGAACATTATGACAGTCACTCAAAGGGTAAAAGTTTGAAAACAGGGACAGGCAGTGCATTGAGTGTTAAATATCAATCTAGGGGAGGCAGCAAGCATGTTCCAGAATGTCCATCTGCTCTGAAGAACCCAAAACAAGTATTGGGTAGAAGAAGCCAAGTTTCCAGTCACATTGTGAACAACATGGAGGATCACAGACTCAGTGACCTTTATGGCTTTTTGCCAGTAGTTGTGTCAGTAATAAAATATTTTGACTTTTCCTTTCAACTCTCCCAGAGAAAATACTTCCTTTTGGAACCTCTAACTCAGAATCTAGGTTAATGTCCAGCTTTATGTAAACCAGCCAAATCTTTTTCAGAATGAACCACAGAAGTAAATATGGTTTGGAGTTACTAATCTCCAAACAAGGAAGAAGGAAGCTTGGCAAATAAAATCTCAAAGGAATTTTTGATGGAGAAAATATTCAAATTCCCTTCTTTTCCCCATGAAGAGAAAACAATTCTACAAACTTAATCCTTTTAACATTCAATTATACAAGCTTCTAAACAAGAAAATGAAATATGTGCATATAACAATCCACATATATATGTGCATATAATCCACCTCTGAGACGAAGCAATGTTAACATTTCATTGTATCTGCTTCCAATCTTTTTAACTTTAAAAGTTATACAGATACTAAAGTCCTAATCATGACTTTTATTCCCCTTTCACTATCCAAATCCTGTGATGATAATGTCATTCTCATTCTTCACCATGTATGAATGTACTTCTCTTTTCTATTCTTTCTTTCACACTGGGGTTTGAACCTAAGTGTGCTTTATCACTGAGACATATCCCCAATTCCTTTTATTTTTTTTCTTTTGAGACAGTCTCAAGCTGCTTAAGACCTCGCTGAGTTCTGGATCTAGCCTGAAACCTGCAATCCTCCTGCTTCAGGCTCCAAGTCACTGAAATTACAGGTATGTGCCACTGAACCCAACTCATACATGTGTGTTTCTATCAATGGTATTTGGTGCTGTACCATTCACATAAATGGAATTGTACCAGATGTAGCATTTTGCATCTGTTTTCACTCCCAGCTATTTTTTGAAGACCCATGTGAATACATTTAGACACAGTTGTTCTATTTTAACCCTGTATCATTGGATTATCAATTTAACTACTGAGGAACAATAGTTATCCCTACATCTTTGCTCTTAGAAATAGTGCTTCATAAGCATCTTTTAAAATGTTTTATTAGTGCATTATAGTTACACATTATAGTGGGATTCATTTTGATATAATCATACATATGTGGAATATAATTTGCTCCATTTCAGTCCCCAATACTTCCTCTTCCCATCTCCCTCCCCCTGTTTCCCTTCCTCTACTCAGTTTTCCTTCTATTTATTTATTTATTTATTTTTAATTGGTATTTTATAGGTATACATAGAGGTGGGATTCACTGAGGTATATTCATTTATGTACATAGCATAATTTGGTCAATTTCATTCTACAGTTTCTCCCTTTTTCTGTCCCCTCTTCCTCCTCCTCAATTCTCTTCCTCTACTCTACTGATCTCTCTTCTAGTGTCATGGTGCCCCCCACCCCCACTTTTTCCTCCTTATTTTGCTCCAGCTTCCACATCTGAGAGAAGACATAAGATCAAGGAGTGGGATGACTGGGTCACATGATGGCTCCATTCCTAGTTTTTTGAGAAATCTCCATTTTGCTTTCCAGAATGGTGGTACTAATCTGCACTTCACCAACAATGTATAAGTGTACCTTTTCCCCATATCCTCACCAGCATTTATTATTATTTGTATTCTTTAACGATTGTCATTCTAAATGGAGTGAGATGAAATCTCAGTGTAGTTTTGCTCTGCATTTCCCCAATTGCTAGGGACATTGAACATTTTTCGTACATTAGTTAGCCATTTGTCTTCTTTCTTTTGAAAAATGTCTGTTTAGTTCTTTCATTCATTTATTGATTGGGATTTTCTCTTTTTTTGTTTTGTTTTGTTTTGTTTTTGGTGTCAAGTTTTTTGAGTTCTCAATATTATTCACCGTTGGAGGAGTAACTGGCAAAGATCTTCTCCTATTCTGTAGGCTCTCTTTTCACACTGTTCTTTCCTTTGCTGTGCAAAATCTTTTAAATTTGATGCCACCCCACTTATTGATTCTTGTTTTTCACTTGAGCTTCAGGGGTCTTGTTAAAGAAGTCAGTGATTTTGCTAACATGTTGGTGTTGAGCCTATGTTTTCTTCTAGAAGTTTCAAAGTTTCTGGTCTAAATTCATAGTTCTTTGATTCACTTTGAATTACTTTTCTGCAGGTTAAAAGATAGGGATCTAACATATGTATATTCAGTCTTTCCAGGACATTTATTTAAAAGGCCATTTTTGTTTGTTTGTTTGTTTGTTTTCAGATGTTTGTTTTTGTTATCATTGTTGACTGTCAGATAACTGTACTTATGAGGGTAAGTCTCTGTCTTCTGTTCTATTCCATTGGTCTTGTCTTTTTTGGTGCCTGTACCATGCTGTCTTTGTTACTACAGCTCCATAGTATAATTTGAGATCTGGTATTGGGATGCCTCCAGCATCGCTCTTCTTGCTCAGTATTGTTTTGGGTGTTTTAGTCTTCCAAATGAATTTTAAAACTGCTTGTTCTAATTTGTTGAAGACTGTCATTGGTATTTTTATGGGGATTGCATAGAATCCGTACAAGTCTTTTACTAATATAGTCATTTAGACAATATTACTTCTGCCTATCCAAGAACGTGGGAGGACTTTCCATCTTCTAAGGTCTTCAATGCCTTTCTTCAGAGTTCTGTAGTTTTTACTGTGGAGGTCTTTCATAGCCTCAGTTAGATTTATTGCCAAGATTTTGTTCTTTATTTTAGGTTATTGTAAATGAAATAGTGTTTTTTTAAATTTCTCAGTGGATTCATTATGGAAATATAGAAGTTATTGATTTATGTATATTGTTCATATATACTGCTACTTTGCTGATTATGTTTATCAACTCTAGAAGTCTTCTGGTGGAGTTTTTTGAGTCGTCTAGATGAGGGATCATGTCATCAGCAAACAGAGATATTTTGACTTCTTTTTTTTTGGTTGTATCCTTTGATTTCTTTCTCTTGCCTGATTGTTCTTGCTAGAGTTTCAAGAACTACATTGAATCGTAGTAGTGACAGTGGACATCTTTTTCTTCCTAATTGTAGGGGAAATGCTTTTAGTTTTTCTCCATTCATTATAATGCTAATTTTAGGTTTGTCATACATAGCTCTTATGATATTGAGGTAAATTTCCTTCTACCTTTAGCTTATCCAGTGTTTAAACATGAATGGCCTGATGGCCTTTATATGGAATTTCTTATATACATGGTTGAGAGTTTCTCTTTGATGACACCTAGAAGTAATAATGCTGCAACAGAAAGTACAGACATTTGACTTCAACTAGGCATTGCCAAACTGTTTTTCAAGTACCAGGAAGGTGGTTATATGCACTTATATTTCTAGTGATGTCTAGTTATCATTTCCCCATATCTTCAGCCATACTCAGTGTTACCAGATTTACCATTATCAACCCTCTGATGGATATGAAATGCTACCTCACTGAGGTTGAAATTTGATTTTCTTTGGTACCTAATGAAACTAAGCATCTATTAAGTTTCTGTTAATTGCCTATTGATATTCTTGTTCATATTCTTTTGGAAATTGTCTTTTTTATATTAATGTGTAGCAGCTTATAATATATTCCAGACAACAATTATAGAAGAATATAATTTTCATTGTGCTTAAAATAAACGTTAGACCATATAGATGTGCTCAACTTAATTTTAATTTCATGGTGCCTGAGTAGGCAAGTTTTGCAACTTATTTTACTTCTATCCTGGTTCTCATCTTACTCCTCAATAATATACACATATTCTCTTACATATTTTAATATATTTTGATCTTTGTCTCTACCTACCTTTTTACCTCAGAGAAGCAATGTAGCGGAATGTTTAGGAGGAAAAGGCAGGCCCTGAGCCAACCTGTCACTTCCTAGTTTCCTAGTCATATAATAGTAGGAATATTACATAACTTTCTTGTGCCTCAGTATTTTTTTCTGCCAAACATAAAATATAACAATGTTTATAAAGTCACAACTGCCGAATGCCTAGAACAGCACCTGGCACAAATTAGCACTCTTTTTAGCTTTGAGTATCACTCTATGAAATATTTTAAAATTGTAATATTATTTGGAACTTTTAAACTAAAGTTTTAATTCAGATTATATTTGATAAGGATATTAAAGGAAATGTCCATAGTTTCAGAGCATGTTGTCGAAAAATATTTTTTAATTTTTGTGGTGATTAAACATATGTCCCCCAATTCCTTACTCCTCCCTGCAAGGAGATGAAGCTTAATTTCCTTCCCTTTGAGTGAGGGATGGACTTGGTGACACCTTTCTACAAATAGTAAGAAAGAAAAATAGTGGATTTACAGTGCAGAAAATTGGCTACCACAACCTTAACCAGGAAATCAAGGTTAATATCTCCAGTTAAAAAATAATGTTGCTGTCATGTGCAGCATGTACCATGTGAGGCACATTTTACCTCTATGACTGGATTCACAACAGTCCATTCATGAGAAAACATCAGACAAACTCAAACTGAGAGGTGTTTCTCCAAATATTGGCTCATCCTCTTCAAATGTGTCAAAAGTCAAAAAAGACTGTGAGATAAGAGACAGAGATTAGAGGAGACACCAGAGAAGAAATATGGTAGTCTGGATTGACTCCTAGAAAAGGAAAAAGGGTTATAGTGAGGGAAAGAATGTAGTTTTGTTCATAATACATACTAATGTTAATTTCTTAGTTTTGATAAGTGGACTTTTGTTAGTATTAGAGGAAGCAGACTGATTCATGTGTAGGAACACTCTGTAGAATTATTGAGACCTTCTATAAATCTTCTGTAAAATTTTTATAAAATATAACAAAAATTTTTAAAGTAAATGCCCATAATACATTATTTTACCATTATCACAATGAACCAATACCATTTTTAATTATATAGAAAAGTGCAGATAGTATACATATGGGGAGATTACATATCTTTGTCTTCTGTACAAAGGAGCCTCATATATAAGGAATGAAATTTACTGGGTATATGTTGCAATGGTTCTTAACATGCATGAATTATCTAGAAAGACAATTCTTTTAGGATATTTAAATTTTAATTAGATTTATTCTAAGTGATAAGAAATAAAATATAAACAATTATAAATAAAATATAATTTTTCTTTATTCTGACCCATAATGACTTTCACACATTAAAATTGCATAATTTCTTTTATTCTTAGTTGTTAAATTACTGAAACTTTTCATTTCTCCAAAAATACTTACATAAGTCTATGTAATAATTTGGTTTGTGTTACCCTAAAGTCACAAAATCACGAAAAAAAACTCATAAAATCTATCCAAGGAATCAATGAAGTACAACACAAATCAACATTTTGCTAGAATATGTCAAACAATTTTTTTAAAAATCTACCTAGAAACCTCAAGCAGAATACTTTTATTTGTTCATGTAATTTTCTTTATTGTCTGAGATTCAATAAGGTTAATTTTTAAAAGATTTCAGTTATGAAGTGTTTATATGCATACACACCAGAGTATATATACAGTTTAACAATTTGGGTGATGAATAAATTATACAAGGAATATAAGAAATTTAGAAAATTTTGCCCATTTTGGTTTTTGTGAAAAATTGAAAATTTTTCACTAATTAAAATTTTATACTTAGAATATGATTTTAAATAGTTTTAATTTACTACCACCATAGGAATGAAAACATACATTTAAGTATTTTAAATCCAAACCCTATAAAATAATTCAATTAGCTGAACATATTATCTTAGTTAAAATGATTAAATGTAGTAGACAATAAAAAGTTATTTTAAAAGTTTAGTAATAAGAGATTCTTGAATGGAAATGTTTCAATTTGTAATCTTAATCTTACAATTAGTTTTACCTGAAAGGGAAACAACTGTTACAGACTTTTCTCAACTTTCCTCATATCTAGCTGGAGATGATGTCAAGCACAAAAAGTCATTTTATTTTAATTATACATATGTTAAAATTTAATATGCAATATGTATAACTTGTAGCTTTCTAATGGCTCCCTTTTTTGACATGATGTCAGTTTTAATACATGAGTTCCTTAACTCTGATGAAGTTCGCACTAAATAGACTGCTTCCATTTATAAGTTGGAGACATTCCTGCTTTTTCTCATCAAAATATTGACCAAAATTACATTGTTATATTGTGTGTATGCACAAGTATGTAACAACAAATTCCATCAATATATATTAATATAATGCACCAATAAAAAAATAAGGAAATAAAAATAAATTTTAAAAATGTTTCTATTGAGAAGAAAAAAGGTCAGGCTGAAAAGCAGGATCATTAGTTTAAAATGGAACTTAAATTCATAGTATAATTTCGATTTTTCCACAATTATATTTATGCATATTCATTTCCATGTGCTTACAAAATAAAATTTTGAAACTCAAATATTTAATTTTGAACCTCTAAAGGAAGCTTTTCTAATAGAAAATCATTTTATGATCCAATTTTCTGAAAGCCAATTTATTTCCTAGAGCAGTATGGTTGCATAGATGATATTTTTCAAAGTTCAGCACTCTCAGAAGTCTCTGTCTTACCTGTTAGGAAAACACTATTCAGTCTGCTCTGACAGAGTACACGAAGGAGATTTGGGAAACTTTAAATGTTACAAAAACAAAAACAAAAAACAAAAAACAAAAAACAAACCCAAACTCTAACAGATTTATATCAGTGTTTTGTTGATATCTAGATTAACCCATGGAGCATTCATTCTCTATATTAAAATTCCTTCACCTCCCCCTCCTCTGCCATGATATGCATGTAACAACAGCAGTGTTATAAGATTTCAGTGCACTTGGGGATTACACTAAGGAATATCATCTTCATTTAAGGGAAAAATTGCTTAATTTTAATATAACAATAATGTGACTTTCCTTCAGTCAGCAGATTTGCTGTTTGTAACCATCTACTGCAGTCAGACTGTGGACTTCAGCAGACGCAACTAATGCAGTTATGTATTGTCAGTACACAAAGCATTTTTCACTTTGTAAATCTGCTCATAAATTCATTGGAATCTACCACTGTGTGTGTTTGCATTATGTGTGTATTGCGGTGATATTTAATCTTTAAGCAAATCAAGTTTAAATGAGAACTGCCTGAAATTAAAAAGACCTTAAGCCAGCTAGCCAAGGACTAGCACCCGCCCTTCCTTTTCTGGGTCCCTGTCTTCATCCAGAGTCCAAAAGGGAAAACACACAGCCAATTAGTGTCTGGGCAGCTCCTGAGACTTAACTTTGGTATCTATCCTTTGAAAACTTATTATCCAGGGAGAGGATCCACTTTTAGAATCATGTAACCACTGTTACCCACAGATGGCTGAAGATAAAATTTTGGTCCACAAACAATTTTGAAATTCCCTTATTAGTAGCTTTAAAAGTCAATTAATTTCAAAATAAAAATTATACAACTACTCGACAGTCATTTGATGCTGTAATCTAGTTAATATCCTATATAAGAACAATTATTCATCTTCTTTCATAATTTCCTAGGAAATTATAAAATTATTTCTTCATAGAAATACAGAATACTCTAACTTACTTCTAAAACATGTTATTCATTTAGTATTCATCCCTGCATCCACATGTTTTTGTTTGCCTAATTTAATGAATAAGGTATTACACTAAAAAAGGCATATAAGTGATTCTGGGTATAGGAACTATATTTGAGATGGGAATTCTCCGTTTTGAGAATCTATCTTTTTTATTAGGTAGTACTTTTTATAGCTTATTTCTAAAAGTTTATTTTGATCCCCATCACAAGATCAAAAAAGTATTCACCTATATTTTCTTCCAAAAGTTTTGAAGTTTGCAATTGCAGTTGTTTTTGTGCATGCTGTGAGACAAGGATCTAGTTTCCTTTTTTAAGTAGTCCTTTTCCATTTCTGCAGCCCACTACTCCCTCCTCTCCTCACTGGTCAGCAATGCTGCCTTTGTGATGCACCCTTGATCCACGCCCACAAAGGTTTACAGCTGAGCTAGTCTCTGCTCTTGTGATCTATTTATCTTTTTCCATATTTGTGCGTACTATACTATTTTAATTACTGTAGATTTGTAATAATTCTTGAGATCCAGTATGACAAGTCTCCCCTTGCTTGGTTTTGTTCTGTCTTGTCTTGTTTTTACAAGGATCTTGGTTATCCTAGGTTCTTTTTCAAATCAATTTCAAATCTTTTTCAAATTCAACTTGTCTAGTTCTATGAGAATCACAATCAAAATTTTGGTTGAGACATCATCAAATCTGCAAATCAATTAGGGGAGAATCTCCATCTTAAGAATTTAAAGTCTAGCCAGGCTTGGTGGCACCCAATGTAATCCCAGTGACTCAGGAGGCTAAAGCAAGAGGATTGCAAGTTCAAAGCCAGCCTTAGCAACTTGGTAAGGTCCTAAGCAACTTAGCAAGATCCTGTCTCCAAATAAAATATTTTTAAAAAAATGTATGGAAATGTAACTCGGTGATTAAGTGCCCCATTCAATCCTCATTACTAAAAAAAAAAAAAAAATTAAAGTTATTCATAATACTTAGGATCATATGTCTTAAATATCATTTAATGATTATTTACTGTTTTAGTAGATGGGACCAGTTTTTCACCCTGTCATTTACATCCCCACCAGCAGAGTTTTGAGAGTTCCATTTGCCCCACATCCTCTTCAAAAATTGCAACTTTTTTTTTTTAATTTTAGCAATTCTGATAGGTGTGTTCATTGTTCATCTGTGCAACTAAGTAATTAGATGAGTTTTTAATTGATTCTTTTCTAGACCTTTGTATCATAGAGAATGCTTGCTATAGATTCTGATTCTAATCTTTTATTAAGTTCCACTGTACCATTGAGTTGGAAATGTAGCTACTCTCCTGTCTTTCTGGTACAAACAGAATAACAGTTGTCTTTCCTTCTTCCTCCAGTTCTTTGCAGTCATTGATGAATGTGGTAACTATTTACCAAAACAGCTCTTTAGTTCTGGATCACTGATGCAAATTTTAGCAAGTACAGGAACCTGAAGCTGTTCTTTGGAAATGATTTCAATGACAAGTTCTTATACCTATTACCACAGCTACCAAACACAGAGGGGCAGAACTGTCATAATTCTCCCCCTCTTTCCTCCTCTTTTGCCCTGAGGTTATCTAAGATAAACAACTCATCCAGGTGGTTCCCAATTCTGTTGACTTTGCAAAGTACGGGGTTTCGGTTTCTTTTCTTTTCCACCCAGACTCCCTATTCCTTTGCTCCCAAAGAATGCAGAAATTAGTGACATATACAGTAAATGCACCCACCATTTTTTGCAAAAGGACCCAAATCCATTTTACTTTTTCAAACAACTCAATGAGCAATAGATCCTGGTCATATGGATGGCATCATCCTTCTCCTTGGAATATTATCTCCAGTATTGAAAGACTCAAATTGGTTGCTGACACTTGTAAGTGTCCTGGTTCTACTTCTTTTGTTATCACCCTACTGATCCCTGATTACATGAGACTCAATTTCAAAGGGAAAAATGTGAATTCTGCACTTTGGCTAGAGCTATCAAAAAATAATAAACACAAAAATGGTGACGTGTTATTTTTATTCATGGCAGCCCGACTTGGTTTCAAGGCCCAAGAAGAGAACATAGGCCAGGACTAATATTATTAGACTAAGCTCTGCCCTAGTGCTGATGTGTTCTTACCAAAGCTCACCTTAATTACTGGAGGAAGCCAGACTGTGTGTTTGGAGAATGCTTCTGCCCCCACATAGGAGGAAGTCTTTCATCCGCTGACATGCCACTCTTACCAAATGAGACACACATGATGTGCAGCTGTGGGAGTTCCATTTTGTCAGATCGTTTTCCCAAGAATAAGTGACTATATGACTACTAATTACCTTTCCAGCTCCGCATTTTCACAATTTAGTGCTTGGAAAAATCTTAAGAAGATGGAGACATATGTCTTGCTTATTTTATGAGTCCTTGCAACATTTGACACATCATGGACTCTTAATGTATATTTTTTAGTTCTATTTTTAAGAAAAGAATGATTAATACTTAACAGATACAGAATGAAATATGGAATGTTCTCTTTAAAAGTAATATTTAAAGCCTTAATAAAATAAGTGAACACTTTCTGAAGTGATCCAGTGACTAGTGAGAATATTAGTAGACAATAGCAACTACCACAGCCACGATCATCGTAATGATATTAACAGTAAAATACTCTCTTGATATGGCCAGAACATTAGCATCTCTAGTAGATGTGCCAATTCCTAAAGAAAAACTGTGGTAAGTAATTCTGGTGATTTTCTATAGATGCTAGTTATGTATGGTTTATTGAGAACAATTAAGCTACACTTAAATAAATATTAATTTTTTCAACTAACATAAGTGCAACATCCCCAGAATGGAGAAAGGGGAGGGGAGAGATAGAGCCAGAGAGAGAGAAGAAGAAGAAGGAGAAGAAGGAGGAGGAGGAGGAGATGAAGAAGGGGGAAGAAAATATAATGGGAGCAAAATCTTTTATTTAACAAAATAAAGGAATAGAATTATTATTTTGACAAAAAACATTCTGATGGATAAATAGGGGAAATGATGAGTTTCCCAATAAAAATAAAATTATTTGATGTGAGAAACTAGAATCTAAAATGAGAAAGGGAGATAAGGAAAATGGAAGAGATGAATTAGTGAGTTATACAGAAAGACACATGGTTTGCCATGGACAATTACTTTTGGCTGTCCCACAACCAGTACCATGCCAGGTTTATGAATGGATAGACAGTCTGCAATTAACAGGTTTTGGGGGATGTAATCTGGGGGAGATGAGATTTGCACACATGGTGGTAACAGAAGAATGAGTAAGCTATAGTATCCACAGGATTTGTAGGGAAGATTCTAGACTCCTACAAAACCTTGAACATAGTGCTTATGTCAAGTTTCTTTAGTTTCCCAAGGGTGGGAGGGTTGAAGCTAACACCTAGGTTTTAAAATTAATGGGTACTACACTAAATTCTTACTCAGGAATGCAATTTGTCAATGAGGTCTGAGTGGCACAGTATTTGCCAATGCTTGTAGGTTATAGTACATTTGAATGTACATGTCAAATAGTAGTAGCAATGGCTATTTTTTTACCCAATACCTAAGGAAATGAACTGTAGCTTACTTACTCATATATGTTCCCTGAAGTATCCAGGACTAATAGGCGCTTGATAATGAATTCTTAAGAAACTGATTTGAATAAACCTGGCAAAAATGCTGGAGTGTTATGGAGAGGGGCTTGATTTTAGAAGAAAAAGACGTGATGTCAAGTTTTGGCTGAGCTAATCTTCAGAAAGTCCCTTAAATTTTCTGATTTTGTATTGGTTCTTTTTAATTATACACAAAAATAGGATTCTTTGTGACATAATTATAAAAGCCTGGAATATAATTCAGTCCCCAGTATTTCTCCTTTCCCTCCCCTTTTCCCTCCCCCAGTTCCCTTGTCTCTCCTCTACCAATCTTTGTGCTATTTACTTATTTTTTAAATTTAGTGTCTTCTGAATGTACATGATGGCAAGATTCACTGTGGAATATTCATTTATATACATAGAAAGATTAATTCAGATTCATTCCACTGTCTTTCCTTAGCCCATCCTTCTTTCCTTCCTTCATTCCACTGATTTTCATTCCACTGATCCTTTTGCAATTTTTTAACCCCTCCCCCCTTACTTTTAATTAGCTTCTACATATCAGAGAAAATATCTGCCCTTTGATTTTTGGGGATTGGATTATTTTACTTAAAATGATAGTCTTCTGTTCCATTAATTTATCAGCAAATGTCATAAAGTCATCCTTGTTTATGACTAAGTAATACTTCCCTGTGTATATATTCTGCATTTTCTTTATTCATTCATCTGTTGAACAGCACCTAGGTTGACTCCATAGTTCAGCTATTGTCAATTGAGCTACTATAAACATTGATGTGGCTATATCCTTGTGCTGTGATGATTTTAAATCTTTTAGATATATACCAAAGAGTGGGACAACTGGATCATATGGTGGTTCCATTCCTAGTTTTTTGAGGAATGCCCATACTGTTTTCCAGAGTGGTTGCACTAATTTGCAATTACATCAACAAGGTTTGAGTGTGCCTTTTTCCTCACCAAAACTTATCGTTACTTTTATTCTTGATAATTGCCATTCTAACTGGAGTGAAATGGAATCTAAATCTAGTTTTAATTTGCATTTCTCTAATTGCTAGAGATGTTGTACATTTTTCCATATATTTGCTGACCATTTGTATTTCTTCTGAGAAGCATCTGTTTAATTCTTTTGATCATTTATTAATTAGGTTATTCGTTTTTGTTTTTGTTTTTGTTTTTTTTTTGGTGAGTTGTTTCTTGAGTTCTTTGTATATCTTGGCTATTAATGCCCTATCTGAGGAGCAGGCAGCAAAGATTATCTCCCATTCTGCAGGCTCTCTCTTCACACTCTTGATTATTTCCTTTGCTGTGAAGAAACATTTTAATTTGATTGCATTCCATTTCTTGATTTTTTATTTTACTTCTTTTGCTTTAGGAGTCTTATTAAGGAAGTCAGTTTCTGTGTCAACATGTTGTGCAGGATTTCTGGTTTAATTCCTATGTTGTTGATCCACATTGAGTTGAGTTTTGTGCAGTGTGAGAGATAGGGGTTAAATTTTATTTTACTACATATGGATTACCAATTTTCCCAGCACCATTTGTTAAAAAGACTATCTTTTCTCCAATGTATGTTTTTGGCACCTTTGTCTACTAACAGATAACTATATTTATATGAATTTGTCTTTGTGTTTTCTATTCTATGCCATTGGTCTTCATGCCTGTTTTGGTGCCAATATCATGCTGTTTATGTTACTATAGTTCTGTAGTATAATTTGAGGTCTGGTATTATGATGTCTCCTGCTTTGTTTTTCTTGCTAAGGATTGATTTGACTATTCTGGATCTCTTATATTTCCAAGTGAATTCCATAACAGCTTTTTCTAGTTCTGTGAAGAATGTCATTAAAATTTTGATGAGAATTGCATTTAATCTGTATAGTGCTTTTGGTAGTATGGCCATTTTGACAATATTAATTCTGCCTATCCAAGAATATGGGAGGTCTTTCCATCTTCTAAGGTCTTCTTCAATTTCTTTCATTAGTGTTCCATAGTTTTCATTGTAGAGGTCCTCTACCTCTTTGTTAGATTGATTCACAAGTAGTTTTTTTGAAGCTGTTGTGAATGGATAATTTTTCTAATTTCTTTTCAGCAGATTCATCATGGGAGTATAGGAACATGATTGATTTATGAGTGTTGATCTTATATCCTGATACATTGATGAATTCATTGATGAGTTCTAGAAATCTCCTGGTAGAATTTTTTGAGTCTTCTAAATATAGGATCATGTCATCAGCAAACAAAGATAATTTGAGTTCTTCTTTTCCTATTCATATCCCTTTAATTTCCTTCTCCTGCCATATTTTTCTGGGTAGAGTTTCAAGGACTATGTTGAATAGGAGTAGTGAAAGTGGGCATACTTGTTTCATTTCTGTTTTTAGAAGAAAACTTTCAGATTAATGCTGGCCTTGGGTTTGTTATACATACACTTCACAATGTTGAGTTTAGGTCCTTCCATCCTGTCTTTCTAGTGTTTTAAACATGCATGGAGAAACATACTTTTTCAAATGTTTTTTCTGCATCTATTGAGATAATCTTGTGATACTTATGTTTATTTAGGTGGTGAATTACATTTATTGATTTCCTTATGTCCCTGGGATGGAACCCACATGATCATGATGCACTATTTTTTAATGTGCTTTTGTATGCAGTTTGGCAATATTTTATTAAGAATTTTTGCATCTATGTTCATCAAGGATATTGGTCTGAAGTTTTCTTTCCTTGATGTGTCTTTGTCTGGTTTTGGTATCAAGGTGATACTGGCTTCATAGAATGAGTTTAACAATGTTCCCTTCTTTTCTATTTCATGGAATAATTTGAGGAGGATTGGTGTTAGTTCTTTAAAGGTGTGGTAGAATTCAGTTGAGAATTCATCCAGTCCTGGAATTTTCTTTGTTATAAGACTTTTCATAGCTTTTTCAATTTCATAACTTGATATTGACCTGTTTAAGTTTTCAATATTTACCTTGTTCAATTTGAGTAGATCATATGTCTCTAGGAATTTGTCAATATCTGCAAGATTTTCTAGGTTATGGGAGTATAAATTTTCAAAATAGTTTCTGCTGATACTCTGAATATCTCTGGTGATATTTCCCTTTTCATCTAGAATTTAGATGATTTGAAGTTTTTCCTCTTTCTTTTCAATAGCTTGGCTAAGGGTTTTTCAAGTTTGTATATCCTTTCAAAAAACCAACTCTTCGTTTATTTTAATTATTTTTTAAATTTTTACAGACTGCATTTTGATTCATTGTACACAAATGGGGTACACGATTTTGTTTCTATGGTTGTACATGATGTAGAGTCATATCATTCGTGTAATCATACATGTATATAGGATAATGATGTCTGTCTCATTCCACCATTTTTCATACCCCCCTCCCTATCATTCCTTTCTACATAATCTAAAGTTCCTCCATTCTTCTCTTACTCCCCATCCCCCCATTATATATCATCATCCACTTATCAGGGAAAACATTTGGTCTTTGGTTTTTTGGAATTGGCTTATTTCACTTAGCATGATATTCCCCAATTCCATCCATTTATTTGCAAATGCCATAATATTATTCTTCTTTATGGTTGAATAATATTCCACTGTGTATATATACCACAGTTTCTTTATCCATTCATTTGTTGAAGGGCATCTAGGTTGGTTCCAAAATCTAGCTATTGTGAATCGGGCTGCTATAAACATTGATGAGGCTGCATTACTATAGTATGCTAATTTTAAGTTCCTGAGGAGTAGGATTACTGGATCAAAAGGGGGTCCATTCCAAGTTTTCTGAGGATTCTCCATACTGCTTTCCAAAGTGGCTGCACAAATTTGCAACTCCTCCAGCAATATAAAAGTGTGTCTTTTTCCCCACCTCCATGCCAAAATCTATTATTGTTTGTGTTCTTGATAATAGCCATCCTAATTGGAGTAATGAGACCTTTAGAGTTGTTTTAATTTGCATTTCTCTAATTAGTAGATGTTGAACACTTTTTCATATACTTATTAATCACCGTATGTCCCGTATGTCTTCTTCTGTAAAGTGTCTGTCCAGTTTCTTGGCCCATTTATTGATTGGGTTCTTTGTATTTGGGTGTAAAGTTTTTGTAAGTTCTTTATAAATTTTGGAGATAAGTACTCTATCTGAAGTGCATGTGGAAAAGATTTTCTCCCACTCTGTAGACTCTCTCTTCACATTCTTGATTGTTTTCCTTGCTGAGGAAAAACTTTTTAGTTTGAGTTCATCCCATTTATTGATTCTTGCTTGAATTTATTATGCTTTGCGAGTCTTGTTAAGGAATTCTGATCCTAAGCCAACATGATGAAGATTCAGGTCTACTTTGTCTTCTGTTTAGTGTAGGGTCTCAGGTATAATTCCTAAGTCCTTGATTCATTTTGAGTTGACTTTTGTGCAGGGTGAGAGATAGAGGTTTAATTTTACTTTACTGCATATGGATTTCCAGTTTTGCCAGCACCATTTGTTGAACAGGCTATCTTTTCTCCATTGTTATGTTTTGGTTCCTTTGTCTAGTATGAGGAGACTATATTTATGTGGGATCATCTCTATGTCTTCCACCATTGGTTTGCCTGTCTATTTTGGTGCCAATACCATTCCATTTTTGTTACTATTGCTCTGTAGTATAGTTTAAGGTCTGGTATTGTGATACCTCCTGTTTCACTTTTTCTATTTAGGATTGTTTTTGCTATTCAAGGTCTCTTCTTTCAGATGAAGTTCATGATTGCTTTCTCTATTTCTATGAGGAATGTCATTGGAATTTTAATTGGAATTGCATTGAATCTGTATAGTGCCTTTGGTAGAATGGCCATTTTGACAATGTTAATTCTGCCTATCCAAGAACATGGGAGATCTTTCCATCTTTGAAGGTTTTCTTAAATTTCTTTCTTTAATGTTCTGTAGTTTTCATTATAGAGATCTTTCACCTCTTTTGTTAGATTAATTCCTAAGTATTTTTTTTTTGAGGTTATTATGGATGAAGTGGTTTTCCTAATTTCTCTTTCAGAGGATTCATCACTTATGAATAGAAATGCATTAGATTTATGTGTATTGATTTTCTATCCTGCTACTTCAATGAATTCATTTATTCTAGAAGTTTCTAGTGAAGTTTTTTGCATCTTTTAAATATAGGATCATGTCATTAGCAAATAGTGACAGCTTGAGTTCTTCTTTTCCTATTTGTATCCCTTTCATTTCTTTGGTCTGTCTAATTGCTCTGGCAAGTGTTTCAAGGATGATGTTGAATAGAAGTGGTAAAAGAGGGCATTCCTATCTTTTTCCAGTTTTTAAAGGGAATGCTTTCTGTTTTTCTCCATTAAGAATGATGTTGGCTATGGGCTTAGCATAGATAGCCTTTACAATGTTGAGGTATGTTCCTACTATTCCTTTTTTTCTAGTGTTTTAAGTATGAAGGGGTGCTGTATTTTATCATATGCTTTCTCAACATCTATTGAAATAATCATATGATTCTTAACTTTAAGTGTATTGATGTGATGAATTACATTTATTGATTTCCAAATGTTGAACCAACCTTGCATCCCTGGGATAAACCCCACTTGATCATGGTGCACTATCTTTTTAATATATTTTTGTATGTGATTTGCTAGTATTTTATTAAGGATTTTTGCATTTATGCTCATCAGGATATTGGTCTAAAGTTTCTTTCCTTGATGAGTCTTTGTCTCATTTTGGTATTGGAGTGATACTAACTTCATAGAATGAAATTGGAAGGGTTCTTCCTTTCTAATTTTCCTGAAATACTTTGAGGAGTATTGGTATTAGTTCTTTAAAGGTCTTGTAGAATTCGGCTGAGAATCCATCTGGTCCTGGACTTTTCTGGTTGGTAGGCTTTTGATGGCTTCTTCTATTTCAGTGCTTGAAATTTATCTGTTAGATTGTGTATGTCTTCCTGATTCAGTTTGGGAGGATGATATGTCTCTAAAAATTAGTCAACATCTTCGATATTTCTATTTTGTTGGAGTATAGATTTTCAAAGTAGCTTCTAATTAGGTTATGTATTTCAATGGTGTCTGTCGTGATCTTTCCTTTTTCATCACAAATTCTAGTAATTTGAGTTTTCTCTTTCCTTCTCTTCGTTAGTGTAGCTAGGGGTTTATCAATTTTGTTTACTTTTTTAGAGTCAACATTTGTTTTGTCAATTTTTAAATTGTTTCTCTTATTTCAATTTCATTGATTTCAGCTCTGATTTTAATTATTTCCTGTCTTCTACTACTTTTGGTATTGATCTGTTCTTTTTTTTCTAGTGCTTTGAGATGTAATGTCAGGTCATTTAGTTGTTGACTTTTTATTTTTTTAATGTATGAACTCAATGCAATGAACTTTCTTCTTAGTACTGCTTTCATAGTGTCCCAGAGATTTTGATATATTGTGTCATTGTTCTCATTTACCTCTAAGAATTTTTATTTCTTCCCTGATGTCTTCTATTATCACTGCATCATTCAATAATAGCATATTATTTAGTCTCCAGGTGTATGAGTAGTTTTTGTTTGTTATTTTATCATTCATTTCTAATTGCATTCCATTATTGTCTGATAGGATACAGGGTAGGATCTCTAATTTTTTTGTATTTACTAATGGCTTTTTTGTGGCATAACATGTGGTGTATTTTGGAGAAGGATCCATGAGCTGCTGAGAAGAAAGGATATTCACTCGATGATGGATGAAATATTCTGTAAATCTTTATCTATATCATTGATTTATTATTTAGTTCTATAGTTTCTTTGATCAGTTTTTGATTAGAGGATCTATCCAGTGGTGAGAGTGGTATGTTAATGTCCCCCACTATTAATGTGTTCTGGTCTATTTGAGTCTTAAAATTGAGAAGGGTTTGTTTGATACACATAGATGCCCCATAGTTCGGGGCATAAATATTCAAAATTGTTATATCTTGCTGTTTTATGCTTCCCTTATGCAGTATGAAATGTCCTACTTTATCCCTTCTGCCTAACTTAGGTTTGAAGTCCACTTTATCTGATATGAGGATGGAGACCCCTGCTTTTTTACTGGGTCCATGTGCATGGTATGTTTTTCTCCATCCTTTCACCTTTAGTCTGTGGATGTCTTTTTCTAGAGATGAGTCTCTCAAAGGCAGCACATTGTTGGATTTTTCTTTTTAATCCAATCTGCTAGTCTATGTCTTTTGATTATTGAATTTAGGCCATTGACATTCAGGTTATTATTGAGATATGATTTGTATTTCTGGTCATTTTGGTTTATTTTTGGTGTTTTACTTCCTTTGATTGACTTTTTCTTTATAGTAGTTCCTCCCTTTGATGACTTGAATTGTTGCTTTTCACTTCCTCCTCATGAAATATTTTGCTGAGAATGTTCTGTAGAGCAGACTTTCTTTTTGTAAATTCTTTTAACTTTTGTTTATCGTGGAAAGATTTTATTTCATCGTCAAATCTGAAGGTTAGTTTTGCTGGTATAGGATTCTTGGTTGGCATCCATGTTCTTTCAGAGCTTGAAATATATTGTTCCAGGCCCTTCTTGCTTTTAGAGTCTGGGCTGAGAAATCTGCTGATATCCATATTGGTTTCCCCTTATATGTCATCTGACACTTCTCTGGCAGTCTTTAAAATCCTATCTTTATTTTGAATGTGAGGTATTTTCATTATAATGTGTCTTGGTGTTGATCTGTTGTAGTTTTGTTCACCTGGTGTTCTGTAAGCCTCTTGTAGTTGATTTTTCATTTCATTTTCTAGGTTTGGGAATTTTTCTGATATTATTTTGTTGAACAGATTGTTCATGCCTTTGGTTTGTATCTCTGTGCCTTCCTCAATCCCAATAATTCTTAAATTTTGTCTTTTCATGATATCCTGTAATTCCTGGAGGTTCCATTCATGACTTCCTAACATCTTCTCAGTTTTTCAATTTTATTTTCAAGATTAAATATTTTGTCTTCAATGTCTGAGATTCTTCTGTCTTCCACGAGGTCTATTCTGTTGGTGATGGTTTCTATTGAGTTTTTAATTTAGTTTATTGTTTCTTTCATTTCAAGTGTTTCTGTTTTTTTTTTTTTTTTTCACAATCTCTATCTCTTTATTGAAGTGTTCTTTTGCTTCTGCATTTGCTCTTTTAACTGTCTACTGGAATGGTCTTGCATTGCCGCATTTGCTCTCTTATGTCATCTTTTGCTTCATGGATCATTTTAATTATGCAGATTCTAAACTCTTTTTCTGTCATTTCTACTGCCATGCTGTCATTGAATTCTTCTATCAAAATAGCATCTTGGCTTGCTAGGGACACATTCTTCCCTGTTTTTTCATATTGTTTCTATATATTCCCCTCTAGCAGTAAAGATCAGAGATACTGAAGTTACCCACTGCAGGCTTATTATGACCCTGCAGTTTTTCACTACTGTCCTTTGAAGTGGATATCAATACCAATAGCACCCAATACAGAAAAAAATGTATCCCTGACCCAGATAGACCCTATAAAGATTTTAACATTTTAAAAATAACAGGATCAGTTCAATTACTATTTACAGTATTTCTAGTTGTGAACAAGAGGATGGGGAAAGGGTGTATAATGTAAGTGAGTAAATAGAGGTACCTGTCAAAGGGCCTCCAGTCTCCTGTAGGTGTCTCAGGATGGGAGCCGCCCTTCCAATGATGGTGTCCATGTCCTCAGGAATAATTCAAAATGCCTACACCAGCCTCCAAAGAAGCTGGGAAGCCCAGTGAGGGTGCGCTGAGTCAGCACAAAGGCAGGCACAGTGTCCCTCAGCAGTAGGAGGGCAGGCGGGCAGGCTCAGCGATGGTGTCAGACCTCGGTGTGCAGGGTGAGCTCAGCGCCAGGTCTGACCTCAGTGTGGGGGTTGGACGGGCTCCTATCTATATCTTTATTAAAGTGATCTTTCACTTCATGTGTTTTATCTCTGATTTCACTCCTTACATCTCATCTTCTTGTAGTTCATACTCATAGAATATTTTAACTATGAATTTTCTAAATTACTTCTCTGACTTTTCCTTCACTGTGGTATTGATGAAGTCAGTTGTTGAAGCATTATGGACTGTTTGCTATGGTTTGTTCCCCTGCTTTCTCCTTTCTCCTATTATTTGTATGTCTACCCATCTAGTGGTGTAGTTCTCACTTCTTTTAAGCAAAGGACTACTTTGCAAGCTTTCTTTCAAAGGCTCTGAGTTGGGTGACTATCTAGATAATGATATGTTTGATCAATGTTTGACCTCTGCTGATCCCAATATCAGCATCACTTTAAAAGATGCCACTGAACCCTATTTACTATAATCACTTTAGAGTCAAGACTTATTCTATTCAACCTTATAAGAACAAAAACTTGTTGCAGTTGATCTCTGGTATTCATCAAGTTCAGGTATAAACTTTTAATGAAGTTCTGGGATAGGTCAAAAATTACTTGTTAAACTTAGTAAAAATGGGGGAGGAAGAAAGATTGGGAAAGAGGCAAGGGAGAAAGAGTCATAAAGAGAGAGAGAAAAGGTACAAAAATAATGTACATCAAGGCAGAAAGGAGAAATAGATGAATGGTGGGTATTTGAGGTAGTAGCACATAATTAAAAGAGGATGAATAGGGGGTAAGAGGAGCAAGTATAAACTAGAGCTTGGAAAATGAAGACAGGAAGATTGATTCCAATTAATGCTTTAAATCATTAGATAAAATACATTCAAATGGATTGAAGGTACATTGTTGATTGTTGGGTTAACAATTATAGTTCAAGTTAAAGAGTTATTCATGTGATAAAAGTTCACATTGGAGTTATTTATACTAAATTATGTCAAGGTGAAGAAAATTCTTGTTGAATCTTGGTTCGAATTTCTTTGGGTTTGGCATTTAGCAGATGTCCATCAGTCTTTGACTGTGGATCTCTCCTGAACTGCAGGGGCACAGAAGCCAATTCCCTAGTTCCTATGAATCTCCCACCACCAGTGACAGGTTTGTCCACTCAGGGGCCTGAAGTTAACTGCTCTGAATGTGCCATGTTGGGGTTTGGCTTTTTCTCTTGTGTGCAGGAGCTCAGGATGGAGCTCTAGAGTGTCCCTGTGATTGTTGTGGGTCACCGTGTACTGGCTCCCCTCTACAGCTCTACAGAATCCTTGTTATGGTAGTGAAGATCCTAGTAGCTGTCTGTGAGTGCATGAACTTGGGTTTTACATGGGTGTTCTGTGGTGCAGAAGTACCCCCCAGCTGACACTGCTCTCTGAGGTACTGTACTGAATGGATTAAAATAAAGTGCTGGTACTAAAATTGTGTATACACATGTTAAAAACTACACTGAAATTTCAAGTAAAGACTCCATGGAACTGCTTTTCATTGGGGACAATGGACCATACAAATTTTTAAAATATGATTAGTCCAGTGCAAGGAAGAGAGTCCTTCCTTATTGGATGTAAAGTTTACAACAATGAAATGTATATAGTACACACACACACACACACACATGCATATACACATTGAGTTCCTGTGAATGTTATTTGAGACTTTTATATTCTTTTGCCATAGTAAACTTTGAGAAAGGTAATATTATAACATTTCACAGTTAAGATTAACAGTCAGAAAATTTGGCTTGTGGAGGAGTAGGCAGCGAGTCCATTAGGACTCTTCATGACACAGAGAGGGGGTAAAGACAAGGAAAAGCATAATTGAGATGCTGATAACAAAATAAATGCTCTCCAGCTCAATATTACAAAGTTTGAGACCTGGAGAAGTTACCAGAGTGGAAAATAAACTCAGAGGTCCCTCACACCAAACCCAAACTAGGGTGTGGGAAGGGGGAAGGGGCAACAAAGAGAGAAAGAGACAGGGAACAGAAATTCTCCTAGGTTAACCCTAAAAACATTTGGAAAGACAGACAAAATGTAAAGTATGATGGTAACAGCAGGGTTCTTAAAACAGAGCAAACACCTTAAAGCCAAATCTTGAAAAGAATACTGAGCCAGGAGTGCACAGCCATCTTGTGGGGCCCTCAGCTGACCAGTCACCACCTTAAATCAACACAGAGTCTTCCCATGCCCAGACAGCTATAAATGACACCAGAGGGAAGTTCCCTGCAGTGGGAACACTTAAGAATCCAGCCAGTAATAATATCTAGAGGGACCACTACTTGCTGAAAATCTCTGGAACTCCCTTGTCCTTCCCCTCCCCATGAACAAGGGGAATGAAGGGGCTGGTGGGGATCTGTTCCAGGAAGCACACCTAGCCCCACTCAACCTCTGTGATCCCGGCAAAGGCAGAGAGCTCTGCAAAGCCTCTGCTCACTCAACTCTCTGTACTAGACAGATACAGCAATGAAGCAGCTTTGGCTCTGAACAAAGGAAAATGGATCCACCAGGCCCCAACCACTGACATATGGGGAGGCACTGTGGGAAGACTAGAATAGTGGGGGCATACCAGAAGGAAGTTGCCTGACTATCCAGTGACATATAAACCCAGTTCCTGGATGGTGGCAACTGAGGACAGATAGCTGCTGCTACTATAAATTCTCTGAATACCCCAGGAAACTTAAACTGAAGGCACCCACAAAGATAGCTAGAGGGAGATCAGTTAAGGTGAAAAATTGCCAGAGGTTATACATAAGGAAGTGTCTGCTCCCAGCCTTAACTGGTCAGGTGCATAGCCTGACCCACAAACACAATTGGTGAGTGAAAAGGTATTATTTTGATATTTTCAGGATGTTGCATCAGACTTAGCAAACAGAGGGGATCCAGGCCTGCCATTCACAACCTGGGGAAGTGGAAACTAGAACTATAAATGCATATAGTTCCCATTTTATATAAAATAAAATATGAACATTACTACATTTCAGAAAAGTAAATAGTTATTTATACTGAAAGTAAGGATCTCATTTGAAAAGTTACTGTCACTAGCTCTTTGCAATAATACAGTGTTGGCATAAAATATCCAGAAGGACTTACTCACCTTTGTCACAGAAGCTCAATGAAAAATAATTTTACTCTTTATTATTATCAGTAATCCCCTCAGTGACTCCTTTGACTTCTAGAGAAATAGAGGAAGGATAGAAACAGGTCAGCATTACAGAATCTTGAGAAATGTTAATGATGACTAGTGCTATGGAGTTAGAAGGAAGGAAGAAGAAAGGGAAGAAGGGAAAAAAGATAAGTAAGGAATTTATTATTGTAGAGACATTTCTTAACCTGCATAAAAAGGGTGAAGAAACACAGATAGTACAGACTTGAATTCAGACTTATGTTTCTTAAGTCAGGAATCCAGTATAACTTATCCAAACTATCTTGAATGTCCCTTTCCTATGTCTACTCAATATAACACTTCTAGAATAGTTCTGATTTTGACTGCCAAGTTCCTTGTTTTTAGAGCTAAACAGAAAGTCTCCAGGTAATCCTAGAATATGTTGGAGGCTATTCTAACCAGTCAGAAGTAGGCAGTGCCAAGGGGCAAGGGCACGTAACAGGAGGGGAACCAGCCAAGGATCTGTACTGGAGATACAATCTCAATTATTGGGAATGTAATTAAGAGGAAAAGAAAAATGAATGATCAGAAGCTGTTGTTATGAAAACAGAGTGCAAGCCAAGAAAATTATATGGTATAAGAAGAAACTCATAAGCAAAGCTAAAGGAAGTTTGGTTTTCACTGAATTCTGGCCAATGTTACTGAGTAGTTAAGTCAATCAAAATGAGTCTCACTGAGTGAAATGTTGCCTAAATATGTTATTTGTTGTGTAGATCAAAATGACTTTTTTGATCTCCATATGTCTATCTCCTTATATCCTATTTTGGTTTTCTACATCATCACAATTCAAATTAGACTGGAATCTTGTAAAGGAGGGAAGTAGGAATTTTGGACCAGATGGTGGGGGAGAAGTGCACTTGAGCTCAGTCGCGTACAGTTGTGCTTTATGATAAGTTGGGCCCTGTCACTGAAGGACATGCTCAGAGCATTTCTGCTTTATAGCCCATGTTCTAGTTTCACTGTCCCTGACAGAAAACTTCAAATTACTATATGCTGTAGATTTGGTAAGGGTGGGGTTTCCCATTTTTTTCATATAAACCTTTTTAATAAACAATTTTATGTTTATAGAAAAATCAAGAAGATATAGAGTTCTTATATACCCATACCCAGTTTTTCCATTATTGGCCACATCTTATATTAATAGGGTAAGTTTGTTAATTAATCAGTATTGATACATTGTTATTAAAATCCATACCTGACTCAGATTTTCATGTTTTTGCCTAATGTCCTTTTGTGTTCTAGGCTCAATGCAGGATATCACATGATGTTTAATTGTGAGAACTCCTAAGGCTCTTCTTAATTCTAACATTTGCTTAGAATTTTCTTATTGTGATGACCTTGGTAGTTTTCTCTCTTTTAATTTATCTATTTATTTTTATTAAATTTTTTTCATACACATACATAGGGTAATAATGTCTGTCTTATTCTACCATCCTTACCATCTCCACTGACCCACCCCTCCCCTCACTCCCCTCTGCATAATACAAAGTTTCTTCATTTTTCCCTACCCATCCCCCATTATGGATCAGCATCCACTTATCAGAGAAAACTGTCTTTAAATTCTGGGAATTGGCTTATTTCACTTAGCATGATATTCTCTAGTTCCATCCATTTACCTGCAAATGCCATAATTTCATTCTTCTTTAAGGTTGAATAATATTCCATTGTGTATATGTACCACATTTCTTTATCCATTCATCTGTTGAAAGGCATCTATATTGGTTCCATAGTTTAGCTATTGTGAATTGAGCTGCTATTAACATTGATGTGGCTGTGTCACTGTAGTATACTGATTTTAAGTCCTTTGGATATAAACGGAGGAGTGAGATAGATGGGTCAAATGGTTGTTCCATTCAAAGTTTTCCAAGGAATCTCCATACTGCTTTCCAAAGTGGTTGCACCAATCTGCAGTTCTACCAACAATGTATGAGTGTACCTTTTTCCCGACATCCTTGTCAAAACTTATTGTTGCTTGTATACTTGATAATTGCTGTTCTGACTGAAGTGAGATGAAATCTTAGAGTAGTTTTGATTCCCATTTCTCTAATTGCAAGAGATGATGAACAGTTTTTCATATGCTTTTGACTGACTGTATTTCTTCTTCTGTGAAGTGTCTGTTCAGTTCCTTAGTCCATTTATTGATTGGGTTATTTTTTTTTTTTTGATGTTAAGTTCTTTTAGTTCCTTGTATATACTGGAGATTAGTGTTCTATCTGAGGTGCATGTGGTAAAAATTTTTTTCCCATTCTGTGGGCTCTTTCTTTATATTATTGATTGTTTCCTTTGCTGAGAAGAAGCTTTTTAATTTGAATCCATCCCATTTATTGATTCTTAATTTTACTTCTTGCACTTTAGGAGTCTTGTTAAGGAAGTCAGGTTTTAACCTGACCTGATAAAGGTTTGGGCCTACTTTTGCTTCTATTAGGTGCAGGGTATTTTCTTGATAGTTTTGAGAAGCACTAATCATGTGTTGTGTAGAATTCTTTATTGGAATTCATCTACATTTTTTTCCCATGATTAGACTGGGGTCATGTATTTTGGGGAGGAAGACCACAGAGGTGAGATAACATTTTCATTACCTCATTACCACTTGTGATATTGATTTGATCACTTTATGAGATAGTACTTTTCAGGTTGCTTCACTGTACAGTTCTTCTTTCTCCTTCTCTTTTCATACTACAGTCTTTGGAATTAAGTCACTATGTATCTGACTTTAATAATTATGAAGTTATATTCCCCCTCCTAGGGGGAGAAGTATCTACATAAGTTGGTTGGTGAACTAGAAGATCAATAGATTCAGAAAAAAAAATTGGTGCTAGTAAAGGGACTTATAAGTAGATGTCAGAGTCCTTTTCATGGTAGCATAGAGGCCTCTGAAACATATTCATAAGTGAAGACGAATAAGATAGATCAGGAAAACAGAAAAAGGAGAAACATTAAGATTTTCTTCTTTATTCAGGTATTAGAATAATACTTGGTCAAGTTCAACCCCCAAAATTTATAGACATGGCAATCAGGAATTCTCCAAAAGATTACATAAAGGTCAAAGAACCTAATTCTTAAAATGAGTAAAGAAAGAGATACTTCTGTGCCTTTTGCATTCCCATAGATAAAAATAAAGTTAAATAAATATTATTGTCCTCAGACTTTTTAACTTATTTGGTAAGTTGATAAGTAGATGAAAGCATGCCTTTAATGGGAAATCTAGATGGGAAACATTCATAGAAGTTTCCACCCAAAGTTACCTTCAGACATATCTAGTAGTATATTCTACAAATGTCCTTGAGTAAGGCTCTTTAAAGTTTTTCAGAAGGAGCTTGGAATATGAATTTTTTTAATAACCAGAAATATAATTGTGAATGGAAACATTAATAGCAAAATTTCACTTATTTGAGAAAGTTTAGGAATGAGCTATTCACAGAGCACAGCTGTCAGGCACTAAGAAGAATGGAAGGAGGGTGGAAAGTTGGTGGGAGGATAATTCACACACATCACAATGAGACTGCTGGAGACCTAGAGAGACCTGAACAGAAACAAGTCACTTCAATAATCTGTTTCTCAATGGGATTTCCCTCAGGGGCATAGTGGATATCTTTGGAAGCAAAAAGAAAAACTATATCTAGACTGAGATTTCTACTGGTAGAATCTTTTCCCATAAATGTTTAATTTAGGGAAATACTAAAAAACGCAAGTGAAACAGCAATGAGGTCTATGACCAAAGGTTGACTTAGGATGCAGATGATGGAATTACATTGTAGCATGATTAAAACATGAGCTAAATCCATGCCCTGCAAAATGCAATTGCTAGATAGCTTGAAAGCATATCTTCTCCACACCATGATCTTTTGCAAAACCACTAGAACATTTCTTAGGATATATCTGAAACAAACTTTGGGTGGAAATGTTGATGACTGTTTCCCATTTTTGTATTCCATCAAAGGTATGTTTCTGTCCATCATCACAGTAACAAATAAAGTTAGAAAATCTTATAACAATGTTTTTAACCTGATCTTTATCTAAGGAAATGCAAAAAGCACAGAAATTTTTCTTCACTCTTAAGAGCTGGATTCTTTATCTCCTATATAATCTTTTAGCACATTCCTAATTTCCCTTTCTGTAAATCTTGCAGAATGAAAGTGAAAATCAGCATTTTCTCTAACACTTTGGAAAACTCCCTATTTGTTGTCTATGACTTCCACATCTTTGACCACTGATAACCAAACTTGAGGCGGTTTCTGTCCTCTGGCTTTCTTTCAAGGCAACTGAATGGAGAAATTACTGGTTTCTCAAAATTCCCTTAATACATTCTTGAGCAATTTTCACTTGCTATATTATCACCCCATAAGCAAAAGCAGAATAGTTCTTCATCTTTCTTATGAAATTTCTCAACACAGCCCAGATGGAAAGATAGCTGTATTGCAATAAAAACGACTTATTTACCAAAATTTTGAAGATAAAATGGCAATTGTGATAATTAAGATTCTGTGTGTATGATATATGTGCTGTGGTATTTTATACTTAATGCAGTTTTAAGGTGAACACTTTATCATTCTCTCCCTGTACCTTTTGACTTCGTGTTTGTATATTTATATTCAGGCTTCTATTTGAGAAATTAGATTGGTAATGTAAAGATCTCACAAAAGGATTAAAGGTCTGTGGTAAGAACTTTCATGTTCAGGTTCATGTCTAAATCTGTCAATACAAATGAAAGCCATGTCAATATACTTGATTTATTAATATAATTGAAGAAAAATGAAAGAAAAATTTAATTTCGGCAGATTGATAGGTTTTTCCTTCTATCTCACTCTTGTCCTTACATTCTCCTTGTGTTCTTTTTTGATTTTTCCTTTTTTGGCTTGTTTACATGATGCTGAAATTCCAATTTGATCTATGTGATGGCCTTTTGTTCTGGGGGTGGGTATTCAGAATTGAACTCAGGGGCACTTGACCATTGATCCACATCCCCAGCCCTATTCTGTATTTTGTTAAAGACAGGGTCTCACTGAGTTGCTTAATGCCTCGTTTTTGCTGAGGCTGGCTTTGAACTCAGGATGCTCCTGCCTCAGCCTCCTGAACTAAGCCGCTGAGATTATAGGTGTGTTCCACTGCACCTGGCTGTGCTGAACGTTTAATGAACTATTTTGCTGTCTCACAGTCAGTGACAACTTGATGAGACATTGAAGAAGTCACTTAGTATACATTAAAGGTGGTAAAGAGGAAGTTGAGAAGTAGGTTTTGGAGTACTCACTAGAAAGATTCACCACATTGGTACAAATGTTTTCATTTTGCTTTTAGGGTTGAACACTGACCAGATTAAAGATGTGTAGTCAACACATTAAGAGATTTTATATAAGATTGGGAGCTTTCATTGACTCGATCTTCATATAGCAAAGCTCCTGAAATGGGACTTTTTGAGTTACTTTTGTGGCCTTCCACTTCTTTTTGGAAAGAGACCCTGAAGAATTGCATCTAGTTTTCACAATTTGAAATGAGGCTAATCAGAATCCACTAAAATTTTCATTTCTAGTGCTAAGCTCTTTTGAAAAATGCTTTGTCCACTTAGTATAACTTTTGCTGTTAGTACTTTTCTGTTTCATGCCCAAGGCCAGTCATACTGAAATTCTTTCACTTCTCAAATCATGTTATGCTCTTGCCTGCAGATTACTTCCTCCCTCCGTCTAGACGGCTCTTCCCTACATATCCTTCTTCCCTTCGTGCAGCTGTCTCCTATGCATCCTTCAGAATCTAGTTCAGATTTTCTTTCAAAAGTGTAGGCTAGTTGCATTGGCTAAGCCCTGGCTTCTGCTTTCAAAGAACGCTGTGTTGCCTAGCTACATCTTATTAAAACTGCTTATTCATTATTCCACTTACTCACTCATCTGTGAGACCCACAGGATGGCAGACTGCAAAGGTGGGTGGACAGAGACCTTGAAGTGAGAGAGGAGAATATGGAAATGAAATTTAGTCAGAACACTGAGAAAAAATAAGAGCCCCAAGGCATGGCCTGAGAAGATATATAGGCAAGGAGAAATTTCTGGAAAGGAAACAATCAAGGTGTTTCTGAACACTGAAAACCAGAGCTGAATTTCCAATTGTGGTTTCTTTATTACTTTATTAAATTTTTATTACTTCTATATGAGTTAATGTGAATTGGGAACTAAAAAAGAAAATCGACTTTGCTCTATATTACAGATAATGTTGACCCACATAGAGAAGAGCAGTCTCAGGCACCCAGAGTAATTGTAAGGAGCTAAATGACAGAAACAGTGGTTGTAATGTGAACCAACTAGTGGAAAAAAATAAGAGAGGACTTTCTTCATCTCTTTAAATGTCCTGTTGCATGTCTGCTAAATATGAAAGGAACAGATGACCCTTTGGGAATTCAGATCACCTGGATTACATTAACCTGATTAATGAAAGTATTTGTACCTATGTCCTCTAGCAATCTTTAAAAGCCTTATTAATGTAAGAACATTCACATAGATTGATTGGTTTTGAATCAATGCAATTGACCACTTAGTCTAATTCTTTGTATCCAGGACAATGACTACATTTTTCTTTAAGGAAACTGAGGAGACTCCCTTGTCTTAATACTCTCCATAGCTACTAAGATATTTTCCACCTTGTTCTTCCTCAAAGATGTCTCAGATATTCTTGGATCTCTCACTTCAAAGAAAATTTCAAAAATCATCTTAATGAGTTACACACCTAGATGGTAGAAATTGTACTAGAAATGCATTGGATCTATAAATTAACTGGAGAAGAAATCACATCTGTTTATATTTAGTTACAGTCCATGAACATGGCATATTTTTCTTATTTGTAGATCTCCTCTGATGTCTTTCAATAAAGCATAATAATTTTCTTCATAAAGTTCTTACACAGCTTTGTTAAATTCCCTCCCTGCCATTTTAGATGGTGATGTAATTTGCACAATATGCTTGAAACTGCCATTTCTGACTGTTCGTACCTGGTGTATAGAGAAGCCATTTGTTTTTAGAAATTGTTTTCATGCTCAACTAAATTCTTTAAGCTGAATCAACGACCTTTATATTCCTTTGAGTTTTACCTCGAAAAGATATGACCTACAGATGATTTCTCTTTTGTTTCTTCCCACTCACTAGGACTTTTAAAAATATCTTTGTTCCTGTCTCTCTGTATTGCTCAGGATGTTCAATAAAAAGTTTAAAAGAAAAGTGAAAATAGATTCCTTGTTTTCTCCCAAGTTTAACTTTTAAGATGTTAAGATTCTACCTTTAAGTGTTAATCTGTCATTTTTCATTTTATCAAAAACCTTCACAACCTTAAAGTACTTCCCTCTCATTCTACAAGTTCTCTTTTGGAAACATGATTGGATGCTAAATCATATCTCCCCCAATGAATTTTCTCTCAATGAATCTAAGTTTTAGAATTTAATGCCATTAAATTAAACATAATTTATTCTTAAATTTTCAATCTCTCTATTTTTTATAAATTTTATTTATTTTCAGAACAATCAACTTGTATAAATCTTCTTTACTGGTTATTGTTTGCCCTCTTCTTTATCACTTTTCTATTTCTATTATTCTTCTCTTAAGATGGTATAATTATATGTTTCTTGGTGTAGTTATAAGAATTTATCCATTATATATTTTAATGTTCTTTTGTTAAGTGCACAGATGTTTATAATTTTCAAATGTGTTTAAAATTGTCAAATATGATAAATTAAATGTATACCAGCATAAATCTCTCTCATGAACAAGCTGAAAACTAAGCTTTCTTTGGACAACCAGTGAAAGATCATCACTAAATTCTAAGGACACCTTTGTGGCATAAGGAAAAATTGAGCAAAAGGACTGGGAGATAATATAATAAGGAATGGGGAACTATAAATTGGTAAATAGGTAAGTAAATCTGCCTATCTCATACAAGTAGACTTTTGGAGAAAGGGAGAACAAGCTGTCCAACAACAGTTGCATATGAGCTAGGATATGCAACTGTGGATAGATGTGAATCAAAATCTTAAAGTCCCAGTTTTTTGATTAGGAATGTACATTAAAGTACTGGCAAGGTCTTGAAACCATACATCATAATTTTATCTCATTTCTGGAAAGATTTTGGCTGTTGTCACTTCAAATGTTATCTTTGACCTTTTCCTCTCTTGCTTTTAAAAACTCAGTTAGACATCTATAAAACCTCATCCCTGTATCCTGCATGACTTTCGACTTCTGTTTTTTGACTCAGTACTTCTTTATCTCTCTGCTAGGAATGGCAGATAAAGTTCTTTGGTTCTTTTTCCTAAATAGTTCTCCAATTTTATTATCAGCTCTGCCTGACCTCTTATGAAACTTATCCAATGAGTGACCTACTAATTATTATATATTTATTTTTCAGAGTGTTTGATTTATTTTCAAATATGCTTGGTCTTTAATTATATTTTAGGTTAAGTCATATCATTTGTGTCAAGTTTACTTCTCAATTATTGATAAACATATCATAATATGTACTTTCTTCCTTCTTTAGTTATCTGCATTCAGACGTTTGGACAATAGACTGGTTGATTGAAAATCTGAAGTCAGACTTATTAGCACAATGGTATGCCAGGGGGAGTTGAGAAAATATCCAACATTCTGTGTTGGAAACCCAAACTGTCTGTAACCAATTTCTTGAAAGGGGTTATGTGTATCTATAGTAAAAGTTTATAGAAAGTCTACAAGAAATTCTAAGGAAGAATATTTGTTTTTAAATCAAATTTGATTTTAATACAAATAGATTTCCAATAAATTAAAGCTACAAAAGAAAGACAAAACACCTGAAGACTTTGATAATAAATTATATTTTAAATGTTTTGTAGTTACATTTATGTTTCCATGCTATCATACACAATAGAAAAAAATCTTTGGGAACTCATAAAAACATCTTAAAATTTTAAAAAGTGTGGTAGTTAAAAAGCAATTGTGTAAATCAAATTATGAGAATCTATTTGTACCTCGTAAATAAATTTCAACCACTAAGAAATTACAGTGCTTGCTGTTAAATTTTGACTGTTTTGAGACAGGTAGTCTTAACTCAGGATTCTATAATTTATCATGGCACTGCTAACAAGCTACCAATAACAAGGTAAGAGCAAGAGCATCAAAACTAGGATTGTCAGCTCAACTAAAATTTCAGGTAACAATGACACACCTACAATGAAACATTATTTGTTGTTTACCTTAACTAAATTTTAACTGATTATCTATTTTTTCATTAAGGCTATAAATTCTGAACAAAAGTTCTATAATAAAGCACAATTTAATATCTACAATAAATATAAATTCCCTCTAACATCATTATACTATCTTATCAAACAAGAGTCTTCTGTTTCCTTTTCCATTGTTTCAAACTCATGCACAATATGACCATATCTGAGGCTTAAATAAATATTTAAATAATAAATAAGTGAATAAGTTACCCTTGAAAATAATTTACATGAAAAGAACTTAAAGTGCTTCCACATGTCCTCACAACATCCCTGTGAGGTAGGATGCAAAAACTGATATGTTTTTCCCCAGTTTAGAAATAAAGGAGAAACCAAGGATCTGCAGATGAGAGCAGCCAGACTTCACAAATAAAATCTAAGATTTCCGGCTAAGTTTGAATTTAAAGAAAACATCATTGTGCCATAATTTTCATCTAATGCTTGAAATATCACATTTCTAGCAAACGAATTCCTAAACTTTGCCATAGTTTCAAATAATTTTTTAAAAACAAATACATCCTATAGATTACATGACACAATGAAAAAAAATCTATTGTTTTACTGAAATTTAAATTTAACTGGGCATCCTGTATTTTATCTGGCAAACTCATAAGAGACCCACACAATACATGAAATGCTGAAGTAGATTTGTTTGAAGTCTCGTTGGCATCTTTACTGAAGAATTCTTGACTACCACGGAGAACACAGCTTTTTTTTTTTTTTTTTCATGGTTTCTTGCTTTTCAGCCCTGAAAATAAACAAAACAGAATAAAATAACTTAATATTATCAATATTCTAATAAAGAGACAAGTAGGGTTCTTGAAAATATATTTTCTTGAAAAATTAATGTATTTTCAGACATTCATGTGTTAGAAATGTCTTATAATTTTGACTGTATATAGGGAAACCAGAAACATTATCTAAAACAGGACACTTGTGAAGTACAGATCACAGGTATAAGCAGCCTCCTGGACAAGCTGGAATGCATGGTCTTCCCAGTTATGAATACAGCAAACCCACTATTGCTGCTTTTTTTTAAAACAAACGATTTTTAATTTAAAAATTTTTAGCAGCAGCAGGAAATTAATGGACTGAGTTTAGGACTATAACCTCAGAATAAATGAAGAATTTAAATAACTTTTTAAAAAACTTACCTCTTCAAAAATATCTCCACAACCTTCTGCACCCACTTTTCCTTGGGGTTCAGGCAGAGCTCTCTTCCATCAACTAGCTTGACACTGAAATGAGAGAGATGGTTAACATCAACACTTAACTTCCCCTTCAAACCATGGTTTCTCAAGTACAGGCAAGATCTAAGACCAAAGTAGCTTCACCTTCAGTAACATGTGACAAAGAGTTCTGGGTTTTTTGCTCACTATTATATTCCCAGTACCTAGAACTTTCCTGGATACTTCCACTTTCCTCAAATTTCAGTTTGCTCAAGCAAATTAATTAATCATTTTTTAAAGTACTTACATGATTTCAGAATTGGCACAGTGTGGTCCACTCTCGATCACTCTCAATTCTTTGATATATTTGGGGTGGAAAGGTGTGGAATGAGTCTTTATGCACTGGCATCGAAGTTCTGTGCCAATCCTTGTCAGAACTGCAGCTATGAAGAAGAAATAAAGAAAGGTTAGGGGTTTCATCAACAGGTACAGCTCTGTTAGCTACTCCGTCTTTGAACCCAACATGATTATCTGGGTAACACTAGAAAACCCAATCTTGACATCGACATCCATATGGCACCCTAGTCCTTGACCTCAGTGTTGCTCTTTGTTTTAAAAAAGATGTTGCTGAAAACATTGAACAGCTTTCAACATGAAGCGTTGGAGTTGTCTTTGTGCTAGGTTGACATCTTCATGGTACCTTTTCTTCTAATCAATATTACACAATCATCTGTAATAATGAAATGCTATTTAACACATGCAAACTCAGTTTCACCAACATAGAAACTGCTTTCAGTTTCAGACTTAATAGAAAATGTAAATGAGCTTCACAGAGATGTCATATCACAGTAGAATCCTTAATGCATAAAGAAAAAATATAGAAATTTATGCTATCAGCATTCTAAACTATTTCATAGGAGCAATCTCGAGGTCTATAATCAGGGTATCTTTAAAGCAATCAGGAATTGATAATTATCTGAGGCTTGTCAAGAAAGTACTATTTGAAGTCAAATTATCTGAGTTAAACCTGCTCAATATTACTAGATAATGTAGTTAGCTGTAGCCCTTAATAGAATATCCTATCAATTAAAGATTTATGTGAAATATATACATACTAAAGAGTATAAATTATAAGAATGGTGTCAATATTAATCAAACTTTATACTTTCCTAAGTGTTATAGAGATACAGCCTAAAAATAAAATTTCCACTTAACATTAAATCATTAAATAACTGCAAAGATTACTTTGTCTGTCTGATGTTTGTTATCAATCCATTTAGGGTTGCTTTCCATCTGGGGCTCATATTGAGACACACAGAAAGTCTGTACATGAGAAAGTTGTGCTTACCTTCACAGAGAACTGCAGAAAGTAGGAAGGCTACCAAGAGAGCCACAGCCAGCTTGGAAGTCATGTTTACTCAAGATGAAGTGATTTCTTCCGGTTTCCTTTTGGCTCTTGTTCTAGAAGCTGTGTGTTCAGCTGTCTCTGAGGATCTGTCTGAATGGAGTGCTCCCTGGCTTTTTATATTATCACAACACTAGAGAATAGATGCACCCTCATCCTAGAATTGTGTCAGAGGAATTTCCACAATCTGCAACCACCTCCTGTCCTCGAGGCCAAACCTGAGTCATCAGACTTCCCTGATTGGTTCCTTATCACGTTTTCAGTATGATTGAAGTTTTCTTTGATCTTTGAAATAATGTTGACAAATATTCTTATGTATTCAAGTTTCCCAGTTTAATAATTATCGTCAAAGATATTCCTCTTTTTATGGATAACTATCATAGTACTCCATGACAGAGTGGAGCTGTTAGAACAAAGTCATGGATTGTTCTTTTTATGATAGGATCATTTCTTTGGGCAAATGATATGAGCTGTGAAGATAATGAAGGTAATCTCATTAGCCGGTTTTAATGGGTACATAATTTTGGTAAGTCCTTTTCTAAGCCTATTGGAGCACTTCCAGGAACTGTTACTGCTGTCAAGGAGCATAGTCAAACTTTAAAATTTTAGTTATTAATATATGCAAATAGAATTAAAAGGCACACCTTCTGCATACAAAAATAATTCAGTTTCAAAACCATTTATGTTGCTGCTTTCTGAGTACTGTGGAGGATCTAGAGAGGGTAAAACTTAGCAGCTATAAAGAATTTGATCTATCTGAAGAAGAAAACCACATAAGGACTATTATCGAGGAGATAAGTGATGCCGAGATATTAATTTCAGTCAAGGGCATAAGAGCAGAATCTTCCAAGAGTAATTCAAGCTTTGAATTGAGGGTGTTGAATGATGGGAGGATAGCCACAGCGGAAGAAGAAAGGGAGCAGCACATCTAGGCAAAGACACTATACACGGACTGCCTAGTGGTAGAGCCCAGGTCTGCTTCTGCTCCTGGGAGTAGCACACTGAGGCTCCTTGGAAAGGTACGCCTCTCCTGCTTAGTGAAGACATTCATTCAAACGCTGGCCCAGCTACTCTTCCTTATCCAAGGAAACCACGGCTAACCCTGATGGTCCGTGACCATGAGAAAGAGGAACAGAGTAAGAAATTTCTGAGTTGTAAAAAAATGGCTTTCTGTCCTACTATCTTGAATAAAACTCCTTTCAATGCAGGTCTTAATTTCTTTGGATAAGGAGCACTGAGGAAAGGACCTTATAATAAAGAGTAGAAGGCTGTTCTCTCTGGAGAATTATTCAATTGATCCATTAATCAGCTTGGTTTAATGCTTTTCTTCTATCCTAGGAAGTGAGATAGAGCAGTGAGTTCCCCCACAGAAGGTTGTGTGGAAGAATGACACTTTCAAATGCTTTACGAAAAAGATCAGTTTCTGAGCGATCATGCTTCTGCCTTTGTCTTCCCCCAACCAACCTAAATGCTTGAGGACAAAGTAGTGCCCAGATTACACTACCTCTAAAAGCAAAGTAAATGTTTATTCTGAATTACACAGTTCCTATTATTTTGATTCTAGTATTTCAGGAAATCAATTATTCATTTATTGATTAATACATACTGCTTTTCTACTCATGCCATGTATTACAGGTGATGGGAATAGTGTGTAAATAACATACAACCTCCAACTTCAAAGAGTTTTCAGACTAGAGCTGCTTATGGACAATGAGTCATCATCAGTAACACCTGTTCATACTAGCAGTACCACCAAGATGCTCAGAGTTCTGACCAAGTGCAATACTCCTTTACTTTTCCCTGAGAGGTGCCTTTGTATTTTTGCTGAATTCCACTTACATGATAACCTCATTTCCCTCCTAATTTCCATCTCCCCATATCTCCTCTTTTCCTACTTTCTTAGTTCCATCTTCATCCTGACATCATCCTTAGAGGTTGAGTTACTAAGTTCCTTTTAACTTTGATCTCTTTCCTCCTTCCCTCCCATCTTTCCTTCCTTCCTTCTTCCTTTCTAGGATGGATCACTTACAAGATTAAAAGACCTCTTTGCATATGCTGTTCATCCCTCACAATGTGACCTTTAGTACACAATGTCCTAGGATCCCCTCCATCAGAGATGGGTGTAGACAAAGTGACTAAAGGAGACACTACTTCTCTCTTGTCCCACTTCTGTAAAAGTAACCCTTTGAGTCATTACACCATGAATAGAAGGACTAGGTAGGCCTAAATAGAAAAAGAAGCAGGAGTAGCTGTCCTCTTCAAAGCTATCCTGCTTTAAAATAGAGCAGAGTTACATTTATCCCTTCCTGGAGTGAGATAATCACATTTCTCTTTAAAAGTTTGCCCATCAAAAAGTAAAGGAATATTAAAACAATAGATTTTCCTTATTTTATTGGTTCTTTTTAGTTTTACAAGACAGTAGAATCTATTTTGATATAATTATAAAAGCATAGAAAATATTCTAATTAGGACCCTAGTCTTGTGGTTGTATACAATGGTGAGATTCAATGAGGTAATACATAAGATCTCTTAAAGCTTATATATAGAGACTTTTTTCCATTATAGGAGCTTTTTGCTATCTAGTGATTCAATTCACATTTAAAAAAAAAAAGCACTATAACCATTTATCGTTATACATAAAGAATTAAGTATCATTTCTTATAGTATCTCCCAAATCAATGGAGTTCACAGTGTGAAAGACAGGTTTGGGAAAAAAGGGCTATTATGGACTTGGGAAATCTAGGATCGACTTGTCTTTAATATAAAACAAAAAATTGAATTTAAATGCTTACTTGTATTTATTTCTTTCTTTGTTAAATATATACAACGAAAGCATGTATACACCTATTTTGTTTGTTAGATTTATTGTGAAGACATTTAGGCATTGTTTACTGCAATGTTTATAATAAAAGATATCTTGGAATGGCAGTGATTATAATATTATTTGTTAAAGGACTTCTTTCATTCAAAGCAAGATCACAGGAAATGATATTTGGCAGAAAGAGAATTTGCTATTAGAAATGATAGCACCGATGCCTTGGGGTGAATAATGCCCATGCCAAGCAATTAAGTCAAGCGACTAAGAAAAACTAACTAATAAGACAAAGGTTTCAGAAGCGCTGATCCAAGGTGGTATGATTGAAATTTTTCTCTTTTCCTCAAAAGCTTCTTAATTATTTTCCTTGGGGATTTTTAAAGTATTATAACAAAATTTGACACAAGTATGAATTCCACATTAATGAATTCCATGGAAGTGATGCACTCTCAACCCATCTGGTGTCCATTTGTTGATATATGTCACACACTGGACTGGAAATTCCGAAAGGTCAGGAACCACGCCAGCAGCATTGACACTGGGTGCCAGGCTCCAGTCAGTGCCTGCACATCACAGGTACAGAATGAAAGCATGGATTTCCCAGTCCTCACAGCCTCTCCAAACAAGAGCAAAATCAACAAAAGGAAATGGAAGGGTTTCTCTTTGTTTGTTTTTGTTCTCCCTTGGGGACAATTATTTTATTTATATAAAACCAAAATAATTCAGTATGGAAAATACAGTTTTAGTTCATACTCTGATTTAGCAGTGAGCAGATAAACTAGAACCAGTGCAACCAGGCAGCGATGTCCTTCCTTGATGAATTAACCATGCATTCTTTTCCAGGCTCCTCTAGGGCTGGAATAGGAGTAATATAGTAGGATCCTTCAGGATAAAAGCTGGTGAGCACCATGCATGGACTACCAGTAACTTCCCAGCACCTGCATTTATTTCACAGACCAAGGAGCTAGTAAACGTGAATGGTGTTCTACAGAGTCAATCTAAAACCTCCACTGTGCTTAGACTAAAGAGATTAATTTACTTTTTAAATAATTACCTCAGTAGCTCTCAACCTTTTTTATTTTAACCATTTATTTCTTTGAATAAAAAATTAATAAAAGTTATGCATTCTCTGTTCCAAATCTGCATTAAGCCCAAAAGTACCAAGTTATGCATACGATTTCAGGGAATTTACAGATCTCTCCTACAAACCCTTAAAAGGCTAAAATCAATAAAGAGTAAGTCGGAGGTATAACTTGAAAATAGTAAGGAAATCCTGAGTTTACCATCTTTAGGGCATATTAGGTGCCAGAGAAATGGACTCCCATGACTGATTCTTGCTCTTTCTGGATATGTCCAGGATGAAAACTCCAGAAAAAAATCTGCAAAGTTTTAGAAGAGGAGATGAACAGAGAGCAGAATGAGGAGGAAGAGAATGTTCTTATGATATTAAGTCAAAATATGAATGACTTTTGATTTTCTTGTCATCCTTCAGAGTAAAACCCAAATCTATTCAAAAAAGGTTAAAACTGAGTACTACTTTGAAGTGATGTAACCTCCTCAGTAAATCTGCTAAAAGCTAGAGCCAATGGGAAAACATGGCTGAGTCAGAGGGATCAATTTAAGTCCTTCCATATTCCCTTCAGATCTTCTGAATAGTCACCTTATTCAAGGAAAAACTACACAATGATTTTCACATAAAAAGGAAGCAAAATTAGAAAACAATTCAGATTATGTACATATTTGGAGATGTGGGCTAGTCTCTCAGTCCCCCAGATTTATAGCAAAAATAAGGATATGTTACTATCTCATTTCCAGATTTGAGCCCTTTTGATTTCTAGGTGGTTTATTCTCTCATCTAGTATGATTCCCTATTTGTCACAACAATTCTTTTATAGTATATCATTCTTGACTCTTATCATATTACTTACTAACCAAATCCTTCTCTGTGGGTCTAAACCAGGAAGCAGGAAATCACCACTGCAGGCTCCAGTGGACTTTTGAAACAATGTAAAAGCTGTCCACTCCAAAGCTGTTGGATGAACTTTCTATGCACTTCCTTTTCCCTACCAGTGAGAGGTGTACCTGGGATAACACAACTGATACCATCCCCTGCAAAGCAGGAGATAAAGCAAAATGGATAGGGGTGAGGAGGAGGTGGGTAAGAAATAATACAATATGCCAGAAAAATGAGGCCATGAAAACATGCTGTCAAGGGACTCAAGAGAAAAGAGGTAGGTATTAAAGAGTCAAGGTTAACAAGAGGAATGAAAATGGTGCATTGCTTTTCTGGATTTGACCTACTTAGGCTTTTCCCATGGGTGCAGAGGGTTCCCACTCAAGAAGAATTGTGACAACAGCATCTTATGACTACACGTCATATTATTTCTTGTAATATTTGTAACAACCCTACATTTTGGTATTGTTTATTTTCCTATGTTTATTTCAAGATGAGAAAACAAACTCAGAGAGGTTAAGTAACTTGCAGAAGGTCAACTGCCCAGCAAGTAGGAGGCAGAATTAAGACTTAAGCAGAGTTCACTTTCTGTGCTGCCTCAGAAAGTTTCTTTCACATGTCTATACATCTCACAGACTTTGTTTTAAGCACATTTCCCTTCTTCATTCCATCCTCTCCTGCCTGAGAGAATACAGAAGTCTGGAAAAGAGGATCTTGTTTCAGTGAGGGGAGAGGAACATGATAATACAGTAGAAGGACCAGTCCTACCTCCAGTGAAGGCCTCATATTTTTCATGTATAAAATAAGGGGATTCTTCAGTCGTCTCCTCTGTTTGATTATCTGTGACACTTGGTGTACCTGAAGTAGATGGAGCACTTCCTTTGGGAAGCCTGATCCCCTGTAAGTGGGAGATGACACTCGCCAACACTCACATGTAGCAAAGCATTAAATTTGTATTTGTCCTTGAATGTGGCTAAAACATATTCTTTGTAAAGTTCTCATCTTTAAGAGGAGAAGGGCATGAGTTTAACAAGAAAAGAGGCTAGAATGAGAGGCCATGGGACAGAAAGATTCGCTGTTAGGCATTACCCCCAGCCTCCAGGAATGGAAGGAAATGCTTCCAGTACTCTTCTCTTACCAGACACCGCTTCCTCTTACTTGATTTCCTCATGACTCTTAGACAAGTTGTGAAACATGTATTGTGGATGGAGTTAGGGGAAAATTTTTAAGTAAGAAAGAAAAACAAGAAGAAGGAAAGAAAAGCAACCCACTTGAGTTGCTCCAAAGCAGAATCATCAAACTTAGTGGCTAGTGCTCGGAAATATGTGTAAAGAGACCCAACTTTCCCATCACTCATCCATTCAACAGGTACTGACAGAGCATCTTCTAGATCTCAAATACTTTTCTAAGTGCTTGGGAAGGGGTAGTGAATAACATGAATAGAAATGTCCACCTTAGGGTGTGTTTTAGGTGGATAAGTAGTATGGAAATTAAAAAAGGCAGAACAGGTGGGAGGGAGCAAGGGCTTGATTGGGGAAGTGAATAGATTCAGCACTGGGGAGTCAGGGGAAGCCTCCTTGAGAGGTTGACATTGAGCTAATCATTGAGCAATCTAGAAATTGGCTCAGTGACTACATGCAAAGACAGAGGTAACAGAGTTGGAACATGCCAGGGGTATTTGAGGAGGAAGTGTAAGGATCCTAGTGAGGCTGGAGCAGGGAGAACCAGCAGGAAAGGAGGACAGGGAATAAGGGACCTCATCAGATAGGTCTTGTGGTCAAGGTAAGGATTTTGGCTTTCACTCTGGGTGAAGGCCATTGCAGTGTCTTAAGAATATCAGTGACACGATCCAACACTCTGATTTCTAGGAGAGAAAAGAGTTGGAAGCAGAATGACCAATTAGAGAACATTATAGAAATCCAGGAGAGAGATAATAATTGCCGACACTCGGCCGGGATGTAGCAGCAGAGGTGATAACTAGTGATCAGATTCAGGTAACTGGGATTGGATATGAAATGAGAAAGAGAAAAACAGTCATGGATGGAGAAGATTTGAGGTGTAAGCAATTGGAAGGATGGCATCTCTATCAACTTAGACCCTTGAGAGTAACTCAAATTACACTGCAGAATTCATTGGGATGGGGCAAATCTTGCTTGAGAGTGCTCCTCTGATTCATCCTGAGTAGAACTCCTCAACTCATTCCCGTAGCCATGGGAAGCTGAGGCTATAGTGACTGGTACAGAAAATCAGGGGACAGGGAGCATAAGAGGGTGGGGTCCATTATACCTATTGTGTTCCAGTCACTGTACTAGGTTCTTTATACAAGTTGATTCAATTTATTCTCACCACACACTTATGCATTGTCATGATGCTATTATTTCCATCTCAAAATCAAGAAAACAGGCTCACAGTGTAAAAATCATAAAATTAGCAAGCAGCTGAGCCCAAATATGAATTCAAATCAGGCCTCTCTGATTCCAAAGCCTAGGTTCTTTCCCTTCTGCAGAATGAATGTCAGATTGGGCATGGAGTGTTTCTCTACCCAAGCATATCTACCCAAGCCTGACATTCACAAAAACTTCAAACTGGACTCTGGTATTATGATTAAATAAGCTCACACCCTCAGTCGCATACACTGAAAAGACTGAAAACAGAAGACATTTGAGACTCAACTTTGAGCTCTTATCTTCTCCTGAACACAGTCTGAATGTACTACGAAGTGCACATATTTTCAATAACATGAGTATACTCTAATAAATCTGTGTACTATGTAAATGCTAATTTAGTAAATATAGACAATTAATTTTTGAAATTCTTATAATTCTGTCTTGAAATTTCTTCTTCTCTTCCCCCACCTCTTCCTCCTCCTTCACTTCAATATACTGGAGTTCTAAAAACAAGAAGAAAAAGAAAGAAAGGAAGTGGCAGGTCCACTTTGATCTTCGAGGGGCTCTGTGGCAGAACACTATATCATAGCTAGGCACTATCTACCTTCATAAATATGCCACAGCAAGAAAAAGAAATTCTGAAAAATAACACATTTTTTTTTTTCTTTCCTGTGATAAATAAGTGCTCTGGATGTAGGTCTTTAAGCTGTGCTCAGATTCCATCCTGAGTGTTTTGGGGATCTTGCAACCTGCTAAGGTAATGTGTAAGTAAGCCTTAATCATTCCTATGTGGCAACGTAGAAAAGTAAGGAATCCTTCTGATACTCAGATCACTCCAGCACAAGCCCCACCTTGTGGTTAGAAGATAGCACCTCACCCTCTCATTACAGAAGGATTGCCCCCAGGTAGGGCTGGGTGAGCTCAGGAACTATAGCAAACATGTTGCCCTCTCTTTCTCAGAGTTTCTCCTCTCTCTGGAATGCTACCAGCTCCTTGCTCATTTCCTCTGTGTGGCTGTGTGTTTGGTGTTGCATTTAAATAAGGGAGTTTGGCATTTGCTGGATATACCTCTGCCTTGTTTCGTCTCCACTGGAATTTCCAAAGCCTCCTCAAAGCCAGGCTTCCCTGGTTAAAATAAATATGCCCTATTTCCCTTCGCAAGGTTAGAATTAGTGGGCTCTGATAGGTTCTCCTCTGTTCACAAATATTACGAGGTGAACCCTGGAAGCCTCAGCAACACTGGTAGTGAGAGGGGCTAATGATGGTGTATTGTGTGTATTGTGTAATACATAAGTGGTTAGCCTTTCTGTCTGACTGTTAAGGTAAGGAAGGGTGAAAGGAGGAAATGAAAAGGGGACAGGAGAATTGTTAAAATGTAGAGAGAGTTAAAATGAGAGAAAAGAGACCTAAGCCTGGGGTTCCTTTAACCACTTTTGGAATGTATTAGGACGTCTCAGTTTTTCTCTCCAAGACCCAGGCGTTTCCTTAATGTGGGGGCCTTTTAAAATGGTTACATAAAAATGTCTTTAGAATGCTTAGAAAGTATTTTATATGCAGCAGTCTTCCTAATTGTGTCAAAATCTGCACAATGTGAAATTTACCACCTTAATCATTTCTATATGTATAGTTCAATAATATTAAGTACATTCACATTGCTGTGCAAATATCAACCCCATCCAGTCCCAGAACTTCTAGTGCCAGTTTTTGAATAAAAGTTATTTCAATTCAAGTTAAAACTCTGACACTTAGTAGAATCACTTAATGCTGGAGGTCCTATTTGTCCCATCTGTGAATGGTGACAAAAAAATGGACAGAGTTGCTGTAAGGATTAAATGATAATATTTGTAAAGTGCTTACTATAATGATAAATGGTAGTAGTCATTATTGTTATGATAATAGTTTCCTGGAATTCTGGTCACTTATTTTCTTTCCTTGAACAATGAGATCCCAAGTCTTTCTACCATCACTGAATAAAGCTGCTTCCCTCACTTCTAGATTGTTGGCAAATTTTCCCTATTGCTACATAGATTTCTTACATGATTTTTCTTTATGAGTTTTTAGAACTGTGTGTCTTCTCCTATGGCAGGGAAATAGGTCCAGAAAAATAAATAAGTAGCTGCCCCAGCAATCAAAGAACTGGTCTTAGCACCACCCTGTTCCAACACATTCAAATTATCACTGCATCTCCACACTCCAGCAAAAAATGCTCTGAGTCAGTGAGACAGAGCCTAGTGTGGGGCAGGGTCGGTGAGCCAGTCATGGGAACAGATTTGCCAGGATTGACTCCATCTAAGACCTTCCATCAGAGGCCTTCCTTCCTGGTACACATGACCCCTTCTTATAATAGCAGTGCACAAACTAGTAGTCAAGCTGGAAGGGCACAACTGACTTCCTTTCCAGCCCCCACCATGTCCAGCCCCCTTTCTTGCTGCCCTGCAATATTTCAAGCTCCTTGAAAAGGGAGTTTTGAGATGAAACTCAATTCCCTACTTCTGCTGTTGGGTGGGGTCTACATCAGGTTGCAGGCCTCCGCAGCTGTGAAGTGTTGTAACTCTTAATGGGGGGCCATGACCTCCAGTGTTGTAGCAGACCCCAGCAGCTCACTGTCAATTTCTTCTTTATGGATTCTTGTCTCATGAATTCAAAGAATGAGATCCATAGACCGGATGAGTGAATATAAGAGTAGGATTTAGTGATGAACAGCAATAGGAACAGAACTCTAGCAATGCAAGAGGGGACATAATAGCAGGTTTTCTCCATTGGGTGTGCTAGTCTTCAGGGTTGCATGGTACTTGGGTCACTGCTACTGGTCCAAATTTATGCTAATTAGTGCACTAACACCATTGGTCTACCCTTGAGTCCCACCTTCTATTCAGGTATGCCCCACTTCCATTTTCTCCTCACAGGTCAGGAAGTGGGAGATTGAGGTTGTCAGATGGTCTATGCTTGCAAGTTCCAGGCTGCAGTGCTAGATGGAGCAGGCTTCAGCAGCAGGTGTCTCTGCAGTGCCCAGCCATGACCACTGAAGGGTGACAGGTCAACAAACTGGGGCTTGAAGCATCTCAGGACCTCCATGCCTGCATGGTGGGCTCCACATGGCTGCAGGTTGTGCTTGCCTCCTGGGCTTTAACCCACCTGGGCTGCCACTCCTTTTCTCCCCCTGCCGCTTCTCAGCAGGGACCAGAGGCTGGATGCGTGGCTTGGTGGCTGGGGAGCCATGTCAATAGTCTGTCAGGCCTGCTTTCTTCAAGATTTCTTTCAGATAGTATCTATGCTGGTCTTGAGCTACTGGGCTCAAGTGATCCTCCTTCTTCAGCATCCTGAATAGTGGAACTACAGGCATGAGCCATCGGACCCAGCAGTAGGAGATTTTTTAAGGTAGGTTACTTCTACTTTCAAATATGACTCCCTCTTCCTTCCCTCCTTTTTTCCTTTGTTCTTTCTTCTTCCCTTTCACCTTAACAATTGTAGTTTTCTACACTTTCAGTGGAGAAAATTTGGGAAATAAAACATGATGAAAATAAGAATTGTCTGTAATCTAGGGATAAAGATCTTGATATATATCTTCCAGAATTGTGTGTATATATATGCATATGTTTCAAAATTGGCATTGTTCTATGCAAACAACTTTATGTTCTGCTTATTTCATTTTCCACTCTTGTCAGGATTTACTCTCAGTCAGTATCTCTACTTCACGATTTTTAACATCTGTGATTTTACAATTCTACAAGTCATTGTTCTTAATGGCTCCCTATTTGGTACTGTTTCCCTTCCCAGCCTCACTGTGCTAGGCCAAGGCCTGCTTTCTCTAGCCAAGATCAACCCAGAAAAATCCTAACTACTTGAATCTCAAGCTTCATCTCCTCCAATGTCCACTCACTTCTACCAAGCAAACACAGAACTATAAACCTGACCCTGTCTTTACCTAGATTTAACCTTCAGGGTCTACCCATTGCCACTGTCTTCAGGATACAGTTTATGCTACTCATCCTGCTAACAGTCCTTCTCCATTTGGCCCCTTCTGATCTCTTCAGACTCCCCCCATTCAACTTTTCAGTTCCTGATTGTCTAGTGCACACCCTGTCTGGGATGCCCTTTTTCTATCCCCCATCCCTTTTCTCAATAAACCTGCTGATATTTTCAGAGATTGAGGCAGCACGGCCCTCTCAATATTGCCCCCCAACCCTTCCCTTTGTGGGGTAAAGTTTCTCCTAATGTGGGAGCCTTCCTCCTAGCTGGGTGCATTCTCAGGATTTAGAATATAACCTGGAAGTCTTGTTGAAACCCATCCTGCTGGGCTCCATTACCACAGTGTCTGTCTCAGGAAACCATGGACCCTCCAAGAATCTTTTCTACCAAGTTTACATGACACTTATGATGCTTGTCTGGGGACAGAATTTAAGAGCTGTTGCTTTCTTCCAGTGTGCTGTATCACAGGTGATTTCTTGTGTTTCTTACTCCGGATAGTGACCTCTGTGTAACAAGATCTGAACTGAGTCTCAAGATCCTCCTACAAGGTGAACATATAAGAAGTCTCCTGACTAGAGAAACTGTTCCAGGAGACTTCTGACTGAGCAACCATTCACAGTCAGCTTCCTTCTGCAAGCTCCACTCTAATCTCAGATTCCTGAGGCATGATTCAGTAGAAAATCCTGTGCAATACCACTTGCTGACATGCCCCTGGAGTCATGGGTATGAGCCCCTTGACCATGTGTGGAATTTCCCAAGGATTTGAGAAATCTCCCTTTAAGTCCCCTTTCTTTAATAAATTTTCCATCACAGATGGATCAAGAATAGGAATAATAAAGCATTGTTTGTCTGTGGACATATTGTCAATTGCCAAAATGTGTCTTATTAACTTTGTTATCAAGAGCCATATAAGATTTCATCAACTCCCAGTATTACATATAGCTATAATGCACTAATAAAAAATGAAAAAAAAATTGCATGGAACAGAGGAAAAGACAGGAAACAGAGTTCAATAGTCCCACCTCTTAAATAAAAGAGTCACAAAACAAACTAACAAAAAAAAATAGAGGAAGTGATATGAGATTTATCTTAGAGTTTCAATAAATATTATTTTCCCACAGGAAAATTATGTTTCTGGTAGTATGTAGAACACAAGAAAGGCAAAACTCTTTGTCAAGGAAAATACAATGTCATAGAAAGAAATTCCCCTTTGAACATGACCTAATAGAAGTTTTTTATGGGGAGAATTTTGTTCTATCCACTAGTCTACTAACCACATCTGCTTTATACACTGGAGGTCCAATCTATGAATCGGCCGAATTCAGGAAATTGACTTCATTCGACTTCCCACAAACATGAAGGCGGGAACCAAAGTCCTGCTTCCCTAAAGTATTTTGGTTTCATTTTTACACAATGAACTTCTAGACGTTAGGACTGTCTTTTAAAATGTGCAAATTATTTGGGTATTTCTATAAAGAGTGATAATAATTTCTATAGCAGGAGAAAATAAAAGCATTCATATAATTGAAGAACCCCAATGAAAGAAATTTCAATTGCCTTAGGCAATCCTGGACTAGATCGACTTAGAAGTTAACTTTTCCCTCCCAGCACAAGAAAAGATTAAACAAGGTACATAGAAATGACCCAGCTCCCCCAGTACCTCTTTCTCCTAATTTCGAAGGAACTATTGCCTAGGCTTTCTGAGGTTATCAGTACTGATCATTATTTCCTTTATTAACACCATAATCACCAGGACACAAAAGATTTACAATATGAAGACATACATAGGGAGTTGAACTAAAAAGTGACCATTCAGAGGATGTGCCCCATGAATGATCAATACTTAATAGAGGAGTTATATAAAAATGTCATGACTTCACCTGGAACACAATCATTGCATTGCTTTTTTGTGTGTCCATGTTCTTATAAGAAATTCTGTGATTAACTTTTTTTTATCATGTTTCTTTCATTCATCATTGTGTTAATATTTTTTGAATGCCTACTGAATGCTGAGCGTGATGTTAGGTAAAGATGAATTTTTATAAAAATTTACTAATGCTTACCACCACACTAAAATTTCTTAATAAAAATATCTAAACATTGAATTTGAAAATGCTTGTAATATCAATATTATTTTAATTTTAAATTCCAAATGTATAAACAATTATTCCAGCCTGGAAATTAAACAAGTTATAATTTTCCCTTCTTACATAAGCAAAACTGATCATAGCATTATTGTTATACAAAACTCTGACTAATGTCCAGATTGAGGAGAGTTGAGGGGAGTAGAGAATGTTCATATTATGTTTTGGTTAAGCTTTATTTATTTCTAAAATGACTAAAGACATGTTCAGTCTTCATGTTTATGCTACATAGAACATTTTTGAAAAACTATAAATACTGGGTCTCCAGTATATTGGTATGATAAGCACATTTGCCAGAGTTAAGGTCTCTCTAGGAATCACTGAAGATCCTATATGGACTTAATTTTCCCCCTAATTCTTTCCTCTCCCTGCCAGTTATTGATCCACATGGTATTGGGATGTTGGTATGTTATGACACGTGGAGAAGAAAGCATAGGCCACTCCTTCTCCCTTCCAGACCATGGAAGCATAGTCTTTAATGGAATATGCAGGCAACTGGAAATGATTAATGAAGACATAAAATAGGAAAGGTTGTAGGTGTTAGGTCATATGCTTCCATACACCAGATTGATCCTTGGGGTAACAAGTCATTATATCGGAGTGTACAGAAGCCTGGGATCAACATGGGCATCTCCCTGGATCATCAACTTTAATGACTGTAAATTAAAATACTACTCTTACAGTACATTAAAATAAACAAGGAAAAGTTATGAAGTGGAAAATATTGCTTGAGTCTTGAAGCGGAAACAGTAGCTCTGAGAAGAATTTCATACTTGTGTGGACCATGATGCTTTTACTATGGGCCTTTTCCTGGGCCATTGGAGGTACTTTGGGTGCACAGGAGAGAATTGATCCATCATGGTTTCCCTAAGAATGCTACTCACTCCCATGGGCCTCACTGTGCTTAGCAATTTGTTGTAATTACATGTATGCTCATTTTCTGTCTCCTACTACATTATACATTCTGTAAAGACAGAAATGTAATATTTCATTCTTTTATCTCCTCCATTGTTTCCAGTACATGACTTGGTTCCTTGAAAATGGAGTGAGACACACTAATTCCAGAGCAGGTGTTACTGTAGGAATAGTCAAGTAGTGTTGGTTACAAGCAAGATTATGGGGAAGGCTGCTAGCAAAGTTCCCAAGTCGTTCTAATTCCATGTTCTACCTCTAGAGCCAGGACCCTCATTTTCTGTTTCTTTCCCCTTTTTCATAACCTGCCTTTTGATTTTTCTTTTACAACATAGCATAAATGATTTTGGAAAGGTTAAAGTGTTCTTCCTGATAGAAAAATATGTGTTTCAGCAGGAAACAAGTCCTAAAACAAAGGGAAATATAGGCATCAGTTAGTGGGAGGAAATTATTTTTGTCATGGGGTATTCCCAGTTCTCCTGAAGAACACACCACATAAGACAATTACATATTCCAATGACTTATAAGCCTAGAATGACCCTGGATTACATGAGTCAGATCAGGTTCATTTTTTAATGAAAAATCATGATTTTTTTCAAAATCCAAAATGAGCTGTCACTACCAGACAGCATTACACACTGTAGAACTCTCTGGGATTTGTTACATGTATTTAAATCTATGGTAGGTAAAGCTCTGTTCTCTGAAGCATAAAGAAAATCATTGATCCCGATGGGTTTTACTTTCCTCATCTTTAAATGAAAATCCAGTATAGTGGCAGTTGAGGGTGTTTAACAATACATTTTCCATGTGTCAGAAACTATCCCAGTGCTTTCTACATATGAAATCATTTAATTATCACACTGGCCCTATGAAGTCAGTACTATTAATTTCTCCGTGTGCCGATGAGGGCACTGTGACAGAGGCAGTTATGCACTTTGTAAAATGTCCCACAGGAAGTATAAGCAGAATGAGATTTTAACTCTCAAACTTCAGAGCCTGACTTCCTTAGCACGTACCACAAGCTACGAAAAACTTGCAGGACTAAGAACCTACCAGTCTCTCTCATTCATCCATGAGGCATACCTAATACAACTGCTTGTGCCTATGAAGCATCCAAGAAATTGCACACAATGCAAAGCCTGCATACTAAATAAATCATTAAAAAATAGATAGATGTTTTGTAATAATTCTGAAATGTTTATCAAAACCTCTTTGCTTTCAGGCTATTTTAAAATTCCTTGGTATTTCATTCTTGGCATACTAAAACCACAAATAAACAATCCTTAATGTCCAAAATTTTTTTCTCCCTTTTGCTGATGCTAGTAGAATGAATCATTTTATTGCATCAGAATCCGTTATACATACAAGAAGTCAATTACTGGGGTATGCTGTCACACCTAGGATGAGAGTCAATAGTGTCCTTTGAGGGCATCTAATCCAAATCTTACATTGCAAATTGTATTCTTCACTTTTCAGTTGGACAAATGCTTTGCTGTTTGTCCCAAGTCTGGATGGAATACAACCACAATTCTAGGAGTTAAAAATATTTGGTCACTTTTTTATCAGCAAGGGATTTCTATTACAAGGGAGGATGTAGACTCTAAACATTAACAAGGACATTGTTAGAGGCACACTAAGCTATATATTAAAATTTAACGTAGAGGATTCTTATCAGTAATTGGGTTTGGATTTGGGAATTTCACCTATAGACTAACTTTTCATTTGGCCCTTGTTTCCCTTTCACTGAGAGATTTGGATCACTTCTTCATAATGAAGCATTTACAAAACTCTTAACTAATAAAATATCTTGTAGCATGCTCACCAGACCAGAAAAATCTCTGATAACAGAGTCTGCTCTACAGTACTAATGACTGATAATTAAATTCATTAAATGATTTTACTCAATTTTTCCCTTTCCTAAAGTGCTATCAGGTTGTCTAAATTGGATCCAACATCAGAGAACTGGGATCTGGGCATTTGCTCAGCTGATCAGCTGCCCTGTGACCTTGAGAAAGCCACACTCTCTCCCTAGACATCAGCTCTTTCATCTGCTAAATTTGGCTCTTAGATTTCTCTTCATCATTCCTTTCTGCACTTGTCCTAGTGATGAATTTACACACTGAAGCTGGTCTCTTTTTAGGAACCTGTCAGACAAAGCAAATGTCTGACAAGTAAATAACCTATAACTGTCCTCCATCAAATCACCCACCAAAAGTGGAGGTTTCCAAAAACCTCAAACATTTCTCAAAGTATAGCTATAACAAAGCTATAGTCCCAGGCGGAGGATCACTTGAGCCCAGGTGTTTGATGCAAGTTTGGGCAACATAATGAAACTCTGTCTCAAAAATTGAGAAAAAAAAAAAAAAAGTAGGAACAAAGATATCAGGTACTTTAGCAACATGCAGCAATGTGCCGAAAGTAACAAAGGCTTCAGAGTTGGATGTATTAGAGTAAAGATCCCAGGTCTGCCATCCTCTGTGTGACTTTAACCAGGTTATTTAATCTCTGTTCTCCCCAAGATTCTCATATATACATTATGGGGCCAGTAATTACTATTTAACATGGCTAACATAAGAACTGTACTGAGACAGCAGAGGTAAACACCATTTAGCATGGTGCCTGCTCTACTATACATGGTAGAAATATCTCAGTTCCCTGTATTCAGCATGAAAATATGAAACTACATATATGGAAACTAGGGAGTATCATACAGGCAGCCTAAGTAAAAGCCCACAAGTGACTGCTTTGCTGACCTTTAGCAACGTCATCCTCAGTTAGATTTTAAAAAAGCATGTGGTTGAAGGTGGAGAGAGAAAAGCAAGTTCACTGCACCAGTTGTGGGGGGACGAGCAAACTTATAAAATGTGGTATGAGCCTATCTTTCTGCAGCTCTAATTAAGCTCTACAGAGATTGGTGACAAGAGCCAATGCTGGCTCTCAATGCTGAGTAGGATACACTTACCAGTTGTGTGGCCTACAGCAGTTTATTTAAAAATGGGATCTCCAGTTTCTTGTGTGCAAACTTGGGACAATTGTATCTTTCTTGAAGGATTAACTGATATGATGAGAGCATGCAGAGTAGTCAATATTCAGTATGCATTCCATCAAGAGCACAATTATTAACACCATCATTTATTGAGAGAATTACTCTTAGTTGCTTATTTTAAAGATCTAAATCAAACCCAGGTGTAAGTCAACTTCTGATGGGTCAAGAGTAGCAGTGAGTCATGCTGTGCATTTTACTTATTTGGAAGTATGAATGTTTGTAATTTGTCAGGAAGTTGCTAAAGAAGAACTGACAGAAGACATTCTGACATGGAGAACAACATCCTCTTATCTCACACGTTATTGGGACTGCCATGAGACAGCTTTTCTTATGATGATTTATAAAACTTGTTCCACATATGAGAACATAAACCCTCATGACTGATTTACTTCTAGCTCCTCCTAGTCAGTCCATCTTTATCATTGCTATTTCATAACACATCTTTTTAATTAATTGATTATTTTAAAACTAGTTATTGAACCACACTACAGGCCAGGTGCTATGAAGCCTCTTGGGACACAATTGTAAGAAAAGCACAGTTCCTGCCCTCATGAAGTACACAGACTCCTAGGCTCAATATCGACTCCTAATTTAAGATTATGAATTTCAAAGCATATGACTAAATTTCCTGAGCAGTTATGCAGCATTTCTCTGTCCATTCATGCAAACTGGTAAAAATAATGGGCACTGAAAGTAGCCTAAGTGAGTGTCTCTGCAGCCTGCAGTGGGACCCAGAATCAGCAGGAGTCTGAAATGAAGCAGAATACATTCATACAGCGAATGTTTATTGAGTGTAAACTCTATTTTAGAAGATAAGGGTTATAATTTTGGAAATAGAAGACAAATCCTTAGCCCCTTCAAGAGTTTTGCATTCTAAAAGGACAGACCTTTAAAAATAAGCCAAATAATGGGTGTGGTGGCACATGCCTATAATCCCAGAGACTCAGAAGGCTGAGGAAGGAGGATTGCAAGTTCAGAGCCAATTTCAACTCTCAGCTTAGCAAGGACCTGAGCAACTTAGTGAGACCCTGTCTCAAAATAAAAAATAAAAAAGACCTGGGGATGTGACTTAGTGACTAAGCGCCCCTGGATTCAATTCCTACTATCAAAAAATTAAAATATTAAAATACTGTGTGAAACAGCACAGATTTCAAGAATGTCTATCTTTCTTCCCTCCCTCAAAGAACACAAAGCACAGCATAAGACAAGTCCTGATGAAATTTTGTAATTGCTTATGAATTCCACTAATGATGTGGCATTGAAAATCAGTGTCCTATAGAAACTGAATTTATTTTGAGTCACCAGAACTATTTAAATTGTCTATATTCAATCTTTATATTCATCTCCACACAGGAAGCCTTAGGGCCACTTCCAACAAATATTCTGATCTTCAAAAATGTGCAGATGACACATGATGATCCTTCCCTTGGTAAGCCAGGCTCACCAGCTCATAAGTGTTATGAGTGAACATATTAAGCCAAGAGCAGAGATCTGATAACACTGGCTGTGCCTCCTAAATCCTTTTCCTGTCATCTGGTTAAGCAAGTGGAAGAAAGTCATTTGGCTTCCATTATTTTCATCTAAACAAATGAACTTAGGCCAGAAGGGATGTGAAATTCGTATTCTACATTTATTTATTCACATTATTCCCAATCTTTGATTGGTTAGATGGTCAATGACACTGCTGGAAACAATGTCTATCTCCAGTCTTTTGTCACTTTCACCTTTTGAGGCAGGTAAGTAACATAGCTTCTCTAGTCATATAAATTTTTAGCATTTAACAGATAAACATTATTTAGTTACCAACAATGTGGTAAAACTAATGTCCAATATGGATATTCAGCGAGTGTTAAATACTTTAAAGTGTCTCTGTATCCCAAGGATCTAAATGACCATGATGGATAGGCCAAATATAAAATATGGAGAGTTGAAAAAAAAATGGCATGCCATGAAAATAAACTTGCAGCACAAACTCAATTATGCATGCAACCACGTTCCCTCATTTTTAATAAATAAAATTAAATCTGCCTCTTAGGAAAAAAAAATTAGCATTTGGGAAATCACTCACCTGGCAGGTTTCAGAGCAGCAAGTACATTCACACTACTCTACATCCAGTGTTTGGGAAGAGTCATTTCCAACTTGTAGGATAAATGTGCAAAGTAAGATAGATGCACAAATAAAGGACTTGGTAGTGTGTTACACAGAATAAATACAAAAATTGTCTTATTTTATTCTTTTCCTTTCATTGTCTCTCCCTCCTATTTACTATCACTTAATGCATCAAATGACTTATTTCTAAAAATTCAGTTTTGAAACAAAATTGTATATTATATATCTGATCTTCTCGCTATTACTTGTTACAAAAGTATAAATAAATTTTATGGGGAAAAGAAAGTCTAATTTAAGCTTTTATGTAGCACCTTTAAGAAATATTATATGTCCTCACATTTTAAGAGTGCTATTGCCTTTGAAAAGATAAAGTCATTATAGATAAAATGTCTATGAAATTACAAATCAGATTGAATTTTACTTTTGGAAGTCCCAAATAGATTTTTAAAGTTTCATTTAAAATAATAAGAGCAAACCTGGAATGAGATGCTGTGCCTGATGTTACACTGAGGTACATAACTTACATTATTGTACTCATGCAATAATTCCGCGAGGAAAGAATTGCCTTGTAACAGCATTTACTCAATAGCTCACTTTCTTTTCCTTAACTTACTTTCTTCCTTTGACTTCCACCAGACTATACTTTCCTGACTTTCTTTTACTCTCTTATCATTCAGTTGTTGGTTCCTCCTGGACTTCTAAAAATTGGCATACCCCAAACCTTGAATTTGGACCTTTTCTTTTCTCAACCTGTACATACTTCTTGCAGTTTTAAATATCTTCATCACCTGGCAACTCCCACATTTTTATGTCCAGTCTGGTCCCCTCTGTTGACTTCAAATTTGAATATTCAACTGGATCCTTGACATCACACATGGGCAGCATTAGAAACCATATTCAAAATCATATCTACTCCTTGTCAAGAGTTTTCCATTTCAGCAAATGACAGCTCCATCTTTCTGTCACTCAGTCTGAAAACGTGACATCCTTAGCTCCTCTGTGGTTCCTGTGCCCTCCTGATTCCCATTCAACCTGTTTCAGCCACGATTTTTTTTCATTGCTTCCACCAGGAAGATTCCTGCCTCAAAGTCTTTGCTGCCTCTTGTCTCTGCTGATCCAGATACCTGCATGCCTACAATCTCTGTTTCTCAGGGGAGAATTCATAAACCCCCATCCTCATTCATAACTCTCACTTTCCTTAGTTTCCATCTCCACCCCAGCAGATACTCCCTCTCACCTTTCCTGCTTTCTTTTATTCTTTGATACTTACAAGCATTTGACCTACTATACAGTTCACATCTCATTGCTTTATTACCTTACTCTGCACATCCCACCTTCTCCTATATACACTAGAATATAAATTAAACAAAGAGGAAGCTTTGAGTCTGTTTGGTTCACTGCTATGTATAGTACCAAGAACAGAGCCTGACACACCATCAGAATTAAACATGTATCTATTGAATGAATCCCCATTCCATATTTACAACAACTGCAGCTCAAACTTTGGCCAGGATGACACTGAGGTGAATAACAGAGCTTGGATTAAAGCCCAGTTCTGGTGTCTCAATGCTCTTTAACCTTGACCTGTATCATGTTGTCTTTAATACCTATCATCTATCTATCCAGACAGATGACACAAAGTGACACCAGATTTAATATCAGCTTCCCCCCTGACATCTCACTTGGGAAATAATCTCAACTCTAAATTGTCTAATATCTAGTGTCTTCATTTTCACTGGAAGATCAAGAGTTTTGCACTTTCTATAGGTGGCCCTTGAGAACTACACCTGCCATGACCCTACTCTTAGAAATATTAGGATCTCTGCTATGGAAAAAGGAAAGGACAGGACCAGACTTCCCTTCTCTGAGCTTACTGACTGAGGTGATCTGGTGCTTCCCTTGCCCTCCTGCCATCAACCTCAGGACTGTGCATGCTATATGCAGTACATTTATAAATGTCTCATTTGTACATTCTTAATGCTTTGAGAAAACAGTAGGCATATGCAAGCTAAATTCCAGGAAGAAAGACCTATAAACTGCAGAGTATGTTGAGTTAGATGTTTCATCAGTATTTAGAAAATCTTCCTCTCCATGTAATTAAGACATGTGGAACAGTCTATATTATTTTTTAAATTTTAACTAAAGACAATGTGGTTAAAAATAAAATCATGAAATGTAAAAGCTAGAGAACTGATAAAAGTCTGAATTGCATACTTTTTACCAAGGTTTTAAATATGCAGTATAATTCTTTAAGAGTTGCACACATATTTAGGTCATGCTAGTTAAATTAATAACTCAGAAGGACCCAATAGAATTGTGGTCTAAGCGTGGCTTTGGGAGGTAAGGTACCTGGAATTTGAATTCTAGTTCTACTACCTACTGGATTGTAATCTTGGGCAAATTGCTTAACCTCTTGGCATTCAATTGCTAATCCACAAAGTTGAGATTAAAAGAGCACCAGGGGAGGGAAAGGGGAGATACTGGGGAATGAAATAGACCAAATTACATGATTTTATCATGTGTATGTACAAATACATACCAATGAATCCCACTATTATGTATAATTATAATGCACCAATAAATAATATAGGGAAAAAAGTAAAAAATAAAAAGCAATAACCTGGAGTGCTGTGAGGATCTGTGTTGCTCACACAGGTGAAGTGCTCCGGAAGCAGTGCTATATTTGTTAAGGGTCTTAATCTCCACCTGTATAATGTGACTGGAAATGAGGTTCAATGATGCCATAAAGAAGCTGCTTAAAACTTACATGAGGGCACTTATGAACTCATGCTCTAACATCAGGTATAACTATGCTGAAGACTTAGTTCTAAAAATTACCATTAGTGTGGACTTGGGCCACATCTCACCCTTTCCATATCTTTTCCTCAATCTAAAAGTAACAACCAGCAATACCTACCTCATAATAAGGTCAAGAATTAAATTTCCAAAGAATCGTGTTAACACTTGTCAAGCCTTAGATAGAAACAGGAATACAATTAGTGCTAAAGAATTGGGAGCTCTCATTCTTACCATAAATAAGACTAAATTACTAGATGAAAAATTTTAAGTGTATAATGTTACATGTTATCTGTTGGTTTGGAAAGAAGGAAAGCAAGGAAGAAAGGAGGGGAAGAGAGAGAGAGAGGTGGAGAGAAAAAGAGGGAGAAGAAAGAAAGAAAAAGTTCTTTTAGTTAAAAATAAAAAAAAGTTTTAAGCTTTTTATTTTGGACAACTCTGCTTTGTCACCCCAGGCCTGGATGAGGCCAGTTGCTCAGGGCACTTATTTATCACACTGGAGTTCAAGGATTCATGGTAGTCTAGCAGGTTTGTTCCTCAAATCTAGTCAGAGAACTCATTTCCCTTTTCACAGTGACGTAAATGCAATTCAGTGTCCCGGCAAGAAAACAAAATGTTCTTAGACTTCCCACTGTTGTCATGGTTATTCACCTAAACATGAAGATGCATCTTTTGGAATAACTTAAGTATAACCTTCGTCAGAGTGGAGCTGATCCTTAGAAATCTTGCCTCACGTCTCTGATGTTCCCATGACAAATTTGACATATGCATCCCTCAGCAACTGTCTTGTAGCACCCCAGCACCCCCACTAGTTGAGGCAGCCCTCCTGGCCAGAGCTCTATCTCTGCAATTCTCAGTTTCCTTCTCTTTGGCTATAAAGTGAGGAAATAGCAGTACCTCACACTCAGACAGGAGCTAGAACTATTGAAGAAACTGTGAAGTCCTCAACCAACGTCAAGCCACAAAATAAATACCAACATGTGATAGTTGAGAGAGTTGTCAAAGACCTAGTCTTCTCAAACAAATAATCCACAAAAATTTCTAATCTATAATCTAAAATAAGGTAATGTTCCAAATGCTTAAATCCCCACTCAAGTCTTCTATTGTGTTTCCCATTTTCAAAAAGGATCACAGTCAGAATAATTTTTCTAAAAAAGATAAGTGATTTTTATATATTTTTGGATAGTTTCAAAATGTCTCCCATGACCAAAAATTGATCTCACTTTCTGTTCAGAAAAATTATTATTATTATTATTTTTGGTACTGGGGATTGAACCCAGGAGCACTTTACCACTGAGCTACATACCCAGTCATTTTCATTTTTTTATTTTGAGGCAGCGTCTCACTATGTTGCTCAGGGTCTTGCTAAATTGCTGAGGCTGACCTTGAATTTACAATCCTGATCCCCTTGCCTCCATTGCTGAGTTACTGGGATAACAGGTTTGCACCATCATTCTTGGCAAGAAAGTGCATTTTAGCAACATACTTACCTAGAAAATTCTCTGGTGATATTATTTATTGTATGGGGGCAGTCACTTAGTTCAAATGAAAAAGAGCACGTGTAAAGTCAAATATTCATAATTATAATCCCAGTCCCCTGCTGTCTGCCTGTTTCCTCTAGATTAGTTTCTGAGTTCCAGTTATTTTATCTATAAAATATAACTAATAATCTCTGCTTATAAAATTTGCATGAAAATTAAATAAATAGAACCAGCATTTTGCACAGCCCAAAGCAAGTTCTCAATGTATATCCAGACCTCAGTGTACATGTTTATAATCACTCACATCAAATGCTTTTTAGTTTGTTAATTCTTTGCATACATATTATTGAAAACTGAAGCTCTGAGAACGTCTCCTTTGCAAAGCTGCTAAGACACAGGGCAGAGACAGGGCCCAGGTCTTTACGAGAAGAATTTGTCATATTTTGTGGGTCAGTATCCTCACTTCCCTGAGGAACTTTTAACTCACAGAGCTTGTGAGCGTAACTAATTTGGAGACTAGGTTCTGAATGCTGCATAGTGGAGGAGCATATTTGGGTTCATTCAGGAAAAATCACAGGCCAGACATGTAGGATGTTATTTTCAAGGGAACTCCCAGCTTGGTAGATTGGATAAAAGCCACCATAAAGTATTGTTATCTGTAGAAGGAAGACTCTATTGACTCCCCTGTAATTGCCCAATGGAATGCCCCAGATGAAGTGACTGGCATGCTTTGGACAATCCATGTCAGACAGACTTATAAATTTATTTTTAAATGGAAAAAATGCAAAGGAGAAGACAATTTCAAGAGAAATGTTTAAGACAACATGTTAAATTACAGGTAAAAGTCATTTGTGCTTTCCTGCCCTGGTCCTTTATTTCTCAGAATGGGTTTTCCAGGTATCTCTGGTATGTCCATTGCTATAGACAGCTTGCTTATCTGAAGTGCTGTAAAGCATCATGGGGCATGAGCCCCTGTGTGCTCTGTCAACATAAACAAACAAGCCTCTGCTACAGTGTAAATTCTCATGAGATCAAAGATTTCCATCTGCTTTATTTATAAGTCAGATCCAATGGTCCAGGTGACTAGCTGGCACTATAGTAGGTGTTCAACACAGAATGTTTTATGAGAAAATTCAATTTAACATGAACGCAGTATGCACCATATGTTCATACGGCCATGTATGAACACCATATGTCCAAACAGCCATGATCTGACCTTCAATCTGAATTGCTATGAAGAATGGTTGACAAAGTGTTTTCTGTCTCATGGTGTCTCCCCAACTGGACTGTAAACTATCCTAGGATAAAGGCTAGGTCTTATCTTGTTTTTTGTTTGCTTGTTTGGTTGGTTGGATAGTTAATTGGTTTGGTTGGGTTTGGTTTTTGTTTTTGTTTTTGTTTTTTTCCTTCCTAGTACTGGGGATCGAACCCAGGTCCTCATGGTGCATGCTAGGCAAGAGCTCTACCACTGAGTTATATCCCAGACCTTAGGTTTTTTTCTCTTGAGGAAAGAATATCCAACATGGCACATATAGGATACATGAATAACTTCTTTTTGAGGAAATTACTTTTGTTTTAATTATTAGCACTTTATAAAAGTGTCATAATTATCTTATAAAAAAATTTAGACTATTTGGTCCATGCACAGTGGCATAGGTAACACTTTCTTTAAGAAAACACAGAATACCAGTGTTCTGGTCTAAAATCTAGTAAGCAGAATGTTTGGTTTAAGTAAAATGTTTAAATCAAAAACAAGGAAGGTGCAGAGTTGGAGGGCTATTTCACCAGGGGAGGGAAAGCCCTCTCCATAGAGAATCTATTTTCCAGTGACCTCATTGCTAGAATCTCTGCCTTGCTCCTCACCTCTTTCTTTATTTTACACTTAATAATTTAACTAATTTCTATACAAAAATATTTACAGGAAATCCTGACTTAATTTAATTCTTTAACAAGCAAAAACATGTTAAAACTTTTTCCCAACTGGTTTTGGATAAATTTCTGCTTTGGTTTCCCGAACTTGTTTTCCCAATGATTGCCTTTCTAGTATGTCTTCTAAGCAGCCCACCCCAACATCTGCCATGATTATTGTGACCACCCTTTCAGAACCAGAGAACTGGATGCTTGGTCTTACACATGTACTCATAGAGTTAGAGAGTTCTAATTGGAAATGCCACAGAAGACAGAAGATAACAAGTTCACCATGAGTGTAGAGTGGCCTTCAGCTAGCCATTGCTGTGCAAATTATTTCACCATGTGATGAAGCAACCAAAGGTCATAACAATAATACAGGTAGTACTTTCCTTGCAATCTATTCTCCAGTTAAATGTAAACTCCAGGAGCTCAAGGACTTTGTGGGGATCCCTAGCACTTAGCTCTATGTTTAGCATTTCTGTCTAGCATATAGTGAACTGCAGTTTTACACACTGGGGAATCAGTAACTGTTTGTTGAATCAAATACATTTTATCATGACCCTTCTAATGATGTTAATGTAATCAAAGTCATGGTGTAATTATCAGTGCTCTAACATGGAAACCAAGGGCCCTAACTATTACAAACAACACACTATGAATGAATAACCTCTCTTTACTCATCAGAAAATTAAGGGAGAAGGAGTATATTATTTTTTAAACCCTTTCTACTTGTAATATGCTATTTCTTTTACCTTAACTTAGGATCATTGACTATCCCTTACCCACGAGCATGCAGACTTTTATTAGAACTCAGGTTTCCATTAAAAGGCAGGAGCAATAAAAATGGACCCAGTGAAATAAGCCAATCCCCCAAAACCAAAGGATGAATGTTTTCCCTGATAAGTGGAGAATGATATATAATGGGGTGGGGGGGTGGGGAGTGAGAGAAGAATGGAGGAACTTTGTATTATGTAGAAGGAAATGGGGAGGTAATAAAAATGGTGGAATGAGACAGATATCATTATCCTATGTACATGTGTGATTACACAAATGGTATGAATCTACTTTGTATACACCATAGAAATGAAATGATGTACCGCATTTGTGTACAATGAATCAAAATGCTGTCTGTAAAAAATTTAAAAATAAATAAATCATTTAAAAAAAATGAACTCAGAGCTAGTCACTGAGAATTCCTATTTGGATGCAGACAGAATGCTGTATCAGTCTAGGACACTATGGAAGGAATGTCTAACTCATAAGGAGCACATTCTTGATCTTTTATACTGCATCTCTAGAGTCATGGCTTGTGTCAAAAGAACCACCATCATCAATCAGTCCAATCATGGGTGGGGGAAAACTCTCAAGATAAACATTCTCTGCCAAGAGAACATTCCAGATGGTAAAAGAACTATATGACTGAAAGCTGAGGGGGAAATGGAGCCACCACAGTAGAGGACAGTGCCGGGGAAGGGACTATATGTTCATATAGTACAGTAGGTGGGACTCAGGGATTGCCAGTGATACCTGGAGACACTTGCTGACCAATAGTGAGCTCCTGTAGGACGAGAGGACTATAGTTCTGTTACAGAATACTTTTTTAAAAAAATATTTTATTTTATTTTAATGAAATTTACTTTGAAGCATTAATGGCCACTACATTTTTCTGCTCTAGGGAGTTAGTGTTCAGATCATGTTAATTGAGAAGAGAGAGTTTTTCAAGGGAGAGCTTGGATAAAATGAAGGGGGTCATCTCTAAGTGCCAGGCTCCTCTGTTCCTGGGTTTAGATAATAATTATTACTCCTTCAGTGAACCATGGTGACTCTGAGATGGGAGGTATGGGGAGGAAGTCATAGGAGGTCAGTGAAACCGACTCCCATTCTCACCCTCCTCTGGGACTCACTCCCAGCCTTGCATCTCAAACCTTGATCTTCTGTGAAATGGATGTCCCTTGACCCCAGCTTGCAGAAAAATTGGAAGCCAGACTCTAAAAGTAGTTAACATCATCCACAGGCTAGGCCAAAGAAAACTGAAAACATTTGGCATAAAAAAGTCGCCTTCAGGACACGTTGTGTTTGCATAAATTTGTCATGGGCCTGACTTTCATAGGAGGGAAACAGCATGACCTTGCATCTTTGGCATCCTGTTGCCCTTTGCGGCCAAGGTCAGGTTGTCTCTCTCCTTGCTTCATCTCTGCTCCTCTTAGTGGACTGAAGACTGGCACATCTGAGGCTGCTGCTGATCATATTTCAATCGCATGTGCTATGAGTGAGCAGCCTGAGTTGTGAAACAAAATTTCACTTGGCTAATATTTCAGTTTGTTGAGTCATAAGCCTGACAAGTAGCTACAGCCCATGAAGCAGCATTTCCTGAGTGAGTGCATGTGAGAAAAAAGCAGTAGCTAAAGGTTCAGCACAGCAGACACTTGGCAAGATGATCTGACTCCACAGCCTCGCTCTAGGGGATGGATTCCTCCCCGCTCAGATCCATGGCATTGGTTTCCATAAACTATTCAATGCAAATCTCAGAAATTCAGGAACATGTCCCCCAAAAATATGAACTGGACCTAATGTCCAGCTTTCTCTTGCCCTATCTATCAAGTGTTACACCAGGAAATGACAATGGCTGTCAGCCTATTAATTCATGAGCAATTTCATGCCTCTCACATGGTAAGTACAAGTTGAGAAATGAATTTCCTGCTGTTGAAATTCTGATGTCTTAGAAATCCTTAATGAAGAAATATAAGTTTATTCTTTGTCTCAGTAATGGAAAAAAGATTATCATAAAACCAATCAACTTAAGTGTCTTGACAAATGTCAGTATAGTGGGTTTGGTTCCTAAACCATGAAATGGTGGATCTGTCTCATGATGCAGTTTTTCATCCATTGAGGAATCAAGATAAGCAAGACCATGATTCTACTTTTTTATAATCATACCCTATTTTTCTATGGTTTTAATTAAAATTTTATTCTATTAATTGCCCAAGAAATAATACTTGAAAGAAATATATGCTTATGCCCTGGGAGTAGATGTCCCATCTAGAAGTCTAAACATTGAAATTGTGCTCTAGTCCCTTCCCCAAATGTCATCCCTCAATTCATTACATGCTTGCTGAGTGCAAAGTCTTGTACTATAAAAATATGAAGAGAAAAAGTAGAAACAGAAAGTTTTCAAAAAGATAGCAGAGTTGGACGTACACCTGTAATCACGGGGACTCTCAAGGCTGAGCAGGAGGATCACAAGTTCAAAGACAGCCTCGGCAACTTACCAAAACCCTAAGCAACTTAGTAAAATCCTGTCTCAAAAAATAAAAAGGACTGGGGACTTCGCTCAGTAGTTAAGTACCCCTAGGTTCAATCCCCAGTAAAAAAAAAAAAAAAAAAGAAAAAAAAATAGGAGAATACAAAGTGACAATAATTACTTAACTACTTATTTTCAAAACCCAACTTTTGAACATTTTCTTCTAAAAGTCCTTTCTGTAACTATTCTTCCATTGTCTAAATTCCCGCATCTCATCCTCCAGGGGAATATATATAATGTATGATATTTTTTTCTTATTCTTGATGACTCATTTTCACTTCTAGGTAGACTCAGAGACAGGGGCCGTGTTTTTTCCTTTCCTCTTTCCCTAAGGTCTAACCCAAAGCGTGAGTGAGGCTCCCCTTATCAGTTGACCTGTTGTCTCCTCAGCCATACACTGAGCTCCCTGAGAGAAGGAACTATCTTCTCAGTGGCCCTTCTATTCAGATGCCTGATGCTTAGCATATGCTTATAGAGTTGGTAAATTGAATAAAGGTGGAATCTCCAGAACCATATCCTTTCTGAGAAGGAGGGAGAACTGTACAATTCTTTTCCCATATAACCTGAATGTTAGTCGGACATGTAGGTGAAAAAAATCATAAAAATATAAGGTGGGAATGTCTGGAGAGTCCAAAGTGGTTTCTGGGCCTGTCACAACACTGTGGTCACACTTTGTCTTACTATTGTAATGTCACAGTTTTTGACTTTCCGTTCACCCAGTTGGTCCTATTGTTCTGTCTTATCCCAAAGACTGTTTGTCCTGTTCCATTCATTTGCTCAGGACTTCTTGTAATTTCCTTTCTTTTGACCTTCTTATATCACCCTTCAGCTCCAGCTCTCTAGACCCTGACAAATCACATAGGAAAAAAGGAAAGCAGAGAGCTACACTGGAGGAAAATGGTTATCTTCAAGGTAATCAGATATTTTGCACTGCTAGATCTACAATCGTATTATCATGTTGAAAAGATGTTTGTTTCCTATTGTAATCTCAGGCTATGTGAACTGAATCCCAGGGGAAAAAAAGAAAGAATTTCAAAAACTCATTCTGCTACAGATGTAGGACAGAAAGTTGTGCAGGTGAATTAAAACATAGGTGTTAAAGATCCAGAGGGAGGTGGGTAATTTAGCAATCTATGACTCCAGAACAAGAGAAATCAGAGTCAACATCTCTCTGGAACCCAAGGACTCCAGAGCCCCTTGTTCAAAATCAGATAACTTGGAAAGGCTTCTGCAAAATGGCATTGTTAGTGGCTAAAGAGCAAAATAGTAAAACCATAGCACTGACCTTGGGAGCCCCTGTCAGGACTCTGCTACAGTTACCTCCCTTCTCACCATGAATTTCTTTACTCCATTTTTAAAAATTGTGAGAATGTTCCTTTCACAAAAAAAAAAAAAATTTTGAAAAGAAAACATGCCTACAGTTTAAAACATCATTATAATCATAAATAGCTGTGTAAAGACCTCCCAGATCAAGACACAATATCAGCATTCTTAGAACCCCTCCCCTCTAACCCTTTTAGATAATCACTTTCTGACTTTCTGCAATCATTCACCTAACCTTTCTTTTTTTTCTCTTTTTTTTTTTTTTGTTTAAGTGGTGCTGGGATTGAACCCAGGGCCTTGTGCACGTGAGGTAAGCACTTTACCAACTGAGCTATATCCCCAGCTCCACCTAACCTTCCTTTATACCATTGTGTCTGGTCTTATGTTTCATATAACTGGAATCAAACTGCTTGTAAGTTTTGTCCTTTGGTTTATTTGCTCTGCCATATCTTGTTGTGATTCATCCATGATGTTCCATGCAACTGTACCTTAGTTTATTTTCTTTCCCATTAGTGGTTAAGGGTAAGGACTATACATCCAAACCTCCCAGATTTGAATCCTAATTCTATAGATGTGTCACCTTGTACAAATTATTTTTTCACTTTGTGCTTTGGTTTTCTTTACCTGGGTACGATATGAGTTAGAGATTCATCTTAGGTGAACCTCCTTGGGAAACAGTTTCTGAATTCATGATTCATGTACGTGATGCTTACTGGAGAATGAATATGGGAACGATTCCTGGAAAGGAGTGAGGGCAACAGATTTGAACAGAGGAAGAACTTGAATGGGGAAGTGGATGCAGCGGAGGCTGCAGCAGATCCCTGGGGAGCTCCAGAGCTGGCAAGGACCTTTCAAAGTCCCTCAGATTGATGGAATTGATATTCCTACATCAACCAGTTCTTGAATGTGAACTGTCCTCAGGAAGGAACACAGCCTTCAGCAAGGAAGCTCTCTTAGGCCAAGAACAATTCCTGAGGATTCAGTTGTGAACTGTCAACAGCAACATTCCAATTACAGGAATTAATGCCGTCATACTGAAGGGGCGATCTGGACAGAGCACCACTGCACCCAATCCAAGTCCCAATTTAATTTTTTCCCACACAAGTACTTTTATGCACACACACACACACACACACACACACACACACTAGAGATTGAACACAGGGGTGCTTTACCACTAATCTACATTCCCAGCCCTTTATTTTTATTTTGAGACAGGATCTCACTAAGTTGCTTAGGACCTTGCTACACTGCTGAGGGTGGCTTTGAACTTGGCGATCCTCCTGCCTCAGCCTTCTGAGTTACTGGGATGAGAGGTGTATGCCACTGTGCTCGGCTCTCCAAGTACCTTTCTCCACTGGTATGTAATGATATCTCTCATATTAACTATTCATACATATTTCCTTCTAAGATTTTTAAAAAATATACTTCCTTGGTCAACTATCTAATTAAACTGATAGATATCAACACATACAGATTATTAACCAATGGCACAAGAAGAGGTCTTGACTTACTAGAGAGATCAAGAGGTCTACAATGTTCTTTGCCCTCTAACAATCTTTCATCTTCCCTGTCTTATGTATTAAATATCCTCACCTGTCTTATCCTCCAGGGATGCATAGTCTACCACATGTTCTTCAAGACTAAGCCAAAGCATGACCATAGGTCTCAGGCTCTTCCTTCTCTGTGATTCCTCAGAACTTCAAGAACTGTTTCTAAATGCTATAGATTCAAGACTTGAGACAAGTCCTACACTGTTGTGACCCCTCTTTACTCTCCACATGCTTCAGATCCCTTATGACTTTTTGTGAAAATTCATTTAAAAATGCTTATTATGTTTTCATTTTCCATTCTAAACAACGAGGGATCATGGACTTTGTATCCCCATTGCCTAGCTCATGGTTTCATTATATGAATACAACAGAAATTGAGGACAGTAAGCTTCCTATTGAGAATCCAGGCAGCACATTGGCTTACTGGAGAGAATAGCCGAAGACATTCATATATAAGTCAATGGAAATAAAGCCCTAACACTGGAAAGTTTAGTTTAAAATCATAAAAGCAACATTTATTTCCTTCATTCAAAGCCTCTATCTCATACCTACACATTTTCCTGAGTAAAGGGCCCATACTCACCACCATCACTGGCCTACATAGGATCTCAAATTTCCCTGTAGGCTATGGGAAAGTGATAAACAATAAAACAACAGAGGAGGAGAAGGAGGAGGAGGAGGAGGAAAAGGAGGAAGAGAAAGAGAAAGAGAGAAAGAACTAAGGGGAGGAGGAGGAGGACTATGGCAATATTCTAAACACCCCTTTTTTGAGGTGCTAAGCAGAACATTACATAATACTCTCGTCTCAGATCTTTGGAGAATTTTCTACCCCAAGAAGAAAGAAAAAGTACCTCAACTGAGGTTCTGTTCATAGGGTGTACCACCTTAAGTAATAAATGAGTACTCCAAGACAGAAAATTCTGCTTTTCCCTCCAAGCTCAGAAAGAAAATTTTAAAATAACAACTTGATTCCTGTTCTCAGGCATTGTGCATTCAAAATATTGAGGTGCACCTTTAAAAACAAATATCTGCATTTGTTTTGCTTTTAAATTTCTATTTTAACAAACAAGAAACTCAAACATTGAGCTGTCACAATAATGGATACGTGTGGCTTCTGACCTGTCGCAGCCACAGAACAAATGTTTGCTGAATGACTATATAGAGAGGATTTAATCACCAATGACACCAAATGACAGAGTCAGTTTAGATGCAATTGACTAAGACAGCTTGTTAAAAAACAACGCCTTTGAATTTCATCCAAGTAGAGAAAAGATCAGTAGAGTGAACAAAGGGAACTGGAGTTAGGGGGTGGACGGGAAAAGGGAAGAACAGTGGAATGAATCTGATTAAAATCTCATATGTACTTACATGAATATACTACAATGAATCCCAACATCAAGTCTATCCATAAGACACTATTTAAAACCAAAACAAATAAACCAAAAAAAAACTATAGGGTCTGGGGTTGTAGCTCAGAGGTATAGCGCTTGCCTACCATGCATAACACACTGGGATGGATTCTCAGCACCGCATATAAATAAAATAAAGGTCCATTGACAAATTAAAAAAAATTTTTAAACTATAAATAAATTGCTATAAGATCAGTAGAGGGAGGGGAGCAGAGGTAGGGAGGAAGGGGAGGTTCTGGGGACTGAATTGGAGCAAATTATATTTGTGCTTCTGTGATTAAGTCAAAATGTATCCTGATGTCATATATAACTAAAAGAATCAATAAAAATGCTATTCAATATGTAAACTAGTAAAATATAAAACTTTAAACAAACAAACATGCCCATTTTCCTTGTTACTGTGGGCAGCTTGGAGTGTGAGGCTAACATTCGTCTCTTCTTGGTTGTATTTGTACTGAAAAGATGCTTTTGTCACTTAATATGACTTTAACATGTCAACTGACAATAAGAATAGATTCAATAGAGAGAAAATCTGAGTAAAAATGAATAAAAATGGAACAATTTACTTTGGATTTTCAGAAAGTTCTCTTGGAAAAGAATGTGAAATTAAACCAATAAAATTGGATCCCAGACACCCAATCCTTGTGTAGGCTGTGGAAAGGTGGAAAAGTGACAGAGAGATCCAATAAGGCTGTCCTCGAGGCTGGTCATAAGGCTCAAAATTGGTACAGAGTTCAGTAACTCAAGGGCAAGGAACAAACTGAGTCTATTCACAAGGTTAGGAGAAATTTTACCTTTGTTATAATGCTTATGTTGTATGTTCCAAGCGAGCAGATTTTTCATTCCCAGAACCGCCTTTGTCTTTACCAGAAACACCATTACACTGAGATCATGGTTCAACTCAGTGAAGCAGAAATGTATTTCCTCCTTTTGGACTTAATCTACTGAGTAACCGTTGTTATTCCGGTGATCATATGATAGAGCTCAGAACCTCAGGAATTTTAGTAGGTCAGTAGGGCATTAGGGAAGTAGGCCATCCTGGCTGCAAGAATCTTCCTGTAGAGTTTGCTGTTGTGTTCCTCCGGGTGCAAGTAAGAGAAGGCAGTAGCGCTGCTATGCACAACTGGATGCACCAAGTTTTACTGGGAAAACCTTAAATGGATAAGACAGGACACTGCCAGTGTGGATGACCAAGAGGACTAGACATGGTATTTCAGAGTGTGCTGCACTTTTTGCTCCCCTCAGCACAGGACTAACTGAATAGGAGATCGGTCAGGGCCAAGCCTCAAATCTACATGGAGAGGCCTTTCCAGGGATGAAGGCTGATTATTTTATGCCTTGCTCTCAGCACTCTTAGTACTCTTTTAACTAGGGGAGCTCCAAATGTGTTGGGTCTAAAGCAGACGTCTAAGGACTAGCAGTTTTTTATTTGTAAAAGCCCAAAGTAATTGACAAGGTTATCACAGCAATTCTGGAGGGAAGTGGGGAAGGCAAAGTGTCTTTGAGGAGAAAAGAGATCTAAAAAATGGAGAGAGGTACATTATCCGAAAGGAGGAAAGATATGAATTTCTGACTTCCTACTAGAAATAGGACTCCAAACCTTCTCCAATCAGAACCCAGAGAAGTGACAGGACTCTGGAAAATGTCTGCATTTAAACATAGGAAAGTTAATTAACACAAGATTTGGAATTTCCATCTTGGCAAGTTTTCTGAATTCCAAGCACGGCTTCCTGTTTGTGCTCCAAACATGAAGCTTTGTATTTCAACTAACTGTGTGGGCTTAGCAAATCTTTTGGGGGACCATAAGAGCAAAGAGACATTCTCCTAATGTTTTCTTCTACATATTTCTCCTAGGAACTTAAAAGTATCTTGGAAATAAGGTGGTATTAACCAAGAAGTTCATTAATAACTGAAATGAAGTATTTTATAATTCTGGTGTTATAGGGAGTGAGGGTCAAATTTAATCATTTAACTTAAAAAGAGAATGTGAATTTTTCCATATACTCAAACTTTTTAGTTAATATTCATATTCACTACACAAGACTTGATGAGACAAAGAAGCTTTAGATCAAAAGCAATGTGTTTCAATTCACAACAGCCAAATTATGGAACCAGCCTAGGTGCCCATCAACAGATGAATAGATAAAGAAAGTGTGATATATATATATATATATATATATATATATATATATATACATATATATATATTGAGAGAGAGAGAGAGTTTTATTCAGTCATAAAAAATTAAAACTGTGTCATTTGCAGGAAAATGGTTGGAACTAGAGACTGTTTTAAGCAAAATAAGCCAAACTCAGAAGGTTAAGGGTCTTATGTTTTCTCTCATATGCGGAAACTAGGGAGGAAAAAGGAAAAGAAAGATGGGAGCAGATCTCATGAAAATCAAAGAGAGATCAGTACAGGAAAGCGACCAAGGTGGGAGGTAGGGAGGAACAGGGGAAGCATTGGGGAGTGATATTGGCCAGATGACATTGTTGTTGTGAATTGTGTGTGTGTATGAATATGTAACAACAAATCTCATCAGTATGTACAAGTATAATGCACCATTTTTTTTTTAATGTATGGAAAAAAGGAACTTGTTTGAAACATAGTTGGTAGGAATGAACTATTTTATTAAGGATAGGTTTAAATTAGAAATGAATTTATTCTGAATGAATGAAAGACTCCTGTTAAAATTTAAATCTTATGTTAGCTCAGTTTTTTTTTTTTTTTCAGTTGTATCTCATCTCACTAAGATAAAAGTCAGAAGTTCTCATGCGATAGCTTTCAAGCACTTAAGTGTTCTCCTTCACTGTAAATGACTCTCTCCTTCTCTCTGACCTCTCCTCTGTCTCTTCTACTCCTTGGTTCTGCTCCAACCTTCTTGAGCTGACCTCTTTGTAGTTGCTTGGCACCTGCTAAGAACACACCCTCCAGGTCTCCACCACTCTACCCAATCCTCGCTGCTTCCTCCTCTTGCTGTGCAAGTGTCCCCTCTTCAAGAGGCCTCCTGACCACACCGTAAAAACAATTCCTCTATTCCTCTTACCTCGCCGGGTTATTTGATTTACCATTGTGCTCATTCTGCCAACACTTTGTTTTTTGCAAATGAAGCATTGAAACCATCAAGATTAAATAAACATTTTATAAAGAAACAGCTACCAGTGTTGACTGTGTTTGGTTTCTGTTGATTGTTTAGTGAAGATCCCCACAGGCATGCTTGTATTTCAGTATCAAATACACAAAAATGCTCATGTGGTGGAAATGTCTTCAGTTTCTGTAGAATAACTTAATACTGCAGACATGACATTGAATATTACACAGGAAAAGATGCATAATAGCAGCTTTTCAAATATTAACATGTAAATATGACAGCGTCCACTAAACACAAATCATAAATGAAGACTCAGGTTATGGATTAAAATGTATTTTGCTTATAAAAAATGGTACTGGTTGAGGTCTTGCATCATGCTCAGCACAAGGTAGCTAGCCATGAAGCAATTTGAAATAAGAATTTGTGTAAGATGAATTCAAAGGTATCTTTGAGTTTTGCATCATGTGAACCTATAATTTTATTTTCTTATCACTGAGTAGACTGTGTGTTGTGTCCGTGTTCATACATATTGTCAGCAATAATTGTGCCTCTATCATAGCATGAATCACAAGTACTCTGTATTAAAGTTGCTTGGGTATGTGCCTGACTTCGTTGCTATACTCATATGTCTGTTAAGCAAAATTTTTGGCATCTTATTTGTAGGTACTAGATGCTGGGAATGTGGAAATAAATATGAGGGACTTTGACCTTGTGTTCACAGAAATGACTCATCCTGCAGGAGAAAAAGCCATATCTTTCATCCATGTTCTTCCGTATGATGACTTAGTATCATGATTTGCATAACGCATGCTTGTGGATAGAATGAAAGAGAATAAAAAACAAGAACAGAAAATAAAATAACACCCATGCTATTGGCATAGGCAGCTAAATTTACTAGGCTTAGCACACCCTAAAGCCTGGGACTTGGATTTTTTTTTTCTTTTCCACCTCCCCCCACCTTTTCAATTTCTCATAATAAAAGGAAAAAAAAATCCAGAATAGGTAAGTGAGAGATTCTACCTCCCTATCTGGATGGCATTAAAAGAAGTAAGGAAATGTTCCAATTTTAGACCATTAACCCCTATGACTTGAACCAAATTAAAAATATTATCTTAGCAAAAGTATGATGCACTAAAACACTCTAGACTCCCATTTGTACTGTTCATCACAGAAAAGCACTGGATTAGCAGTGTTTCCTATCTTCCTAAGGATTATTAATGATAAAAGTGCACAGTCAATCAATATCCATCCACAAGAAGACATGTCAGAAGGAGGTAACTTGCAAGGTCTCAGCTTTCTCTTCCAGAAGGTTATCCTCCTAGCTCCTTCAATTTCATCTGAATCAGGTGTTAAAACCTTTTCCCCCTTTGCCTCCTGCTGCTGCTCACTTTCTAGAGATGAACTGTGAAGTCTGCCTATCCCTTTCTCCCTACCAGTCTCCTCAATTAACTTTAAGAGGATTTTGAAGGCTAGGAACAGCCCACATCTCCTTACCCCTCACTCTGCATAGTGTTTGGGACTCAGCCAGCCCATCTCTAACATCCTCATGACCCTTCCATTCCTAATGTTTATTCAGGTAACAGTCTCCAAATCTTAGCTATAACTTTTTTAAAATTTATTTATTTTGATTCCTTGTACACAAATGGGGTACAAATGTTTCTCTGGTTGTACACAAAGTAGAGTCACACCATTTGTGTAATCATACATGTACATAGGGTAATGATGTTTGTTTCATTCTGTTATTTTCCCTTCCCCCAACCCCTTCTCCACCCTTCTTTTTCCTCTATACAATCCATCCTTCCTCCATTCTTGCCTCTCTCCCACCCCCCTGTTATGTTTCATCATCCACTTATCAGAGAGATCATTTGGCCTTTGGATTTTTGGGATTGGCTTATCTCACTTTGCATGATATTCAATAACTTTTCTAATAAAATATCAGGAGACCCTCATCTCCTATACAGTAGCGATAAGTATAACTGCTCTTGACATTTGAGAAACTTGTACTTCTAGAGGTCTGTGCATATTTGTATTGACTAACATAAGTAGGATGGGCATGTACACAGATTCAGGACTCTTCTTTTTCTTTCTCTCCATATGACCACTCAGGAACATTTGACCCTGCTGCCTCCACCTGGATCTTTCTTCTCTTGTCTTTCCTGACATTCTGATTACACTATATTCTTTGTCACTACACTACCTCAGTTTCATAGTCATCTCTCTCTTACATTTTTTAAAAGTGCTATACCTCAGGTTTCCCTCATTTTTTCCTTATTCATTAGAATTGTCCTTACCCTTTTAACCATATATTTGCTAATAACTCCCAGATATCTCTTCAGGTTGAAGGACTATCTCTCTATTATCTCCTGGATACATACATTTCTGTGGCTAATGATTTATCACAACCAAGAGAATCCAAAATTAGTGCATCCTCTCCTTCCTGGTTCCAGATCTCCCTTCCCTTGTTTGTGAATAGAACCACCAGCTACTTCATTGTTCAAGCAAGAACACTGTACTCTCTCCTTGATATTTCTCTCTCTCTTAATCCTATCAAATACCAAGACTTCTCCACTGACATTTCACCTGTTCACATACCCATTCTCCCTTGCCAGTGGGAAATCTAAACTACCTCAAGTCTTATACTGCAGCCCATTCCATTCTCCATACCACAGGAAGAAATGATCTTTCCAAAACACAGAACAGATTGTGCTATTTCTCACCAGAAACATTCCAATGACTTTCCCATCGTTCATAGGATAAAGACTGCATTTAAACTGGGAGTCATAAATCCATGCATCAACAGGTTTCTACCATGTTCTCTATAATTTCCTACTATATCATCCACTTGTACTCTGAGATGCAGTCACACTGAACTTCCTTTGGTTCTTCAGTTCTTAAAAATGACACATTCTCTGTGGCATCTGGAATTCTATACAAACTTGTGTGTCTTCCATTAAGAATCCAGCCAACAGCATGTACGTACCCTGTGACCCTGCAATTCCACTCTGGAGACCCATATAATAGAAATGCACTTTTTCACTAGAAGATCCAATATTAGAGGATTTTTGCTCTTTCAAATAAATTAAAGGCAAATAAATATATTAAGATTCCTACAGTAGTACTTATTACCAAAGGATGGCTACATTGGACCTAACTATACTATCTTTTGGAATGTCTGTGAAGGTAGTTCATTACTAAAAATTTTAAAATATAATAGTCACTGTTATAAATGTCACCTAGCAACTTTAAATGAAATTCAGACTCAGAAACAGAGTATGCTGAAGACATGAATCATGGTTAAGGTCTGTCTTCTGTGTTATTTTATAGTTTTCAAAAATTCCTTTAAATGAATCATTCCAGTTATATTTATTAAAATATAAAGATCAAAGAGATAAGTACTGAACGATTAGGGAAAAAAAATTATTTTCCTGGTTCCTAGATCTCAGTGAACCCCAAAGTACATAGACTAGGGAGCCTTAATGGGCCAATTAGAAGGACAAATAAATCAAATATGATTGTGTTTCAAAGATAAAGAACAATTATAAAAGAAAGACTACATAAGTCAACCATTGTTTTCACTTTTCTGGGACTTGCTTCATTTCAGTCCCCAGACAGACACAATGGGGAACATGTGGTAGAGGAGGAAGTGAACTTCTTCTCAGGGGCACCTGTCAGAGTTGAGGCTGATTCATCAGTAAGTATCACATTAGCCAGAGTGCACTCCACCATCTTCTGTGTCCCCTCCTCTCTTCACTCATGTCTCCTTCTTGCACAGCTCACTCCATCTGCCCATGCCATCAACCTATCAATCACACAAACAAAAAAAACTTTAAGATATGTGGTATACTTAATAAGTGGATGATATTATTAGCCATAATCATTCTTTTGAAAATCTTAAGGGCTTCCCCACATTTTTATAGCCCAAACAGAGACATTGATGCTCCCTGTGCAAACCAGCTCACACTCAAGGCTTCTTCAGTTTGGTGTGTGAAACCATTATTCATCTAGCTGTCAAGATTTTATTCTAGATTCTTCCCTAACCCTGACACAATGCTACAGAATCCATCAAGGTATCCTCTAACTTTTACATTTAAAATGCATCTCAAACTTGCCTCCTTTTCTGTATCTCCACTGCACCTACCTAATCCAAACCTCATCATTTCTTACCTGGCTTACTCTGGACTGGATTACTTCAGCAGCCTCCTGATAGTTTCCTTGCTTCCATTCTATGCAACAGCCAGGCAGCCTAAAAAAAAAAAAAAAAGAAAGAAAGAAAGAAAAAAGAAAAGTCGAGTCACATTACTGTTCTACTTAAAAAGCCTCCAGTGACTTTCCACTGTACCTAGAATAAAGTATCAAGTCCTTACCATCCATGCCCACTCTGGGTTCTCAACTCTGGCATTAGATTCCAACCCAGGCAATATAGCAAGACCCCATTGTGAATAATAAATAAATGTGTTGGTGATTTTGCTGTCCTTTTTTTCTCTCATCTTCTGTCAAGATGACTAAAATCTGAGACAAAAAAAGGGAGATCAAAAAATAGTATTCCCAAGGAAAACAGACGATTTCAGATCAAATGTTCAACATGAAATGAAAAAAGACTGACACTGATGAATGAGACCTAGGCAAAGCACATGCAGGCAGAGTTTAAGGGAGATGTTGAGTTTGGGATGGTATAATTACTAAGCAAACACTTTTGTTTGTTTTTATTATCGTGAGTATTATTTTTCAGCATGAATACTGGATGGAGGAAGACCTGTGCTTTGCAGAGTATTAATACCCTACATCTGAGCTAGAGAAAAAATAAAATCAAAGCATTTCTCACACATTAATCACAATGCTCAACTTCTCCCAAGTACCATGGGTCTATTTCCATCTGAGGTATTAAACTTTTTACTTTAAAAGAGACCCTTATAGAAGGAGAGGGAGAGATTTTGTAAGTATCAATTGAACTTTGTGAACAAAATACTGAATAGACATTAGAAATGGATTTGTGACCAAGGCCCACCATAAGACAGAGGGATTTCCCTCATTTGTTAATGTATCTTTGTTTTTTATGAATCACATATATTAAAAGATTCCATTCAAAGCAATGAGTCAGAATCTTTTTTCCTTTGTTTTTTGAACAGAGAGGTTTCTATTTGCCCAAGATGTGTCCTTTTGTCAATAAACAATCACTGACATGAATAGCAACTTTGTTACCTCATTAACCAATGTAAATAAGAGAATTATGAACTCTGTCTAGCATCATTCTGAGTGACCAACAGGAAAGAATTTGGTTATTGTGCTTAAAATCCCAGCAGAGCTCTTCTATCCTTCTACCACAGGACTCTGTGCCCACTGTTGAAAAGTTTCAATTAGATTGTTATTATGCTAGAAAATCTACTAGAGTTCAGTCAAAAAATGACCGGGAAGAGCAGGCATCTTCTGATTGTCTACAATGACTCATTGGAACACCATACCTCTTCCTCCATCTAGGTTCAGCCTTGGCTAAATTATCACCCAAAGAGCCAATAAGAACAAATCCATTTTTCCTAGAATTTCTGATTTTCTGGCATATGTTTTATCTCTTTATTTTATGGTTCAGAAAAGAGAAGATCATTCTGGAATATGAAGCAATAATGGGAAACCATGGAGGTAATAGAAAAAGTGTTGTAATGGAAAAAATTCCTGACCTGAGAATCAGGAACCTGGTTTCTAACCTTATATAACTTCGCTGGGCCTCACATTTCAGAAGGTAAAATAAGCCTAGGATTTTTTTTATGTCTCATCGAGCTCTAAAGAGAGGGAGAAAGTCAGTCTAGTAGAGCAGAATAAAGACATTTTTATTAAGAAGACTATCATGTAGGACACATTGCTGCACACCTGAAATCCCAGTGACTAGGGAAAACTGAGGTCGGAGGAACACAAGTTTGAGGCCAGCCTCTGCACTTTAGTGAGACCGTGTCTCAAAATAAAATAAAAGGGGCTGGGATACAGCTCAGTGGTTGAGTGCCCCTGGGTTCAATCCCCAGCACCACAGAAAGAAAAAAAAAAAGGATTTCACTAAGTCATTAAGTCTTTCCTAAAATATGTTGTTTACTGGGGATACTTATTTAAAAGGTTGCCATGAATGTCTTCAACGCAGAGCAACAAATCTGCCACAGTATATCTAAATGAGATGCTTCCAGTCCATTTCAACTTAATCAACATTTATTAAGACTAATTTGTGGGGAACAGTAAGTAGACTTTGGATCATAGAGTGCTGTTTCTTAATGTTGGATTACATTGTGGATTTATTTCTACAACTAGTAAAAGTTCTCCCTGTGATTTGGTAATGTGCATGGAGCTCTTTCATAGGCAGGGGAGGAAAGACATTGTTCATAGTCCAAACATTTCAACTTATTATCTTTGAGCCAAGATTTTTAACTTTCAGCAAATCCTCTACCGTTAATGCTGAGATATGCAGGAAACTTGGAGTAGTAGAACTAGTTCATGGAGAGAGAGAAAATCTTTGCACAAAATTTCAATTAACTGAAAGGGGAAAAAAGTGAGAAATAAGTATCTACAAGGAGGCTGCAGCCATCTCCAAAGAAGAGGTTAGAAATAGAGAGGGCCCAGAAAGTAAGTCTAAGGCTGACAGTCTGAAATTTGGGACAGCATGGAGATCTGGCAAGTAAGTCAATGGCAGGTGTAAGAGATTTGCAATGTACAGGATATGCTCAAATGAGTACGCTTGGCTTAATATACAAATATAAGAATAAAAACGCTTCCTCTTTGTTTTCCCTTCCATTTCACCCAGGTCTCCACCAGCACCTGCCCTGGTGTAGTCCCTGCTAATCCCTGGCTAGTCCCACAGCACTTCAACTCCTTATGTTACCATGTCATCACACACACAGAGAACAGCTGCAGGGTCATTGCACTTGCTCGTCCCTTGACTTGGATTGGGCTTCACCCAGATATACACCTGCTCATGTCCTGACTCCCTTCAAGCCTCATCTCAAGTATGGTGTTATCCTAGAAGCCCCCCCTTCCTCCTGTTTACACCGGCACTCCCGGTGGACCTCTATTCGCTCATCTGCCTGTTTTTTGTTTCTTTGTTTGTTTGTTTGTTTGTTTCATAGCCTCACTCACCCCTGACATGTGCATTCATCTAAATATATTCGTTTCTCCTTTTTTGCTCTTGTCTCTGACTAGAGCCGGAGCTCCATGAGAATGGGGAGTTCAATTCCTCTGTCCTTGCCTCTGAGCTCCTGTAACAGTGCCTGGGGTAGAGGAGGTGCTGAAAAAGTATGTGCCGAACGCATTAGCTAATATACCCAGTACAACTGGCCATCTTCAGAACAGGTGACACACTGGGCAAGTAGAGAGAGAAGGGGTCCAGGCTCTTGCCTACCACTTGGATTTTTCTCTTCTATCTCTTCCAAAGGGCGGATAAATGGTTTCCCCTCAGGAAACAATTATAGATCATGAGTGGTATGGAAGTTGAAACTTCTTTATGCTCTGGAGATGACCATAAACCTGCACTTTTCCTGGAGGGAACATTTACACAACACGTATTATATGTTTAATTGTCCTGATAACAAAGCAGGAGTTAATGCCTAGGAACAGGGCCCCCTCATGAGGATGCAGCTGATATCTGTAGTAACCTCTTACCCACTTTGGTTCCCATTAAAAAAATATTTCCAGCCTAGGTTTGGCCGGTTTGGTTGACATTCGGTTGATAAAGTTTAAAATCGTGTTGTACCTATAAAAATCTTACACCTATTTAGGTACTCTTCCTCCATCTCCGCAGGAAGTCAGTGTATTTCCTACCTCCAGAGGTACTGGGGGAGTGAGCAGAAAAAAGAAAATATTCACTTTCTTCTTCTTGCTTGGCTTTGGATGGCAAGTCACTAATATTTGGGAGCATTTATAAGTTTAGTTTCTGAGTATTCTTGAGAAGACACCCTCAGTGGAGCTTTATAAGACATTTTATTGTTTCTGCTTATGTCAGAAGGTGCATTTTGTTCAGATGGCATGAAGCCATTATTTCCATTTCCACTCCCAGTTTCTAGACAGCCAGGTGGACTTGTCTGCTTGAACACCCCTTGAACATCCTGAGAGTTTCCTGGCCCTTGTGTTACACTGTGATGGACATGGGATGGCACACATTCTTTGTGCTACATATTTAATAATCTTGGGGCCAAGCAAAGTCACTGGGCTGCTGGTCCAGACAGCTTCCTCACCCCGGCTTACTTCAGGATCTTTGCCCTCCTGTTTCCCCTGTCCCCTTCTTCCCTCCTTACAAAATCTGCCTTAAAATTTCCCAGCCCAGTCTCTAAAGCACTATGACTTCCCTTCCCTAATCTTATATTTTGAGATATCACTAAACTGAGTAGCATTGAAAGAAACTTGGCATTTCTTCATCAACAGACTTTTTGGTTGTCTTTTGGTTATTGATAGCCAATGGCCTGAGTACAATCTGTTTGAATCCAATCTCATTATTTTCTTCCCACACTTTTCTTTCTCCTTTGACGACATTAGAATCTACCTAACATATTTGACTAGGAACAGTATTGCTCTTGACTACTCCCTCTGACTTCCAAAAACTAATCACTCTTGAAGTCTTAATGATTTTTTTTGATTCCTTAAATATTTATCAATGTTCCCTTTTGAATTCATTGCTGCTGCCAGGCACAGTGGTGCACACCTGTAATCCCAGCACACCTGTAATCCCTCTGTTGTGAAACAGGAGGATCACAAGTTTGAGGCCAGTCTCAGCAACTTAGTGAGGCCCAAAGTAACTTAGTAAAACTCTGTCTCAAAATTTAAAGTAATAACTAAATCATGCCTAGAGATGTGGCTCAGTGGTAAATCCCCAGTTCCCTGTCCCCAAAAGGAAAATCCCTCAATTCATTACTGCTGTCTTTTGACTCTTTCCATCCTAACCCTGAGTACTCTAGATTATTAATTTCACCTTCAGACTGGCAACAATATGCTGCCTAAGTCCCATAGATGACTTCTGAATTCACACCTGCCAGCATGAAGGTTTTGGAGGTTTTCCACCCCTTCACCCTTCCCCATGGGTCAGAAAGCAGGATTTGCAGGGCTTTCTCTCCTACTTTGCCAATATATTCCCTTTCTTATACAACAATACCACCACCTAGCCCTCACTCCCGTGGTACTGCTGCTTATCATGTTGGTTGTAATATGGAGGATTTTGCACGAGCTATACTGGAAGGAAGGTGAGTCTGAAGCTCTGAAGATGAATTTGAAGGAAGATGCATCTGTGATCCAACACTGCTTCATAGAAAGCAGCAGGTTCTAATTCTACCAATTCCGTTGTGGTAACCATTGCAATTAAAAGGAAAGAAATGGTATTTCTCTACCTACAGTCTCATGTCTACCTCATCATTTCATTTGCCATATTTTTAAACATTTTTATGACCATTTAGGCATCTTTGATGGTCTTCTAATAGCAGAAAATGCCAGTTTGATGCCCTGAACTTCAGTGTTAGCTTCTTGACTTGCAGAGAAAGGCGCAACTGAGGAGAAGCACGCTGTTCCTTTACTTACCTATGCAACCCTGCCAGAAGCCTTCTCGTGGAAGGAGATTTGAGCCCCAGGTTCCATTCCCACGTTCTGAGAACTGAGAATGACAACTTAAAACATGAACTGCCGGTAGACTGGGAGAGGAACCAAGGGACCCCTTTTACCATGTAAGGAAATTCTTTCTTCCCTTAATGCTACCATAGTTCCATGTTATTTTTAAGTGCATCTCTAGGTCAATAGCAGGCATGATGGGTGTGGCCTGCCATAGAGACATGGACTGTGGTTTGTTTTCTCGTTTTTGTTTGGGGAGCTTCTCTTCCATCCTAGGTCAACAGATGACAATATAAAGAAAATAAGATTAAATTACATGAGGATAAGGAAACTAACCCAAAAATTCAAAACCAAAGTGTCATTTTTGAAAGATGGTGGTTAGCATTTATGGGATGCTAACCATGACCATACACAACACCTTAGAAGAGAGATGGCCTTATTATATTAGTTTTACTAATGAAGAGAGGTAGAATGAAGTTCAAGTAACTTTCCCAAAGTCACACAGCCCTTCAGTGGTAGAGCCTGGATTTAGCCCTCAGCCTACATGCTAAATAGTTACCAAGGTTTCTCAAAGGTGTTTTCTATAAGAAAGTAGTCCCGCAAAATGCTCCATTTAAAAATGACTCTAGAGTCATTTAAGTTACTTTAATGCATGGGAATTCACCATGAATGTCGTTAAATGAGCGCTCTGAAGAGACTTGCTTACACAGACTTTCACAAACTCACTTGAGCATGGCACACTTTTCTGCATAACCACCACTAAGACCCCAGTAAACACACAGTTGCAGAAATACCTTCTCACTATGGTGGCAGGAGTCAGGATTTCAGACTCCCTTCGCGTATTTTCTGGCTCCAGACACTGCCTATTACAAAGGAGTTTGCTCCATATTTCCCAAGTGAGTCACAAAATAGAAACTCTTTGTCAAGAGTCTCTAAATATCTATGGAAGATTTGAGAGTGGTCTTTAGTTTTTCCTGGTACTGATTTGGATAAGTGTCCCCCAGTGGTCCATGTGACAAAGGCTTGGTCCCCAGGGTGGTGCAATTGGGAGGTGCTGTGAAACTTCAAGAAGTGGGTCCTAGAGGGACATCCTTAGGTCATCGGGGGGTGACCCCCAAAAGAGACTGTGAGATCCCACTCGCTTCCTTTCCTCTTCCTTTTTGTTTTCCTAGTTAGTGATATAAGCAGTTGGCTCTGTCACACACTCCTGCCATGATGTGCTACCCTTGCCAAGACCCGAAACAATGGGGCTCCCTGATCTTGGGTTAGAATTTGCAGAACTGTGAGCTGAAATAATTTTTTCTCCTCATATGTTAATTACCTCAGGTATTTTGTTAAGTAATGTGAAGCTGACATTTGCTGGAAGATTCTCCAGGATAGACCTATCAAAGTTAACTCATGTGATCCCTAAGTGAAGTGATAGGCATGGGCCAGAACTGCACTATTGCTCCTTAAAAATGAAAAAATAAAATTACAGTGAATCAAGCCTACCTGGCTGCCCTCTGAAGTCAGTCAAAATCTCTAATGGCAGGCAATTGTAAAAAATTTAGCTAGGAAATTCATAGAAATACATGATTATCTATAAATAAAGAAAAAGGAAATATTCAACAGAAGTTAACCCCTTCCCTTCCAAAACTATAAGCACCTTATAGTCCTCAGAGAGACAACAAGTCATCCTTCAATGTGAAGTTCAGAGCACATGCTGGGTCTCACAAATTGTGTGGATTTGAACAAATGAAATACCTTTCATTATGTTTGTTTTCTCATATAAAATGAGATAATAAAAATCCCATTTCAAAATGTTGCTATGAGGATTAAGCAAGATATCGTAAGGTGCAGAAATACAGTTTCTGTGCATAGTAAATGCTCATTAAAGTTGGCTATTATTAAAATAGTACAAGTTGTTTTGCTGGGCTTAGATCTACATGGCCCTAGGCAAGTCATCTCTTTCTTCCAAGAGTCTGTTCTCTGAGAGTTTCTAGTTCCTTGGCCTATCAAAGAAAACAATGTAATAAAGGTGGTGTCATTAAGTGAAAATGAACTCACCAGTTCCGACAGAAACAGGCAGGTATTCAGTACCAGGACCTTTCAGTCTTAACAGTATTAAAAGCATTTAATGGGAACACAAATTAGAGTTTTCTGAACAATGCAAGTCTGGGTACTAATCAGGAAAGGACTTCCCTTCATCATCCTGTTATTTACTAAGGCGGTGAAGTGTCTTTGAATAGAAGGGAAAGCAGTAGCTAGAACGTAGTGAGCTCTTTATTGCACCATCTATGGGTTAAACACCTGACACAAATTCTCCTATTTGACACTCACCACAACCTAATAATATATTAAAGTACTATTTTTACACCAATTTTCCAGACAAGAAAAGAGATCCTTATAGAGGTCAAGGCAGCAGCCTGGGGTCATATGGTAGATAAGTGTGTTTGTTGCCTTGATCTAATTCCAAAGAATCCAGTTCTAGAGCCAATACTTTTAATAAGTTTGTTGCACTACCTACCTGGGCTAAACAGTCCTGCTGAGAAAAATCTATTCTAAGTGGTCTACAAGAATCTGTGTGCATGTGATGTCTATGTAGGTTTTCAATTCCCAGAGAAACAACCAAAATGCCATCTCTAAGACCAGGGTACACAGTCATGTCTCACCACAATTAAACTGGTTTCCAAACATCAGAAACTCTTGTGTTATTTGAGTAATGCCAACTGAATGTTGGATATTTCATTGCTTAAAAAAAAATCTTACCTGCATATGACCAGTACCTGAGTCTTCCTAATCCCTAAATAGGGATAATTCCTCAATACCACAATCTCTAGTTTTCTATAAACCAATAGTAATCCTATCATCCTCCTTAAAACAAAAGACAGTGTTGAGATTCAGGCATCCCAAAGTCATAAGGATGTTAGGAGGAGAGATTTTGTGATAGTGTAATCAGATCATCACACTGAGAGTGATGAAATCAACCCTAGGATTTAACCTCCTGAAACCAGGGCCTTGCCTTTGAGTGAGTTGCTGGCTCTTTGTTCTGGCATCGTAAAGGGCCTAACTTTCAACAGATTTTTTTTAATTCTGAAAATAATCCACTTTTTATCTAACATCTATGTAACATGTCTGCCATGTGTATATAAAGAAATTAAAAAAGAAAATATATTTAATTTGAGAATTAAGAAACTATAAGAGAGACATTCAAACTTTTTTATTTTGGTTCTGGGGATTGAACTCTACCACCGAGCTACATCTCCAGCCCTTTTTATTTTTCAATTTGAAATAGAACCTTGTTAAGTGGCTTAGGGGCTTGTTAAGTTGCTGAAGCTGGCCTCAAACTTGCAATCCTCCTTCCTCAGCCTCCTGAGTCTCTGGGATTACAGGCAGGTACCCCTACACACAGTTGATATTAAAGAAAATTTAAAACAAAATGTTGATGCAAAGAAGTGACTGCAACCAAGTTGTGTAAAATACATGCTATTTTAGCTCCTCTTAGGGAGTCCAGCGATTTTCTAAGTGATGCTACTGTATGCAAGCCCCACCTAGAATTGCTAAAGCTGCTATATATCTGAATTAAATGGACACAAATGATGATACTTACTTACAAAGTACTTTCTATGTGGCAAATACTGTTCATTTAATCTCCATTAGTGCCCTGGGATGGAGGTAAGGAAAGTGAGATAATGAGGCAAAAGGAGGTGCTGCAACCTGCCTGGGGCCACACTGCTTGCTAGTGGAGGGCCTGGATTTGAACCCGGAACATGTGACTCCAGGATCTAAGCATTTACTACCCTCTGACTCAGTATTAGTTACTCCCAGGTGTCAGCTTCTAGCCCCAGGCAACTCCTAGTTGTAAAGAGCAGTTGGTGAGGAAATTCATGCCCTCAATTTCCTTTCAAGAAAGATTTCAAGAGCGACCAAGACTGAGAATGACTACCAAGACAAACTACCTGGCCTCACAACAGCCTGTCAGAATGGCCAGGCCTCACAGAATTACCTCCTACTAAGAGAGCTAGGTCAGGGACCACCAAGAGGCGCTTATAAGCCCAAAGACCCATGTTTCAGGGAACATGAGTCCCTTCCCTTACCCAGGGTTATCCACAGATGAAATCTTTTGCTGGGTGACTAGAGATGGAAGATAGAGAAATCTCCTGCCTCCCAGAAAAATCACACTCTGAAGTTCCTCATTGGCAGCTATTTTTTATTCTCACTTCCTTCAGACTTGCCTCAAATATCTTTACATATTGCATTTTCAAGAAATTTCTAGTATTACACATGGGTTCTGTCTTTTCCAAATGAGAAATGAGTTGACGGTCAAAGTTAACCAGGCAATGCATGAAAACCAGCCCAGCGAGTTGCCGTGGAGGCTGTGTACTCGTCGTACACTGCTCTGACTCAGCCTAGATATCCCTGAGGCTGAGGATGTGATGAGCTGGCTCCTGCTCTCCTTATGTTCCTCAGTTCCTCAGTTGTGGACTCCGGGGCTGATGTGCACCAATGAGGCTGAGACAAATAGAGGGTTTTAACAAACTAATTCCACAACTACTCTCTGTAAATCAGATAATGCCAATTCATGAACAGACACTGCCACTACCATTTGGTGCATCCATAATAAGTTGGGAGATCATTGCCAAACTACCTGACATATAGAAATGGGAAAATTAAGAAATATTCATTAATACCAGGACAAGAATCTTATAATTTTGCCAAGTAACTCTGTATAAAACCATGTTTGGAGATTATTTCTGGCACAACATTTATTGAACATTTACTACAACCAAAGAAATGTGTTCATTTCTCAGTATGCAAAGTTAAGAAGACATAGTCACCTTCCACAAAAACACTTGCACTATAGTATTGGTGGTAGCAACAAGTATCCATGTCATTTGAATTCAGCTGGGGTAAGATTTATCCCTGTTCTCTCTAAGGGAGATTTTTTTTTTCATATTAACTTAGCTTGTTTATAGTTTACTCTCTCAGTCTTAGATTTTGAAAAGAGAGATATGAATTATATAGTTCTCAATTAGTAAGAAAAGATTAAAAAAAAAAAACAAACTCTCCATGATGCAAATTAAAGACATTTGCAGTTATGTAAGGAAATAAATCATTTTGCAGGTGACACAACTCCTGATACTCCCCCACGGACCAATGTGTGGTTATCTAATTCACAGATAGTTTGAACATTGAATCAGGACACTGATCACAATGGTGTAAAATAGACTGAGCATTGTCAAACCAATAACTCATCTCTCTTTCCCTCTTAAGAGCGTATTTCAACCATGTGCTCCTTATCGACAATGTGAATTCTATCTCCTGGGAATGAATTATGACTTATCTAAGTTCATCATGATAATCCTATTCTATTTTGCCAGTGATTGGTTTAAGAATTAGTCCCAAATCTTTTCCTCGTCCATTAGATGACATGGCTATGTATTAGGGAGGCTCATGAGAAAGATTTTCTTCCCTGATAGAGGCAGGCATGTGATAGTCTTGCCCTCTACAGAGGATATGTACCCTGAAGTTACAGTACTTGGAGTTACCATTTTGTAACCATGATGAATGACATTGTCAGTGTGATAGGATCAGAAGAGTTTGATAACACAATCAAATTGCTGGGCTACTCTTAGAAACAACTATCCTATGACTTCCTGTTATGCAAGATCACAATAAATAATTACTTATACAAAGAAGCAAAGTACCTTGTCCCAGGCTCAAAAAGGACAAAGAGGAAGGGCTGAGATTTCAAACCCAGATACATTTCTTGAAAGCCATTGGCTTGGTCTTTTATGTCAGGCTAAAAGAATTAAAAAACTAAAAAGGTAAAATGCAGGTATTGAGTATCCTGACAGCACTATGGTGAATATACCAATAGCACAAACTGGCAAGTTCCAGATTTGTCCAGGAATTTCTGCTTCTATGCCCTAAATTAAGGTCAGCTGTTGAGCAGCTAGTAACATTCTAACTAGTGGAGTTTAGCAGTAGTCCAGACAAGACAGTTTGGTTTTGAGATGTTAGAGATTCAAATTCAAATGACAGAAACATCAGCAATTCTTGATGGTTTTTAATCTGAAGATCCACTACCCAAATAAGTATTCTTGAATTTTGCTTGTAAAAAATTAATGTCTTTAAAATCTTTTCACAGCAGACAAATTTCTGAAGGTGTTCACATTATATCAAATACTTTAACAGCTTCTTCTTTTCTGGTGAAATTATGATCATTTGATACTGAGATCATAGATACACATTTCTAACAAGTCAAAATTACCAAGTGTAGAGCAGGACTGGAGATGTATCTCAGTGGTAGTACTCTTGCCTAGCATGGGTAAGAGTTTGGGTTCTATCTCTGGTACTGCAATAACAATAATAAAAAAATGAATAGAGCAATTTGAAACACTCCTGGAAAAAGGAGTGACATTTTACTCTCATGGATAAAGATGTTTGTGACCCCAGGAGGAAAAATAATTCTTGGGAAAAACAAAATATCTTTTATGAAAGAATTTTTCCCAAGAACTGGGCAGTGGTAGAAGCAGAATGGGGGAACCCACACCTTAGATCAGTGATGGTCCCAATTAGAATCTGCTACTCAAAATGTGGTCCAGGATCCAGCAGCCTGGGCATCACCTGAACACTGGATGGGCAGGACCTCAAGCCTACTCCAGAGCATCAGAATCAGAACAAGTTAGCAAGGCCCAGGTGATCCTAATGCATTTCAGTGTGAGAAGCAATGGTTTAGGATGATGATTCTTCATCTTGGCTGCACTTGGGATTTTCTGCAGTGTTATAAACAGATACCTGGTTCAAGCCTAGAACTTCTCATTTAATTGTTTTGGGGTATAGTTAATGCCCACATTTTACAAGTGATTTTAGATCTTCACCAAGGCTGAGAAATACAGATGAAATGAGTTGTTAGGAATAGTTCCAGTTAATTTGTTCTCTCAGTGGTGCTAGGAAGTATATAAATTTCTATTTTAGACTTGATTCCATGAAACCCCATACCAAGAGAATTCTTTGTGATTGGGTGTAGGACACTCAACAGCAGTCATGGAATTCTGCTATTATAGATACTTCCTTACAAATGTACTTATACAATATGTGTTATAAATAATAGCTATTTTGTGCTTTTAATAACTATGACACACTATGTTAGATGATTGTGTCCATTATTTCTAAACATTCCTCAAACTCTACAAAGAAGGTATTATGATCCCTCTTCACAGATTTGGCAACTGAAGCTAAGAGATGTTAATGCATGTTTGTTCTAAGGTAGCCTATTCGATAAATGTGCTATCAGGATTTAAGGACAGATATTTTCATCTCCAAAATGAAAGTGTTTTCCACTACTCTAACTACTTCCATATAAACACATCATGTTTCAAATTTATCAAATTTATCACTTCAGTAAATACATAAGAATAATTATCTCACAAAACAGAGATATTTGATGCATTCACCTCTGATTTATCTACTGTCAGGGTGGAAGCTCAGACCCTGGAAATAGGATCCAGGATCCCAGAGGTGGAAGAAGATAGAAGATGCAGTTGGGGTAATAGACATTCTTTATTTAGAGATGGTAGAGCCTTCAGCCTCCAGTTCCAGCCCCATTTAGCCCCAACCAGTTCCGTTTAGCCCCCTGAGTCATTTCCATAAGACATTTTTCTATATGCAGGCCAAACAAAGAAGGCATATTACCAACAGGTTACATATGTGGGTGCATGCTCATAGCAAATATCTATGAACAAGTACATATGCTGAATCAGGGTGCTCATGACCTTGAAAACATACAAAAGCAGTCTGCTGGGAACTTTGGCAAGGGAGCTTAACCATAGCCATTTTGAGCCTTCCCTACATTTACTTATACCTTGCAAAGTTCATTCAGATTTTTCCAAAGGACTGTAGTCCAAGCTTTGAATTTAGCTCCCACATGGATGAGTTTTAAAGAAAATAGCTAGGGTTATTTCATCTTCTTTCTCCCTGTTGTTCCCTTGCCCTCACCTTATCCCAATTCTTTTACAAAGTGAAATTCAATTAAAATGAAATAAAAGTTTACAAGTCATACTAAAACCACTTGATTATTGCCATGTGAGTAGATTCAGCTTTCCAATTTCCTGAGGTAAAGGAAGTAATCAAGGAATAATGAAAACATTATTTCTCTGTGTGAGTTTATTGGATCTCATGTGGTAAATTTCCCAAAAGAAATGTATAGACCCCCAGTAAGATGCTGCTTCACACTGTTTTCAAACCATTTAAGAACGATATTCACCCCTTCAAAGGAAACTCCCCATTGGGAACCCTGGATGAGGCTTCTTTTTGAGCATTTATACCACAGCATGTCATAGCACAACACTTATGGTATAAGACCACCCAGAAGTCTCTGGGTCAAAGAACTGAGTCTGCCTAAAATTAATTTGGTAGCTGACAAAAATGACAAGGATGGGAAGAGAAGCCTCAAAACATATCAGGGAGCACACAGATGCCCAAGCTGAAAAAAATGATACTTGGAGAATTCATCAGATGGCCCTTTCACACACAAATATTTTGTTCCAAGAATATGCAGTGATGAGCTCTGTGCTCAGTGCTTTGTATACGACATTCTGTTGAATCCTCATAGCAATTCTACAAGGATGTTTCTACTAATATCATTTTACAAATGGAGTTGCTGAGGCTAAGTGACTTGCATAAAATCACACTGCTAGTAACTAAGGAACTAAGAATTCAATGGTGGCAGCCCAAGAGCCTGTCTTTTAGCCTAACACTACCACCTATAGGTAGAATGGAATATCACTTCTTACAGGGATTCCATTAAAATGAAGAACTGACCAGACCTAACCAGACCTAAAGATTCCTTCTCTTCCTCTCCACAACAGAACTTTGATTTTCTATTAAGGAAATGCTTTAGTTAGTAGCCATTTAGCAACCATGAGTTTTGAGTGTTCTGACCCACTTCTAGCTCCAGGAAAAGGTCAACCAGCATATTCTAGACCTTTTGCAACAATTGTTCAATCTAATAAAGATCTGGAAATACCATTGGTGATCATATGTAGGGACAATCAATGCTCTAAAAATGGACAAGAAAACCTGTAGCCACAGCTGCTGGCTACCATCTTTGGGACCATGAGGTCACAGCGAGGCTTACAATAAAGCTAGGATAAAGAGACAGTCTACAATCTTGACAAAACATGTTTGATGCTGGATCTTCCTTTGATTTTCAGTTTTAATTGAACATTATATTTAATTCCCATTAAATTTGGTCTTATGCAACTGAAAGCTCTCAACCAATATATAAATACTAATCCTGACGCTTCATTGTGCTTGGAATTGTTTAAAATTAGGAATTTACTTTCTACATGCCATAGTTTTTATGAGGACTTCATTGTGAGCATCTTCCTAAGTAAGGATAAAGATATAGAATTTCTTCTAAAGCAATACAGTGTTCTTCTGCAACTCATATAGATTGCATAATTTGAAATTCATCCAGAAGAGGTTCAAACAAAGTGCAGTTGAGTGAATCATATTACTGTTCATCTACTTGTGCAACTGTATGAACTATAACATGTCAAACTTGAGGAAAACTAGCTTCATTTCCTGAGAATTTGGTGGAAATGTTAGAGTCATGGGTACCTTTAGACTCAGAGCAGGAAATTACGTTGAAAAATAAAATGTGACCAAACTGACTGTTTCTCATTTTACTCAAAACCATTTCCCCCAAGCCTCCCCTCAAGAATTTGGAGAATTATCATGTACAGAATGACTCAGTCTACCCACTGGCTTCAGTTATCAAGGATGGCAGAATTTCACTCTTCCACACTGGACCCTATCACAGCCCTTGCTATCAAAACAGACCCCTCTCCACGTTTCACTTGTGTCTTGTTATACTTCCTGTTAGCATCCATTGGTCTTTCTGCTAAGTCCCAGATAGTTGGATCAGCTCTACTTAGGTTCAGAGGAAACCTCAAATTATCAAAATGCTTGCTCAAGCAACTGGCAAAAAATGAACCAGCCAAACACAAACTGGATTATTAGCTCTCCATAAGCAGTTCTATAGATCATTTATATATGAGAAACTTACACATTTGTATATGAATACGCACATATATATGTTAAAATTTATATAGGAAGGAGAAAGATGGTTAAGTATTTACCAAAATCCTTGTTTCCCTGTTATTTGAGGGAGGTAAGGAAGCAGAATCTGCTATGGATTGGATATTGTGGGGAAGTGGTGTGATTATACGATTGGGTCTCTTAGATCTTATCTGGAAGGAAGGAAGGAAAAGAGTGAGGCTAAAACTCCTTGGTAAAGAAACAGCAGCCACTGGTTTAGCCAGCATAGGGCAGGGGCTGGGAGGTGTTGGGTCATTTTGGTGGTTTAATCTGTGTTCATGCTTCTTTCAGTGTTCAGATGTGGTTCTGGAGTGCTCTTGTTTTTGTCTTGATCCACAGAGATGACTTGCCTGACACCAGTGTTCTATGAAGTTATTTATTTGAAGAGAAAAACATTAAGACCTAACAGGAGTGCCAGACCAGCTCCTAGATGTCAGGGGTGTTAGGAAGAACTTGACATCGGCAACACCATCTTAGAACCAGAGGCACCTCAAGGTCACTCTGACTCAGCCTGACCTAAACCCCAGACATAACTCCATCATCATGCAAAGAAACCCCAAACACTCCATCATCATAAAAGGAATTTGTTATCTGAAATTGAATTCCTGAAAATGCCTAGTCGCTTATGAAGGTGACACTACAAGGGTCTTTCCCTGACAACCCCTTAGCAACAGCCAAATTCCCCCTCCCTCATTCCCCTATATCTGCCCTAGGCTGTAAGTGAAAGGTGGGTCTCGTCTCCACTGGGCCCTCCCCCACAGGTTTGAAAATCTTGTATGGTTTTGAGAAAGGGAAAACCGCCCCTCCTAAGGAAAGAAGGGAATGGAGGAAGTAAAGAGAGAGGAGAGCAGCTCAACAGTAACACAGATTTGTTTACAAGAAAAAAAGTCAGCAGAATGGAATCTGAATTCTCTTTGTTCAAAGCCCTTGGGCCCTTACGGCAGTGGCCCTACTGTTTCTGAACCAACAAGGTCAGAGATAGGGAGACTAGGTACACTGGTTAGTTCCGGTCAGTTCCTATTTACACCTTGTTTTGGCATAATTGTTGATAGCATCCCCTTTCTCTCCCACAGGGCCCCTTGATGAATCATGTGCTCTTCCTGGGTCTCTGCGTCTTTGACCTGCCGGGATGCTCCCCTGCCTGCAACCTCTAGTGCTCACACCTCCTTCTTGCTGCAGCTCCAGGGAGCTGACACAGAATAAGGCATGGCTACCCCCAGGATCCACTGACCCTGTCCTGTTCACAGTCTGGGGCAGTATCTCCTCTCTTCTCCTCACATGCCCCACAGCTCCGCTCTTTTAACTTCAGCCTTTTCAATCTTATCAATCCCTGAGGGTTTAGGAAAGCAAAAACCTGAATGAATACTCCCTCTAGTAACTTCCGGTTTTCTAGTTCTATCTCTCCCAGGACAAAAAGGTACAAGAGCCAGGACTCTGGGGAAAAAAAATTTACATATATATATATATATGTGTGTGTGTGTGTGTGTGTGTGTGTGTGTGTGTGTATAAAAATAAATAAGTATCTCAATAAAATATCCTGCAAGGTTTGTATCAGAGTCTATTGTAAATGACTGCCACAGAATAGATGGTCTATGAATACTAGAAGAAAAGAAGAGAGAGAAGAGGTTGACAGGACTGAATTACTCACATTAGGACAGAGGAATAATAAATCATTTCATTAGTTTCCCCAGATAAAGTCACAGTGAAACGAGATCCTCCAAAATTTTATACTTTTTAAGGAATCCTCAAGAGATCCCACACTTTTTCTGATTAATGGGTTCAAACCATGCCCTGCCACCTACCTGTATTGTAGCCTTGGACCTTGTATTGACTGTTATGAAACCCGAGTATCCTAAAGTAGTAATGATAGCTATATCATTGATGGGGACTAAATTAAGACAATAAAATTAAATACTTAACATAATGCCCAACACCAAGAAAGCTGTTATCATCCTCAGCATGTGTGTGAGGGAGGACAAAGGGACTTCTTATACAGAAAACAATGGTTTGATGTGTGTGCACATGTTTGTATGTGTGTGTGTGTGTATGTATGTATGTATGTATATATATATAATTTTAGCTTGAAGCACAGTATTGCTCCATATACATGGTTGAATGAATTATAAATATGCATGTATATTTTTCCAAATGAGGAATTTTAATCATTAGCATTCTCCTTACTATCTCTGAACAGCATAAGAACAGCTGCTCCCAATCACAGTGGGGAGATGACTTTATATTTGAGGGTGTAGTTTTCAATTATAATCTATTGCATTTTCTGTTTTTATTTTTGTTTTATTTTAATCTTTCATATGGTTTCTAACACTGCTGTATGTCTCCTATTTGCAGGCTGATAGAATCAAGTTGACCACTATCTTTATTGGTCGCAAATTAAAGAAAATGGTGGAGACAATCAGTAGTATAGACAGCACACATTGTTGTTTTATCACAAGTTCAAGTGGAAGCAATTTTCTTAATCCGGGAGCCCAGCTATACTAAAGAGCAGTCAACTGGACCTCAGCTCCTTTCCCTTCTAATAGGCTATTGACAATTCTCTTGCAAGGAAGGTGCAGCAGTCTGTAACCATCAGAGAAGGGTTTCAGTTTCTGTCAGTAGAGGGTGCTACAGTCCAAGACCTGAGCTGAGGCTAACAAAAGCTGCATGTTTTTTGCTGTATTGTACTGTGATGCATTAAAATGTATTACATTAATTTGTGTCATTGATATGGATTAATACAGTATTTAATTAGATTGCCTCAGAGAAAGTGCTTTTTATTTACTATTATATTTTTAAATTGATGCCAATAATTATTTCCTTAACAGTGGCTAAAACTGAACCACGACAAAACCTAATTCACCTCAAGAATTCGTCTGACTGATTTTCAAAGAGACAGCATGTGGAGTTGAAAGATCACAGTGAATCGGTTTATCTTGCCTCCTCAGAGCCTAGAATATTGCTTGCACACAGTGGTCACTCAAGAACATATTTGAAATAATTAGACATGATTCTGTTTCATATATACTATCATCTGAGTGAACAAAGCAAATTGGGTAATCAAATATTTCTCAAAGTGAGTCCTCTGGTTGCCATAGTTAAATTATCTGTGTGTTTATTTAAAATGCTGTCTCTTAAAATACACTAGACTTAATAAATCAGGACTCTAGTGGAGACAGTGGGGAATCTGAATTTTTAGTAAGCACCCCATTGTACATTCAGGTCACAGGACCACTGACTTAACCCACTCCCCACCTCTTTTCCTCATTTGAGGGATTACTGAATTAGCTCAATCAGTTCTTTGGTACAGATGCTTCTGGTGACATCATTACCGTTTGTAGGGGATAGACAGTGTCTGTCTTCCTAGGAGCAGAAGCAAAACTCAGATGGAATGAGTGAGACTTACACTTTCTCACATCCATCACTGGTAGACCTTCCATGCTCAACCACCAGCAGGGGCCCTGGATGTAAAGGTCAGAGAAGTGGCACCTGGGCACTGGGTTCAGTAGTGAGGCTGGACGAGGGATTTGTACCCAGACAGAAAAGACAGAAGCAAGCTGGACGTGGAGGCAGAAGCCTGTAATCCCAGCGACTTGGGAAGCTCAGACAGAGTATCACAAGTTCAAAGCCAGCCTCAGCAACTTAGCAAGGCCAACTCAGGGAGACCCTGTCTCTAAATAAAATGCAAAAGGCTGGGGTTGTGGTTAAGTGTCCCTGAGTTCAATCCCTGGTCCAAAAAAAAAAAAAATAAGTAAAAATAAAAATTTTAAAAGGGCAGCAAATATCTCAAAGAAATCTGGTCTTGGAACGAGCAGTATCGGCACCATCTGGAAACCTTTTAGAAATGCAAGTTCTCTGGTTTTAATGTGAACATACTGAATCGAAAACCCTGTGTGTGGAACACACTGTGTCTTTGGGGTCCCTGTGTCCTTGGGGTGACATGACACTGAAGTTTGAGAACCAGTACCCTGTTCTGGGTGCAGTCCCCCAAGGCCAGCTGAACGTGGAGAACTTGAAGTCCTGGGTGTTGATTTGTATAAGACTTGTGGACTTTGGGTATGTTGTCACCATATAGAATGGCTTCTCTCCTGAATTGACCATGATCTTTAGCAAGAAGCCCTTCTTGGAAAATCTCAGAGATAGTTAATTGTTAAAAATACATTAGACACAAATGCTTTCTTGCTTTGACAATACTACCTTTCTTTGAAGCAAAAAAGACATTATCGCCATTTTTGTTATAGCTTCTATGCAACTGAACCATGTGAAAAGAGCTCAGTTCTGTTAAGATTTGGGGAAAATAGTCCTTTCAGAATTCTCTTTCTATGAGAATATATTGTCTGTTAGGTTGAAAGTTTCTCTTTAAATATGTTACTGACCTGAAATGGTGCATATGTATGAATAGAAAGCCCTGGGCTTTATGTCTTGGGACCTTTAAGAAGGGTAACTGTAGTTTGGTAAACCACAAAATACATCAATCATCAGCAAAAATCCTTCCTTCTTTAATAAACACCCAATAACATGAGAACAAATTAAATTAAAATTTATCATCATATCTTTCACCTAATAATGTATTCTGAAACAAATACAATTGTTGGCATTTGTTCACTCAATCAATCCACAATTATTTGTGAGTGTTCACTGTATTTCTGGCACAATCATGACCACTAAGATTGCGGCAGTGAACAAGACAGACAAAAACCCCTGTGTTCATGTATGCTCTATTGAAAGGAGACAGACAATATACAAATAGAAAAATTAAAGAGCAACGATTGCTACGCAGAAAACCCAGCAGAGAAGGGTGATAGGCAGTGCCGGAGTGGGGTCGAACCTTAAGAAGAGTAGTCAGGGAAAGTCTCTGTGAGGCTGACAATTCAGCAGGAGCTTGAGATAAACCCCGTGTATGTGACTGAAATGATGAGACTTTTATCTCAAAATGACTACTTTGGCTACAGTGCTGAGAATAGATTGTGTGAGTAGAAGAGAATAGAAGGAGTAGACTCATTATTAAATGTTTCAAAATCCAAGGATAAGACAATATTGCCTAAACCAGAACACTTAGCATATTAATTATAGAAAAATTCCTGGTCTGATAATTCTGACATTCCTACCATATCTGACTCTGGTCCTAATGCTTATTTGGTTTGTTCAAACCGTGTTTTAGTATGCCTGGTAAATTTTTCTTGATAGCTGCAAGATGTACTAGCTAAACTCAGCCTCAGTTAATAGGCCTTCAGCTACGTGGTGTGAAGTGTAGGGAGGGGAAGTGCCTTCCCCAGGAAGGACTGAGGCCTCAGACAGGAACCATACACGTGGGCCTTTGCAATTTGAGGGGAACAGGAGCCCACTCCTCTGGATGTGTGTGATCCTTTGGTCCCTCCAGGGCTGGCAGTTTGGGAGACTTCAGGACAAAGCTCCTCAGGCTTAGGCCTGGACATCAGTCACCCTCTTCATAAAGAACCCAGCAGCAGTGTAAGTGGTGAGCTTCAAATGACTGAATATGGGAGGCGGGGAGAAGAATATCGAGGGACTAGGTTAAGATTCTCCTCAAAATCTAGAAGACCTAAGAAGGGATTTTGCAGGGAGTTGAGTTCTGTTATTTATAATTAGGAACAAATGCCAAGAAATTGTGGAGGTCACCATTAACCCCAGGTACAGACACATTTTACTCACTTGCAAGTGTCCACATCTCCTTTTACAATGGTCTCTGGGTTATGACAAATGGTCAGAGCTAAGACAGTTAGGAACATGGCAACTCTGAGTGGTGGCAAAGAAGGTGGGTTCAAGTTTGGAATGTGAAAAGCCATGAACAGGTCTCAAGTAATAACAGTAGAAAGGAAGATGTATATCCTGAAACTGCAGATGAGCAATGCTGAGCCCAGGTTCCTGCAGCTTCAGGTTCTCCAAATTTATAAAAGACTGGCAAAGAACCAAGGCCCTCACAGGGACAGATTGACAGGAAACGAGAAGTCTTTCTGGCTACAAGAACACAATGGAAATGTGAACCTTACTGCTTCAAGTTCCAGAGACCTGCACCAGTAGGAATCTGCCATTCAAAAGCTTCTGATAATGGCTGACATGGAATTTGGAGGAGAGGTGCTGATGTGTCAGTTAATTCCTTCTTGTTCACCCAAAGGCAAAATTACTCAGAAACCTGAAGCCTGGAAACAAATCTTGAGTTCCTGCCTAGCTCACAGGACCTGAATCAGGACATGCAAATCTAAACTTCCCAGCACAATGAATATACTTGTTTTCCAACTCCCATACCTGTTATCATCCCTCCCTTCTCTTCAGACCTTAATTCTTCTACAATGAATACTAGAGTTTTGGGGCAGCTGGTAAGGTGGATGTGGATTGAGATTCAAATATGAAATTAAACATGAGAAGAGCTGTCTCCAAGTAATCCTCCCCAACTACTTTCTTGCTTATGCCCTGTTATGAAACAACACTGTTCCCTGGAAGAATGCTGTAGAAATTAAAACACTGTTCTTCCCTCTGCCCTTAATAAATACATTTGAAAACTAGTTAAATTCAAAGTCCCTTTAATTGCATGAAACATCCAAAGAAGAATTCATACATCCTTACATCAAGATCATAAAAATTCATTGCTACGTGGGCATGTGGGTGTGCATGCATAGATTTTGGAAGGAGGGTGGGGCAAAATTGGCAACCACCCCAGGCATTATAATGCAAGCTAACACACATGCTAGAATGAAGGCTTCACAAACTATGTTTACTAAGTTTAACCATTTAATCCTCACAATTCGATGAAGAGGGGATAATATTTTCATCATTATCCTGTTCCTCAGATTGGAAAACCAAGACACAGGTATATCAAGAGAGGAGATGGGATTTTTATCAAGGTTGTGAATAATACAATCCCTGGGCTTCAGGGTCCTTCTCCCTAGAGGCCATTTAAAAGGCACCAGATGGGTGAGACTACCTGATTCTGAAACTCAATTCCACTAACACTTCTAGAAAATATATTTTTTTTTAAAGAAACTTCCTTGTTCAGAGTTTTGCTTGCAGGAACATGTTGGAGGTTGGACCTTTTGCCTGCAAGATAGAAAATGACAGATTGGGGGAATGGAATGTCAATTTCAAAACATCTGGGGAACAAAAAGTAAGAATATTGAGTTTCTTCAACTTCTCCGTTGCTTCCTTTCGACCACAATTCTCCAATATACATTTTTTTAATGACATGCTTCTACATTATCCAAGACCAAAAGAAAGCAATCACCCAATCCCCTTGCCACTAAACTTAAATCAGCATTGCCAGGTCTGAGAGGGGTTTGTCTGGTGGTCAGTCTTGAAGGGTGAATGTACGTAAACATTAAAGAAAAGGTGGATCTGACATTATGTAGTTGAAAGAACTGTCTTTACATCTGAAGTAATTACATAATGACAATTGAGTCGCCGTTTAATGAGTAGTCACTATCAGTTGGACAGTATCGTGTGTTCTCACTGATCCACAAGATGACCCTGTCGAGTGTCATCCCCAATCCACACACCAGGAAACAGAGGCTTGTGCATTCTCCCCTTGCTGCCTTTGTTCTAGCTATGTATGCTTTATCTGAGTCTTTCCATTTTCTCTGGTCTTCCTGCCACAGATCTTTGCACATGCTGCTGTTTCTGACTATGATGCACCCCCATACATGCACTCCTAATTTACAGAACTGAGGTAAATGTGTAATTATACATTAATTGGTATCATTATACATTAATTGGGGTATTATATTGGTACTCCAGATGATACTCTGAGGTCCACAGAGTATCTTGCTGTCATATTGTTAGAAAATAGTACATACCAGAGACATGGCTTGGACTCAGTAATATAGATTGTGTTGGTTAATTTACCCAAACTGACAGAACTGCAGTTCACACTTGATTCTGTCTAGGCCCAAAGACTAACGTTCTTTATATTGTACCATGGTGCATTCAACATAATCCATGTGACTTTAAGAAAAGAAATCAACTTTAAATTAAAAACCTATAAAGCAATGCCAACAAGATGGAGCCTGGCAGTAGACAACCCTCCATAATTGCAAAACTCAGGGCTTGGGTTGAATGATATTGCAAGATCTTTGAATTTTTGAACTTGTGGAGATGCTCTGTCCCAGTCTCTGAGGTAACTCTCTCTCTCTTCACATCTATCTAGAAATCTCTGGTGTTGGCCTCAGCCCACTCTTCCTATTCTCCCCCCACATACACACTTAATTTCAGCTGCCCTCAGTCCATCTTTATCATTAGTACAGGTATATATAAATAACAGAGATAGTTAGGATTACAGTGGTATTTAAATCACAATGGAAGAACAAAAAGTTCAAACTGATCTTTTTCATTTTTCATCATTCACAGTCTACATTCATTTCTCCTTAGCTCTATCCCCTAGTTGTGACTCTTAAATTCGGCCTTGGAAGCACAAATTTCTTGCTTTCAAGATCTTTATCCTCTGCTTCTCATACTACTGTAAAGAGCAGTCACAGTGGCCATTCACCGTGTACCTCTAATGTGCAAGGCAGGGAGTGTTTCTCTCACATCTCCTTGTGTAATAGGACTCCCACCTGAAGTCCCTATCAAAACCGTCATTTTACAGATGAGGAAACTAGGGCTTCAAACTGTTAAGTAACTAAGGTAGCATATCCAGTAAGAGCAGGACCTGAATTTAAATCACATCTGATCTCCTGTCTCTAGTGTTCTTTCTGCCACACTACAAAATAGCTAGAACATTTTAACTCAGTTTTTAAAATTTCAAAATGAATAATATAAATGAGTAAGAAACTCAATTTAAAGAGTAAGGAAACTATTCATATCCAATGGAAGGGACTATTGAACCATATGAATTCAGTAAAGACTATGTCAAGCTACACACCCCTTTCTTCGTTGTCTCTCTCAATCAAACTTTCTCCCCTCTTCTCTCTCCCCCTCCCACTTACTTCTGCATAAAGAAAATTAATAGTGTCTCACTAAATAATTACCTGGAAGCAATCTAAGAAACCGATTCTATATTATCCCTTAAAAGAAAGTTTTAAAAAAAATTTATCGAGGGCCTACATTGTGCCAAATATTTTTCAAATGCTAGCTCACAACAAAGCATAAATTATTATTTGCATTTTAAGGTAATTATTACTCCCAATTCTATTTTTTTTTTTAATTTAGTACTGGGGATTGAACACAGGGGTGCTTAACCACTGAACCATATTCCCAGCATTTTTTATTTTTTATTTTGAGACAGGATCTTGCTAAATTACGGAGGCCCTCACTAATTTGCTGAGGCTGAATTTGAACTTGCCATCCTCCTACTTTAGCCTCCCAAATTGCTGATTACAGGTGGGAGCCACCACACCAGGGAATTACTCCCAATCTTATCCTATAAGTCCTATCCATCTCTTCATTTACAGCCCACAATTCTCAATTGTTTCAGTTTATAGACTTCCTTATACTCTTCAGAATTATTGAGGATCCCAAAGAATTTTTTGTTTTGTGTATTATATTTATTAGTACTTACCATGTTAGAGATTAAAACTGAGAATAGTTTTAAAAATTTATATATTAATTTTTAAAATAAAATCATTACATATTAACTTTATAATGTATTTATGAAAAAAACTACATTTTCAAGAGCATAAAGAGGTATTGAAAAGAGTTCATTTTTATAGTTTACAAATAGCTTTAATATTTAGTTTAACAAAAACATCTGAATTTTTACGCTTCTACATTTAATCATGTCTAATATTGGGGAAAAAATCACATGTACATATATAGTTGAAAAGAGGAATATTTTAATAACACTTTCTTTTTTACAAACCTTAGATAATTGTGGATATTCTTCTTTGATCTTAAAACAAAACTCAATAAGTGATAGTTTCGTAAAGCTTAGTTGCACTGTGGAATCTGAAACGATATTAATGAACTCTTCACTTATCCAAGTATTCTCTTTTGGAAATATGAAGACAAGTTACAGACTGGAAGAAAACATTTGTAAAACATATTTGGTAAAAGGCACATATCCAGAATATGTAGAGTACTTAAACTACGCTAATAAGAAAACAAACAGCAAAATTTTTAAATTGTGTAGACTACTTCAACAGATACATCATGAAGTAAGATATGTGATGTCAAATAAACACAAGAAACATACTCAACATAATGGGTCTTTAGAGTATTACAAATTAAAACCACAGTGAGATACCACTGCACACATAATGGAATGGATACCAAGATGTACGATAATTAGGATTCATATACTGCTGGGCAAAGTTGCATTCTCGGTGCTGTGGGCAGCGTGTCAATTTCATAATCAAACACCAATGAACAGACAGATGGAGGAGGGCAGGATGGCAAAGGGAACTGAGAATACTTCTAGCAGTGATCGACATGTTCATTACCTTGATTGTGATATTGACTTCAGGATTGTGATATGTGTGTGTGGATACACACACAAAAACAAATCATATGCTCTACATGTGTGCAGTTTATTTTCTGTCAACTAAACTTAATAAAACTTAGTACTAAATAAAACATCTAATTGTTCAAGGACGAGATTAAGGAAAAATACTCAGCATATTTCTTTCCTTAACTTCTTCATTCCATATTGACAAGTGGTATAAATTTATCCATGAATCTGGCTAAGAAATTCTCTCTCCATTTTTACCATCATTGCCTGCAGCTAGACATAAGGAAGATGACAAGAGAATACATAGAAAAATGTCAAGGTAATAGAAACGATCGTTATCTTGATTGCAATGGTTATAACATGTATATATTTGTCAAAAATCAAAACTGCACACTTAAAAATTGGTGAACATATATATATATATATATATATATATATATATATATTCACACATATATCACCTCAATAAAGTTTATATAACATATAACATATGGGAGCTGTTACTATGTGGTCTCTTACAATTAGGGCAAGAATGAAGGAATAAATACAGAACATCATATACAGTCTGCATTATTGAGACTATGTTGTTTGTTTAACATTGACATATCCACAATTTCCTAGGGAAAATTCTAATTTCATATCTTTCTATCCAGAAGTCAAGTCAAATATTCCAATTTTTTATTTAGAAATATGCTCACTATAACAATTTATCTCTATAGAAATGTTCAGGTGACAGCTTGACTTCAGTATTATTCAACTGCTGATATTCAGGTATATGTATGTTGACTTTAATTGCTTATAAGTCACTGGCACTTGGAATTAAAAGTTTTATACAATAATGGTATTATTATCTCCTTGATTCATTCTTTCCCCAAACTTTAAGAGTTATCTTCTATGATACTACGGTGTGTGTGTGTCTCTGTGAGTGCATATGTGCATGTGAGGGTATGAGTGTGTTGAGGGAGAAGGAATGGAGAAACATACTCAAATACAAATCAAAATTAGCTAAAGGAAGATGACAAACCAGAAGTCTCTTGTGCTTGTCCTCCCCACAAAGACAGTCAAAGAAACAAACCATTATATTTTGATGAAAATAGAGAAAATTATCAGAGTACATCAGAGAAATAGCTGATATTCTGTAGACCATGGAAACCCAAAATAGCCACAAAAAGAAAGGAAGGAAATACTTCGCCTCTACCATCTCCATCCTGCAGTTGGGAACAGCTCAGAACCAGGAGTGACTTATACCTGTAAAGTAAAGGTAAGCAAGAGTAACCCACAGAAAATCAGCTCCTAGGCCACCTACAATCCCCACCGCTGGAGATAAATATATATGTATCCCCAAGGTCAATTGCAATGAGCTTTGCCCTTCTGTTGATTTCTAGGAGTCTTATGGTTGGGTTTTACATTTAGGAATTTTATCTTTTTTTTTTTTTTTTTTTTTTTGTGCGTGTGTGTATGGTATAAGGGTCCATGCCAGGTGTGCAGTGTCTCACACCTGTAATCCCAGCAATTGGGAGGATGAAGCAGGAGAATCTCAGATTCCAAGTCAGCCTCAGCAACTAAGTGAGGCCCTAAGCAACTTAGCAAAACCAACTCAAAATTAAAAATACAAAGGAATGGTCATGTTGCTCAGTGGTTAAGTGTCCCTGGTTTTAATCCCTGGGGACAAAAAATAAAAAACAAAGCAACTAAAAATAGAGCTACCATATGATCCAGTTCAACTTCTGGGTATATACCTAAGGAGATGAATTTGGCATATAGAAGAGATAGCTGCATACCCATGATTACTGCAGCAATATTCACAAAGACCAAGGTATGGAATCAACCTACGTGTCTATCAACAGATGAATGGATATAGAAAATATAGTACATATCCTATCATCTTTGTACACACAATGAAGTATTATTCAGTCACAAATAAGAATGAAATCATATCGTTTTCAGGAAAATGGATGGAACTGGAGGCCTTTATTTTGAGTGAACTAAATCAGACTCAGAAAAGTGTTGTATGTTTCCACAATATATTGATGCAGGAGGGGAAGTAAAGGGACTCCATGAGAGTAAAATGGTGACCATTAAGGGAGAGGAAGGGGGCTGGGAAGAGGAAGGAGGGGCCATTGCAGGGTATTAGGGAGTAAAATTGATCAAATTGTGTTTTTATCTATGTGCAAATAGGCCACAATGAAAGCTATCATTCCAGGACCAGATGGGTTCTCAGCCGAGTTCTACAAAACCTTTAAAGAAAAGCTCATTCCAATACTCCTCAAAGTATTCCATGAAATAGAAGAGGAGGGAACCCTCCCAAACTTGTTCTATGAAGCTACTATCACCCTGATACCTAAACCAGACAGAGACACATCAAGGAAAGAAAATTTCAGACCAATATCCTTAATGAACATCGACCCAAAAATTCTCAACAAAATTTTAGCAAATCGCATACAAAAATATATTAAAAGATTGTGCACCACAATCAAGTGGGTTTTATCCCAGGGATGCAAGTTTGGTTCAACATCCGGAAATCAATAAATGTCATTCACCATATCAACAGACTTAAAGTTAAGAATCACATGATTATTTCAATAGATGCAGAAAAAGCATTTGATAAAATACAGCATCCCTTCATGCTCAAAACACTAGAAAAAATAGGGATAGTGGGAACATTCCTTAACATTGTAAAGGCCATCTACGCTAAACCCATGGCCAATATCATTCTAAATGGTGAAAAACTGAAAGCATTCCCCCTAAAAACTGGAACAAGGCAGGGATGCCCTCTTTCACCACTTCTATTCAACATTGTCCTTGAGACTCTAGCCAGAGCAATTAGACAAACTAAAGAAATTAAAGGGATACGAATTGGAAAAGAAGAACTCAAACTATCCCTGTTTGCTGATGACATGATTATATATTTAGAGGAACCTGGAAATTCCACCAGAAAACTTTTAGAACTCATAAGTGAATTCAGTAAAGTAGCGGGATATAAGATCAATGCACATAAATCTAAGGCATTTTTATACATAAGTGATGAATCTTCAGAAAGAGAAATTAGGAAAACTACCCCATTCACAATAGCATCGAAAAAAATAAAATACTTGGGAATCAATCTCACAAAAGAGGTGAAAGACCTCTACAATGAGAACTACAGAACACTAAAGAAAGAAATTAAAGAAAACCTTAGAAGATGGAAAGATCTCCCATGTTCTTGGATAGGCAGAATTAATATTGTAAAAATGGCTATACTACCTAAAGTGCTATACAGATTCAATGCAATTCCAATTAAAATCCCAATGATGTACCTTGCAGAAATAGAGCAAGCAATTATGAAATTCATCTGGAAGAATAAAAAACCCAGAAGAGCTAAAGCAATCCTCAGCAGAAAGAGCGAAGCAGTGGGTATGGCAATACCAGATCTTCAACTCTACTACAAAGCAATAGTAACAAAAACAGCATAGTATTGGTACCAAAATAGACAGGTAGATCAATGGTACAGAATAGAGGACATGGACACAAACCCAAATAAATACAATTTTCTCATACTAGACAAAGGTGCCAAAAATATGCAATGGAGAAAAGATAGCCTCTTCAACAAATGGTGCTGGGAAACCTGGAAAACCATATGCAACAGAATGAAATTAAACCCCTATCTCTCACTCTACACAAAACTCAACTCAAAATGGATCAAGGACCTCGGAATCAGACCAGAGACCCTGCATCTTATAGAAGAAAAAGTAGGTCCAAACCTTCAACTTGTTGGCTTAGGATCAGACTTCCTTAACAGGATTCCCATAGCACAAGAAATAAAAGCAAGAATCAACAACTGGGATAGATTCAAACTAAAAAGCTTTCTCTCAGCAAAGGAAACTCTCAGTAATGTGAAGAGAGAGCCTACAGAGTGGGAGAATATCTTTGCCACTCATACTTCAGATAGAGCGCTAATTTCCATAATCTATAAAGAACTCAAAAAACTCTACACCAAGAATACAAATAATCCAATCAACAAATGGGCTAAGGAAATGAACAGACACTTCACAGAAGAAGATCTACAAGCAATCAATAGGTATATGAAAAAATGTTCAACATCTCTAGTAATAAGAGAAATGCAAATCAAAACTACCCTAAGATTTCATCTCACCCCAATTAGAATGGCGATTATCAAGAACACAAGCAACAATAGGTGTTGGCGAGGATGTGGGGAAAAAGGTACACTCATATAGTGCTGGTGGGGCTGCAAATTAGTGCAGCCACTCTGGAAAGCAGTATGGAGATTCCTCAGAAAGCTTGGAATGGAACCACCATTTGACCCAGCTATCCCACTCCTTGGCCTATATCCAAAGGACTTAAAATCAGCATACTACAGAGATACAGCCACATCAATGTTCATTGCTGCTCAATTCACCATAGCCAGATTGTGGAACCAATCTAAGATGCCCTTCAGTTGATGAATGGATAAAGAAACTGTGGCATATATATACAATGGAATATTACTCCACCATGAAGAATGATAAAATTATGGCATTTGCAGGCAAATGGATGAAACTGGAGAATATCATGCTAAGTGAGATAAGCCAATCTCAAAAAACTGAAGGACAAATGATCTTGCTGATAAGTGGATGAGGACATATAATGGGGGGTGGGAGGGGTTAGCGTTAGGGTTAGAGTTAGGTTTAGGGTTAGGGATAAGGAGGGTGGTAAGAATGAAGGAAGGAAGGACTGTATAGAGGGAAAAGAGGGGTGGGTGGGTGGGGGGAAGGGAAAAAAATAATGAATCAAACATCATTGCCCTATGTAAATTTATGATTACACAAATGGTATGCCTTGACTCCATGTACAAATAGAGAAAAACATGTATCCCATTTGTATACAATAATAAAAAAAAAAGATGCACTTACAAAAAATAAAAATAAAAAAAGATTTACATACCATCAGGATAGTAATGGAGTACACTGAATTTGTTTACCTCTACTTTTGAGTTTTTACTTTCATGTTTTTATGATTGTAATCAGCATCCTTTGTTTCCCAGGTGAAGAACTCCCTTAAGCATTTCTTTTTTTTTTTTTTTTTTCTTTTTCTTTTATTCTTTAAGCATTTCTTGCCAGGTAAATATGGTGGTGATGAATTCTCTCATCTTTCCTTTGTCTTAGAAACACTATTTCTTCTTCTTTTCTGAAGGCCAGCCATGCCAAGTAAGTATTCTTGGCTGGTAGTTTATTATTTTATTTTTTTCCTTTCAGCACTTTTCATACATCATCCCATTCTCTCCTGTTCTAGAAGTTTCTTCAGAAAAATCCACTGATGGAAATCGCAAGTGAAAAAAGTGTCTTCTTGTCACATGATTTTTTTTCTTTTTTTTTTCTTTTTCTTTTTGCTGTTGCTTTAAATCTTCTTTCTCTCTTTTTTTTGACTTCTAGTAAGAAATTCATAAAGTTTTCTTCACTCTTTTTCAGTTTTCTTTTCTTTTTCACCTCTGAAATATTTCATAAAATTCTGTTTTCAAGTTCAAAGATTCTTTCTTTTGCTTGACCCAGTCTGTTATTGAAGCTCTCAACTGTATTTTTTTTAACTTTTGCCCATTGATTTCTTTAGTTCTAATATTTCTATTTCTTTTTTATATCCATTGCTTTGTCGAATTTCTTATTTGGATCATGATTTGTTTTCTTGACTTTATTGAATTGTCTACCTGTATTCTCTTGTATCCCAGAGTTTCTTTGAGATATTTTTTGAATTTCTTTTTAGGCAGTTTATAAATATCCATTTCTTTGCAGTTAGTTACTGGAGAATTACTGTGTTCCTTTGGTGATGTGATACTTCCATTTTTTTTTTTTTTTCAGGTTTCTTTTGTTTCTGTGTTGACATTTGCACATCTAGGGAATAGTCATCTCTTCCAAACTTTACAGAGAGGCTTTCGTAGGGAGAGACTTTCACCCACAGATCGCTCCCAGGATGTCAGAGGGAAAGGTGTCATGGCGTTGGTTCCAAGTGAATGCTGTGGTGGGGCCTCTGTGTAGCTTCTTCAGCTGTGATCAATGTCAGCAATAGTTGTAGCCTAGGCTCCAGGAGATTGTGGTAGTGGTGGCAGCAACATATTCTATTAGAGTCCTCAATGGTAAGAGCTTTCAGTATCTTCCTGTTCTCATCTTCCCAAGAATGGGAAGTCTTAGTTGAGGGAATCCTTCTTGGTGTCAGGTCTGACATGGCCCAGTAGCAGCTGCAATGGCACTGGGTTCCAGGGCACAAATGCTCAGACTACCTATGGAGCTGGGGTCCTGGGCTCAGGGTCTCATGCAACTATGGTGGCACGTGGGACTCATGGTGAAAGATTATTCTCCAAGGAATGGGTGGGTGCAGATTGTCCACAAAGTAGGGGTGTATAATTCTGAGGCACACTCCATCCAACCACTCAGGCCTAAGAGGCTGGGATGTAGTTATGAACCTGATCCTGGGAGGCATGGAATGGCACTGGTCCAGCACTGGGGAAGGAGTTCTCTGGAACTTTGGGCTCTGGGAATAAGGCATGGTTGTAATGTAAGAACCACAGTGGATACAGCACAATAACAATTTAGGTTTGGGGGATGAGGTGATGTAATGGTGATTCTGGAACCCAGGACAGGAGGACACAACTGTTTTTCAGGCTCTGTGAGAGCAGGTGCAGTGACAGCAAGGATCTCAGAATGGTGAATGGGCTGTGACTAGAGCCCTGGGGGGAAATAGGCAGTGCAATAGCAACTCCACTCTCCAGGAGGCAGAGCACCCCAGCAACTCAGGTTCTGGTGTGAGGGGGTGTTAATACAATTCCAGGAAAGCAGTGTGCTACAGCGGTTCAGCCTAGAGGGCAGGGGACCAAGTTTAGCCAATGCTGTTGCCTTGACATGAGGGGTGCAACCCTGGCTCCGCCCTGGGAGGCGTAGCTGTTGGTTTAGTCAAGGTGTCAATTCCTATGTATTAGGGCACTGTTTTAGCTCAGGGTTAGCTCTGCGTGGCCAAGGCACCATTTTTCTGGAAGGCAGAGCACTACTTCAGGTCCAAAGGGGCAGGCAGTATAAAAATGACTGAGAGGTGTGGGGCACAGAAGCTTGCCTCAAGGGACAGAGTGTAGCAGCAGCTTGACTATGGATGGTAGACCACAGGTAGGGATAGTTCAACAATGGCAAAGCCTCTGACATGGAAGAGTGCAGTGTTGACTCACCCTCAGAGGACACATTCCAGCAGTGGTCTGGTTCCAAGATGGTGCAGCGCAATTGCAGACTGGACTATGGGGGGTTACAGCATTGGCTTCTTCTCCATGCAAGCAGTACTTGTAGATATATATATATATATATATATATATATATATATATATATATATATATCACACCAAAAGCCCAGGCTGCAAAAGCAAAATAAATAAGTGGAACTACATCATACTTAAGAACTTATGCCCAGAAAAGGAAACAATCGACAAAATTACAAAGCAATCTATGGGCTGGATGTGATGACTCACACCTATAATCTCAGAGACTCAGGAGGTTGAGACATGAGAATCACAAGTTCAAGGCCAAACTCACAATTTAGTGAGACCCTAAGCAATTTAGTGAGACTGGAGATGTGGCTCAAGTTAAGTGACTCTTTATTTTTTCAACAAAGAAATTTTCTTTAAGAAAATCAAAGTCCATGTTTTGTATAGGAAAAAAAATGAAATGTTCCTTAATGGAAACAAGAAGTGATGTTTATTTTTCAAATTCTGCATAAATGCTGGGATTTTTCCCAAGAGAATTAATCTATTGTGGGTGTTATAATTTATTAAAATTTTTATGGCAAAAATTCCCAATTGTAAAATATATTTAAGCTTTATGGCATTGGAAAAATAATTTATTGTGCTGTCTCATAATAAAAGAGGGGCTTCCTCATGAAGGTGATTTCCAGTTAGTTTTTACAGGGAGTCCCCTCATTGTCCAGAGCTACTCTGATTCCTTTTACACTTCTCTTGATGCCTAGGCATTAATTATAGCCTCAGATAGGAATTGAAGTGTGAAGTCACGAATCACACTGACACAAGTGACCACCGCACTTTGGCCACATGGTGTTAAAACAGGTAATTGCTTGTTTTCCATGTATTTTCTTCAAGTTACAATTATCTACAAATATTTTTCAGGAGTGATTTAGTGGTTTGCGGAAATGATCCAGCCTGATGATAACTTAAATCTCTTTCTTTTCTGTTCCATTTGTATGTGTGGTAAGGACACATTATGATCCAAACATTTTTATTACTTTCCAATTAGTAAAATATTGGTGTGAATGCATGTTTCTGTGTACATGAATATCTATGTGTGTGTGTGTGTGTGTGTGTGTGTGAAAAATACACCAGATTTATCAGCTAGCTTGTACTGTATATCACCCCAAAACTTAAGCGGTATAAAATAATAACCACTAATGTGCCTCAAGGTTTTGCTGGGTTGGCAATTTGAACCTCAGCTGAGCTGGGTGATTTTTCTGCTGTTTTTAGCTGGACTCACTTACTACCCTTTAATTAGCTGTTGGCTCTGCTTTTAGGCTGTTAGTTGGAATAATGGGACATCTGGGCAAGAGTCCTTATCATTCCATAGGTTAGCCTAGGCTTGTTTACATGGTGTTTGGGACTTTAAAAGAAAAAGTTAAGTGCACAAATGGTTTTAAAGTCTTTGCTTTGTACTGGCCCATTGAACAATATAAGTCACATGGGCAAGCCTAGAATCAATGTAGGAAAGTTCTTCTAAAGGAAACAGATAGATATGGACAAATGAGAGCTATCAATCCAACACTCACTTCAATACCCTAAAACATTACTACCAAGAAAAATCTCTACTTTAAAAGACTTTTTCTCCCGAATGTGAAGTTATCAATTGCTAGATTAGATAACTGACCTAGAAGAATCTGCCATTGACAATGTTTTATGGAGAAGTCATTAAATGTAAACTTAAATGTTATTAGTATTCTATAGTGAATAACTATTTATGGTAGCATAAGATTAATCCAGAAAATTTTAGAAAAAAAGATGAGCTGAGTAATCTGCCAGATATTAAACTACAAATTATAAAGCTAGTAATATGAAATTGATGACAATGTAGATATGTAGGTCAATTAGATACAAATTCTAAAAACATGTTAAAATATATGCCTTTATAATTTGATCAAAATGTCATTTAAAATAAGGAAACACTATGATCTATATTTATTGACTCAACACATATTTGTTAAGTCATCATTATTTATTTATGAGCCAGTGCAGTGTTCCCTGGGCCTCTGACATGGGACTAGAATCATTCTAGACTTTGGGACAGAGCAGTGAACCTAGAGGGCAAAGTCCCAGATCTCTGAGAACTGATGTTTCAATGAGAGGGAAGGTAAGATAAAGAACTAGCCCCAATTACATCCATGTAATGGTAACCACACTAAGTACAGGAACTTAGGGTGCTGTTATAGCAAAAGATTAGAAGCCTTCTTTAAAGAAAATGGTCATGGAAAGTCTCTCTGAAGATGTAATAATCTGAGGGAAAAAAAAAAGCCAAAAAATAAAAAGAAACCTGCTTTAAACAGAGCAGAGCTTTCGAGGGCGGGAGGGAGCAAGGCAGAAACAAGGTCAGTCTATTCTAGGAACAAAAGACAAATAGGTAAGTACAAAGTGAGTACCAGGGAAGGAGGGAATCCATACAGTCAACTAGCAATGAGACACTTCCTGCAGGGAATTATGGGAAGGAGTTCAGATTTAGGTTTTCTTCAAATTACATGGGACAACCACTAGAGAGGCTCTTAGAAAAGAAGATCAGATTGATGTCATGATCCAAATACTGTTTATAAAATATTATGCTGACTGCAGGTGAGAATTGCCTCTAGTAGGACAGAGTGGGGAAGAGAGACCAATTAGGAGACCATTCGCATGTCAGATGTGGGGTGGTATCAGTGGAGATACGAGAGCAGGACTGGCTCATTTACTAGGCATGAAAAGAAGGAAAGAAAGGAATCAAGAGTTCTGGTTAAACATTTGGTCTGAGCAACCAAGGGCCTGTCAATTACTGTGCTAAACTTAGGGGATAAAATAAAGAATGAGATAGACATAGTCCTTAACTTCATAGAGTTTATAACTTATAGTTATATAATAAATGTGACTTGCTTGATAGACCAGTGAAAAATTCAATTAGATTTCAATTCCATGACTTTTAACATAATAAAGTCCAGATGGGTTGAAAAGTTCAATTTAATGAATAAACAATCTCTCAAAACAATAGAATAGAAATATATATATATATATATACATATTTATCTGAAGATGGAAAAGCTTTTATAAAACTGAGGTATTACTGAGAAAGAAAAATAATATATTTGACTTTAAATTTTGAAACTTGTATGTGTCAAAAATACCATAATTAAGACTAAAGTAAACAACATGGAAAATAAAATCATAGTGAATACAATGAAGAGCTGATATACTTAATATATAAACATATCTTATAAATCAATAAGAAAAGATGAGCAAAGAATACAATAAATTAAAAAAGCAAAAATGCAAGGTGTGTCTAAAGAAAGAGTCAAACCTTAAAAATAATCAATAAGATACATACTTAAATATAATATGGATTTTTTAACCTTTAAAATCAGTAAATGTTTAAAAGAAGAAGAATAATTCATGTTAGTTGCCATAGTAGTATAAAATTGATAAGGTTTTTTGAGGAGAGAAATATTTAAAAATGTACATTTTCTTTCATCTGGCAAAATTTAAAATATATGTAAAAGTCATAATCATCATTGTGTGCAGTTACAGATAAATATTCACTGCAGCACTGTTTAGCACTACAACTTTTTCAAAAAAAAGAACTGATTAAATAGAGATATACATATGGTGTAATAGTGGTATTCATATGGTGTAATACAGTGTGGTTAGTTAAAATCATATTGCAGGAGAAAACTGACTTGACATATGGTAAATTGCGCAGAATATCTTCCATCTGATAAAAGTAGGTTATAAAACAATGAACTGAATGTAGCAGTATTTTGGTAAATATCCACAGAGAAAATACGTCAATAAGGACAGTCACCAAATTCTCATAATAATTATATTTGAGAGATGGGATTGTAGGTGTTTTTGGTTTTTTTTTTTTTTTTTTACATTTCTGGTTTTCAAATTTTCTACATTGCACATGTATAACTATATACTTTTCATAATACAAAATAAAAATTGCCTATATACTAAAGCATTCAAAAACAAGAAGAGTTACTGATCCTCTAACCAAAGGACACTACTTGAAAGACAATAATCAAAATAAAACCTTCAAAGATGCTTGTAGACAAAAAGTGAAAAATTATGTCCTGTTGCTGATAATAAACAAATGATCCTCTTTGAGTGTAAACAATGCTGATGGAGCATGCATTTGAGCAAGACATTCTGGAACCTGGGAGCTGTAAACACTGCGGGTCCTGTTAGTCTTCATCCAAAGGTCAGTCTATACCAGCAATCACACACCAGGGGATGTGGGGACATGTGATGACCAAACTAATACAAGTCATAGCAGGTTACACCTGTCCTTATGTAAGATTGTAAACGCTTTCATTGTGATCCTATAGTAAAATATAGTAAACCTATTTGCCCAAAGAATGATAAATCTCATAGTTCCTGGTCTTTGCACACGGCTGGCTAAACAGATAAATTATCTCACCTTTTGAACACATCCACTTAATTGTTATTATTTATCTCCTCTGTTGTACTTTGTTACAATTGTTTTCAAACTTTGTTGTCGACCAGATTGTTTTGTGGTGATTATTAATATATGGATGAACACATGCATACCCAAGACCTACTAAATCAGAGCCGCAGAGGTGGTAAAGCCTGAAGGTATGTGGGTTCAGAAAGCTGCAGAGGTGTGGCAAGCTCCTGTGGGTGCAAAGGTGCTGGTTGGGAAACTGGGTGGTAAAAGACCAAGGGGGCAAAAAACAAGAAATTTCAAATCCAAATAGAAAATTTTAAAAAGAAAGATGTGAATAATGGTGTTCAGTCCTGATTGGCATCATTTCTCACAAGCCATTTATCTATAGTCCAGCTGGACCGTAGAATGGAGATTAGAATCAGTGCATTTCCGTGGTTAAAGCATTACCCAGAATGTCAGTTTCCTTCAGAAGTGTGTCAGGGAGCGAAGGAGTGTACCTGTCAGCTGTTCCTAGGAAAGTAAACACTCCCAACATGCACTGAGGCGCTGGGAGTGGCTCAGGTTTCTCACACTTGCCTGCAGTGGTAGAAAAGAGTAATAATTAACAGCTTCTTGGGGTTGCTAATTGCGTGGGGGCCACTGCAGGCACAAAGCCCCGAGCCATGCTCAGGGAGCACGCGCCGCCCACGCTGGCCTCAGACCTCCCCTACAGGTGAGTGACTGGCGAAGCCCCAGGACAGGCAGAGACAGGAGAGCACTGTCTTCCACAACCAGCCTCCGACCCGGCCCAGGAACAAAGTCTCCCGTGCAAGTTCAGCCCAACGACTGCGGTGAAAAGGCTCCTCCCGCTCACAGTGTGAACAACAGGTGAAAATGGGGGTCGGGCAAAGAACCTCTCTAGTTCACTCTCTGGGATGAGGTTGAGGACAAGTTATTAGAAAGCGGAATCCATTGGCAGCAAAGGTGAATGGGTGAATGTATCAGAGCAGCCTGAACTGGGACATGACTTTTCCTTTTGATTTTTCTCAGAATACCCTTTCCTGGTCAAGGTAAGCTTGTGGGAGGGTGGGGAAGTAGAGAGAATGGGGAGAAGGGCATGGAGGAAATGTAGCCATCCAGCCCCTCCTCCCTTCCTGGAGGGAGTGGTTCAACGAACCCTTAACCTGAAATTTTACCTGGAGCATATCCTGGTAAAGACAGTAGACTCCTGGAGGGCATCCCACTTTCTCTGACAACTCTAAGAATGTGTTTTGAATCATCAGATCCAAAGGATCTTCTTAATTGAGGGTTCAGTTGAATTTTTGTTTCCACAAAGCAACAGAGAGATAACCCCCAAATAATTGAAAAGGATTTGGAATATAATTTAAGACCTCACCAAACAATGAAAGAATAACCTTAAGTAATTAAATGGAGGTCAATGAGTTAGGAATACAAATTCTGAAGTCATAGGTGCCCCTTTGCAAGTTACTTATCTAAGCCACAGAAGTCTGTCCTTATAAAACAATCATCATAATAGGATCCTCCACGTAGGACTTTGGTGGGAATTAAATACTTAACAGGTGTTCCAGAAATGGTACCTTCTAATAGCATTAAGAAATAAATAGCTGAGCCAAAGAGATGCATCAGGGAAGGTGAGCAGAGCTGAGCTGTGCTGGGCAGACCAGTCCATGTGGTGACTCTGGAACTGAACTGGTTTCCAGACAGTGGGTCCAAGACACTGAGCAAGTGGCAGGTGGGCAAGTATTATCTCTCTGAGTAGAAATGAAATTACCAGGCTTCTTGCCACTTTTCAAAAATTAGAGTGTGTAGAGGTTAACTTATCGGCCACTCACGTCAATCTTGAACAATTCATATTTATGTAAATTTATTATTTTAAAAAAGAAAAAGACTTTTATAGTAGAAGAGTTACTATCTTATGTTGTGGAGTTCATGGCATTTAAGTTTCACATTTAAGTCTGCTTTTGAATAAATAACTGGTCAAAATAGACAATATGGTACAAGTCCTTACATTATAGCATGTATTGAATTTCTTGCATTGAAATGATGTTGACTTTTATATGTGTTTATGGACGAGACTCATGAGAGAAGGGTACCTGTGTTCTGTCAGTCTACCTTTTAGGCTTAAATTACACAGATGTGGCTTTATTTAATGAAGTTTTATTTAAAGGGAATTTTTTGTGGATGTTGCTGTTCATTTTATTAGTATTTATAACTTTGAGGAGGGGACCAACTTAGTAGCTATGACTAATAATCTCCATTGATGTCATGTAATCTTATTTTATTAATACAAAATATTTAAGTGGTTTGCAGTTGATCCTAACATCATCGTTCTAATGGATTCTTTTTTAAATTGCAGAGTTGAGGTATTCCAATGTACTTATCCAATGTACTTATAATTAGATATTGACTGGAGAATTATGGATAGAATTCTAAAGTAAAACTATGTGAGCTTTACCATGTTATTATCCTCTGGGGTTAACTAGTAGTTATTGCAGGTTAGCTAAACACTTATAAAATAATCAAATCATGTAGAATAAGTTAGAATACCAATATTTACTAAATATTTTTCAATGAGAAATATGCCTTTATGTTGGATGTATATTGTTAAAGTACTTAAATCAAATTATAATATATATAATCAAATTATATATAATTTCATATATCTATAATTTTTCTATTTCTAATGTATATGACACTGTATGGCAAACTTTTATTTATTTATTTATTTATTTTGGTACTAGGGAATGAACCCAGGGGCACTTTAACACTGAGCTAACATCCCCAGTCCTTTTTATTTTTTATTTTGAGACAGGGTCTCTATAAGTTACTGAGAGTTTCACTAAATTGCTGAGACTGGCCTCGAACATGCAATCCTTCTGCTTCAGTCTCCTGCATCTCTGGAATTGCAGGTGTACACCACCATACCCAGAACTATTAAATATTTTGATCAATCAAAGAGAAGGAAGTAACCAGTAATAACTAAGAAAATTAATTTTCTGGTTATGCTCAACATAGTGTAATATACATTTAATGTCTTTAAAAATGTTATACCTGACCTTTATTTTAATTTCCTAAAATAAGAAGCATCCTATTCTTTTAATTGAAATAGAAACCTAATGCTACCAGTCCATTTACTTGTACAGATTTGTCAGTTACAATGTAAACAGGGAATTCAGGGTTGCTAGAGATACATGGGCTTTCTATAAGTGTTCCAAATAAATGCCAATTGAAAACACAACCTCTGAGAAAGAACTTTTCAATATTCTCTTTGCCCTAAAGTCTAGAGTTAGAGAACTATTCTGTTGCAAAAGTTTATCTCTATCTTTAAAAACTATCACTTATTGTGATCGCTCCCTTTCTTAAGTATCAAACCAACTAGTATCACTGATTTCAGTAGCTGAACATGGAACTGTCTCCTCTTTATTCATGAGGATGGTTTCTTAGTAGTTTAAACGGTTGAAGGAAAATTTCTGCATCATCACCCAGAGTCTAGGAAGTAGAGCTCAAAAAGAGAGAGTACTGATTCTTTTACAACTGATACTGAACAAGAAAAATGAGTCAGGATCTTTGTGAAATCAGCTTTTAAATTTTCTTCTTGAAAACTCAGATGAAGCAGAATATCCTTGAGCTCCACCACAGTAACAATTGAAGAAGATACCCTTGGTGGCCGAGTGATGGCAAGTCCCTAAGTAACTTGATGCTAGTACACTTCATCCTCTGCTCCTGCTTTCCTCACCTCCCTGAGGACACTGCAGGCAAGATAAAGTGCACTGCATTAGCACCCTGTAAACATGCAATAGAATATTAGTGCTTTGATATTTCAAATGAGATTCCACTTGAACTGACAGCAATGGAATGTTCTTGTAGAAGTCTGGTTGTTCAGTCCATATCCTCTTTAATCCTGTCTTCATTTCAAGGTCTGAAATCAATTTGTATCTCAAGACAATTCCTAACTGCAAACGCATCACTTAATAAAGTGAGAGTTTTTATACTTCACCTCTCAACCTTTGCTGTCTCTGCAAATGAGGCTCATTCTTCAGAAAAAATGTGGAGCCAAATGTTTCCCAGAATCCATACTTTTTCATATTTTCCTTTCTTTTAAAACTGGATAAGGGATGGAATTATAGGAAGCTGATAGCTTTGTCTTATGTCCCCTGAGGGATGTGTCTACTCCCAGGTTCAGGATCAGAGCCTTGAGAGAACAGTTTCATTTTAGGGCTTAATACATCCTTGTAACTTTCCATTGCCTTTTCAGGCTGGAGACATTTTTTCTTAAAAAAAAAAAAAACAAAAAAAAAAACCCTCCATATTTATGACCATTGATACAATCTTACCTCCTAATTAAAGTACACACTTGCTATTCCAATGGTATACTTCTTGGAATTTTGTCCTTCTAGTTACTTTTATTGTGGGCATATGTGTGATGTATATACAAGGAACACATGGATTTGGAAAATACATATGAAACTGAAATGAAAATAAACATTCATGTTCTTATAACTCTTAACATTATTGTTAATGTTTCTCTGAATATTGAACACATTAAATTCTGTATAAATGTTACATGTATATACCTGAATATATTCACTCACTCTTAAAGAAGCAAAATTGAATAATAATAATCCTTTCTTAAAGGATCTAGTCATCAAATTAAGTAAAATACTACATGATTAGAGAAAGAAAGCAGTAAGCAATTAGAAAGCTGCAGATAGTTTTCTCTGGAAGTTCAAATGAAAGAGAAATTAGCAACTGTTTTGTTTTGAGGTTTTTGGAGGTTACTTTTGGTTTTCTTGTTTACTTGGTTGCTTTTTTGTTTTGTTCTGTTCTGTTTTTTAATTCTTTGTAAAATCCTGAGCACTGTGACACTTCACATACTCAAGTGATCTGAGGAAGAAGGAGCTGTAGATATAGATACAGGCTTCACTTCCTATGCCCAGCAGGATAGCAAATACAGAGAAGGAACTCAAGAAATATTTGTTGGGTATACAAATAAGCAAGTCAAATTTTCCACTTTTAAATAAGTAACCATTTAGTTAACCCATGGTTGGGCACAGGAAAGTATTTTAAGTGACTGCCCCATTTGTGTTCATTGGGCCTAAGTTTTCCTCCCCCATCCTCTTGCTGCATTCTGGTCACAAGAGAACTGAATCCAGGTAAGCCCACATCTAGGCAGGAATGCAGAACAGGGCAAGGTGAGCAGCAAATGCTTCGTTTTTTTCTCAGGTCCCAGCATTGCCCCGCTGCTGGTGCTGTCTGTTGTGGGCTTCTGTTTCTTCATATCCCATCTGCCTGCTCAAAACAATTGTGCCTTCCTGGGCTTCTCCCACCCGTGCTCAGCTTAGACCTGCCTGGTTCTTCCAGTGCTGTTTATTTTTCCAAGACTTAAATGCTGACATGTCAAATCCCCTTTCTCTTGAGTGCCATTCTATGTGGACGAAATGGAAAAGTAAACAGAACCTCCAAAGACAGACCTCAGAACTTACAGACCTCTAACTTTTCCTCTCTTCATAAGTCATCTTCATCTTTGCTCTTCATGACCTGTTATCTCTCTCTTAAGCCTTTAAGAAAGCTAAATTAGATCTGAAGTCTACCGATTCTTCATACTTTAGATTTCCACAGGGACCCTACCAGGTTTCAGTTGCTATGAATCATGTCTACTTTAGCATAGATCACAATTCTGACTATATAATTACATATTTGCTATCTTTAATGGTTCTTTGATATTTGTTTTATGAATATAAAGAGAGGGAACTGATTGGAAAACTACTACAATGATTCTTTAGTCCTTGCTGCCAATTTTCACTTTGTGATGAGAAGAAGCTTCCATTGATGGTTCTTCAGTTCAAAGTATCCCCAGTGTTTGGTGAGGGCTTGCTCTGTGGTTTCGAAGTAGTTTCTCACATGGTAGAAAGGCAAGACAGCTTTCTAAGGTCTCTTTTATAAAAGGGACATTAATCCCACTCATCATGGCTCAATCCACATGACCTAGACATCCTAAATTTTCCATCTCTCAATGCTATTGCATGAGGGATTAGATTTCAACATATGACTTTTGGGAGACACAGACATTGAGATCATCATGCAGGGCATCACAAGGAGGCTGGTACAGTAATACAGGATAAAGAAGATGGTGGCTTGGCTTAGTGTGGTAGCAGTAGAAATTAAAGCTTTGGCATTCAGGTAATATATTGAAAGTATAATTGATAGGACTGACATTTAGGTTAGACTCTTCTTATGGTGAAGGAAGGGGAAAACACAACAAAACAAAACAAAGAAGACTGACTCTTAGCTTTGGTGCCCAATTGGGTAGATGGAAAAGAATTGTGGAGGAGGGAATTTGGAGCATGGGAGACAGCCAGTGGTTCTGTCTCTGCCATACTGCTCTTGAGATGCCTGTGAGACATCTAAATAGAGATGAAGTAGGTGGTGATGTGAGTCTGGAACTCAGCAAAGAGGCTGGGCTGCAGATGGATGAGATTCCCTGGGAGAAAGTATAGAAGAGAAGAGAGGACAGCACTCTCAAACCAGGCAGCACTTAGGGATTGTTTAGAGAAGTGAGCAGAGGAGACTAAAATGTTGAGCCCTGTGAGATGGCACAAAAATAGAGCAGGGTCACTGTTGCCATTTTGTCTCAAAAGCCTCTAGAAGAAAGTGTTTCAATAGGAGAGAAAAATCAATCTCATCAAGTGCTGCTGTGAGTCAAAGAAAATGAACAATTTGACAGGTCCTAAGCCATTGAAATGTGGGAAGAGAAGTGCAGGGAAGACAAATTAGAGAAATAGATGGTAAATAACCTAGATCTAGGGGGGTAAAGATAGTATTTGGGCTCTGGGGATCAATTACTGGGGGATCTGCTATGGGGCATCTATAACCTTCTTTGTGGGTTATTATAATGACAAATTCTAGGAACAAAGTTATAGCAAGGAATGTATAACCATACATCCCAGACCAAATCTTGTGAATGAATAAGATTTGTTGGGCTTATAGAGCATGTTGTGTCTCTATCCCAGGGCAGCCCAACATGTCCTTGTGATTTCCAACCTGCAGAGTTGCTTTGGCTAAGCTTTTGACCCTTCTGAAACAAATCCTTGGTGAGACAGACCGCTGCCAATGATATGCTATCAAAGAGGGTGACATTCCCAGCCAGGGGCACCATGCTTTGAGCAATGGGACAGCAATAGAGAATGAAGTTAGACACAAATCAATAATGATGATAATGGAATGCTGAAAGTAGAATCACAGCGATACAGATAAAAAGACTATGGGGAGACTTAAAGAGGTTCTACCTAAGTGAGAACCGGAAGGAAGCAGAGAGCTGGGCCTGCAGTGATTAGTGATTAGTGCAAGAGGAATTGATGAGAGGAGACTCAGTGGTATGAAATCTCATTAGAATATAAAACCTGGCATTAAAAAATGCTTCAATTTTGAGTTTAGAAAAGAGGGTTTGAGTGGAATAGCAAAAGCCAAAATGTCAGATTGAGGGACTTAGGCTGAATTTACTAAGACTGAGATGCCAGGGAGGTTTGGGCCCAAGAAGGTAATGTGAGGGGCAGAATAGCAAAAGCATAAAAGGAGACTCCTGTCAAGCATTAAGCTCAGAGGCCTGGGAGAGGAGCGAAATGATATAAGGAAAAAGAGGCCTGAGGGATTGCATGCGAATAGCAAAATAGCTGTTCTTTTCTCTTCCCTCCTGGTATCCTAGAGATTTAGGTTATAAAATGTCTTCCACTCATCTTACCAAACCAAAATAACCTGATTTGAAAGTAAAAGGAGGATATCCCACACACATACCTTCTTTTTCTGAACTTTTCTCTCCATCCCACCTTTTTATTCTAGTTACATTTTCCTATGATTCTGTAAGCTAGGAGCAAGGATAATTCAAGATTCAATTTCTGCAAAAAATAGAACTTGAAAATATTTTGCTTCAATTTCTGACCACACCCTAATGCCATTTATATGAACTCATAAAGAAGGAGAATATTCACATCTGACCACAGTTTCCAGAGTCTGAAGGAGACATAAAGGATATTACCTCATCCTTAATCAACCCTTCGAGTCAGAGCCTGATTTTAGTTGCCTGGAAACTTGAAATTGTGTTCGACTGCCTAGGGCAGGGTCCAGCTAGTTTGAGCTGAGTTGTTGCAATTGAAGGAAAATGCTCCCTTACAGAGTCATACAGAAGAGGACTGTTTCTAGAAATACATCAAAAACAGACTTACCAAATTGCCCAATCCTTGCCTTCCTTGAGCAACAGTATCTGTAGTTTTTAAATTTACACAACACGTTTTTCTCTTTTTTTGCTCATGCATGAAATATCACTTAAAAGCTCCCCTACATAATCTTATAAGCTAGAGACACAATCAAATATTCAGTTTAAGTAAGAAACTATTTATGAATGCATCACAGGAGCAAATCATTAACATTATTCTTATGTTTAGGGTATCCTCAGACTCTTGAAAGGGGAAGAAGATGACAATGAGGGCCCACCAGTACCCTTCCTGGATCTTCATTAATGAGAGGACGTTCATAACCAGGTAACTATACATCTATATTATGTCATCCTGCTCACCAGTTTTCTTTTTTGTTTGTTTGTTTTGTTTGTTTTTTTGTGTGGTTCTGGGAATTGAACCCAGGGCCTTGTGCTTGTAATGCAAGCACTCTACCAACTGAGCTATAGCCCCAGCCCTCACCAGTTATTTTGATCTCAGTGAATGGGATTGACATTTTGTGTTATTATGAAGAATACCAGGGGAGCAGATTTGGCATAGAAGTCATTTGTAGAATATACCATTCAATGTTGTGTAAGCTTGATAAATGATTAACAGGATCAATAGTATGAGTCATCACTTGAGACTCTGAATAAGAAGCTGAAAAAGTATATTCCTAAAACCACTAAACCATACTCTCTTGTGCAACAATCACTTATGGTTCATTAATAGTAGTTTAGTTTCCATAAAAGCTACATTTCTGCTTTAATAGTTGTAGTGATCCTGAGAGCAGGATTAAGTGAAGGATCCAAGGCTCCTCCTAAAAGATACACCCAAAGAATTGGCTCTGTGGCCAGTAACACTGTGTTCTGTCCTGGTCTCTCCCTTCCTTGCTCCTCAGGACACACTTCTTTTTTCCTGGTTCTCTCTGGTGTGCTGGTTATATAATCTATAGAAACATGCACAACTATTTTCTTAGGCCCAGTTATAGTATATTATGTTGCTTTAGAAATAACTTTAAGAGTAAAGTTTAGTTCTCATCTGATAGCTAAACCTGGTCAAGCAGAGGTAGAGACTTAGGAAAGAAAAAAAAGTAAAAAAAAAAAAAGAAAGAAAGAAAGGTGGGAGAGAAAGAAAGATAGAAAGGAAGGAAGGAAGGAAGGAAGGAAGGAAGGAAGGAAGGAAGGAAGGAAGGCAGGCAGAAGGAAACATGACCAAGTCAAGTCAAACAAGGGGTGGGAAAGGAAATAAAGCCAATGGAACAGGGAAGTGGGTGAAATTGATGCAGGAATGGGTGGTAGGAAAGCAGAGGAAGCAAGGAACTAATATGGTCAAAGATTTAAAGAGCTAGAGGACAAGGATGAAATATGAGGGTGGGAAGAAGACATGAAGTGAAAGAAGATTCCTTTATTCATTCCTCAAATACTTACTGACTGCTCACCATGGACAGACACTTTTATGAACCCAACAAAACCCTGCTTTTAGGGGATTACATCTTGTGCCCAGGAATAGGGGGGTATAGTCCATATGAAGGATAAAATGCTGAAAGGTGTGAGGAATAAAAATGAAGTAAGAAAGGAAGTGAAGAATATTGGAGGTAGCCTGTGGGAAAGGCTCCACATTCAGGCCTGAGGGTGGAGGGAGTGCATTGGAGCAAAAACCTGCAGGTATGTGGCTGGAAGAATTTGAGGCAAAGGGGACAGCAGGTCCATAGCCCGGAGGCAGGTGCATACCAGTGAGCATTGAGGAGGCCAGTGTAGGGAAACTGAAAGAGAAAGACCTTAGGTGCAGGTGAAGTCAGAGACAAAATGAGGACAGAACATTGGGGTTTCATAGGCCATTATGAACCTTGACCTTTCTCACTTAATAAGATGAGAAGCTGAGGAAGGATATGAGCACATGAGTGACAACACCAGTCTGTCTGTTTGTTAGGAACACATTGAAGAGGGGGCAAGAGTGGAAGCAAAGGATTACTATGGAACTGATAGTCTAGGGTAGAGAGGATGGTAGCTTGGACCAAGATGGCAGCAGTGGAGGTTGAAAAAATACATATATGGTCAGATTTTAGTCTGCTCTTAATATCCATGAGTTCCACATCTGTGAATTCTACTAACCCAACTCAGAGATATTCCAAAAAAAAAAAATTGTGTCTGTATCAATCACATGCAGACGTTTTTCTTGTTATCATTTCCTAAGTAATATAACACACCAACTATTTATATAGCACATTTATACTATATTTGGTATTATAAATAATCTAGAGATGATTCCAAGTCTACAGAGGATGTGGCAGATGACATGCAAATACTACACGCTTTTATGTCATGGACTTGGGCATCTGCAGATTTTGTAACCTGTTGGGGGGTCCTAGAACCAATGTCCTGCAGATATAGAGCGACAGACTATGTTTTAAAGGAAGGGAAAATTGGATTTCCTGAAGTTCTAGATGTGAGGTATGAGAGAAAAAGAATAATCAAGTATGATTCTAAGGATTTTGGTCTAAAAGAATGGGGTAACACTTTATGGTATTATGAAGAAACAGAAGGAGCAATTCTGGGGTAAGAGACCTAGAATTCCTGGACATGCTACATTTGAAAGATTGAATCATCAAGGGTACAAGTGTAAATATGGAGATCAAGACCCAAGGTTAGAGAAGGCCGAAATGAAATTGGAAAGAAAAAACAGAAGTCAAGGCAGAAGAACATCAGGTGAAAAGTGGACAGAATGAATGTGGAGACTGGACAGAGAGGAAGAGCAAATATAGAGGGTAAAATAGAGAGAGAAGACACCACTTTGGGGCATCAAGGAAACCAAAGTATTGATGGAGATTTGCAAAAAGGGAAGTTGAGGAGATGGGAAGTTGAAAGGTAGATTTTACATACGTGTGTGTTGGGGGGTGGACAGATAATGAAGATAATGAAGGCCAGTGAAGGTAACAGTCACATAAAACAAAAGGAGGAGGACAGAAAGGTGCTGGAAAAGAGTGAGAGATAGTCCCCTTCTCTCCTTGCCTTCTCCCAAAGAGAATTACAGAAGGAAGAGAAGTACCTCTGAAGATGTGGTCTACACCTGTGTTCCTTGTTGCCTTTAGGTTTTCTGTGCAGTTAAACAGGTTTACACCACTGACTAAGAGAAAAGTTTGGAGAAGAGATAGTACATAGCCTTAGAGACAGATGAGCAGCCTGCATAGTTATTTTCCTGTTACACAGCTCTGCTTGACTCAGTTCAGTTCACAAAAGTATGATTCCCATCCCGTCCTGCCAGGACATTGCTACACCAAGGCCATCGCTCTCAGTCTGAAGTTACCATCTTTTCTCTCAGTCTCCTTCTGCTGTGATACAATAGCTCTACCCTCTGGATTCCCAAGGAAGCAAAGGCTTCACTCAGTTCTGTAGACCTTCCCTTAATTAGAGTGGAATCTGCTCTAAACTGGCACCAGGCAGCCCCTGGAGCAGTCCCTGTTCCCCTGGTTGAACTCACTGGCATCTCCATGAGCAAGAACTTCTCTTCCCTGACAAAACTCCAAGACAAATGTGGCAGAGAAGCCCCTATGTCCTTCCTGACTCTTGCTTGCACTTGGGGGTCCTGCTTCTCTTGTTAATCCAGGACATTTGTATGTGTATGTTTCTCTTCATTCTGTAGATTCCTGGAGTTCCTTGCATCTTCAGTTTTTCTAGAACAACTTTATCTTTTACCTGTATACAGCTACTGGTTCTATTCTCAATGGATTTATATCAACCTCGTTTGTAGGCACAACCGCCAATGGGAACTTCTCATCCTGGAACAACACATTTCCTTCTTTTGTTTACCTGTGTGATACAGTGTGAACTTATCTCTTGCTTTTCACTGGAGTAGACACATATCCATATACTGGTAGTCTCCAAGTCATCTTGTTTTCTTTGTAATATTTTGTATTTTCCCAGTCTCAGTAACTCACTTTTCCTAGGAAATTCCACCTGAGCCTCAGTAAAGTTTTAATTAGTCCTCATTAGTTACTTGTATATTTGTTTTTGAAAATTACTTATCTCCTAATTATAACATCAAAATTATTTTATAAATTTTTATATTTTATAAATGTATATGATTACAAAAACTGAGAAAATTTAAAGATATATAAGTTGAAAAAATAAAAGCACCCGTATCCATCACTCAGGAAAATACCAAGTTTAATTTGTTTATTTTTCTACTGCAAAGATGCAGTTTTGCAAAGTTCAAATTATATGGTAGCTTGTTTATACATCTGGCATTATATTATAAATATTTCCCCATACCATTAAAATAAATCTTCGAAGATGGTTTTAATGACACTGTAGTATTCAATGATATTTTAAAAATGTCAAGATATAATCATTCCTTTAATTTTGGCCTTTGAGATGGCTCTGGTTTTTTTGAATACACTTTGGATCAAAGTGTGCAAATAAATATATGTTTTTGCTTCAAGTATCTCTCTAAAAAGTTTGATGAGTTTACTCTCCACCCAATAACCTAGGCACCTATGTCCTTATTGCTCCCAGGATACTTGGTTTTCCTGGGCAGATTGTAAACTCTTTGAGGGTAAGACCTAAGCATCTTTTGCATCCTGTTTCCCAAAGTAGGGTATTAGGGTGACTTTGATATATGAGATGATATCGAGTGAAACAGATATGATCATGTATTTAAAAATATTTTTTAAATAATAATAAAACTACGACAGGAAATCTTTAATTTCACAAATATAAATTGTTCAGGAGAAGAGAGATAGAAATATATTTTTAAAAAATCAATTAGAAAATTATTGACAACAGACAATACTTGAATTGACCTAAATTATAAAGTCATATATGATTAGTTGAACAGACTGCCATACCCCTTAGCCAGAATGTAGTAATCTTTTATATTAATTAGGTTTTCATCGCTGTGACTGAAATACCTGACCAGAACAATTTAGAGGAGGAAATGTTTATTTCAAGCTCACCATTTCCAAGTTTTAATCTATAGTCCAAAAATTCAGTCCATGATTGACTGACTCTATCAATCTGTATGTGAAGCAGAACATCACGGCAGAAGGGCATGGTGGGGAAGGCTGCTTGGCTCATGTGGCCATAAAGCAGAGTGAGAGTGAGAAAGAGGAGCTAGAGGGACAAGGTATAATCCCCAAGGACCCGCCCGCAGTGACCCACCACCTCCAACCATATATCACCTGCCTATAGTTACCACCTAGCACTGTAGTCTTTTCAAATTATTCATCCATCAAATGAATTAATGTACTGATTAAGTTGGGATTCTCCTAATTTAATCATTTCACCTCCTTCATTAACACAAGGGCTTTTGGGGGATACCTCATATCTATACCATAACACCTATCTCACAAATTAGCCTTAAACCCTTATATAAAAGTTTAATTTTTAATCTCTAAAAACAATTTTATGAGTATTTCCTGGTAATTAGTAATGTAAGAAAAAGAAAACTAACACATTTTAAGAACCTATGTGCATTCTCATTTTATTATCTGTAGTAAAATATGTCCCAGTGGACACTGGAGGATATTTCCAAAGAAGGGGTTGAGATCAGTGACCTCTATTTAGTATCATATTCTCAATTGGTACAATGAAGGACTTTTAGTTTGTCTTCTGTAATCCAGAGCCTCTTTCAGACCCCAGGATCCATGTGTTAATTAGAGCTCCAAATGTAAAGTAAATATTGTAGCAGCATAATTCCACAAATACCAGATTGAGGATAGCATTTCTGCAAATGTGGTCCATGGCTCCTCATCCATATCAGATGCTCACTAATGATACAGATCCTGGGCTCCATTCCAAAACCAATCAGGTGATGCTGATACAGTTTGAAGTCTGAGAACTTGTCAGAGGAAAAAGGGATGAAAGTTCTGAGAACTTCTGATCTCCTGACATAAATAACATTCCGGGAGTCAGGGGAAATCTCTGTAAAACTTTAACCAGAAATTATAACAATGCCACTAGCCAATTCTCATATTCAACCCACCACAAATATTGCAAACACTACCCCCCTACAACACACACACTCAATTATTTTTAAGTAGTTTTTCAGATCCCTGTCTGTACTAACTGTTGTGGTAAGCAAGGTAGAAATGATCAATTTATTAAGGAATTTTCATTTTCTTGCACAGAAATATAGGAAAATGACAGACATTAATAGTGCAAATATATGTAATTGAAATTTTCTTTCAGCAAGTTTCATGAACATTGCCTATGATCAGTAAATTAAGAGTTCCTGGTATTAATGGCACTGTAGGCAACATAACATTGTGTCTTACTACTGGATAGGCATTCTCTGAGGGTAGAAAGTTCCTGGCTGAAGGATTTTGGCATTGGTTAGCTTCATGCTTAAGTGACAAAGATTCCACTTGCTGTTTCATTGCCTGGAGTCCTCACTGTTCTACTGCTTCAAATGGCAAATACTCTACTCTAAAAAAAGTGGTTCTGTTTGCCTGCTTTCATAGCATTTTCATTTCAGGTGGTAGGCTGAAATCAGGGCACAGGAGCATAAATGCCAGCCCTGTGTTTAAAAAACAAAAACAAAAACAAAAACACAGAAGTTCCAATTCAGTTTCAAATGCAGATCCCATTTCACTCTCAGAACTTGACTTTTTCTGCTGCTTAGGAACGTGATATAAACACTTGCAGGCTACAACTTTTCTTTCAGCAGCTTGAAAGGCAGGCATGCATTCCTCTCTTTAGTGAATAAGTTTAATTAGCATGATGTAATAAATTTTAGCAGAAAGTGCTTTATTCCAAACAGTTTATTTTTCCAAGCATGCTGGCCAGAACCCTTTGCTGAAACAAAGGAACCAGCCACCTGCATCTCAAAGTACAAATTAAACACAAAGAGCCAGTGTTCAGGAGGCCACCTCCTACCTGGTCCTTAGAGCCAGAGGGCAGCTTTTGGCAGGTTCCACCTCCAGGGTCTTCTCCTGATCAAAGGAATAAAAGCAAACTGTGCAGGAGTCAGTGTCAGCCAATCTTGAAGATAAGGTTGTGAAGAGGGCATCACTGTCCTGCAGAACCTTGATACTAAGGAAGATAGTAGAGTCCTCTCTGACATACTTTTATAGAAGTCAAGAATCAAAATAAGCCAGAGACAAAGGGTTTGAAATAGGTGCTTGGAACTGTCTCCTTTAAAATTAATTTTTTTTCTAATGAGAACTTTTTTTAAAAAATTTATGTTATTCATATCTGATTATCCAGTGAAATTAAATTATTAAAAGCTGGATAGCACATATGTTACTATGTCACACAAAGGTCAATAACATCACCCCCAGATATGTGGGAAAAGGATATTATTAACTTTCTTTATGTCTGATATTTTCCAATAAATATACATTGTCAATAAACATTGAGCATATCAATATGACAAAAATCTATTATATAATCTATTATTCCCAGTAAAATTTATCTACTGCACAGTTGCCTATGTTATCACTTCAGTCAATGGAAAAACAATACCTCTTTGCAAGATACACTGAAAATGTTTCCATAGAAAGTCTGATGACATCAAAATTCAGACTCCAGAGTATATTACATGTATGGAATTCACTTAAATTTCTGCATGTGTTTTTCACACTGATTAAATATATTTTGACCTATTAGTAGGTCAGGATTCATTTTTCTATATTTTATTCCCTAATCAAATAATTTTTGAGAGCATACCATGAGTCAGAAACTGTATTAGAAAAGAAACTGGGAAATTCGATTTTGAGAAAAACTGACAAGAAGCCAATTCTTACAGAATTTGCAGTCTGAAGTTGCAGATTTCAATCTTGAGCTTCTAGCAGAATCACCTGGAAGACTTGTTAAAATAAGGAGTGCTGGGCCCCATCCCTCGAGCCTGTTACCAGGTCTGGTGACTTGGGTGAGTATTTGCAGGTCTGAGCTCCCCAGTGGTGTAGATGCTGTGGTCTGGGAAATCACACTTTGAGAACTGCAGATTTAAAGGCCTTAGACGAACTGAGATAAGTATTCTGAAGGACCTAGCCTAAACAGAAGGGTCTAGAAAAGTTTCTTCCTAGAAACTATGTTTCTACTTAGATCTGAATAGGGAGGAAGCTCACAAGGTTCAGGGGAGTTGGTGGGAGTGCTTTCCTGACACAGGAAGTCTGCCCCTATTTCTTATGGCCACAGACCACAGAGTTTCAGCAAGGGCTATGTGCCCAGGGTAGCTATGGTGCAGGGCACAAGGGTGTGTCTCTTAAAAGATGGCTAAATAGGAAGACAGAGAGGGACCACTCGGGGCTTTAATGTGCTGAGATAGGGTTTAGGGGGTTTGTGCCAAGAGCAGTGGAAAGATTGAAGTTTAAGGTTGCTAAGCGAAGCAGATGATGTGATCGGGCGTGTTCTCTATTCTCTGGATATGATGTGGGCATGGATGGTGGACACAGAATAGAAACAATGTAGTTGCTTAATAAATTTTTTGTCAGAAATATATTTTTTGTCAGTGCCAGAGTCATGGCAGCATCACTGAACAGCAAAGCAAGAGCCAGAGGATGTAAGAGAACATGAAAGCTTACATGTAAGAGAACAAGAAAGCTCCTGTCTCCAGCTCATGCTCACACTGATGGCCCCAAGAGTCACTGGCCACTCTTGTGTTGAGTAACAATCCCAGAGGTCCATGAGGTGGGAAGGCCTATGAATAGAATAAGTGAAAGACTTCATTAAACAAAAGAGGCAGATCGTTTCCCCTCCCAAGGGAACAAGGGGCATCAGACTGTGAAGCCAGACAGGCATCTTCCACCAGCACAATAGTCCCTAGCTCTCCATATGCAAAGGGTGTTGTCTTACAGCATAATCTGCCTGAGCTTCAGCAGTGACTGGTCTGTGTGGTGCATCTGTGTTTACTTTTCAACTGGATTTAAAAAAAAATCTAAAAGACTCATACTGGAAAAACATAAAATGTAAGAGTTAACCTGGGAGGAAAGACAAACAAGACCTAAGCACCAGCTAGGTACCAGCCTACTTGCTCCATTCTCCTATTTCTGTCCCATCTCACAGCCAGTTCAATTAACTCCACTTTCAAAATCTAACCACCCTTCCCCATCCAGTCCAAGTAGTTGTCATCATCTCTTGCCTGGGAACTACCATTCCCTGCCCTACAGTCCATTCTCCCCCAAAGGTCAGAATATCTCTCTGGGATTTAAGTCACACCTACCTTTTTAAACGTCAAAGGTTTCCTGCTGTACTTGGAGTAAGATACAAACTCCTTGTGTAGGTTCTAAGGCCTAGAAGACTTTTATAATCTCATCTGAACCGCTCTTTTCTTCTTTCTGTCCTTCAAACATGTCAGACTTAGTCCTGCATACAAGACAGGACAGTTCCATCAATCGCCTGCCTGGAAACTCTCTCTGACTCTCCCTGGCTAGCTCCTTTCCATTATTGACATTTCAGTTTAGTATTTCAGACTTCCTCTAAAATGTAACCTTCCTTAGTGCTATATCACACAAGCCTATTTTATTATTCTCATTAAACTTATCCCTTTATAAAATTGTTTATTTGTTCTGTTTTCTTTTGTCATCCTATTTTAGAAAGTGAGTCTCATTACTGCAGAAGTCTAGATGTTTTGTTTAAATGTTGCTGATTCCCAGCATCTATTACTTTGTCTGTTACATAGCAATCCCTCAGTAAAGTTCAGTTGAATGCAGATGAGTATGGAAATGACCAGACTGAAAGAACTAAGCATGGGTATGACTTTACGTGTGTCATCCTGAAATACTGTTTCCACATCAAGGGGCAAGGTGACTATCTACATAGTGCTGCTATTTTAATATAAGAACAAAATTCTGCATTGATTACAAGTGTTCATTTTAGTTCTATTTAGAATGACCACTTATCTAAAACTGCAATCTACCAGTAGTAAGTCTCCCTTTCTCAGTGACCTGAGATGGAAAAGAGTGGATCACAAAGTGTGGCCTCTGAACTAGTAGCACCAGAACCCCAGATCTGTTAGAGATGCATGTTCTCAGTACCCACCCCAGACCTACTGAAACTGAGCATGCAGCTCAGCAATCTGAGTTTCAATAGCTCTTTGAGTGACTCTGATGCAAGTTCAAGTTTGAGAACCACATATCTAATATGAGCAGATACACCATTGCGCTTCTTGTTGTCCATACATCAAGGGGCACATGATGTTCCTGTAACTTTCAAGTAGGACTTTCTTACCCACCGAATGTTTCTCAGTTCCCTCCAAAACAATCACCTACAACAAGGAACAAATCTGCATTTATTTATGTTCAAGTTTTTACTTTAGATTACTATCAGAATATAAAAATTGGTACTGATTAGTGTATAGTATCAGGGCCATGGACCAGAGCCTGTCTGGGAGCAGGGGAGGAGAGGATAGAGCAGAGCCTGCCCCTCACCTTCTTTCCTGTCCACTAACTAAATGAGCTGCCCTGAGGTCAAGGATGCGGGCTGCTTATGGTAACAGAAAATGAGGTCTGATGTGGCAGCAGCTCATTGCAGGTGCCAACTGGAACAACAGGTTGCGCATTTAAAAATTTTTTTTTCCTTAAACTTTAGGAGCTAAATATTACGGGAAAGGGAGGAGATAAGTACCTTCTCTCATTTAAGGTTGAAAAACATGTTAGGTGCTAAAATATCAAATTCTGATATTTACCCTTATGAAAGGATCCTCTTAAAAATGACCAGATATCAGATCTGGAGCACATTTCTGCTTTCTTCAGAAGCACTAGCATTAAAAACTGTTTTTGCTGTCTTTGCCTCTCCATTTTCACCCTCCTATCCATGCCTTACCAACAACTGGTGACACTGTTCCAATTGTCTATAGCTCTTCTCCAAATAGAGGTTTGCATAGTAAAAACATTTTGGGTGCTTATTTTGTGTCTGCTGACTAGCGGCCAGGGCAAATCACTTCAAGTTTATTTTAATATTGGGACCTTATTCCTTGATCTTTAACCCTTTTGCTCTGAGTCCTAGGAGTTGAGGACCTGAGGGAACCTGAGACTTCTGTGCACCAATTGACCCCAAGGCCATTTTCTACAGGGGCAATCTTGCAAAAATCAATGTCCCAGAAAATACAAAAGTTGCAAAATGACCCTAGGCAGCCAGAGGGTGGTTATGTACTGGGAATGAGACAAGTGTGGCTTAATTACCTTATTGATGAGATCACAAATAGACTGCAGGAAACTCGGGAAACTCCGAGGTTCTTTGTTTTGACAGTCATCAGCAGAAGGAGTTAAGGTCTAAGGCTAGAACCGCATAGGAGGGCAGAGCAAATAAATTTCAGCCATCCCAACCACCATCATAATTAATGATACTCTAGCAAAGTTGCCAGGAAACTTCCTTTTCAAAAAGGCAGCCCCTTTGGCACAAATGCCCCACCCCAGGACTTTGAAGTCAGGGTAGTTCAACAAAATGTGAAGTTCCCTGATAATTTAGGATTTGCATTTTTACTTTGGTCAAGATAGCCCTCCCCACTCCAACTTCTCAGTTTTCAACCTTTGGAATTCAGTCCCTTCATTTGCAATGGAAATATGAATAACCCAGTTGGCTGACTGAGGAAGGTCTCTGCTCAGCTGGAAAACATTCTTCCTGCATCTGTGGAGCCTGGATGCAGCCAAGGGCAAGAAGATCCAGTGCCACAGCCACTTACAGAAGAGGGGCTGCCAAAGTTTGCAACATTAATTCCAAGATTTAAGTGGACCGTAATGAGAGACATGGTGGGTTTACAGAATTCTGCCTCTGCTTGCAGACATCTGAAGTGTGGAATGAGGGCTTGTCTTGGCAAGTGGCTTAAGGACAAGGCTTTACTCATTCTATTGTGTTGTCCTGATTCCACTTAAAAAAAGAAAAAAAGACAAAAGAATTTATACTTCTTTTTTTTGGATGTTAAATTATGAAAAAAATTCAATGAATGGGTGACATGCTTATTACATAGTTTGGAAAGTATACAGAATTACAACACACAAAAATCACAGACAATCCCAGCAAATACTTTGTTAACTTTACATGTATAGTTCGTTGTTATTTATAAAAACATAGAAAGTTTTGAATTAAGCTTTTGGAACCTAACATATGAAATTGTTGAATCATCTCATTGCTAAAATTTAATCTTATGAACAAAACCGGGGGGAGGATAGCAAAACTAAATGTGCAAGAGAACAAGTAAATATTTTCATTTTGCTTTAGTTTTTTATCCGCTGAAAAGACACTCTAGAAGAAAGTTTAAGGTTCCTGCTCTGAACATGGCAACTCGCACAGAAGAATGCTCTTCCTAACGCAGCTGTCCCTACATAGTTCATCTTGAACCATGAACATTTTTCAGCAAGTTTCTGAGAGGCAGAAGTAACCACAGACTCAGGAAGGACAGCCAAGTGTGACCAAAGGCCAAATATGCCTTTGGTGGCTCTGGGGAGTCATATTTTCCCCTGAAGTTTATTTACATCATATAGCAGCCTCTGAAATTTGTGTTGGGTTACCACATGTGATATTTGTGTTTTGCTCATAGTAGGTCTAAATTGTAAGAATCAAGAGTGGAACCAGCATTTTATTTTTATTTTTTTTGGTTTCTAGGGAAGGAATAGAATATCCATTTAATTATGTTGCTAATCATTATAAAAACAAGAGGAAAAACTCTTACCACAACTAATATTTGACATCTGTCTGTAGATGTGAGGTGCAATTCACTTCCATCCATCATCCTGTCCTATGCTCATGTTTATTACAGATTTATAAAATCAAATAAAAATTGTTTCTTCTAGCCAGCTAAATAGCCTGAATGAGATTGGGGACTCATTTTTCACTAAATATATTATTCATGGCAAACATCAGAATGTGGACAGTTCCCATCTGTTGAGCAGCTGCAGTTCAGCCACAGTACAAAGTACACCTGAGCATTTTATGGTTCATTCTGGGTCCACTATTACTCATTAAAACCAAATAGGAGCTTAAAAGAACAGAAGCTCTGGGATCTCCTCCATCCCTCCCCACACCTGCCACCCAGTAAATCTGCCACCTGGTAAATCTCTCCCAGGCTAGCTCCCTTCCACAGGCTCTAATGAAGAATTCTGAGCATCCATTAGAATCTACCAGAATCCTCTCCTGCAAGGCCAGTGTCATAGTGCCAGCTTCTGTCCTGGAGAAGCTTATGATTATGTGCATTCACTTAACTAGAAGTTTAGCATATATGGAAATTTGGCATTCCTCAGTTAAGTAAAAACACTGTGCCCATGATATGGTGAGTGATGATGTTTTTTAAAATCCTTATTATATGTTGTAATGTGATATTTTGTGTTTCAAAGAAAAGAATTTTTTTCTTAGGAAATTGGTTTTCTATGTCTTACATATAAAGTGTGTTTGAACCTTATGTCTATTTTTTGAGTATCTTTATGGCTTCTAGAAATCCCAGGTTAATAAACTGAGAAGACAGGAACCATTTTAAACCTTTTTTAGGGTAACTGAGTAGCCTACACTAAGCAGCTGGTCTAGGCTGGGTGGGGAACTTTTTAAGAGCTGAAGGAGAAAGACACATGGATTTTTTTTTTTTTAATAGGAGGAGGTTCATTTAAGTGGCTCTGAAAATTGTTGATATTAATACTGACAGATCCCAGTGTATATTAAGCCAGTGTTCCCTTTCTATGACAAAAAACTGCCTTGATAATACTTTGAATCTCCTAACATACATCCTTATGCTATAGTTACTTTAGGTTCCTTCCAGACTTTAGATTCTTCCATGTATGTGGAACATCCCATCACCTTCTGTGGAACATCAGCCTTGCTCCTACACCTCTGCCCAGAGAGTTGAAAAGTTCTGATTCACCCTACTCCTTCCATCTTGTCTTGTGTTGAAATTTAGCCTCCACACACTACCTAGTGTGCTTACCACCCTCCTCTATTTCTGTTGCCTAGAACCTTCCCTAGCATCCCATGGTCTGTAAAATGAAGTCTGAGTTTCTCAGGATGGTTCATGGTACTCATTGCTCACTATTCCCCACTTCACATGTTATACTCTTAGAACCTCAACTTTTTGAGTTTTCTCCACCAACTACAGAAATAACTACATGTTGTTGTGCATGTTGTTTTCCTTACCTGATGAGCTCTTCACGCTCTTCTTGTTTAGTTGATACCCATCAAGTTTCACCATAGGTAGCATCAGCCCTTATCCACTTTCTGTGTATGACTGAGGCTCCTCAACTGTGCTTACACAGTGACCCCATGTGAATGAATGAGCATTAGTGTAGACCTTCTGTTAGCAGGCATAATTAAAATTAGTCAACAGACACAGGTGATTATTTTGAAAGTAACTCTTCACCTCCTACCACCAGTTGCCATCAAGTCAAATAAGAATGTTTTGGGCACATTTACTTCCCAGTGTTATATTAGAATTTTTGTTCCATCAGGTATATAAACTGATAATCTTCAAGTTTCTCTGTCTGATAAGATACACACAATTATAAGGCATTTTTGGAATACATTCACCATTGCTATCAATGTTTATATGACATCTGAATTTTCTAATTCCTCACTCAATCTTACACCTTTAACTTAACCTAAATTTATTTCAATAGTTGAGTTTACTGAACTCTAATTGTCTCTCATACTCCAAAATATTTCCAAGTGCCATTTGTACTCAATAAAAAAGATCCTGCTTGTGGTGAGAAAATACAGAAGATTTTTGTGGTGTCCAGTTACCCTGTGTTACACAGTGGAGCATAGATTGGCAAGCTTTCTCTGCAATGGGCAAGATTATAAATATTTTAGGTTTTGTGGACCACACAGTTGTCACAACCACTCAACTCTGCAATTATAGCAGGAAAGCAGCCATATAGATAATAAGCAAACAAATTAGTGTGGCTAGTTTCCAATAAAACTTTATTTATAAAAACAGTCACAGTTTGCCAACTCCCTGGGTCATTTGGAGACTTGTTTCAGTGGAAGAAGATTTAGTCAGATTCTGTTCAGGAACAGAAATATTTTCCAACTTACATAGTCCTGGGGAAAATACTTTGAAGGAGACTTGTGCTATACTGTGTAATGAAATCTTATCAGAAGCAGAAGCTAAGGGAATAAGATTATATAAAACTTCATTTGCTTTCATAACAACCCTCACAGCTCAGCATATCAGGAGTTACATCCCAAGTGAACCTGAAGTTTCTGTGTGAAACAATAGCACTAAATAATGAGAGCCATAAAAGTGCTCAGAGGCTCCTTAGCAGTAGTACATTTTTTAGCAAATATCCCATAGTAATGACCCCAAGGGAAGAAAATTCAGTGCACCAAATGATATTTAGAATAGAAATGTTCATTAACATTAAAAATTTAGAGTAACCCTGTTGGGAAATGGAATAGCAGCATGGAGAACTTCTGGAGAATATTTTCATGTCGTAACTGTGCAGAGGGTATTGACCCTTGGAAATGTGCACACTGAAAATTCCAATTGGGAAAAGTCCAGTAGACAAAGTGCATTCACATGATTTATAACCTGAAAAATCAATATATATGAATTCTGTCATTTAATATTCAGTCAGTATTGATTGTATAAGAGCACACTATGATCAAGCTTCTGCTCAAAATATGGAGAGCATAGCAATGAACAAAATAGATCAAACTTCTTGCCTTCATGAAGCCAATATGCTTAGGAGAAGGAGACAGATATTTGGGGATCAAGGGGATTTGACAGTTGAAGTACATGGAATTTTAATGTCATGGGATTTTTTTTTCATAAAAGATTCTTATATAACAAAAGCTCTTCTCCCTTTGTTTGTTCATTTGTTATTGTCTTTTAGGAAGACAATTTGCTGACAATTTTATTCAATTGGAATTTATTGAGTTCCTACTATTTGCCAAGTGAAAAAAAAGCAGACAAACATCCCTACCCTCATAGAGCTATGCTCCAGTGGAGAAGGCAGAACATAAGATAACTATGTAGAATTTATGGAAGGTTAGATGATGACTGAGGGCACAGGTAAAGGAGGTAAAGGAGGCAAACAGGATATGAAATGTTGGGAGAAGGAAAACTTTTTAGATTGGGTGGTGGAAAAAGACTCTTGAGAAGGTGCCTTTTGATTAAGTAGTTAACGAATGAGTGAGCACTATCTTGGTGGGGAAGGGCATCATTCTGGGCAGAAGAATCAGCAGATTCAAAGCCAGAGATGGGAGTGTACCTGAAGCTCTCAAGAGCATCAAGCAAGCCTGAGACTGCAGATAGTAAGTGAAGGAAAGAGCAGTTAGAACGTTGGAAGTGAGATGGAACTTCACACTCCATTTTTTACACATAAAGAAAATACATCATTGAAGTTATTTTTAGTTGGATATGACAGTGTACATCTATGTACACTGTCATATGATCCAGAACAGATCCCATCCAGCCTTTTAATTCATTTTAAGGATGTTAGATTTTATTATGAATAATGGGAAGACATTGGAGAACTGCGAACAAAGGAGAGGGATGGTCAAGTTTTCATTAAAATATTTCCTGCTGTTAAGAATACACAATAGATATAGAGAGGCCTGGGGCCTGGGAGGTCATTGCAGTAACCCAGGAGGGAGACAATAAGCATTTAAGATGCAAAGACGCAGAAGGACAGAGGAGGATAGAGGTGTGGAAAGAACCAGTGTCCCACTGCCACAAGTCCACCTGCCACTACGGGTGAGATGATTCAGCAGCAGCAACCGTTCCTTAACCTTTGCTGCAGCACCAGTGGGAAGCACAATGTCAGGAACATACTGAGTGCTTAGTTTAGCTTGGTTAAATGTCCCAAAACAAATAAAAAATGTGAAACCACATTTGTTTCATGGGTACCTCCTTCTAGAGCATGCTCTCTTCACCTCTCTTGCCTCAGTCATTTCCCTCATCTAGTTTTTATGCATCAGCATCTTCAGTGTTTGCTAATGTTCTAAGAATACTTCAATTTTCAATGACTTACATTAAGTTAAAGTGACAGAATAATGAAGAGTCCATTGAACCATTTTTTTTCTAGACACCTTTATGAACTGAAAGTACTATTACTGCCTTTTTGCTTTTACAAAACCTAACACCAATGGCAACCGAATGTAATATTTATTTCTGTTTAAATTTTTTAGGGAACAACTTCATTCTTTATTGAAGACCTATAACATTTTTTATGGGAACCAGAAAAATCTGCATATTCTATATGGACAGGTAAGCTGATCAAAGAAATGCAACCCAGTTTGATTAACAGAAAAAATAAATCTGTAAATGTTCAGAGGAGTCAGGATGAGTTAGAGTCTATAACCTAGCAGCACAAGTGATCTGGGAGAAACAAGTGAATCTTTAACTTAATTTTGATTTCTGTTTTTAGATTTTATCACAGAATACCAGGCCTGGAATATGGGTGATTTCCCAAATGTTTTGGGAATAGGAAATCATTTAAAATTTTTTTTCTTTTTCTTTATCTATTTATTTTGGTTCTGGGGATTGAACCCAGGGGCTCTCCCACTGAGCTACAAACATCACCAGCCCTTTTTATTTTGAGGTGGAGTATTACTAAGTAGCTGAGGCTGGCCTTGAACTTGTGATCCTCCTCCTTCTGCCTCCTGAGTTGTTGCAGTCATAGATGTACACTGTCATATCCAACTAAAAATAACTTCAATGATATATTTTCTTTATGTGTAAAAAATGGAGTGTGAATATGTTTTGAGTGGCAATTTCACTAGAAATTTATCATAATACATCATAATACAAATGCATAAGATATATAGAGAAGGATGTTTGTTGTAACATCATTTGTAATGGAGAAAAGTTGAAGATATCTAAAGTCTACCACTGGGGGAGTATTCAAATAAATCACCTGTAACCTCAAACTTGATTTGGTTGTTCAAATGGATAGTAAGATTCTGATGAATATGCACCATATCATAACAACCAATTTAAAAATGTTAAAAAGTATTGGGAAGTCATGAAACTAGAATGCATTTTTAGGGGTATAGTTGGTATACTACTATATAAAGTAAACTTGAGGTTTGGTTTTTTTTTTTATCTTTGTTCTTTTTTAAAAATTTGAATGTTTTAGTCTCCATAGGTCTCTCTGCTCAGTCTCATATTCTAATTGGACTCTCTTCACATCTTTACAGTTCTGGCCCCAGAAAACATTAGAATTTTCATCCTGATTTAAATCTCCAGGTTTGAGGGTGCAGCATGGAATTTCAGCCTCTATTATGTGACTTAAATCGACAAGTTGGAAAGAAGAAAATTCACAAAGCACTCTAGCTTTTACTACTGATCTTAAATGATTTAGTACAATTAGGTATTTTAATTACCTTCCCAAAATTAATACCATACTAAAGGAAATAACTCTTTATAAAGAAATGTACTTAATTTTAAGTCTTTTCAGCCTTACCAGCCAATGAAATAATAAGCAATACTATTTATCGAGTACCTATCAAATGCCAGACCCTATGAAACAGGGATTATTGTAATATCTATTTTTCAGAAGAGGAAGCCCAGGTTTAAAGGTGGTCAGTAACTTGTCTAAGGCCACATACTAGGAAGTAGCAGAGCCAGGATCTGCTTCCAGAGTATGAAGCTGACATTATGCTCTCAAATAAGAACTGAGTCATTTATATTGGCTAACAACTGATTTTTATAATAACAGTAGTTAATGGATGTTAAAATATTTATCAGATGATTGGTGTATTACTTTTCTTAGCTTCCATATTTCCCAAAGTGTTTATAACAATAATACATTAATAACAGGAAAGATATTCACATATGAAAGAGAAAAATAACTAGAAAGTAAGTTCTATGGGAATATTCTTTGTTCTTAATATATGCTATTTTTTTTGTTTTTATGGTGTTTCCTTCTTTTGTTATACTATTTCAAATTCAAAATGAATTTTTCAAATGCTATTGATTTTACAAATATCATTCCTATGTTCTGTATCTTGTGGTGTATTTTCACAAGCATTATTTCACATGTTCTACATGACTTTGTGAGTAAAATTCAGCCTCATTTAGAAATGACTAAACAGTTGCTAAGTCTCTCAATGACTGTTCATTCTAGGTTCTAGTTCAATACGGTTTTTAAATATGCTTCAATTTTAAACAGTATTAGATATTAAAAATTCACTTAATAGGAGAATTATAGAGTTCAGAAAGCATTCTAACATGTACCCTCTGGTGGACCTGCTGTTAGCATTATGACTTGCTCACTTTGCTGGATACAGCTGTTTTCAAAAATAAAAGAATGTGTCAAAAAATAGATGATTTTGTAGATAAACTAAGAAGTCAAATAATTCCTTTTGGGATTCTTTTTAACCTGTTAACATTTGTTATGAACTTAATTTCTACAACTTCAGCTAAAACGTTTATCTTCTATAAATAATAACAGAAACAACTATGGAGATTATTGGTTTCTTTCCTAGACTGAAGATGGGAAACTAATTGTTGAAGGAATGCTGGACATTTTCTGGGGAGTGAAACGACCTATACAGCTGAAAATACAAGATGAGAAGCCAATCTCTTCTTTCACTGTGTCAAAGTCACCAGATGCCTTTTCTAACAAAGGGTGAGTGATCTTTCATGCTTTTAATTCCTTATATCATCTTCATAACTACTTTTATTGCATGTGCTTTTACACAGCCTCATACAATACCCCAGTAATTCCATGAATTGGGTGTTCAGAAACCAGGACTCTTTGAGATAAGGGATTTTGTACAAGATTCCCTAGTGACCATGTGGCAAAACCAGACTTCACTTTACTTCCATGGACTCCAGACTTTCTCCACCCCTCTGCTGTATTCATCCGTCCTGGAAAACCACAAGATTCACTGCAGGAGGCAAAATAGAAAGGCAAAATTTGGTTATCCCTGGTCTGGTCTTCAAAAAGGTGGGGAGAGGGTAAAATTTAAATTTCTCCTCTCCTTGAAACAAAAATCTTTTCTTGTTTTCCGGAGGATGTCTTAATTATGCTGCACCTAATTGTCCTGATCCTGTTTAACAGAGCATGATAAAGTACTTTTGAAGTTAAATAAATATACAAAACGGTTCTCTGTATGTTTTATGTAGCTATACCTTGAATATCCAAGTTGGGTTGATTTATCGATTTTTAGAAAAATCTACAAATATTCCCAGCAAGAATTACACTAAGAAGAGTTCCTTTCTTTCCTTTCCTTCCTTCCTTCCTTCCTTCTATCCTTCCTTCCTTCCTTCCCTCCCTTCTCTCCTTTTGATCCTTAGCTTTCTAGCTCATCGCCCTTTTGCATATGCCATGAGATCCTAAGCCATTCCTTCCCACTTTTCATGCTCCCATCCACTACTGGATGAGTTGGAGTTCTATCAGAGAAGAGGGTGGAGAAAGAACTGCCAAGATAATTTGCCCAATCTGATCTTTGGCCACAACTAAGAAAAACCAGATACCACCTTGAAGGGAGTCTGCTTTTCCTTTGTAGAAAATGCTTAAGCCCCATCATGACTTTCACCTTACCAGTGTTTCTCAAACATTAAGCTCCAGCAATACTGAGTGTTTTGTAGTTCCCTAAACACATCCTGAAGTTCCTTTCTTGCCTACCTTACTCTGCCTGGAAGTCTGCCTTCTTCTCAACACCAGTTTGCCTGACTCTCTTCTATGTAATCCTTTAAGACTCAGGTCAGGTAACAAAAGCCTTCTTGATCTTTCAGTCTATACTCAGTATACTGACCACTTCTCTGTATCACCTCTAGAGCATGCATTCTATTGTATTTGTACACACCTATCTCCCCTATGCAGTGTGAGCAGCTAGATGCTACCCAACAGATCTGGAATCATCTTTGTGTTCTAGTGCCTAGTGAGGTACCCAGAAACCTATGATTAAATTACTTCTGCTTTATGTGACAGCTCTTTCTGTCTGCCACTTCTGCCTAGTCTTCCATCTAAGCTAAGGACTACCAGTGGGCATAGGATCTAGAAAGAGCAGAAGGCAGGTAATAGTCAAGCAGCCTCACGAACCCCTGCATTCATCTCTTTCAGGTACTAGATGACTGACAGTGTAATAGCCCCTTTGAAATTAAAAGTTTCAAATCACTTTTTGCTCCTGAACTTCTTAAAGCTAAAAATGGAAGCAGAAGCTACCCCTAGTCCTGGCAAGCACCAAGGAAACTGAAACTGTGACATATTTTTGACTAGTACAGCCTAGCTAATCTATATATATACATTTCCTGGGTTTTATTTCTAAAAATTGTAACCACTTCTATAGGACTGACATAGAAATAAACTAGCTGCTTCTCTCCATGTTTGGTCAAACTGTGTTACATTCATTTTTCCTTTTTTAATCATTTGATTGTTTTTATGCAGGCAGGAGACCAAATTCAACCAAGCTAGGATCCAGACAGACTCCAGGCAGGTTCCCTGGCTTGGCTGTTGGTAACAATAGAGCTGATGATTTAAATGACTAGGAGTATCAAATTACCCACGGACCTTGCTTTTAAAAAACTTTGCAAGATTTGAATTAAAAAACAGTAGCCATTATATTTCATATCGACTAAAAACTTATGGCAAAGTTCTCTGAGCAGCTAGCTCTTTTTGATGCATTTTCATTTTTTGATTCATGAAAACTTAATAAGTATGGAGCATTAAAGGAAGATATCAAGGAGATGGAAGGGAAGTACTTGTAATATCACAGTAAGACATCATTATTTTGAATGGCTATCCCAAGATATTTTTTTAATTTCTGAAATTCAAAATACTCGTCTCTAATATTCCTAGATTTTGGATGACTTTCAAGAGCCCAGGTGGACAAGGTAATATTAATTCTATTCTATATACTGAGGCAGATTATAAAATGATACTCTTATGATGTACCTTCTATGGAACCTATTTGAATTTTTCATTGTTTACCAGAACATTGCTGGGAATCTCCTATTGTTTAAAGTTGAAAATGAATAGAAAATTACTCAGCCTGCCTTTACCATAGTAACAAGACTTACTAGAACATTTAAAGTATGATTTTGCAGAATATCAGATATTTCTGGTGGGCAAGAACTAGCAGGAAGCAGTTGTACTCTTTACTCGTACACTCAGATTCTCACACATAAGAGCAAAATTAGATTTGGTTGTGATTAATAAGTCAAGAATACTTTGTGAGAATCAACTGAACATTCACACTGGAAGACACAGCATAACTTGGAATGGTTTTTCAGCAGTGTCTGGGTCTCTCATGGGGTATACAACCAAACTTAGGTATCATTCTTTGTTTTAATGCAATCCTAAACACCCTAATTCTGGTTGCCACTCTGGTTGACTCGTTTAAATCCTGAGCCTCTATTTAATTGTGTAAAGAAATTGACTAGCCCCTCACTCAAAGCTTTTCCAAAGTTCCTTTTCCTATACGGGGTACCTGCAGGCAGAACTTAACACCTCTGCTCTTGCAGGAGCAGGGACTTGATATCTTCAGTGGGTGAACATGCAGGACGTGGCTGTTGCGTACCCAGCTGCAGGAAGGGCTGCAATTGCACATCTTTCAGTTCACCATTTGAGAGAATTGTCAGTCTTGTCATGCAAGTTTGTTTTAATTATATTAGAAATGAGTCACATTGAGGAAGTAGCAGTTGCATGGGAGTTGTAGAAACAAAAAATATATATATATATCAGATTGTTTGAGTTCTGACCATTTGTGATCCATTATAGATATGATTCTATGAGCAGCACTTTGATCTCTCCTATCTGGGCCAATGAAAATTTTCCTTTCAATAAAAGAAAAGAAAAGAACAGCTTAATCGAGGTTATTTTTGATTGCACTATTTTTTATTTCTATTTTTAATATTTTTCCAAAATCAGCATTGTCATATTTTGCCCAAGTCATGGCAGAATGAGGTAAAGAGTAGAAACTGGACAGGTGCATATTTGAATAACACCAGTACTGTTTTTATTTTCTTACCATATGGGTAGGGAAATGCTTCTATTTGTCTATCAAATTTCTACCTCCATTTTATTTTGCAACTCATTAGAAAACCTCCCTAGAGTTTAAATTTGCAAATGGTATACATCCTGAAGTTTGGTTAGAGAAATTCAAACAGTCCTGTGTTTGGGCAAGTTAAACTATTTGATATTAAACTTCCAACCAGTTCTCTCTTGAAAACGCTGGGTAACTGCCCTCAAGCTTAGTCATGTGTACAGTTGTACAGAGTGGCACTCAAATTACAATCCAAAGTTTAAAAGTATTTTTTTCAATTGTAGATGGTAAGAAGGAAAAGAAACAAAACACTGAATATATTGAGCCATGTTTGAGCTCCTATGTTTCTGTGGTACCTTCAAACTGAAGAAGAGGACAGCTGACAAGTTTACCAGAGTCACCAATAATTTGTATTGCACTTTACGGGTCTGGCATTCCTGAGAATTCTTACATCCCCCGTATGAGATATTATCAGGTTGCTTTGCCTAGTTAGTTTCTGCTTCTCAGTGATATTCTGTCTTTCTATTGGCAACCCTATTTCTATGATAACTAAACCTGTCCTTTTTTTGATTATTAATCTGTTGTAGATTAGATTGGAAATGAATAATTTTTACATATGATAAGAATAATTAGAATCTACATGAGGACCTGAATATTTCTCCTTTGAGTTAAGTTACTACATATAGTTTTTGGACTTTATGGCATTTATTTTGACCAACTATATTCTGGACAGTAGATCTTGCTGGAAAATTCATTAACAAATATATCAGGATTATGTTATCTATTATACCTATTGTGAAGATCAAATGATAAAATAGCTAGGAAAGAGTTCAGAATAATTCAGAGGTCAAGGAAAAATAAGAATGATTTTTTTTCACATTTTCTACCATTAGTATTAATAGACTCTCCCCCCCCACTCACACACACACACACACACACACACACACACACACAATGACATTTAGGTAGTGTTAATGACACATATTCCCTGTTAGTGAATATGTTTTTGTTCGTAATAAACAGATATTATGGATGGAAGATGCCCTTATTGGGACTAAGACTGTTTCCATAAATAACGGTGCTCATTTCCCCAAGAGATGTAGGAATACCTGGATCCCCAATTGTGCCTGACCTATGGGAAATGGATTCAGATGATGGTGATGACTATGAAGATGAAGACAGTTCTGATAAATTTTAGATTTATACTGATTATGTATCATACTCATACTGAATATGTATTTAGGGCACAATTTCAAAAACTGTATATGAATCAACTTATTTAACCATTACAGTGATCCTATGCTATCTCTTACTGTCATCATCCCCATTTTACAGATGACACTGAGGCCAAGAGATGATAAGTAGTTTGTTTAAGATCAGATAATAAAACAAAAATGAGTGTTAGCCTGCTGTAAAAATAAGCAATCGTCAGGTTTCATTTATTCTGGGCACCAGAATATATATGAAATTGCTATATTCCATAAGAAATCACAATTTTCTAGCAATGGAGTTTCTCTTACATTTTCCTCCATGTGTCAGGGTCTTAAAGATAGGTACTATATCTTATTATTTAGAGTTACTTTACATAATAATCCTTTTAATACAATGGGTACTCAATACATATTTATGGAATGAACATTTTGGTATCTAAACTCTCCTAAGAATATAGTGAACTGTGTTTTTTAGCAGTGGATCATCTTAGTTTCTATCAATTGCATTTGCACATGTGCTTTACACATTCTATATAACCTCCCTTCTCTTTGTGTAACTGAATTATTATTTTAAAATGTCAAGATGTGGTTCTAAAAACATTCAGGAAGTATTTAAAACGCATACTGACCACTCTGGTATGAATGTAATGTTAATAACATCATAACTTTTTTATAACTTTGAATAACATGTCTCCCTTCAAAGGCCTACAAGAATTACATTAATATTATAAATCTGAAAAGAATCTTGGACCTTAATACAAATGGAATTTATGACATTTACAAGATTTATTACTATTTAGGAGAATGACACGCTGGGGAGAATTTGATGATCTTTATCATATCAGTGAGTTGGATAGGACCCAGATTCCATCGTCTGAATCAAACAATTCCCGGGAAGGTCAGTATCAAATCTTATTAATGGGGAGACTTTATATTATTAACCAGTGTAAAACCTGACTCCTAAATGCACACCACTATTCAGTAAACTCTTGTGTATACACACTCACACACACACACACACACACACACACACATATACATACATATATATGAAATATAAGAAATACATACATACATATATTCCTTTGAAATCTCCTAGGAGCATAGTAACTTGAGTCTCTACATTGCCTATATGATGTTCAAGAACCTTATGCTATATAAAAATATGTCGATCTTTTAAAAAATTATATTGTCAATTAGCTTTATTAGATTACCTAAAGCTAATAGTTTGAATAAAGTTTGTACTCTTAAGTGTTCACTGTTTTCCCCAAGGTTTGGGGCCTTTTATTAATCTTATTAGCTTCATATGTTAGACCAAGTTCCTCAGAGCTAATCTCACATTGTTTTTAGAAGTTGACCATTTTAGTTAATAGATATTTAAATAGTATTGCTGCTCAGAAAGATGCAGATATGCTATAGACACTTTTATATTTGATAGTTATTTTAATTTTTAGAAGATAAATCTACTTAAATATCAAATGATCTTATATCAAACTTAAGGACCCAATAGAAAATGCCAGTTCCTGTGACACATGACATTAGTAGATGCAATAATGATGATCCAAATGCATTAAGCTGTCATGAATAACTAAATAGAACAAATAAAAAATAATAATTATGATGTGATAGTGATAGCAATAATAATGACTATGATAGCTGTAATTTAGTAAGACTCTGATAAGTGTCAGGCATAATATTTTGTATTGTACTTGGATTTTTTCATGTACTTCCCATATATAGAGACCAGGAAGGATTTGATGACTGAAGCTGGGGACCAGGGCAACAGGTTCACACACCTGAACTGGGGCTCTGATATTTCCAAGCCAGGTTCAGACTGATCAAGGGTGTGCAACTGGTGTTGACTTCATAAGCTTATCAACAACTTCAAATGTTTGGTTTATGATTTTGTTTTTAAACCCTTTTTAATTCTGTCTTCTCTTCTCTCTCCATAAGGTCTCAGATACTGTAACAAACATGATATTATTTCCAAGGTTCCCTTATCATTGTCTTATAGGAGCTTATTATCTGTAGACCCTTCCAATTATCTCTTTGAAGAACAACACTAAATCCAAAGAAATCTCAATCTTTGGCACCAAAGATACCATAAAAATCTATTTGTATTTATGCATCAGTGCCAGAGAAAGATTAAATAACTCATACCTGTTTGATGGCACTCTACTCACAATAGAAAATTATTTAAAATTCCAAAGTAAAATAGAACACAGATGGTACCAGTTGGCCCAATTCTTACAGCAAAACCAATTGAGGAAACTGGAAAAAGTGCTGAAGGCATTTTTGAATCTTTTGCATCTTTAGACTAAGAATATGTTGCTGCTCAGTCCAATTTCATTTAAATTACAGCACGCCCAATAGTGACAAGGACAGTCTGAAGCTTTACTATAATTTTATATTCTAAAATCTGCTCTATGAGTTGGAATGACAGAATAACCAAATTTTCACTAGATTGTGGATCATTGTTGAATTCACATGTCCCAATGAAAAGAAACCATAGGATAGTGGTCAATTAAGGGGAAAAATCATATCATATTCTAGGAATGTCTAGTAAGATTATATGAATTATCTGATATGTTGCTAGTAGGCATCCATCCAGAGCACATTGCTACTTTTGCTTTTATAAAAGATGGGAACAAAATCTTTCAAGATTCCTACATATCTTAAAAATGGGTACTCAAGAGTCTATAGAATTTTTAGGGAAATAAAGGCCCAATGTCCATTTTCTCAGGAAAGATAAACCTGGAGCTAATGTAAAACAGGAATCCAGACTTAACTCCATCACTTCTAGGTACTGTGTTCATAGAAAAGCAACTCAATTCATCGTACTTTATCTTACCAATATGAAATCATACTAATGGAGTATCAAGTTTCTTCCATCTCTAGTATTCTAAAGTTCTAGAAAATTTACCTAGTATTCACAATAAATTAATTTTGAAATAATGCACCAATCTTAAAAATGTGATTGTTGTTATTTCCTGTGAGACATAATTCACTGAAAGAATATGCTGTTTGAACAATTCCAGACAATATTTAGAAAGTAAATATGTAGCCAAGCAGTGGACTATGATGCTTTTTTTTTTTTTTCTATGATGCTTTTAAACAGCTAGGAAATATCAATATTCTCAAAATTAAAGAAAACATATACCAATCTACCCAGGGTATAAGGAGCTAAATGGGCAGCTAAATGACATGGGCTTATAATTTTTATTCTTCCCAGACTATTTATCTTATCACAGCAGCACTCTGAAGCTATATGCATATGAAGAACCCGAGTCCCCATTGCTCTATAGAACCATGAGTGAAGCAGCCCTGGTAAGAAAAAGGATGAAGCCTCCAACGATGGACAGAAAAGATAGACAGAGACATAGGGCCTCTATTAATGGACACTTCTATAACCATGAAGTGAGTGAGTTACAATTCCATTAATGTGATTTAAAACAATGTTGTTTATTGCACTAACAACAGTTGAATGCCACTCAATTCAACTTAAAATTTAAAATACTAATAATAACAATGGCAGTAGAATATCTAACTTTTATCGGGCACTCCCTATATGCTAGTTCTAAATTAAGTGTTTCAAATGGATTTTTGATGAATTATCTCATTAATCTCTAGAACTATCCTATGAAGTAGGCACAACTATTTTCTCCTCTTTACATATGAGTTAATTGAGGTTCACAGAGGTTAAGTGATTTGTCTCAGATCACACTGCTAAATATTAGCAGTTAACAACTCTAAATTTGAATCCAGATTTTTCTGTTTCCAGAACCCAAGTTATTAATCAGTGTGGTAGACAGACACCACCTAAGGGCAGGAATTGAACTCAGTATTAGAAATATACCAATGGGTCAATGGATGCCTCGGCCAGCATGAAGCACAGAGCTTGCATGGGGAAACAAAAATACCAACAGATAATGTCAGAATAATGTAAAGAATACAATGGAAGTTGGCTCAAAGGACATTTGAACATTAACATTTAAATAAAAGGGAAAATTCAGCCACAAACTTATTTATTCTAATAAATTGAACTTCTTATTTTGCTTATTCTCTTTCAAATTTTGTACCTTCACACATAGTTTTTAAATGCAAGTGTGGGTATAGCTTAGGTGAAATTTGTATTCTTACCTGCCACTGCATTTATGTATGTGTTTCCAGAGTACTTACAAGACATGTCATTTTGCTGAAGGTGGGAAATATATCGTCGCTTTTTTCCTAATACTCAAATATTTTTCATGTCATATGCTTTAGTAATCATTTATGCATTCTTCTAACAAATACTTTTAAAGCACTTATACTATATGAAGCACCCCCTGGGCCTTCAATTAGAAATGTCACCTGATTTCTCTATTAGGGTTTTCTACATTATTGCTTTATTTTCCACAGTTGGGAGGGTATCAGTACTGTGTTTGGAGCCCAGTGGGGAGAAACCTCCCTTCTCAATTCTTTGTTCAAATTAGACACTTTTTCTGTTTTCAAGAATTATCCTCCTGCCTATAAAGTTGCATTGATAGTTCCCCACAGATATTTACCTACCACTTGTCCTGGTTTCTTCCTCACCTCAGGACTTAGGCTATATGTCATCATGTTGGGGGCTGATTTGTGTTCTAGAAGTATTGCTACAAATGATTGGCTTCCAAATAGATCACTAATCCTGGGAATGAAAATGGAACTAAACTGTCATCTGAGCATAGTGATTAAGTGCTTGAGTTCTGGAGCTTGATAACATGATTTCAAATTTTTGCCAAGCAAAGTTAATGCTATGATATTCTTGTAAAATGATGTCATCACTTTCAGGAATTATATATTCTGCCCACTTTAGATTTAGGGTATGACTTTTGTTAGTTTTATATAATTTTAAGGACTCATATGATACTTTTTCCTAGACATCAATTTTCACTCCAGCCTTTGGATCAGAAACTAAGGTCAGAACAAACAGTACCATGACAACTGAAGAAGTAATAAAGCAACTTCTCCAAAAATTTAAGGTAATCTTTATACTAAGCATAACTACACACATCTTGAATATAATTTAACTGTGGACAAATAAATGCACTTTTCTAAAAAGACCTGTGAACACGTAAATCTAAATTGGATGTTCAGTTCTGAAGGATTCTTTCCTTTGTTATAGCACCAATTAGTAACGATGCCCTGAGATATCACATTATTTTCAAAGGAGCAGAGTTTTTATATTTTTCCCTTGAAAAAGGGAAGTGAGGATATATATGCATGATTTGGGGCTGACTGACTTAGAAAATATCATGAAAACAAAGAATCACATTTGTTCATTTTTTTTCCATTGACAGATTGAGAATAGTCCTCAGGATTTTGCTCTTTACATTATTTTTTCAACTGGAGGTAAGAAAGCTTGATCATTCTTTGTACCTGACTCCAGTGTGTTATAATTACCTCATTCTGTGGGGAAAAGGGAGCAAAGATAGGAGAAAGGGAAGAGGTTTTTAGAGCATTATTTATGTCCTACAATTTCAGAGAAAGGCAATCTAGGATTGAAGTGTCCTCAAAGAATTTATAATACTTAAGAGTTTTCTTAGTGACCATTCAATTATCTGAATGGAAATCAGAACTCCTGAGGGTACCCTGAAGGTTCTCCAGGGAGTGTTAGGCAATTATACCTTTGTCTACCTCTGCACATCTATCTTTTTCATTTTCCCTTCTTGTTGTATCTCTTAGGGGAGTCAACATTGCCTGCCATTTCTCTCTGACTTTATTGCCTCTTTCTTACTCATTGACTGCTGAGATACCACAGATACCACAGGGCTTGTGTTCAAACAACCCTTATTTTACTTAATAATGACCTCAAAGTAGTGATACAGACAATATTATTAGAATATAGTGTTAAAATTGTTTTACTTTATTATTAGTGTCAATCTCTTATTGTGCCTAATTTATAAATTGAACTTTATCATAGGTATGTGTGTATAAGAAAAAGACATTCATGTGTATAAGATTTGGGACTCTGCAGTTTCAGGCACCCACTAGAGTCTTGGAACAGCTGCTCCAAGGGGGAGGCTACTGTACCGTTTCAAGTGAGAGCTTCCTCTGATATGTTCTCCTTAGGTCCATTTCTTCCAAAATGAGGCAAGGAAATGAATGGGAAAATTATCTTTCTTCTTTTTCTCTAGGATGATCCCTGACTGTGGTTGATTCTTGTTTTTATTTACAGAGCAGAGACGGCTAAAAAAGACAGATATTCCATTACTGCAGAGGCTTCTACAAGGACCTTCCAAAAACAATGCTCGAATTTTTCTCATGGATAAAGATGCAGAAGAAATTAGCAGTGATGTATGAATATGACCACCCTGAATCTGCCTCTGTATCTTCCCTCCTGACTCAGTACCTCTCTCATAAATGATCTGCTTTCTTTTTGTATGTTTTTCTTTCTCAGGTGGCACAATACATTAACTTTCATTTTTCTCTCTTGGAATCCATTCTTCAAAGATTAAATGAAGAAGAGAAAAGAGAGATTCAAAGAACAATAGCAAAGTAAGTCAAGAGCGTGCACCTGGGCACTTAGTCCTTTTTATAGACTGAATGCACAGTTTTGTGTTCAATTTTTAAAACTCTTCTCCTCCTTCTCATTTCCAGATTCCAGACAGAAAAGGCCATTATACTAAAATGTCTTCAAAGTAAACGGAGAGTAAAAACAGAGACAACAGTTTAGTAATACAGGCCTCTATTGCTAAAACATGTCAACAAAATTAGAGAGAGATTACTATTTGACAAATGCATAAAGTCTGCACTAGCATTCAGATCATGACATCTATGACTTTGAACTGGTAGAAAAACCAAATGTTGAAAAAGCTTTTTTTTTTTTGAAGTGATAAGGTTAACTAGGGTTCATGTTTAGACTAAAATGAGCTCAAATCTAGTTTCAGTAACTGAAATAAGCTTGGATACTGTGTATTCCAAATATCTGTTATTTAAAATGTGTAATGAATGTGGCATTTTCATATATTATTCAGCTCAAATTTATTTTAGCTTGAATTCTGAAGAGAACTGAAATATCATCAACTGATACAGAAATGACCAGAAGTCATTTGCAGCCATTTGCAGGAATCTAGTATAATACTGTGTATGATTTGGGCCTGGGCATCTTTGAGGCTGCATGGGACAAATGTCAGAAAAGAAGCACACTAGATCGCTGACTCCTTGGGGCTGTCTCTACAAGCAGACACTGTGCTGAGATGTAATAGCCGCAATTTGAGCCCAGGGAGAGGCCTGTACTGGGCTCCAGGATAGACCACCACTGCCCAAATCAAAAGCTGGAGAAGCAGATGGGGAAACAGATGCTGGAGAAAGCTGCACCCTACTGGCAACTTAGTTTGGGGAAACCACTCTGGGCAGAATTGTGGAGAAGCAAAATCCTATATCCAGGAATCTGGCCTGCCAGCCCCCAGGAATTAGGAAAGCCCCCTTTCTCCTGCAGTGTTTCTGCATCGCCCTCTGCTGGCAAAACACAACATCATGCAAACTGCAAAGGAAACTTTTAAAGGGCTTTTGCCCATTTTCATAACAGCAGGCAGCAAACTGAACTTGGAGCTGAAAGACAATGACATAATAACTCGCATGTCAACAGAACACAAGGTCTATTAGCAAAGATTAAGAAATATTAACTACTTAATAAATCACAATGAGATGGGAACTCCAACAACTGATAGAAATACAAATAGGTGTAATTTTTCTTGAAGACAAGTTAGTAGAAAGTTTATCCTATAATTCGACATGAAGGATCTTATGTAGAAATAGAGATGCAAAGACAGTCTTCAAATATAATTGTTATTTGTTGTGACAGAAAGAAGTGAAAATCTTAGATGTTCAAAAAATAGGAAAAGAGATTAAAGAAGAAAAGACAAACATTTACTCTGAAGATGTTATGTGGTCATTAGGATTTTTTTTCCAAATTTTAATTATAGAGCTAAATTCTCTTTATGTATCCAAATGAGATATACATACTACAAAATATTTATTATCAATAAGATGCATATGTGTTTGTATCTGTACATGCACACACTAATATTTGTATGTGTATACACAAACCAAAATTAGAATGTTAAATGTAGTTTTGTCTATATTGTAGCATTATGGGTGTTTCATGTCTTTCTAGTTTTTCTATACTTATTAAACATTCTATAATGAATGTGTTAAATATTTTTCTTTTTCTTTCCTTTTTTTTTTTTTTTTTTTGTGTGCGTGTGTGTGGTACTAGGGATTGAACCCATGGGCACTCTACCACTGAGTTACATCCAGTCCTCTTTTTTAGTTATTAAAATTTATTTTGTTTTATTTTCATTTTTGAGGAAGGTTCTCACTAAATTGTTCAGGCTGGTGTTGAACTTGTGATCCTCCTGCCTCAGCCTCTGAGTAGCTGGAATTACAGATGTGCACCACTATACCCCACTGACAGTGTTACTTTATAAATAAGGAAATTGAAAAGTTGTGATTTAAAATATGCCAACAAAAAGTAGTAAGTGTACTCAAGCACAGAAATTTAGATACAAAAGAAGTTCAAATTAATTATTCAAATGAGACATTAGCATCTCTTCTGTGGTAGTTTAAAAATATATCCATAAAGTCTTTGGTACTTTTCCTCTCAAAAGATGAAGCCTACTCCTCACCTGTAAGTGAGCTGGACTTAATGATTTCTTTTTACTTTTAATTGAAAAATAGTTATTCTATATTTATGGGGTTCAATGTGATGTCATATGTATATGTTACAGAATGATTAAATCAAGCTAATTAATATGTCAGTCACCTCACACACTTATCATTTCTTTATAGAATATTTAAAATCTATTCTTTTAAAATAATTAGTGACTTGCTTCTACCAAAGGAAAGCAAAAAGGAACATGTGTGACTTTGAAGATTAGATTATGAAAATCACTGTGTCTTCTTCCTTGCTCTCTTTCTCTTGCTTCTCTTACTGTAGAGGAAGCCAACTCTCATGGCCTGAGTAGTCCTAGGGAAAGGCCTACCTGATGAGACCTTACACTGAGACCCTCCCCCAAAAGCCAGCAAGGAATCCAGGCCTCCCACTGATAGCTACATTAATGGGCCATCGTGGAAGTGGATCTTCTATGCTCTGTCAAGTCTTGAGATGACTTTACCCTATCTAATAGCTTGACTACAACTCATGAGAGACCCAGAGCCAGAAAACTCAATGCAACCACTGCTGGATTTCTGATCCTTGGATACTGAGAGAATAAAGGCTTGCTGTGATATGCTGCTAAATTTTAAGATAACTCATTATATGGCAGTAGACAACTAACACAATTTCTGAGGTAAAAATCTGTCTAAGAGTTATCTTTGTGTAAGCTTTTGTCACAATTTGTCCTTGTTTTAGATGGTCCAAATATTTCATTACCATTTATATATTTAGCAAATTAAACTCTAGATAATATATTATTCTAACAGTAGAGAACCTGTCACATTCATCTTTGTATACTTTGTTGTACTTCATATTGTGCCTTGTATATAGAATGTGCTCAAAAAAATAAGTGAATAAAGTAATTAATGAATTAGTGAATGCATGAATGAGTAAATTATTGAATATTTATTATTAAATATTTTTATTAAATGTTCTTTATATGTATGCCTCCTTTTTCACAGTCTAATCCAGTAGTTAAAGAAATATAGAAACTCTGCTAACTGATTTTCCCTAACATGGGAGTATATTTTATTATCTCATGGCTCTATGAAAGATAGGCAATGTTCTTATGGAATCTGATTTGGGGCTGTTCAGATTGGTTTCAGAAACTGAAGGGGAAAGAACTCCATTTGCAAGGCAGTTGGTGAAGTGGAAAAGGTAGCAGTTGTAACTCTTAAGTTGAAGTAAGTACATGGGAAAGGAAAGGGGAATAGGAAGCAACCATGGAGGGCAGAACCCTTCGATGACATCTGTTTGTCTTCTTAATAATATGTTAACATCTATTGAATTGAACCACCTGAAATTGTCAATATTTGACCTATAAAAGCAGCAATTTCATATAATTCTATCTAATACATTTACCACTCACTAGGCACTATTTTAAGTGCTTTATATATATTGACTCATTTAATGAAAATGAAGACATTTAATCCCTTGAAGACATTATTCTTTCAAGTCCATTTATAGATGATAAAATCAGCTGTGAAGAGGTGAGGAGATTGCTAAGATCTTTAGTAGAAGAAATAAGTATTAGAATTTGCATCTCTGACTCTAGAACCCATACTCTTAGCATTCCTAAGTTAGGTCCTTGCTCTCAATTATGCTCTTTCAATCTGGAGTTCTTTTATGCATCCTCACTCAAAAAATGGGAATAATAGCACAGTCATCACTCAGTATCTGTGGGGGATTGGTTCCAAGACTCTCCTCAGATTGCAAACTCTGAGGATGTTCAAGTCCCTTATATAAAATGGCATAGTGTTTGCACATAACCTAACCACATTCTTTCATATCCTACCCACATTCTTTCATATCCTGCAAATCATCTATTGATTACTTATACTACCTAAGAGAATGTAAATATTTTGTAAATAGTAGTTATATTGTTTAGGGAATAATGACAAGGAAAAAGTCCCGGGGTCCAACCCTAGCAGGGGTTGTAGTGGTCACAGGTGATGGAGTAGGTGTCGGTGAGGTGGAGAACAAAGCAACACAAACTCAAGGAATGGATGCTATGTTCTAAATTTTATTTTTCCCAACCAGCTTTTTATACATTAAAAGGTAGGCAGTTACACACGTTTTTTCAGAACAGGAAAAAGTCACAAGGAGAAAAACAAAAATATTTTGTATGATCATTACTAGACTAGACAATGAAGTATTCTAATTATTCTAGTAATTGTTTACTTGTGATAACCTGTAACTAAACAATAAGACATTAATATTTAACTGATCATAAAGGTTAAAGCAAGTTCAGTAGGGTTGAATAAATGTCAGTCGTGTGACTACTGCTGTAGTTAATAAATGGTAGACATTTTAAGCTAACAAATATGATATCATCTTATACTGTGAGCACTTAACATTGAGGAACCCTTTATTTCTTCTGTTCCTGTTATTCCTTCCTGATGGGGTTGGAATTATTTGCCTAGTGTTTCAGGTCATCTGAGAGTAGTCAACAGGGGATCGGCAGCTAGAATCTGTTTTTATATTTTCTCACAGCAATCTTGGTTACTCAGAATTTCATAGCAAATGAGTAAATCTGAAATCACTGTTCCATAAGAAGTCTGATTTTTATGTTCTAACCCTGGTTCTGTTAAGACCCTTATTTTCAGGGAAAACACATAAAATATTATTAGTAAACCTACACATATTAAGCAAGCAAGGAAGGAAAGCCCACAACGCAAATTCCCAATGAGATGAGACTTTGCAAACATCTTTTTTACTCAGTGGAATCCTTATCAAGCACTGAAGGAAATTGCAGGTGGCGTAACAAAAAAGCCTGTGCATGTCCAGTACAGACACCATTGATTTTCAAATATTCTCCATCTGCAGTTCATTGAATCCATAGGTGCAGAATCCAGAGATAAGGAGGATCTACTGTACTTCCTCCCTTAGACAGTTGTGGGAATCATGCGACTAATACACATAAAGGCTGACACCTTGCACATAAGAAGTATGTGATAAATAGTATGTATAGTTAAATTAGCGGATATCCCCACCCACCCTTGTAGCTTTATGTTCCACTAAATTTTATTGTCCACAATTACTTCATCCCTGTCTTAAAAATAGCCAGATGGATAACTCATATTCCCTGAAGACCTTCCCCACATCTCTGTTGAATCCAACTGTTTCAACTTTCTAAAGCTGGGCTAAGGGTACTTCTTCCAATAGAATTTCCTGTGACAGTATGTGATCTCAAATTCCTATGCACCACAATGACAGTTTATACTGTTCTTGTAACAACAGAAATGTGAAATTTGCCTTTTATTATAATTCCTTTATGTGCTTCTATCTTGTATAAATTCATTAACACTTTGTTCTTACAATATTCATTTTTGTATTATTCCCTTCAGTATCTAGCACAGTGCACTGAACACATCATGAAGTTCATGATTGATTATTGGATTTAGTTCTCTAACATGTATTACCATATTGAAATCACTGTGGAGAAGAAAAGCAATATTTAAAATCAAATAAAGAGCATCATAACCACAAAGTTTTCCTCTGTATTTCTCCAATCAAAATAATTCATCTATTTAGAAAGTAAATAGTACTAATTATTTTATTATACAAAAACTCTGGTAAAATTAAAAATCAGTTCAAGTTATAAATTCTTTAGGTCAGTTACAGGAGGATTTCCAGGGGAAAGACTAATCATAACCTAAAGCTCAAATTAATATAAATATATTAGGAGCCCATGCTACCAATGTCAGTAAAATTTGAGGTAAAAGAGTACAGGTCAGTTGTGAAGGTAACTTTATGATAAAGCATGTTTGCTGATTTTCTTTTTCAGTAGTGGTATAGACAGAACTCCAAGTTGCCCTTGGGATCTTTTTCCTGGTGGAAGCCCAGTAGCCTATTCCCAACTAGACATGGCAGCCCTTTACCTCTACCTGAGGTTTCGAAAGCCCTTTTATTTCATGAGTCTGCTGCTGCTCTCAAGAAACAAAAACTTATAGGGAGAAGGGAAATGAGAGTGGATTGTCTGTGGGTTTCTATAAGTAGCTTTCTCTGCTGGGTAGAAAGGAGATATTTAGTGTACACTGGGTCAGTGTTCTTTTTTTTTTTTGGGGGGGTCAGTGTTCTTGAGTAACATTGTAACATTGTGAGCAGCTAAAGATTTACTTGTTAATTGTTATTTTCAATAATCAACATGAGTTTCATTATTCGTGCAAAACAAAATGGTCATCTCGGCAAGGATCTACATTGACATTTTCTGGCATCACTTAGCCTTCCAAGACAGACTGGCACTTTTCAATCAGTTTTGACCCCTAAGGAAAAAAACAAATAAGCACAAATGTAAAGGGGTTGAAGAGAAAAGAAATGAGAACACTAAACAACTATGATCCTCAAATAGAAAAATCTTTGGGACTTACTTGTCATATGCCCCAGATAGGCTCTACTATACCCTTTCCTCAAGGTGTTCGACTTTCCCACAGACCTAGTCCCTTAGCATAAAGATTCAATTCATTTCAAGCCCTGTCCCATTTTTTGATAAAAAAATTGGAATAAATGAAAATTTACTTCCTCCTCACAAACATGTTGGACTCTTGTTGCAGGATAAAAATAGATCATCTGCATTAATTTCTCACTGAATTGTAAAACTAGTCTAGTCTGGTACCCATCACCACTCAGTGAGGTACAGGGACACCAGCATTAGCACTGAATCACACATTTCCACCGCTGCATGTGGACTGGTATAGACCTCTATATTCAGTTCAGCAGTTTCCTCAATTTTTCCCTGTACAGTTTTTATTCAAATAAAAATCATTCGCAGCAACCCAGATAGATAATAGTGAGATCTTTAGCTAAAGTAGGAATGGAGCCCCAGAATGTCACTGGTAAGGTATACACACACTCAGGGCCAGCTGACTAGCAATATTATGAGTCCCTGGGACTCTGTGGGAAATGGAAGACTGTTAATTTAGTCCTTCTTCCTACTCGCAAACAGTATCACACAAAATCATTTACACACTTTAAAATCTACTTAGGCTTATTTTTTAAAATGCCTCTGGAGTTTAAGACATTCTTGCTTCTTTGGTAATCCATGACTTTTTAAATCAATTTTCATGGGAAAGTTCTTTAAAAACATAACCCAAAACCTTCAATATTTAATCTTGTCCATTTTCTCTGAACAATAATTTCCCACATCAGTCTTTGCTGACCTCACTCACCCCGTCATTCCTTGGTAAATTTCTGTTATGATAACGAATGTAAAAAGAAAAGTTTCTGGCTAAGATAGGGTAAAAGGAAGGCCTCCAAGAAAATGTCTTAATAATGAGAATGGCCCTGAATGAAATAAACCCAGTGATGATAACTCCATAGCTAGAGACAAGGCCCATGCAAGATTTTGTTACATAAAACATGGACTATTGTGAGGGAATGTGGTGGGCAGAAAAGGAAGATCTTCCTTACACTGAATTCAAATTTTCCACTGTTTGATTTCATCATGTGTCTGTTGGAGGACTGATAACATGTCACCCACTCTCAGATTTGGGATAAGTATTACCAGTCTATTCTTCCATATCCTCGTGACATGGCTTTCAATCCCTTTTCTATATACTCTGGATTTAACAATTTGCCGTGTCATTTTAAAATGTGTTTCTCATCTCTTCTGCAATCACAATTCAATTACAGTAAAAATATACAAAAAGAGAATAAAACCCTGTCAGCGCTTTAAAAACAATAAAAAGCACTATCAATGTAAGAGATGTTGATGAATTTCTGGAGGAAAAAAAGCAAGCAATTGGGAATAATATTGACCAATATATCAAAGTGGAAAAATAGGATCTCAGAATAGCAACATAAAAATATGTATCAGCAGCAAAAGACCAGCGAGTCATTGATTTCTGCACTGCTTTTTTTCTTGTCTAGTGCCAGGTTTTTTTCAAACTTCCCACAAATCCTTGAAGTGACCATTATGCTTTCAATAAATTCATTTTTACCTAGGTTAGGTTAGCCAGAATTTAATTTACAATTAAAGAACTCCTACTGGCATACCAGCAAAAGCTTAGGTAAATATATGAAAAAAAAATCTTTAAAAATGCAGACCCCAAAAGTTTTTCTCCAAGGTATCCATTCTGAAAAAAATTATGACACGGGCAACTTGAAAATGCAGTCCAACAAAACTTACAAGAATTCAAGAAAGAACACAACATGGGATAATAGACATAGTCCAATTTACCCGGGATTGCACTGAAAAGAAAGCTCATGTGGAGAGCCACTTATTGGATCTACAAGTAATTCAATTCAAACTAAAACTGAAACATAAACCCAAAGGAGTTTTCAAAATATAGCTTTAAAAGATGATAGAATATTCTGTCATAGAAACTATGAAATAACCTGAAATATTTTAGTGGTGTGACAAAAGTAGGGGCTTTGTGTTTTGTCAACATAGAAAGTCAAAGTTCTCAAAAAGGAAAAATAGAAGAGGAAATATTTAGTTTGCATATTTGGAATATATGCAAAACTAAATAAATGTGGCATGATTTTCTGTAGTTGTGAGTAAATTAGAAAAAAAGATAAGGTGACACTTAACCTTGACATCTGTAATGCTCTCTTTTGAGAGTTACAGGTTAAGTTACTAACCTATGTGTCAACCTGTACATGGTACTGTTATAAATAATATTTCAAGTAAACATGCCTTTGAATAGACTGTTTAATAGCTCTCAGTTTATAGCAGCAACCTATTAATAAAGGGCATAAATGTTACAGATACAAAGCAGGATGTATAAATCTAGACAAAGTAGAAGTAATGGAATCATTTTCAAAAGGATAGGAAAGGTTGCACAGAAATTAAAGAAGTTTAGACAAGTTAATTAGTTCTCAGAGGGTCTGTTAGATGCTGAGTAAAGTTGAAGGACCAAGAAATAGAATATAACCAATTAAAACTAACAAAACTTTAAACACACACACACACACACACCGAGTCTGCAGATACAGATAGGATGGTTGAGGTGAGTGTAAGTGCACACACTGTATTTTTAAGTAATGGTAATTTTTTTAGGGGGGTGCCTAGGATTGAACTCAGGGTCACTCAGACACTGAGCCACATCCCCAGTCCTATTTTGTATTTTATTTAGAGACAGGGTCTCACTGAGTAGCAACTTAGTGCCTCACTTTTGCTGAGGCTGGCTTTGAACTTGTGATCCTCTTGTCTCAACCTCTGAGATTGGTACATGCCTGGGATTACAGGCATGTACCACCAAGCCCAGATGAAGTAATGATAACATTTTTAAAACCTGTTAAAAGGATGATAATTATCACAGGTTACTAACACTGAAAACTTAAGATTGGTTGTCTCTTGGAAGTGAGGAATGTACCTTGTTCCTCTGTTGGAACTTTTGCTAATTCATATATTACTTCCATCATTTTCAAAATTATGTAGAGTATCATAAGAGAATGAGTTATAGCAATCCCAAATGACCTGACTGATATAAATTGAGATCATCAGTTTGTGTAATCTGATCATAGTTTTCCTTCAGGAATGCATCCCAATATTGCAATACCTTTGACTGTAGAGCAAACAAACCATGGGTCTCATTGTTACATATAGACTATTAAAGCCAACAGGTCTTTTCACCTGAACTTGTGTTAAGTAAGCCCTATCTAACAGCAAAACTTTACCTTTTCTCATTCATTAAATTTCATGTTATTTTCAAACCATCATTTCAACCTGTCCAAACTTCTACTAATTCTTATTAACTTTGTTATTCTCATAGCAGAATTCTCATAACAGAGTACAGGATCATAAGAGAATATCCTCATATTCTGTTGGTTGGTAGATTAATGTCTCAGGCTGTAATTGTGATTCCTCACAGGAAGGATTTTCTGTGAGTGGACTAGAGAATTTCTGTGAATACAATTTTCTTCTTGAGCCTGCTAATGACTACAATTCACATTATTTCACAAAAAGTATAATGTCTTTTCACTGGTGGATGGGTTGAACAGGTTATATCCATCCTAAACTATTTCACCCTGTAGAAATAAAATAATCTGAGTTTCCTGATGTTTTTTCTTCTTTTACATTTCTTTTTTTACTTTTGCCAGCATTCTAATATTGACTTTGGTTCTCCTTTTTCTCCTTAGAACTCTCCTTTATTGTGGGCTTACTTCTTAAAATATGGCTTCCATCTTGTCTATAAATTGCTTTCCCCTCCCAATAACCATAGCTGGACAGACAGATTTCAGGCCTACCCACTTCTTTCAACAGGCAGAACAGGTTCACATAATTGACTGTTATTATCTCAGAAAAGAAAACAAAGGATGAAAGCACCCAGGAACCACTCCGGACGCGGGAACTCACACAAGAAACTTTATAGCAGACAGAGTGTCTGCTCTCACGGGTGAAAGAGAGAGTGAAAGTGAGAGAGAGAAAAGAGAGCAAATAGTAGGCAAATTACTCTTAAATAGTGAAAGCCCGCGGGCTAATTGGACCAATGACTGACAAGAAAGCTAACAATCTAGATTACAAAATGGTGTGTAGGGAGGGGGCAGAATCAGGGGGAAAACAGCTGCAGCCTTGTTCCTTACAAAGGAAATGCCTTGTAAGTCTCTGGAGCACTTAGTCTTTTACAGCCCTTGGTGCACCTACGGACTGCCAGCTGGCTCCTCACTTCTGGGATCATGGTTCCATGAAGACTCCTGGGAAGTTCCTAGGTACTATTCCTTTTCACTACAGTCAATCCCAGAATCCTTCCACAAACATAGAAGCCAGAGACCAAAATTTTTAACGATAAGATCCCCAAATATTTTCATCATCTATTTCTACCTTTTATACTAAGCATTTCAATATAGTTATTTTAAACATATTCAGTCTTTTTATTCTCATTTTAATATCCCCAAATTCTTTCATTTTCTTTCACAATTATGTTAATTTTGAATTATTTAATTATTTCTGTTACCATCCTTGGTTCCAACTTCTGACCAAGAATTAGTCATAAGAAAATATTGAAGAGGAGGAGGAACAATTTATTAGAAAAAAAGATAAGGTGACACTTAACCTTGACATCTGTAATGCTCTCTTTTGAGAGTTACTTAGGAGCATCTTAGAAAAGTGCTTCCTAAAATATGCTGCCCAAATCAGTAGCAGCATCACTTGTTAGAAATGCAAATGATCAGTCCCCATCCAAGACCTACTGAATCAGAAACTCCAAGTGCAACACATTTATTTCATTTTAACGAGTCTCCCCAGGTGATTCTGATATACACTCAAATTTTGAAAAATGTTACCTTAGAATAATTGCATAAACATAAACTTGACCAAACTTTAGAGGTTGGCATAATTATGTATAAAAAGCATTTCTATCTGAATTTTTAATTTTAGTTAGCTCAGTATACTCTTTCTATAACTTCGATTTTCTCCCTGAATTTTGGGAGAGATCCTAAAGTAATGAAGGAAGAGGAAGGAAATGAACAATATTTGTCCTTTTTAATCATTAAGTTGAAATTTTCTGTTTTGAATAAAAGCATAAGAAAAAGCAAACAGGAATCTTCCTGTAACACTACTAATGAAATAATCGAGCAAGTAGAATTCAACCTCAAAAACAAGGTCACTTCCAAAAACATTCCCTTGGGAATCAGCAGGCACAGTTCATTCAATGGAAGTATTTATCTGAGTGGATAGGAGATTGTTACTCAAGTGGGGACGTGTTTTCTGAATGCTTTACAAAAGTTAAAAATGATTTAAAATAAACAAATAGACTCTAGTATTAGTGATTATATTTATTTTGCACTAGTCCAGGGGTTAGCAAACATTTTCTGTGCAGAGCTATTTAGTAAGTATTTGGGGTTTTGCAGTTCATATATTCTCTGTCCCAACTACTCTATTCTGCCACTGTAGCAAGAAAGCAGTCATAGACATTCTATAAATTAGTGAGTGTATCTGTCTTCATCTGCTTTCTCTTGCTATAACAAAATTCTTGAGGCTGGATAATGTATAAAGAAAAGAGATTTATTTGACTGATAGTTTTGGAGACTGAAAGATCAAGATCATACCAACTGTCTGGTCTCTGGTGAGAATCTCATGGCAGATAACATAATGGTGGGAGTATATAGAAAGAGACCACATGGCAAGACAGGAAGCCAGAAAAGATCAAGGGCCAGGCTTATTCTTCTATGACCACCTTGCTCTTGTAGCAAATAACCATGGTTCCAGGACAACTACATTAATCTCTTCTGAGAGTGGTACCCTCAATGACCAACCCCTAACACTAGGTCCATCACCTCAACATGACCACACTAGGAACAAAGCTTCCAGCACATGAACCTTTAGAGAACACATTCTAACATATCTAAACCACGGCAGTCTATCTACCAACAAAGTCTTACTGAAATATACACGGGAAGTAGGACTGATTTAGCCTGAGGGCTGTAGTTTGCCTGTCCTTGATTAATCTATAATCATGGTCCCTGACTTAGGATATTTTGACTTTATGATGATACAAAAGCCAGACACTAGGGCTGGGGATATAGCTCAGTTGGTAAAGTGCTTGCCTCACAAGCACAAGGCCCTGGGTTCAAATCCCCAGCACCACAAAAAAAAAAAAAAAAAAAAGCCAGACACTTTGAGTAGAAAGTACTTTGAACTTTTAAGCCTGATCTTTGCCCAGGCTGGTGATATGCTATGCTATACTCTAGAGATGCTGGGCAGCATCAGTGAGCCACAGCACCCTATCAGTCACACAATCATGAGGACAAGCAACCAAGCTCTACAGTGTACTGACTTGCTGCAATACGATGTTTGAAGGTTAGTGTATTGAACATATTTTCAACTTGTGACGTTTTCAACTTAGGGTTTATCAGGATGTAGCCCCATTGTAAGCTGTACCTACATGACAGTCAACATAAACACATGTAAAGTTTAGCTGAACAGTAGAAAGAAGCCACTGAAGGTAATTAAGGCAATAATGAAAATTATTACCTTTGAAAGTATTATCCAGGGCTATCGCTAAACTTTTCCCTACTCCTAATCAGCTCCAGCCTGTCTTGCCAAAGCATCAACATACTTTCTCTCTTTTTGTTAACTACACACTCACCTTCCTCTACTCAGATGCCATCACCTAGTGTACCTGAACTTCTGCTTCTGAATGCATGTCCCTGATGGAGCAGTCCAACCCAGGTACTCCTGCATGGATTCCCCTTGGTGAGTTCACATGAATCTGCGGTGACACATCCTACCACGATTTTCTTAGCAATTTAAGTTGCATAATTTACCATCTTGTGAAAAATAATTTACCTGCTAACTATATACAATTAGATTAATTACAGAAAATAGTCTCCTGGTAGTTAGCTTGGTGTGTGTGCATGCATAGGCCTCTTTACCCTCTCAGCACTCTTTCCGGTCTGTTCTTCAACTCTACTCTCATGAACTTCTAACCACTGAGAAAATAAAAGTCCTTTTACTTCATTCCCTAGTTCTGTTTGCAAACATAGTTAGTGACTCTGATTGTAACCCCACATTTCTTAAACAAAACTCTAGATTTCCCAGACAGGTTTTTCATTAATTTTGTTAAAAAAAAAAAAAGAAAAAAAAAAGAAAAATTTCTTCTATATTTTTCAAGGACAACATTTCTCTACAGTTTGACCAATTCATCCTCCTTCTTCCCACTCCCAATATTAAACATCCCCAGCCTGTCTGGTGTCATGACTGCTGTATGCATCTCTATTCATGCCACATTTCTTCAAATACACATAAATATTAAACTATCCTGAGATGAAATGTAATCAATTACTCAAATCCACTTAGACTGATTTTCTCCTAACCCATTCATGATTGCTATAATAGGGAAGGGTTTTTGTCTTGCAGGAACATTCCTGTTTTGTTTTTTCCCTTAATCATACCTAGGAGCACTAAAAGAATAAACAAGGAAACACGATACCTCTTTCTGAAAACACATATCACTTTTCTCTGCATGGCAGCACATCTCCACCAGGTGCATAAAGTCCCCAAGTACTGACTGGAACTGCACCTCTGTTGCAGATGGTTTCTGCTTCACCAGGTTGCTGAGGAGCCTAAATCAGAAAGGAGGAGCAAAAATAGAAGCACTCCCTGAGTTCCACGGGTCAGCTCACAAACCTGTCTTACTTATTCAGAGCTGCACACCACCAGGCCTTTTCCTTGCTCCCACTCTCCAGGCTGAAGACCCCCCAAATGCCCTTCCATCCTCCCTGCATTCACAATGCCCATCTCTATCTTCATGTCCACTGAACATACTGTTTCTACAAGCACACCTCCTCAATACAATCATGATGTTAAATTTAATTCTTTTATGCAATTGTTACTAGGTAAACATCTTTGTTTTCTACTGTTTTTACTGCATATGGATAGTATATAGTAAATTAAAGTTTTTCCTATACTTTTTATGCACTCCAAACAATTAACTTCCAAGAGCTGGGGATGTAGCTACGTAGTAGAACTAGTAAGCGCGAGACCCTGGGCTCAGTCTTCAGTACCAAAAAGATCAATTAATTTATTAATTTACAAACAAACATTATAAATACAATACACATAGAAATTGAGGACATCTTATATGTTATTACAGGTAAGACCAATAAACTAATTTGAAGCTTCAATGATTGATCATCTCAGATTTCCCCCACAAAATGAGTTTCTCCCACAACTATAAACAACAGGGTTTCAAGACCTTGAACATTCAACATTGTAACCTGATTTCTGTTATTTAATAGGTATTCAAATCTTCTGATACTAGTGTTGCTTATGGTTACCGAAACTCTCTCTCTCTCTCTCTCTCTCCTCTCTCTCTCTCTTTTCCTTTCTTTCCCTCTCTCACTGTTTCAGAACAAGAGAACATTAACCACAAGGAAAATGAGGCACAAACAATAGGAAGAATGTACATTAATCAATATTATACAGCTTACCCAACACCATTATTTAGTCTTCATTTTCAAATTCACGTTGACAATTCTAAATGGCTTTATCTGTGCTATAAATTAAAGAAGATATCTAAGTAGCTATTTCTATTTCAGTCTAAATCTAGGATCACCCAATTTTTTCAGATAGTAAATATTTTAGGCTTTGCCCACCAAAAAACAAAATTGAGGCTATTACATAGGTACTGATATTACAACGCAGAAAATTTTGGTTTGCTTGGAATGGAAGATACAGGTGAAAGAGAGTTTGTGACAGCTGTCATTGACTGAAGATGATGGATAATAGTGATCAGCAGCAGGGGAAGGGGTGCATCGGGTCAGTTTCACTCTGCCCTAGGGACACCCGGGTCCCACACACCTTTCTCTTCTCTTGTCTGTCTCCACTTGAACAGCTGGCCCAAGCAAGGCAAGTTGCTGAGGCACTTACTCCAGGACTTAAGATACCACCCACACTTGGCTGACCCAGTGGCCACCAACAACAAAGTGTATGCGGCACAAGAGCAGGTCCTGGGCAGCAGTGAGCATGGTCACCACAGGGAGAGCAGGCACTGGGAGCAAAGTGGAAACAGGTGAAGCCAACCAGCCATCTGCAGTTCCCAGGATTTAGTCTACCAGAGCAGTGCCCACAGGTCCCACAAACACAGCTCGCACACCTCCATGAAAACAATAAAAGCAGGATTCCAGCTTAATGTGGTGGCCCAGGGGCAGGCCTCTTTGACATTCCTATTTCAGCTTCACCCTCTTTCATTACCACCCAGACCTCAGTATAGACAAAGCTAAACAGCAACACAACAGGAAGCACAGCCAGTGCTTCTTCCAGAAGCTTCCCCAAGGTGAGGCTGGTCTGAGAAGCACAGAACTGCTGCACCCTCTGAGCACCAGCAGATAGCACCCAGAGAAGTGAAGCCATTTAACTAAGTACTAGCCATCTGGGGGAAATCGATATGGGAACAGATTTATGCCCCCAGATTTCTACGTAACAATTCATTATAGAAAGTGAAGACAATCTTCATGTCTAAAGATAGGGAATGGTTAAATTCAGATTGTGAAATAATACAGATTTATTAAAATGTTATTTTAAAGAATAGTGACAAAAATGCATCTATTGTAACATTTTGACAAACTGTATTTAAAATAATGGCCACAGCCAACATCTTTTGGTATATTAGTATGTACTGTATTTACTAGGCTTCAGGTAATGTGCTAATCATTTTATATATGTTATTTCACATTGTTTTCTAAAAAAGGACCTACGACATCTCCATTTTGCTTCTGTAACAGTGGTTTCAGACTCCTTGACACACTGGTGGGTGAACCTCACCCAGAAGCCACGAGAGCATTGGGAACAACCCAGGAGAACTCCTCCTGAGATAGGAAGCCAGGCTTAAAGAGTTCCACTCAGAAAGAGCTTTGGCGAGTGAAGACCGAAATGCTGTGGTTCCTCAGCTGGGCCTCCAGACACCCATTTCTAAATCAGATTTCGAAAAAGTACCAAGAAAGCACTTTCATTCAAGTCCTCCAAACCATAACACACAAGCAGCTCTGCCTCTGAAAGCATCCATCCTGGGGGCAGGGAGATTCTTCTTACAACAAAACATAATGCCTCTTTGCTAAGCCAGGGATCCAGTCTGCAGCTGAGCAGGAGACCAGGGTATGACTCTTCCATAAGGTATCCCAGGAATGCCAGGGACAGCTCACCTGGAGAATTCCCGGGGGTGGGAGAGGTGAGCAGAGTTTCATAAACTCCTCCCTGAAGATTCTGGGGATAATTTCTGTGACTGAAATTCAATATAAACAGATAGTAGCAGGAGCCTGCAAACCTGCATTATTAATCATCTGGAATTAAAGATAGATAGGAAGCAACTGTAGGAGTGTGTGCTTGCATACATATATGGCATCATATGTTCCCATGCTAAGCGTGTATTTGTAATGTGTATCTGATTTGCTGGAATTACATTATTGTTTTCTTTTCTCTACTTTTCTGGGTTTTCTAATTTTCTAAATGATTTTATATTACTCTAATGATAAAGCAAATCAGGAATTTTTTAAAGAACTGGGACCATATTTTTCCATCCAACTGTTCTATACTTAGTCAATCTTTATTCTGAAGCCAAACTAAATTTGACCCCTGCTTAAAACAAACAAACAAACAAAAAAAAAACCACTGTGCTTATTTGTGTCTCTGAAATATTCAAGTCTGCATAGTTAGGATATATAGTCAAGTAAGTTATACTATCCATGAATGACAATTACCAAGTTTTAGTCAATTATTCAATATGACGATACAAACTACTTTCCATTGGAATTTGGTGGATTTTGGTAGAATATTATTTCTTAGAGAGACAATATTGCTTGAGGTATTAAAATTCGCTGTCTAAACCATTAAAAAAAATAGTCCAGATTGAGTCCCATGTTACCAAAATTAACCAACCCAGGTACCTAAGATAAAATTATAGACCTTGTTGGCCTACATAATAGGATGGTCCTATTTCTAAACACCTGTTTTGGATTTCTACGGTCTGGCATGGGGATTTAATACTGTAAGGAGCCAAAGTTGATATAAGATGGGGACAGTATTTTCTGTTTGTTCATGTAAAATCTAGATTTCTCTTTTCTTCTAACATCATGAAAGGGCACACCCTCTGGTTTGATTTAGGTCTTCCATTCACAGTTTGGTGAGATGGTGGGTAATACACTTAACTTTTCTGAACCTATTCTATATAAAAAGAAAATCTGAACATGGATACTGCAAGATTTTTGTGAGAACCAAAAATATATTAAAGGTTGGAGCACAGTACCTGACACACTGAAAGTACTCAATAAATAGTGCAAAGAAAACGATAGCAATGAATAAAAATAGCAATAATAATAATAATAGCACAACTTGCATCCATGTTAAATTATCACTTGTTCCAACCATGGTCTCCTCCCTCCTTACCCCCACAATAAGTGGCACATTGTCACAGCCTCTGTCTCATATATTCAGTTATTCTTTCAGCAAATTCTGAATGAACTTCTTCACAATGCCCTCAGGACTTGAGTAGTAGATTCACCAAGAACAGGGCGCCCTGAAAGGGGAGGTTGCAAGTATCTGTCACATAGAGTCCCCTTCTCTTTTCTCACGAGCTGCAATCTCCCAAGTGCCCTCGTGATTTACCCCCACCTGGCCCCCTCTAGTCTTGTCTCTGAAAGCTTCTGGCTCCTCTCACCCTGCCCCATAGTCACACTGACACCCTCTGCTTGCTTTCCCCTGCGGGTCAGCTAGTTTCTGGATGCACTTCCGCAGAGCGGCCAGCAGAGGGAAGACGAGCACAACGGCTGAGTTCCACTTTGGTCGGTCGCCGCTTGAGGTTAGGCAAGAAAAAAGTGGCCTGTTAGTAGAACACCCGTGTCTGGGAACGGGATTCAGGGCAGGGCAACTCTGTGCCTTTCAGAAGCTGGACCCTTACCCCAACAACAACTGTGATCCATGCGCAGTTGTTTTACCTCCCCTGCAACCTCCCCTCTAGTCTATGTAAATTTGTTTCCCCTAATCTTTCCTACACTTTAGTTTTTCGGGGTTTTGTTGTTGTTGTTGTTGTTTTGGAACTGGGGGGTCGAACCCACCAGGGCTTTGTCGAGGCAGACGCTTTGCCACTGAACTACATCCCAGTCCTTGTTTTTTAATTTACTTTTTAAAAAAATCTTGAGTTCTATTCTTGCCCCTAAAACTATCAATTTGTTTTCAGTGCTTCATTTCTGTGGTATTATTCTTTTAATTTTCATTAAATTATCCATCATTTCATTTAAAGTTCATTCTACTATTTAGATACCATCTACAATCAACACTTCAGCTCAATATTTTGATTTGCATTTTGTTATTTTGAATTTCTATTTCCCTTTTGCTCATCTATCTTACTCTTCAAAGCTTTCCCATGACCTCAACTTCTGCTTTCTCTTTATCATTTTGCTGAGTTGTTTCTTTCTCCTCTAGGATTCCCTTCACTCGTTTCACTATTTTGTGGATTTGTGCTGTGATCGTAAGCCAGAGTCACGCAGGCTGAAAACCATGAGAAAGTCCTTGCCCAGGGAAACCTTCGGGATTTTTTCAGCCTGGCATTATGGATCCTCCCAGAAAATTCCATAAACCCCTTCATTAACTGTCTCTATGCTCCTGTTTTCTCCACAAAAAGAACACAGTGCATTTGCTGGAACAGAGTTGCTTCCTAATATTTTGCAGTATTATCTAGCCTTTATGTGAGGAATTTCAGGTTTAAAAATTCTAGAGCTCAGTATTATAACTCCTGGATTTGAGGTACACTAACAGCTTGATGAGGGGAGTGGAGTTAGGCCCAAGTGCTTGGAGCCAGATAGCTTCATTTCCGATCCCAGCTCAGTTACCTTTGGACCTTTTGCATGATGCCATAGCAGGAACTTTTGCCTTTTCAGCCCCAGTTTCTTTATAATTAAAATGAACAATAATATTATCTACCTCATAAATTTATAGTAAGGATTTGATGAGATGACATCATAACATGATGCCTATCTGTGTTCAAGGAACATCCCCAAGAGGAAGCAAACAAAGCCTGCTCCCTGGAAATAAATGGACTTCTTTCTCCTTATGTTCTCACATCAATCCTGGGATAAAGAGTGATTGACTTCATTTCACAAAGGCCTTTGGGTACTTGAAAAGCTTTAAGATTTAGTTTGTGACCAGTTCACCTTGGGAAATGAAAGAACTTGAGGGTCAGCTGCTCCATGAATTGCAAGTACTGTGATAAGTAACAGAAAAAGTAACAACCTGGCACTTGCTGACCATGAGAATGTCTTCATTCCCAAGGTAATGAACACCCGGTCTCACTCAGGAAGGCGACATTTTTGGCCTAATAATATTTAGACTGCTTTGAGAGAATGAGTCTTAAAGTAAATAAATCAGAAATAAGCTGCCACTTTTGTTCATCTTGGGAGAAAAAGAACAATGAGGATGAGAGCCTGCTTTCTCTTCAAGGAAGGCAGAAAGGGTGGGTGGCACTGTAAAGCAACTGTGCCAATTTGGAGCAGTGTGCTTTTGGTGTATCCTACTGGTTCAGGGAAATGAGACCCTTTGGCTTTTCTTCTTATAGTCACTTCTGGTAGATTCCAACAGGGGCCACTAACATGGGCTCCATCACCTATGGAATCATTCCAAGGAGAATATATGGCCCATGGGAATGTCTTGACTCTGAACTCAGAATGAGGTGAGGGGAGAGAAATGCATAACTAAGAAAGAAGCTTCTGTGTTAGCAGCAGCAAAAAAAATCGTCTCTCTCTAAGAGCTGATAATCAGTGTTCCACTCAATACATCTATGTGAGTGGGATAGAATCAGGGGAAGTGCCAGACGACTGCTGGCACCTCTGCTCTCAGTAGCGAGAGTAATGCGCCCTGCCTAAGGTTGTATGAGCTCCAGGGGCGACTGGCAAGGCTACCCCCATCATGGTCTGCCCAAGTTACACTCAGAAATTTCATCTCCCAGATCATTTACCTTTTCACTGATGCTTTCAACATCCCTAATCTGACCCATCTCCTGCCTCTCTGCTCTCCCTAAGTCTTCCTCTGTCTCCTTGGAACTTGGGGCTTTCTCTTAGAAAACTCCCCCATATCTACCTCTTCTCTGAATTTCTTTTTCTTGCTCTATACAGAACATTGGCTCCCTGATGGTAGAGCTTACCCCAAGTTTTCTTAAGAGGAGGTTATTTTTCGGGGTGGAAACTTGCAGACTCCCCAATCATAGACACAACTTTTTCTTTCTCTCCAGTTAGAGACTTTGCCCAATGGTTAGGTAAGCACTTCCTAAATGAAGAAAAGTGGCTGTAGTCAAACCAGCTCTGATTCCCTCATTTGGTGCAAATCAGCATAAGCTCCTTGTATTTTAAATCTCAGGCACCTCTCCCAGATGCTATAGGGGTTCTCTCACTGTTGCCACTGGATGTCAGGCAGATTGTAGGCTCATGTCTTACAGTTTTGTGCAATCATTCTTGTACCATAGTTCTAAGACTCATTATGGTGTATTTTTGATATTTTTGAAATGTGTTAATTTTTAATTCAATAAAATGAGCCAGAGCATGTTGCAGCAAATCTATTATTTGCAAAAATAACAACAGCAATAATAAATAAAATAAAATAAAATGGAAAAAGGAGACTATTTTTGCTTGAGTACCACTGACTTTAGCACCTGGATCCCTTTTACTGCTTCCAACATGTCTCTCCTTTATTCTCCTTTGATAGCCACAGCCCCTTTGAAGTATATATCAGTGAACTTTACTTTCACCCCCTATTTCTTTCACATAGAGAAAACCTGGTCATGCCCCCTCATTTCTGATGACTTGTTTTCCACCATTATCTTGCCGTTTACCATTTTTTTGTAATTTTAGCAACCACATTAATGATCCACATGTGACAGATTGATTGCAAACTGGTACCCAATTGTCTACCTTTCCCTGTGTCCATATCCTTTTTAATGTGACTTTTCAATTCTTCTTATCAAGAAATAAAGTCTATGTCCACACTTCTTTCATCTGGGCTGGCCTTGTGACCTGCCTTCCAGCAGAACCAACATGGTTCAATTCCACCTCATGTGGCTTCCACACTTGCCATTTCTCCCACCTACCATATGAAGAAGAGGAATTAGTCTGCCAGATGATAGGGGACCCCATGCAGCAGAGATAAACTATCCTAGCTGAGGCCAGCCAAAGCCAGCCAGCCCCCAGCTGATTGTGAACACATAAGCAAGCACTGATGAAAATGGTCCAGACTAGCCTAAGTCAGCAGACCCATTCAATCAACCCGCCGACTTGTGAGCAATAATAATTGATGTTTTTTAGCCACTACATTTTTGTGTGATTTGTTATGCAGTAAAAGTAAATGCTACATATATGAGGAGAGGATGGAAGGAGGGCAAACTTGATAATGGATTGCAGTAGTGGAGGGAAAAAAACAGCACAGTGAAATAACTAAATATTTTAATAGATGCTGTAAAAGTGGGAGCAGATAAGATCTTTGGATTGAGTTCTTTTGCTCCAGAAACCTTCTTAAATATGGAGCACACATTGGGAAATCCTGTTCAGATGTAGAGAGAGCACATTCTACTGGCAGCATTTCCAATCAATAGGCTTTAGTATTAGTAACAGCAATAGCATTTTGAAAATCACTTATTCATAAAATTTTCCAGTATGTAAACATGTTCACATGATACATACACCTACACATGCATATGTATTTCTATGGTATATATAAGTTTGGGAAACATTCTATATCATTCCTCTCACCTTCTCCTTGGAAGTCCACCTGAGTATGAAATCCTACCTCATCCCTAGTTAACTGTCAAACAATAAGAATATGTCCTTGCACTACTGCATAGAGGTATAGTTTACACTAGCTACACAGTAATGTAGCTTCTGAGATACAAATTTGGTTGGAAGTGACAAGGAAGCATTTCCATTTTACAATAGCAACAACAAAAAGATGAACTTTCCAATAACATAACATATCTAAAGATAAAATAGGCTGCTTTCCCATCACTGGATATATTTATAGAGGAACTGCACAGTGTTTTTAGAAGGATTTCCTAAACTTGGGGTAGGAAAGATTAATTCATATCTAAAATTCCTCCCGTTGTCACAATGCTTTGATGGATTTTAGATCTTTTTAGGAAATATATTTGGCATTTAAATGTTTATTTCCTGTACTGAGAACTCCTAGTGATATTTTGTATTCTTATGATAAGTCATCACAAAGCCTTATCTGGTGCAAGGGACTGCATTAAAAAAGGAAAAAGAGGGAAATCAAGGATTCAGGGAGTTGGATTCACAGGCATTACATTATCTCCCAGCTGGCAACTTTCATGTATCACCCAAAACCTGTTCTTCAAAACAGATTCAGGCAATCCTAGTAATAACACTGAAAGTGGTAGTAAATAATGATATACTGTTGAAGTAATATCAATCACGCCAATGGAATAGTTCAAACACTTTCCTGTCATACAGGTCCTCAAAATCTTAGGTTCTGTGACCCAAACAAATTTTTTTTTTTTTTTTCAGGAGGTAGTCCAGGAAGTTGAATCCAAGCTCTCACATGTGTTAGGCAGGTACTCTACCACTGAGTCACATTCCCAGCCCAAATGATTCTTAATAAGAACAAGCCAAGTCATTTAGTTTATTACAGGACTTCTCTGACTTCCACTTTAGATAGAAAAGATTACTTTCCAAGAGGAGAAAGGAAATTAATATTTCCAAACTTACCTGATCACAGAACCCTCTTTACATGCAGCACCTTATAAGACAAATATTCCAAAGTTGATATTTTAGGAAAAATATAATAATGTACTTCTCTTGATATTTCTGATAAATTTGCTTCTATCTCATTAACTAATCAAATAAGGGTAACAGCCATGATAGGACTAATTGTAATATTCCTGAATATTCTTAATTCCACCTGACTCCCAATACATTTAGCTGCTCTGTTTATGATGCAATAGTTATATCTGCATCCAGTTAAATTTCTTCGTATCAGCTTTCTTGTTGGTAGTGGAACACAAAGTAAGCAAACATCCTTACTTTTGCTTTTCAATTTGGAGTTCCTTCTTCTGAGCTTTGCACAAGTCCTCTTTAAAGCTGATGACTTGGTCACAAGATAAAGATGGAGAAACATAAGTTTCATAAACTTGCAGCTCATCAAAGCATGGCTTCCGGAAGGCATAAGAGTCATCACAGCAGTGACCCACACCAGTATTGACAGGCTCAACCTCGTGTCTTCTGCACAGAGCTCCAAGAATGAGTTTTGCCTTTTCCAGAAGAGAATTAAAATAAGAGTGATGAGGTTTATGGTTATTACTTTTTTTGCCCATAGAACATAAGATTACATTTATTATGTATTCAGACTGGTACCAGAATCCAAGTCTAAAATGAATATATCAAAGGTCTTGAACTCAAACAATCATAGACACCAACCATGTAATGTAAGAATGTAATGTAAGTCAGCTTTCAGTTGCTTTAACAAAACACCTGACATAAACACTTAGAGAAAGAACTCTCTCCAATCAGAATGGCAATGATCAAGAATACAATCAACAATAAATGTTGGTGAGGTCGTGGGTTAAAAAGTATACTTGTACATTGTTTGTGGGACTGCATACTCATAAACCAGTCTGGAAAGCAATATAGTGATTCTTCAAAAAACTAGGGATGGAACCATCATATAACCCAGCTATCTCACTTCTTAGTATTTTTCTGAAGGATCTAAAATCAGTACACTACAGTGATACAGCCACATCAATGATGATAGCAGCGCAATTCACAATAACTAAATTATGAAATCAACCCATGTGCCTGTCAATAGATGGATGGATTAAGAAATTATGGTATATATGTACAATGGAGTTCTACTTAGCCATTAAAATGAATGACATTCTGGTATCTGCTGATAAATGGATAGAAATGGAGAATATCATGCTAAATGAAATTAGACAAACTCAGAAACCCAAAGGTCGAATGCTTTCTCTCTGTGCAGAAGCTAGAGTAAAATAAAGACTGGGGAAAGAATAGGTTAACATAAATAACCAATCAAATGTAAATTAATGGGTGAGTGAAAGGAAGTCTAATAGAGGAAGGAGAATGGGAGACTGAGGGAGACAGGAAGAAAAAGAGGATGGAAACGGGGGCGCGGGGTGGGGGGGCGGGGGGAGATTACATTTAAGTATTTTCAAATTCTAGTTTCTGCTAGTTCCACCTGGATTTCACTTTGGGTAAAACAGAAGAGTGCCAGGTGCAGCCTTATCCTTATCTTTGTTCTTCCTCCTCCTGTCATCTTCAAGTTGAGTTCACTTTGACCCCATCTTCAGGTCTACCCAGTAGACTTGATAGACCAGTGTTGACTGGGGCAGGAATTTCTTACGTTTCACCAAATTAGAATCAAGCCTCAAGTCAACACTACCTCTAACTTAACTCACATGTAAGGTTGGTAGCTGCAATTCTCAAGAAGCTCAAATCCAATGTCTTCCCACTTTTTATAATTGGACATCTGTAACCAACCACAGAACTTGGCACATAGTAGATGCTCTATGCATATTTGTTGACTGAATAACGAAAGAACTTGGGAATCCTGTCTGCATTTTCTTGACAGTTTTAGAACTGCCACCTTGCCTTCCTCCCAGATTGGTTTTGGGACACCTATATTTACCTGTATGCTGTCTAGAAGCTTGTTTGTTGCTCCCACAGAGTATACTGACTACCCAAATTCTCTGTCTCTTACATATGTAAGGACGAAATAATTAAAATCAATAAACATTGACATTTAATGTATGGTTTATTCATTGTAGAAGTAACCAAAGAGATTGCCCCAAACTAGACTTTAGGAAAACACAAGTCTAATCAGAAGAATTCCTCAAGGTAGGCATGATTCAACAATAAAAATATTGTTTTAAAAAGAAGGCCGGGCTACATAATATTTTTTCAATCTACAATTGAGATAAGGATACTTTATCAAAATAAAGACCAAGTTAGTGTAGAGGATATGATCCACCATGCACAAAGAGTAGAGAAAGCTATTACCAAATAAGAATTCAGAACAGTTAGGACAATACTGCTAGAGACCCAGGAGCTAAATCTCAGAGACATGAGCATTCTGTCCCTGGAGGAATTTTCTCCATTGTGAGGAAGAAATAATTTGTCATGCATCACTATAGCCTGAAGGAAATATCCCTCAAGACCACCCCTGCTTTTCCTTTGATTCTCTTTGCACTATTAGTCATATAATATTCCGGGAAAAAGGTAGCCGACTTGCACCAGTTATTGCTACCATTGAAAAGACATTGCTCATTATAATTGAACACATTTGGGTTCTCAAAAATTTAATATTTGTGAGTATGATTAGAATGAGTTAGTCTCAAAGACTATTTTGAAATTGTTGACAAAATCACTTCAGTCTTAAAAATCCAAACAATAGGCCCTAGGATATGATCCAGGGAAAAACCTTGTGAATCTAATATCCCCAAAGTTAGGGAGGTGACAGTCTTACCCTGCTGATATTTGAAGAGAATTAGCATTAGCTTACCTGCAAGAATTTCCCCTGAGAAAAGAATTATGAGGCTCCATTGACAGTTTATGGATGTCCACAGAAGTGAGATGAATTGCTGGGGATTAGAGATCAGAACTTTCAAGAGCAGGCAGACAAAACGTCACTGATGTACTTACAGAGTCCTCAATACAGACAAACTGTTGCTGGTCACTTTGTGGGCAGCATCTGGAGGCCGCAGCTGCCATCTGCTTCGTGAACACAACCAACTCTTGAGCAGATAGTTGTGGGACTTTCTTAGTGTAAAGGATTATGAGCCTAAAAAAGCAATGTGCTCTTACTGGCAATGGTTACACACTGAAACATCAATTCGACAGAGTTTTCCCCAATATCTGATATCATCTCTGATTTAGGAGGAATAAGATATTAAACTAGACTTAATTATATTACTTTTGTCAAATGGACCACTGGCAAATTGAATATACCTGAAGGTCTCTTCCTACCTCATACACTGCTCTACTTGAAACCACCTTTTTTTCTCATCAAGGACACTGTGACAGCTAACTTGAATGACTGTGAAATCATACCTAGAGTAAAGAACTTCTGAGACAAATATATGCAGTCATCTTTAGTGATCATCTGCCATGTGGGGAAATAGGGGCTACAGTAACCATTAGGAATCAAACCCTGTTTTCAAGGGACTCACACCCTAGTGAGGGAGATGGACAAGTACATTCAATGTGTGGAGAGTGCAGAGTACTGTAGGTTCTGTCAAGACAAACAAGAAATTAAAAAGAAGAGGCCCAATTCTATTGAAAATAAAAGAAGAATTATCCTCTCCTCCTTTTTCTTAGAGTATTTACTATAGATATCTTTATTTTGTATTCTGTCTTTGAAACTCATGCAATTTTTTTTTTTAACTAGAAACAACTTTTTTCCAACTTTATGATCCAGAAAGGCCTTTCTTAGGGACCCAGAAGCCATCTGTTCAAAATGCAAATATGGGAGATATACCCCTATCTCCATGTTTTTGTGGGAAGGCAGGAGCCTTGCTCCAAGTTGCAAAACTACCTCCTCTCTTAAAGATATAAGAAGTTAAGAAGTTTATTTTTGTTGTTGTTGTTCTGTTGTCATCTTTGTTTTTGTTTTATCTCTGGATGAAGTCACATAGTTATCACAAAAGGTCACCTCAATTATCAGATAAAGTTAGGATGAACTATGTGTGACCAAATGGTACTGTCAAGTCCTCTCACTTGAAGACTAGTTATTGTTTATATGAAAACATGTATGCAATGAGTTGTGTCTGCTTTAGTGTATTAAGGGAATGAGATTTCTTTCTGTCATTGCAATCTCTCTGTGGATGGCCTGGGATGCACATCATATTTCCATTTAATATTTATTCTATAAAAATCCCACTAGTTTATTTTTCTGCTACCTTTGAAGAGAGGTTTTCTGGGTTGGGAGATGTTGTTTTTAATTATATTTCACTACAGTACACAAAAGATGGCATCTAATCCCATCCTAGGGAACTTGGAGAGGTGGCCCTGAGGAACTGACTTCTGAGCTGAGATCTGACAAGGACTCTGAGAGAGCCAGGTGAAGAGGAATGAAAGTCATGAAGTCACCAACTGTAATTTGGTTTGTTTTTATTTGATTGGAGGTTTGGGGGAAAAGTGCAAGACAGAGAGATGTAGGAGAGGAAGAAAACTTAGTTACACAATCGATCTGATTTACATTATTTTAAAGATATTTTTGTTACTTTATAAAGAATGGATTGGGGATGGGCAAGGGCAAAGTGAGGGAATGGAATTCCAAATTCTGACATTCCAGGTAAAAAAAAAAACTCAGGGCCTGAATTAGGAGAGTGCTGTTTAGAATAAAAAAACATGGAAAGAGATTTTAAAAGACTCGACATAACTAGATGCTGAAGACAACACAGAATTAGAACCAATTACTGTATCTACAGTAGAATGGAGTTGGAGAAGAGTGTAGTTTATATAACATCCAATGAAACCAACAATCTAATCATGTGGTTATCAGAGGGGAGCCCTAGACCACAAGTATCAGCATTCCTGGGAATTCGATAGAAATGCAAATTCTCAGACCCAACCCAGACTCACAGAATCAGAAACTCTGTGTTTTAACACATCTTTTTACATTTTGACATATCCTAAATCTTGAGAACCACAATCTAATCCTTAGGTTGAGCATTAACAACTGAACACAACATAAAAAGAAAAGTAATAAACCAAAAAAGTATTTCTAAGTGAGCCAGAAGACATTTTGTGATCCATTATTTTGGACACTTGATTTAAGCTCAGTATTATGAGACACTCTATCAAACTATCAAACTGAAGTTTTCTTCAATACTTTACATCTTAATAGACTATTACAGTAAGATCTTAAAGATTCCTAAAAATTGGCTTTTGTTTTGTGACAACTTAATCTTTGAAATACCAGGCTTTCTGTACACAAGAGGGGTGTATGTTCCCTCTGGCAAATAACTTATAACATTTATTTCTTGGTGGTGACAAAAATATTAAATTTGCTTGATGAACCTGACTTGAAACTGACAAAGGGACCCTAGATTAGATTTCTGTTGCAACCTGAACTCAAAATCACTGGCAAAACCCCAAACTAAACATTCAAATGTAAGGAAGAGACTCCTGTGAGATTTCAAGGGGACAATAGGCCCTGCCTTGTTCCCTAACCTCTGGACATTGACTGGCATCTGGAGACCTGGTCTGGAAAGCAATGTAGAAATACCCAAAGTTTTATAGTTATCTGTCTTAACAAAGCAAAGGACAGGTTATTTCTATGTAATTTTTATTTGTACAAATTAATTATATATAATAGTGGGTTTCATTGTGGGACAACTCAAACATGCATATAATGTACTTTGATCACTTTCACTCTCCAGTATATGCCCTTACCTCCCCCTACTCTTTCCCTATGATTCCCTTCCTCTCTCCTATTGCATTCGCTTCTATTTTTCCTCAACCTGTGAGATTTTTAGGGTTGGCTGCAAATCTTGGCAATTCTCAGTATCAAGAACAAATAAAATTTTTAAAAAATTTTTTTAAAAAAGCATTAACTAAGCAGGGTGTGGTGGCACATGCCTATAATTCCAGAGGCTTCAGGAAGCTGAGGCAGGAGAATCACAAGTTCAAAGCCAGCCTCAGAAATGCAAGGTGCTAAGCAACTCAGTGAGACTCTATCTCTGAATAAAATACAAAATAGGGCTGGAGATGTGGCTCAGTGGTCGAGTGCCGCTGAGTTCAATCCCAGTACCAAAAAAAAAAAAAAAAAAAAAGAAAAGAAAAGAAAAGAAAAAGAAAAAAGAATTAACTAAGGGTCACTAATAAGCACAAACCTGAATCTCTTAGAGGCATACCTGTCATGGAAGTTACTATGGCCTAATTTCTCATATAAATCACAGTAAGTTTTTACATGATCACGGCTTTCCTGTACCACTCGTTGGAACATCTCTTTCTGAAAAATAGAGATAATCAGTGTTTCCCTATTGGTTGCAAATATTTATCTTCAGCTGAGATTGCAAAAGCATTTCTAAAAATATAACATAAATGTTTTCCTAAACCCAGAGCCTCATTAATGAGTTCACAAACCTTAAAATTCATATCTTATTGAAAGAGAAATCACCATGTATTTTGTGGCAAAGATGTGGGACAACAAGATTGGCATCTGGATTCCCTTGATATAAACCCATTTGTGGGTTTAACTGGAATGTTCTACAAGCTCAAGGCAAATTATTCATCATGTCAAAGAGAGAAATGCAGAGGAAGTTGATAAATTTGTTTGGTCTGTGCATGTATGTCTATTGGTTATTTTAATAATATAGCCTTTTTACAAAAGCAGCACAGATACAGATATATACATACAGAAATACACATATGTGTTAAGAAGTCATGGTTTAATAAATAAGTCATGCTCAAGTTGTGAACATGCTGTAAGTACCCATCAAAGTGAATTAGATGGAATTTTCAGAGGCAATGGCAAATTCAGTGAATTCTTGAACCATGCAAATGAGATTCTAGTGAGAAGATACTGATTCTGCAGGCTGAACTCTTTAGTAGGAACATTGATCATCTTTACTAGTCAAATCTAATCTACCTTATTCTAAAAGAAGTGATTGTTATAGTAATAAATCCACCCAATGTGCAAGCAGTTGACCTTGATTTTATTCTTAGCACTGTCTTTACTACCTGTGTGATACAGGCAAATCATTTGAGTCTTCTGAAATCAGTATTCTTGTTATGGTTTAGATATGTGTGAGACAATGCAAGAAAGTTTAGAGGTGAAATGATTGGGTTATGAGAGTTTTAATCTAATCAGTGCCTTAATCCTCTAATATGTATTAACTGGGTGGTAACTGTAGACAGGTAGGGAGTGGTTAGAGGAGGTGGGTCATTGGGGGTTGTGCCCTTAGGGGTTATATCTTGTCCATGGAAAGGGGAGCTTTCTCTTTCTGCTTTCTTGTGGAGCCATGTCCTGAAAAGTTTTCCTCCACCACACCCTTCTCTCATGATGTTCTTCCTCACCTTGGGCCCATAGCAACACAGTCAGCTATCTATAGGTTGAGACCTTTGAAACCATGGGCCCCAAAATAAACGTTTCCTCTTCTAATTGTTTTTGTCAGGTCTTTTAGTCTCAGCAGGAAAAAAAAAAAAAAAAGAGTAAAAAAGTTGACTAAAACAACTCTCCTTTATACAATGTGCTTGGTAATGTAGGCATTGCCTATCATGCCAGGCTACAGGGGCATATATTTATGATCAAATAGTTGTAAGCTTTACTTGTAAAGCTGTTTTGTAAATTCCAAACATCCATGCTCCTGAAAGTTGCTAAGTACAGTTATTACTGTGAAAACCAAGCAGGGATGCTATGAGCTGCTTCCCTCAGGAAGCTAAATCATCCTCCCTGTGCTTTGGAGAACAGAGAAGTCTCAGGTGTACCTGCTTGAGGCCAGAGAGGACAAGACAGGCCTTTGCACCCCCAACCCTAGACCTCTGCAAGTGTGTAAGCCATTGATCAGAATAACAAAAGACAGAACCGCCTTGGCCATGGTAAACCAAAGATAACTCATGCACCTAGGAAAGTTTGTTAGGCCACCAGCTTTTCTATATCAAATGCACAAGAGCTCTACCTGTGAACAGTAAGGTTTCTGGCCTGGAAAGGGAACATTTTCTACAACTGCTTAAGCGGTAATCTCCCCATACACAAATGGACTGTACTCTCAAGCTACCTGCTACTGTGCTAGGCACCATGCTATAGTCACTTAAAAAAGGAGTTTTGGGAAACACAGTCTGTAATAAGGTAAGATGTTACAGCCTTGGTTTCTAAGGAAATCCTATTTCTTGTCTAGTGCTTGCAATTAGCTAGAAAAATTATAATTATCTTACGAAAATGTGGCACTCTAACAGCACTGGAATTTTTGCTTTGTTTGTAATCACTTATGAGAAACACATTTTAAAAAGAAAGGAGTTTACCGTGTGACTATAGCATTCCAAAGGGTTTTCCAATTTACAACACTTTTCCAGTAAATTTTTATATTTTGCTTCCACTCTTAAAATCACTGGAACTGCCAACTCCGGATGTCTTCTTGAATATTCATAGAGAAACCTGTATCATGTGAAATAAATTGGAAGGTAAACAATAAAATTCAGAGACCATGATTTACTTAAAAAAATTACAGTTATGAAGTTTAACTAACCCTCAGTCATTTAGAAACCTTGGGAAGGTGGCAGAGAAATTTTATTTTGAAATCAGAAAACCGAATCAATAAAATAACATGACATTTCACACAATAATGAATGGCAGATTCAGAACTTAATTCTAAAACGTACTTGTTCACTGGTAGCTTCTGGTTCTGAGTTTCTACTTACTTTCAATGAAAATTAATTTCAAGTGTTTGGGTGAGAAGACATTTTCCCCTGTAATCTTTGAGGCTTTTTTTTTTTTTTTTCCCAAAGAGAGTACTCTTTAGGTGTTGAATCACTATCTTCCCCTATTTTTCAAAGAAGTCTTTAAGTGCAAACAGTTTATTCATAATCTACACATTCATCTCATTCACAAAAACAAAATTGGATTTTAGAATATTTTCAAAGGAATTACAGAATTATGAAGGAGCTTTTGAAGTTACCTTCTCCAACCACCTCAAACCCTGGGAAATCCAGTGATTTTTTTAACCTACCATTCACAGCTTATGCGTGTCAAAGCTGGCATGCAACTCAGGGCTCTTAACTCATAAGTCCTTATGCTTTTTCACTAGGACCCGTGCCTATTGATTTTTCAGTACCAAATTCTACTTTAGGAATTTGTAATGGGTACATTCAGATAATGGCATTTAATTTTATTAGTCAATATCAAATATAATTGTGGAAATACAACTGAGGTCATTTTACAATAAACTTAAAAGAAAACTTCAATTGTCCATTGTTTCCCAAAGTGACTTTGAAAATATTTCAATTATACTGCAAGATCATCTTGATACCATGTATTGAAATCAGTTTGCCTTATGCACAAATTAACATGTATCTCTGAATGGACATCAAAAAGGTTAATACCCCTATTCTCTAACCTTTAAATACTACACCATGGATTTGAAAGTGGGTATTAACTAGAATAGAAGAGCTGGCCATGTATAGTAATCTGAAACTTTTGCTTATCTCTAGTCCCTATGAATAAAGTTTGCAAACACTTGGGTGTTTTTGTTTTTTAAATTCCTATATTAGTAGAGAACCTTCAAAAATGAAGAGATTTTTAGCTTCTCTCAATACAGTAGACCAAACACTCCAAACCCACATTCCCAAGTAACTGGCTGGCTGGACCTGAATAGCAGTTGCCAACTCTGGACTCCACAAAGCATTTCCTTTTGGCCTAAGGTCCCAGTTGGCCACTCAATTCTGTCACCAACTGGATCCTATCATGATTCAAGTTTGTAACCTCTCCCACAGAATTTATGTATACATATTCCATCCCTAAGATTTTACAAAAAGCTATATTACTCTTGTAGAAAGTCATCCTGGTTGTCAGTGAATTGTTTGCATACAAATCGATCTTCTGTAAACCTGCTGAGTGGCAGGGACGAAAGGTCAGGTTTGTCCTCATTTTCTGAGTTGATAATGCATTCCCCTCGGAATGGCACTGGAAGTTCACAGCACTGACTGATCTTGCTGGATAGGACAGTCTGTTTAGAGCAGGTGTAGTTCATAAGCTGGCTCTATAAAACAGACAGGAGGAGGACTTTTTTGACGACTTCATCCTGTACTTATTTATTTTGCTATTAGTAGAAAACCAGAGGAAAAATTGATTTCTTAGAGGGATTTATCTGTAGAACAAAAAGTTCATTTACAGTGACTCATTTTAGAAAGAAATACTCACCTACTTGACTTTACTCAAGTGTCACAGTTCTTTTTAACATCTAGCAAAGAACATATGAGACAGACTTTATTATTGTTTCTGTGTTTAGCCTCCAAAACACACAAATGAAATATTTTATCATCTTTCTATATTGTTGTTCTTTTGAGGGATTCCAATTTAGGAAGTATTTTGTCTCTGAGTCACATCACAATTTTTCCTTTACTATATACATTCTGTACTACTCTCACACATATTTACTTATACACATGCAAATAATCGGGTGTGTATAAATAAGCTAGTCTCCAAACATTTAAGGAATTCACAATCTGACTGGAGAGTCAAATAATTAAATAACCACCCTAATACGTTATAATTTTAGATCCTATAAGAGAAATACATACATGATTCTTTGGAAGAAAAAAGAGAAATTGGCAATTCAGACTAGGTGGATGTCACAGTGAAGATCTTGAATGATTTGAGTCTTAAAAGTCAAATAAAGTTAATTTGAAGCAAGTGAAGAGGAAGAACATTCTGGAGTTATTCATCATTATATATAAAGAAACTTAACGGTAAGAAAGCATGAGATATTTGAGAAATGACATAGGTGTAGGATGTTTGGAAGTTATTGAGAAAATTTAGTCAAGGAATGACGACATCTGAACCAAATCAGTGATAGGACAGACTTAAGAGCTACTGAAAGGTAGAATTTAAAATATTTTAATAAACAATAATTAAGCTGAAAGCAAAGGGGAATGAGGGAAAATAATCTAGAATATAATATGGGATAAGGTCGATGACAGTATAATTTGCAGAAATTGAAATTCAGGGAAAAGATCTGGTTTGAGGAGTGTGGTTAGGGGAAGGCAGAGGGCTGGGGTTGTGACTCAGTAGTGGAGCACTTGCCTCGCACATGTGAGGCACTGGGTTTGATCCTCAGCACCACGTTAAAAAGTTTTTTTAAAAAATAAAGGTAGTGTGTCTATCTACAACTAAAATAATGTTAAGAAAAAAAAGAATCCAAAGAATTTGCTGTTGGGTATATAGAGTTTAAGATGATGTAAGGCATCTATGAGTCATCTACAAGGAAATTTCCTCCAAGCAGTTGGGGGTATAAATGAAGGGCTCAGGAAAGAAGAATAGAAGAAAGGTACAGATCTGAGAGGATTAACTTTAGTTGAAACTAAATTAAGGGGTCAGGTGTGCCTCAGGGAGAGTGCACCTCAGTTAGGTAAACACCATACCCTCAGGGACTCAACAAACACAAGGTCATCTCTCTCCAAAAGACCTAGGATGGAGGAAAGGTGCGTGCCCTCTAGGCAGTAGTTCCAGGAATTTGACTGACAGAGGTTTTGCCATCTCCAACTGGTGCCTTCCAATGTAGCCTTCAGCATTAAAATCCACCAGGTATTGGAGAATATTGTAGGATGTAACCCAGGAAGTTTCTATGGGTCACACCTAGAAAAGGCATAGACCACCTCTGAACAAAACTAATTTTGAGACAGGCAGGAAATATAGTTCATGGCCCAGCAACCACTCTGACTGGGAAAAGGAGCCTGAATCCTTTGCTGAACAACTAACCATGTCTAGCAGTACATCTATAGGTAAGAAAGAAGACCAGCTGACACTGTGGCTCACACCTAGAATTCCAGCAACCAGGGAGGGTGAGACAGGAGTATCACAAGTTCAAGGCCAGCCTCAGCAACTTAGCAAGACCCTGTCAAAGAATAAAAAATAAAAGGCTGGGGATGTTGCTCAGTGGTTAGCACCCCTTGGGTTCGATCCCCAGTACACAGAAAATTAAATAAAGTCGCTAACACATCTGTCCAGAATACAATTTTTAAAGGGTAGTAAAAAAGGCGGAAAAAAATTGATGAATGAAACTGTAAGAATATAAACATTTCAAGATGAAAAATACTTCCTACCATCTATTGTGGAAAAATAATTATTGCATTGATTGACAGCTAAAGCCATAAAGGCAGCTATCTTCACTTTGCTGTTTCCTGGTTCTGTAACTTTAGCAAGTTGCTTCATCTCTTTGTACCTCAATTTTCTTATCTATAAAATGGGGATAAAAATAATACTTGATATGGCTATGGGAATTAAATGAATTGGTATTTCTTAAGATCAAAGAACAAAGCCTAACACAAAGTAAACGCTATAAAATGGTTTATCAGATAAAAATAAGCCATAATTATACAATCTTAGAATGTTGTTCCTATAGTGCTATGAAGTCAGGAAAAGAGAGAACCTAATTGAATTGTGCTGAGTATTTGATATAAAGAATATTAAACTATATTAATTAGTCACTTGATTTTGAAAATTAGTGTTCATTATAGACATACTGCTTTGTGAGTTGATGTGATGCCATGAAATAAAATGGTAGGATGTAATGAACCCTACCAAAAATAATAAATAAATAAAAACCTTCTTGTACAATGTTTACAGCAGCACAGTTCACAACAGCCAAGTGATGGAGTCAACCTAGGTGCCCTTCAGTAAAATGGAGTATTACACAATGAAGTATAGTAACTTAGCCATAAGAAGAAATGACTTTATGACATTTGCCAGTAAATGGATGAATCTTTTGCTAAGTGAAGTAAGTCAATCCCAAAAGACCAAAGATCAAATGTTTGCACTGGTATGTGGAAGATAACCCATAATAGGTGGAAGGGGTGTCAGAGAATAGAAGTTCAGTGGAGTAGACAAAGCAGATTGAAGGGAAGGGAGAGAGGATGGGAATAGGAAAGACAGTGGAATGAATCTGACATAACTTTCCTATGTACATACATGAATATACCACAGTGAATCTTACCATCAAGTACATCCATGAGAAAGTAATTTTTAAAAATAACTATAAGCAAATGGCATAATGATCAATATAGGGAAGGGATGAGGTCGTGGAGAAAGGAAGGGGTACTGGGATCTGGACTAGAACATGATATATTCCATACTTTTTTTATTATGTCAAAACGGATTCTACTGTCATGTATAACTAAAAAGAACCAATTAAAAAAAAAACTAAAAAAAAAAAAGAAAGAAAGAAAGAAAAAGAAAGGAATAGGGACTGAGGGTTACTTAAGTGGTAGAGCCCTTGCCTAGCATGTGTGAAAGAACCTGGGTTTCCCCAATACCACGGAAATAAATAAACAAACAAGCAAATTAAATAAATAAAAATAAAGGAAGTAAGAAAGTAAAGAAGGAAGAGAGGAAAAATTATTGCTTGAGCTGGGAACAGAGAGGAAAAAGATACTATTCTGCTGATAACATTGAGAAATCATCTTAATTTTTCTAGGTCAATTATTTACCACTGTACCATTACTTAAGAATTGTAAGGTTTTTAAAGGCTAAAGTGAGTTTTCAGAAGAAGTTTCTTACCCTACCAAGAGCACATGCTACTGTGTTTCCTTCACAGCAGGTCTTATGCAGATTTTTAACATCGGTGGTCAATTTGGCAATTTCAGAAAAATTAGCTTTAGGTTGTTTTTTAGTGAGCAGAACCAATTCCCTGAAAAGAAAAATAAACACATTTTAAACAGTATTTTAAACTTTATTATTTCTAAAGTTAATTCTAGTTCATCAAGTTACCAAAAGAACAGAAATGTATTTGCAAACGTGAAGAGAGAACATCACAAATGCATTCTGTTTCTTCAGTGAGAGTAACCAGAGATCAAGTCACAGAAACAGGCAATAAAAAATCATGTAAAATATGGCATTTTTCATCATTTTAGCGGTCTCTGAAAGAGTGTAAGTTGCTTAGCTAGGCAATGAAAAGCAAGGTTGGCTAGACTTGGAAATGTCTCTGACCTAGCTTCAAACTTAAACCTTTTCATCATCAAGACAGAGATTGTGAGGCCTGGGGACCCTTATTTCTGTGGACAAGGAGCAACTTCCCTGAAATTTCTCTGGTCCTGCTGTGGAAGAACTGAGCTCCCAGGAAGGACATTGTTGCCCTAAATTGGGGAAGAAGGTCATGTCTTCAGAGGTCAACTTGGACAGAAATACCATCTAGACCAGCAAGGAGGCAGCTGAGCAGCATCGAATTCTCCTCCATCAACACCCTCAAAAGCACTCTTCACTTTTTCTATTGTATGTGGTGTTGGAGCCAAAATCTTTCCTGTCTTCCAAGAGAAATGAATATCTTTTGTCCTCTAGCCTTTACCAGGCTGAAATTTTCAGTAAGTGCCTTTATCTGAATGTCGGAAATCTTTGGTGCACTAAAGAAGAAAGGAAGGGATTTAGGCAGACGGGATAACCTGAAGCAGGAAATGATGGGGGCATTTTGGTATTATGCAATTTCATCCACAGCCCGTGTGCTCTATTTGAACAGGCAAGTAGCACATGTTTAGAGAAAGATGCCAGGTTTCTATCGACATTGTTAAATGAGGGGTAAATGATTTTTCAAACAAGTTTAGTCAAAAGAGCTGACCCAAGAGCAACAAAGTCCACAAATCCACATAGATAACTTACACTGCTTTCGCTACTTTGTGGTTGAATTTAATGCCAATTTCACATAAATGATGGTGTCTCAAAGATATTTCTCTAATATATTTTCGGATGGGTTCTAGCTATAAAATAGAAAAACAACTCATCAAACAAATATAGTGGTAACAGAAAAAGTTAATCTCAGCATTAGTGAAAACCAAGGAAACAAAAATAAATATTATGTATCTTCTTGAAATCAGAAAGTCTTCCACTGAATACCTATAAGAGGCCAAAATGTAAAAGCATTAACATGGTTTTCTTGTGAAATTGAATTTTGCTTCCCCAGAGATAATTTGTCCCAGAACCTCAAACATTTGGAATATAAATGAGAATAAGAAAGTGAACAAACAAGAGCTGGGAGAGTCACTAGAATAAATTTCAATAATGTCTTACAGTTGTTATTTTTCTTTTATCAAAGTTATTAACCTTGTCATCTTGGACAAGTCTTACACTGCTTAACTAAAATATGTCCAGTTTGCAATATCTATTAATTAACTTTTTCTCCAAATGTTCTTTTGTTTTTATTTTTTGCAGTCCTGGGTATTGAACACAGAAGCACTCTATCCCCACTCAGTCACATCCCCAGTCCCTTTTTTAAGTTTTGAAACAGGGTCTCATTAAGTTGTCCAGATGGTCCTTGAACTTGCAATCCTCCTGCCTGAGCCTCCCCATAAATTTGGATTACAGGTGTAGGCACTATGCCTAGTCAAATGCTTATATATTTTTTAATTATATTATTTTTATTTTTACAGACTGCATTTTGATTTTTTGCATACAAATGGGTACAACTTTTCGTTTCTATGGTTGAGCACAATGTACATTCATACCATTTGTGTAATCATACATGTACACAGATAGGTAATGATGTCTGTTACATTCCACCATTTTTCATGTGCCCCCTCCCCTCAGAAAACTTGAAATGGACACACCTTTTGACCCAGTTATCCCACTCCTTGGTTTATACCCAAAGGACTTAAAATCAGCATACTTTCCCTAAGGAAGGAGCAAGAATCACTAGGGACAGAAATCCTAGTAAGTTGCAACACTGTAAATATCACCAAATGAGGAAGAGGGGGAAAGGTTTCTTAGCTAACTTACAGCATCTGCTTGTGTTTAATACCCAGGGCCTTGTTATACAGTTAGGACAAATTTCCCCTGGAAAAAAAATCTAAGGTTAAAAAATTATGTAATTAATGCATGAATAAATGCAGGTTACCTACAAAATTCACCTCCTGGAGAAAGGAAAACCATCCTTCAGAAATGCTGGGTATTGAGATATAAGTCTGTGCATGATAACTGGCTTTTGATTTTTAATTAATAGAAACCAAAAGAAATAAAAATGACTATCTTGCTTAGGAATTCAGAACAGACTTCCTAAGAAACTGGAGTTTACCAAGAGGTAGGAAGGGAGGTAGGAGGTATATATAAATAGCTTCAAGGAAAACAGCTGCAATAATTGAGTAAGTAGCCTATGCCAAAAACATTGTTTAATTTAATTTCTGATAAACAAAGAAAAGCTCCTTAGGAGAAATAAAATTGTCCTATTCTAAAATTCTATGAGGTTTAGAGGAAAGGAGATAATTTCTCATTGAGAAGATCAAAGAAGACAGCAAGGAAAGAGTGGCACTGAATTTCGTCTTGAGGAATTCATCAAAATGATTGCAAAACTAATATTCATTTTCATCATGACTTTTGGAAAATCTGCCTGGTACCCCTCCAGTAAAATAAAGATGATCACTTCATGTTAATACTTAGAATTTTTAGTGAAAATGCAAAACTACCTTTATAATGGAACTACTCACTGATTTGCATCTGCTCAATGAAGGAGAAAAGTCCACATGAGTAATATTGCTTGTCAGATATATTTTCCAAAGGTGGCTACAACATCTCATACCCCGGGTTCTTACAATGAGACCTCAACAATCCTCCCATCAAGAGGAAAAGTAGGTGCACCATGCCCTCCAAATGGGTGAGGTTTCATAGTGTTTCCACTAGTAGAGTGTGGCAAAGGTGACTTCTGACACTAGATATAAAGGACCAACATTATATTATCGTAGACTTTATCCACCAGACAACACCTTGAAGCCTTGAGCTACGTGTCAGCAATCCCACTGCCCTCAGGTTCTCCTGCTGTGAGGAAGCCCAAACTACCGGTGGCAGAGAGGCTGCATTGAGAAACATTTGATATTTTATGAGAAAAAAAGAGATGCTAAACCAATGCTCAGTGCTTCAGCTTACAGAGTCCCAGATGTCTTCCAATGAAACCACATGAGTGATCATGAGCCCAAACTCCCAGATGAGCTACTTCCTGAATTCCTTACCCCCACCAAATTATGAGAGATAATAAAGTGACAGTTATTAAATTAGTAAATTGGGGTTGTTTTATTCTGCAGGAACAGTGACTGGATTATTAAATATTTATTAGGAAGTAACACCTATGTTAGATTATATTTCTCAAATCTTAGTGATCTTACTAATTACATGAATCACCTGAGTATCTTGTTAAAATGATTCTGTTTTGTAGAGAAGAGTTTCAGATTCTGCCTCTCTAACGAGCTGCCAGGGGATGGGTATACTGCTGGCCCAGAGTCAAACTTGCCATAGCAAGTCCCTAAATAATAGTTGGCCTGTGCCTATTATACCTTTATCTGCAGGCATTCCATTTTATCTTCCTCTTGACAACATGACTGAATAGCTGTTTTGTAGCAAGCAGACATGGTCAGGATAGTGGGTCCATATAAGAATGGATGCCTTCTAGAAATTTCAAAACTGTACCTGTAATTCAACAAAGACAAAATTTTATAATCTGGAATTCAAGAATAAATGTTGACAGGATTTTTTAAAAACAGGATTCATTCTAGTTCATTGACCTGAAACTTCTAGAAATGCATAGTATTTGAGATGAAGCAGCACTTTGCTTAAATGCATCATATTTTCACTATAGACAGATCACTGTGAGGTTGTTCAGACATTCCTTGAGTGTCCATGAAATGACCAAGGTCTGTGGGAAAAGAAAAATCAGTAATATAACCTTCCGCTTTTGTATAGAGTGGAAGGTAGAAAGGTCAACAGTCTAAACTGAATTGTAAATACAGGATTATACAGGTGCTGGAGAAGAAATAAATTTAGAAGAATTGACAGATACAGAGAAGTCTCTCAAGATCTTTCAGAAGTTCTTTCTAGACCAAGAAAGTTAACACCATTGCCCTTCAAGATGTGTCATTCGATATGTTCATTTGTTATTTAATTCCCAATAATCATTTCCTCACACTAGTCTTCAAGGCCTGTTCAAAACCTACCTGTACACACAAGCAAATATACTCAACAAAAGTCAACATCACAGATAGAAAGTGGTTGGATGCTCACAGGAATCCATTTTTTCTTCTTGTGTGCACAGGAAGACTACCTTTCCAGTCTTCCTTACAGTTAAGTTGACAGGAAACTGAATTCTGACTGACAAAATATGAATAGACATGCTATCTACCATTACTTGACTTAACCATTCATTTCTTTGTGAAATTCCTATCTTTCTGTTGAAAGTACATGTTCCCAGTAGTATAGCTCTAAGGTGGAAACATCATAGATTCCTCAGTTACCTATTGGAGGAGAACTGTCAGAATTTGAGGTGAGCTGAAAAAAACAACTGTCAGGTGTCAAAGTAGACAAGCACATATGGCTAGAAGTCATAATTGAAGTAATATTTACACCTTTAATCATTTTCTAGCGTGATATAAAACAAAACCTAAATTGAAGAAAGTGCCAACTTTCCTCTGTCCAATTTTTTCCCACAGACCAGGGTCAGTCAAGGATCAGGTAGATCAGCAAAGATGTGGAGTCAGCTCATTTCTGAGGGAGATTCCCAAAAAGACACCCAGGAGCAAGAGAAAGAGGAAGAGGGAAATGCTGGAGTGGAAAAGTCAGAGTGGAGAAATGTCTCTTTGAGTTTCTCCTTTCATCCCCTAGTAAAAAGATTTTAGCAGAGGAACATTGGGAATGCCTATGCAGAGGGACCTCTATAAAGAGGACTTCAAACAGAGACAGCTGAACTAGGGATGTAGCTGTGTGCGGGAGTATGGCAACCAGGGGGACCAAGTTCTTTACTGCAACACCCTTTAGATACACCAGTGTACTGGCTATTTCCCAGTCTGGTGCCAGGAAGGAAGCTATGGGATTGCCAGTTGTTGCATGTGAAACTGTGATTAATGATAACATATGCAATACTTTAATAAATGAGTAGCCAAGCTCATATTTGGGTTCACAGTTGGTGTCCCTTAACGTGAGGCATGCTGGAACTTGCCTGACTCCTTGGTCGCCTAGACCTTTCTCACTAAGTATCTGGGACAGCTTAATTTTTTCCCAAAGTTTCAGTAAGAACTGGGAGCAGAGTTTAAGCCACCCAGCATCCAGTTGCCTGTCTCCTCATTCGTTCCTGGTTTAGATTGAAATCTAAAATCTAAAATCAAATCACTGCTTCTGCACTCTATATCTAGCAATTAGGTATCTGTCTTATTCCTCATGTCTGAGCCTGACTTGATGAAAATGTCCAGAACTGCATTCTTTGAGAGTCAGAGTTTCATATTTCCCTGTCCTTTCCTGACTGTAAACCCCAATCACTTACTAGTACCCTCATCAGACTCATCAGAGACAATGCTGTGCCAAGTAGGATTCCAAATTATGAACTCAGCAACACATTTATTTGCTGGAGGGCTATCCACTCCACATGGGAATTATAGAGCCAGGATTTTTAAGTTGAAAACTCATCTCAGTTTAATCTACAATTACTGCTTATTTCTAGGCTGTCAAGGACAGACTTTCTCTCCATGCTGGCCAGATACCCTCCCTGCTATTCATCCACCTCTCTCCCCAGTGCTGGTCCCTATTACCTGGTCTCTGTTTCCACCACTCTGTTTATTATGATTTGCCCACTTGGCTGCCTCTTTGATTGAACCTTTCAATATTATTTGCTAGTGGTCTACCTAATCTAACCCTCAAGGAGATGAGCCTTTTACAGGTCCTATTCATTTTTCATTTATTTCACAGCAGAGATATGTTCATGTGTGTTGATAATATAACGGTAATTGTCATTCAGGGTAGAATACATATATATAGTTTCTGATTTTTACTTTAATTCAGTGTAATCAAACATTGTGCCAGGTGTGGTGGCACACAGGTGTGGTAGTCCCAGAGCAGCTCAGGAGGCACTAAAGCAACTCAGTGAGACCCTGTCTATAATAAAAAAAAAAATTAAAAAGTACAAAAAAGGGCTGGGGATGTGGCTTGGTGGTTGAGTGCCCCTGAGTTCAATCCCAGGTATCCCCCCTGCAAAAGAAAAAAAAAAAAAAAAACAAATTGTGTCCTCAGAGCAACTTAAATTTTAAAAAACTGTCTTCAAAATTGGAAAATACTCTTCTTTAAAGATAATGGCAAATAAAGATCGTTTACCTCTCCTTCGTGGACAATTGATTCTCTTTGTCCATTTCACAGATCTTCTCAGGCCTTGGACTTTGGAATTCATCCCTGTAATCTCCATCACCCTTTTTATAGGCTAAGAAGCACTTGAGCCTTGCTGTGATATTTGTATTACAACAGTCAGTGAACAGGTGTTTGGCAAGCATTCCTTGGTTGTTACAAATATGCTCTAGGAAGTTGATCATCTAGAGGAAGAACCATGACTTAGAGGGAGAGTATTATGTGATTGACACTCCTAACTGCAGGAAAGTCAAGAAAGTATTATATAGAAGAGGAAACTGAGTGAATAACATTAAGCTAGTCCAAAGGCATAGCTCTTTAGAACAGAAATGTTTTAGTTTAAAAAAACTTTAACCTAAATTCCCACATGTTGGACAGTAACCAAACAGAATTTTCCTACTCCCTTTTCCTATGCAATTATTTCATTTTCAAACAATTGAGTTACTAAAATAAATAAATATAAGCCAGAATGTTCAGGCAAGGCATATATATATGTGTGTATACACACACACACACACACACACACACACACACACACACACACACTCATCACTCTTCAAAGTAGAATGTGACTTTGGTACTATACTTCCATTCATAAGCCTTACTCTTACTCTTGCATTTTTCAAATGGTTTTTCAAATGACTTTATAACACCCTTAGAAAGATTTCTAGTTTTGTATCTCTAAATATTTGGGAAGACAAGCCCTGTGGAGAGTTCCTCACATCAAGTTGCTTTAATTTGACATACTTATTTCTAGAGCACTCTGTACATGCAGAATCAGTAACTACAGGGGATGGAAAACTTAAAAGGTGGATCCTAACAAGATGAAATTTAAAGGGCAAGGTATATTTGATGAGAACTATTCACCAACATATAGCTTTCCTTACTTCTAAGACTATTTAGTTTTGTTTCCGTGGGAACTTATTTTAGGAATTGAACTTTGAAGCCCTGTGTTTTAAATTGTTTCAAACATTCATATGGAAATACAATAATTCAGTTAGTTTTAAAATACTTTTAAGTGGCAGTGAATGTGTGGGATTCAGTAAACTCTAAGTGACATTTGTTTTCAGATGTAAGGGATAACAGCAGAAAAATGTCATTTTTTGAAATGGAAACAAGTAGAAATCACTATAAAATGAGACTGACATTGATAGAAGAATTTCATTTCAAATGTATTTCTAATGAGACTAATCATTTTTCTATTCAGAATCTAGTAAAAGATATAAATAGGTTTTAGCCTCAAGAAGATAAAGAAGAAAAATGATTTGTTTGCATTTCAAATTATTTAGCATGAAAATAATAGATCAAAATGTATGTTGCAGGAAAAAATGTGTGTTGTAATACCATGTAGGTGTTTATTAAGAATATCTTGAGGGAATCCCGATTTTGATGGAATTTACTATCACAAAAGAGAGACATAACTTATAAAGAGACAATAATAATTCTTTACTAACTTGGAAAACAGTCTATAGTATTTACTTCTTTCTTCTTTTTCATGTTCTCTCAGATAATTTTTACAACTAATATTTCGATTTCCCAGAATTCTTTATATGAGGATGTCAGACAGTTGTGTTCTAGAGACTCAGGCAGAGCAGCCAACAAGTTATCACATTGTGCTCAGGTTATAAATCCTTCTTTTGAGGACTTGGTTTTCATAATCCGGTGTCCCAGGATAAACTGATAAATTGTAGGTTTGTAAACCTCCAGAGATTATGTCTGAGCTGTGACTCTACATATTTTTGCCTTACAACCCCCTAACTAATTACAACAGCCCTCTCTTCATAACAACACCTCTTGTTAACAATCTAGTTTTAAAAAGAGGAAGAAAAAAAAGCAGTAGATGATTCACCTACCAACTGGTGAGCACATTCTGCAGCTGACACGTGTGATTCAAAATTCTTGCACTTTTCCGCAAAATCTAGTAACTGTTTAACCACAGTTTGTATTTCTTCATAAGTTGCTTTCTGAAGAAACTGAGCAGTCATAATGCTGGTACTAAAACATGTTGTCAAGTGTTAAAGATAGAATCAAACCCTTTTCCTCTATTGTTCTTAGTTATATCACTACTGTACCACACCCCACCCCCACTCACAAAAATGAATTTTCAAATTACAAACCAAAGAATATTGATGATAAAACTCACAGGTCTCTTAAATTCTCTTCCATATAATTCTGGATATTAACATGCTGTGTGGCTGAAAAATGAAATTTTATTTGCTGATATAATCTGGATGCTTGCAACCCCCCACATTCATTTATTGATGTCTTAACCCTCAGAGGAATGGTATTAGAAGGTAGGGACTTCTAATAGGTCACGAGGGGGAGCCCTTATAAGTAAAACTAGTGCCCTTATAAACAAAGCCCAAAGGAACTCATTCTTTCTCCCCAGTACGTGAGAATATAGCAAGAAGGCATTATTGGGTTCACACAAGATACCAAATAAAGGCGCACTTACCAGTTTCTGAATCTGCCAGCATCTTGATATTGGACTTCCCAGACTCCAGGACTGTAAGAAATAAATTTCTAATGTTTATAATCTTCTCAATTTATGGTATTTTGTTATGGCATTCCAGATGGACTAAGACATTTACAGAATACAAAAATTTCCAGATTGAAATCCCCCTTTAAATTCTGCAATCTGTTATTTGTACAATAACAAATTTCTAGATCTATTCTTCATCACCATAATGACTAAGAATGAATGCCAGAATATGTCTTCACTTGTCTTTAAACTGTTTTCTGTGAATGATTTATTTATATTCAAACATATTGTGTAGCTGAACTCTATCACTTGTCTACTAATAAGCTTCACAGAGTTATGCTGACACTTCTGAGTTAATTAAACTTGATGATTTGGTTATTAACCTCTTTAATTAGATGTTTTTAACACACCCACAATTAAATGTTAGCATTGTGAACAAGATTATAAACATTAACACCTTGCCAGACTTAATTTGAGAAAGAAGGTATCTCACACCTCAGATTTGCCCACCACCTCCATTTACATTACCCACTTCCCACATGTACATCTTCTCTACTGTAAACAGTGTCTTCCTTCTTTTACTAAGAGTTTCTAAAAGACTTGGCAGCCATCTATTAAATAAATAAACCATTATTAGTTGCTATATTAAAATAAGAGAGGCTTTAGAGAGAGCTATTCTGAGTTCTGCTTCTCTTTATAGAAATTATCTCAAGTTCTCTAAGTTTGTTTCTCTCTCTGTAAATATACCTATCACATGGGGTGGTCAAGATTAAATAAAAGTATGAAGTACTAAGCATAGGGCTAGCACAAAACAGGTACTAAATAATGAAACTTTATAATGTTATTGCTATTACTATTCACACTGTTGCTCTGTCTAAACTCATGTGTCCAATTTCCAATATTGGTTTGCATCTCTTACCTAGAATGGAAGTAAGGCTAAAGTGAGACGTTCCTATATGTTTTGCCTCAGTGTATTAATCTCTTTGTATTCACCTCATGCATTAATGTCTGGCAATTTTCAGTGACTCTACTGACAGTATGACTGATGAGAAAGATAAGTCTTTCCCTATGCACTTTCATAGTCATTATGCCTACTTGCCTTATCCTTATACCTGTGGTGTGTAGGTTGTCAGTAGGATTTCCTACCTGTATGTAGTAAACTTGTCTGAAGAATTTGACACCTAATGTAGCTAAAGAAAACAAGAAAACATATGGGTATAATAGTCTTCATTATTCCAGATGAATCTTTATGGAAGGTGTTCTGTCATTTGAGAGAAATGAAGAATTTATTTATATTCTTTTTGAGGATTTACTATTAACAATTAACTTCTGGCAAATATTTTTTCTAAGTTCACTATGACCCTAAAAAATTTGAGGAAATCCATGACAATGAAGAAATATTATTGATGGATTGCATTCATTAGTGACTACTGGATATTAAAAACAAGTCAGGTCAATCTGGGTTTTTCCAAGATTATGAAATGCAGGCCTTGTAATAAAATAATAAACAGGATTGGTAAATACTGCCTGCAATATCTCATTTCCTAGAAATTCTTGTTGACACGTACAAAGTTCTAAAGTGTCAAGGGAGACAGTAAACATGTATTTCCTACCTCAAATAAATAGTCAGGGCCCAAGTGTCAATGCTGGGCACATTTTCAAGACCCTGGAAAAAGAGGAGTTTCAAGTCTCACATGTATTGGGAGCAAACCCAAGGAAATGGGACCTAACTTACTGAATGTTTACCATGGAAGAAAGAAGCATATTTGCCTGAAAAACAATCCCCAAGTTTGTTATTTAGATTGGCATATGGTTGAGGATTCGGGTGGCCCTGTGTTGCAGAAAGCCAAGGTTGGCAAGGAGAAGATTATGTTTAGCCAGTTTCCACCATTCTTTTTTGGATCTTCTAAACAGTCCTAATGCTCAGTGTCTATTCTGTTATTCATCCTTAGAGTCATTTCCCTGAATTCTTCCTCTAAGCCTCCTGAAACTATCAGATGGAACTTTTAAACTAAGTCCCATTCTTTGGGTGAATGCTGCCAGACTGTTACCCACTGAGGACATGACTAACTGATCAGTAAGCTCTTCCTCTATGAGCCAAGCTCAACCTTAGAATTACTTGAGCACAATGCTGGAGGCAGCCACTACTGATGGACTGGAGTCAACATTGAAGGAGAGAAAACACATCATTTGCATGTAAACTAATTCTTCCTTAAAAAATAATAACTGGCCAAAATTCTCCATGACGAACTTCGTTTCAGAAACATTTGCAATCACTAGGATGAGGTTTTTGAAGATGCAAAAATACTTTAAGTCCTTCATTAGTGATTTACAGTAGAAATCCAGACCTTAGGAAAGAGAAGTCATGGGGATTATTTAAGTGAAAACAAGAGGATGGTTTGTGGGATACCATTCAGTAAAGTCTACCGAATTTGCTTTTTAACAAAGGAAACTCTCCAGGTTGGCTTTTAGGTTAAAAAAAAAAAAAAAGGAAGGGTATACAAGTAAAGGGTATACAAGTACAAGGCTTAGTGATGATTTTTAGATTTGCAGATGAAATCTAATTCTTGCTCAAGTTATAGAAACAGAGTTCAACAGAACCTTAGAAAGACTAGGACAGGATCCCTGCATCTCACCAAAACCCTAAGTGGTAACTGTTCAGGTGCAGGTAGTCTTGGCACTCACTATTGTGCCATATGGCTTATCACACTTACAAGCATGTTATAGAACTCTTCCTGTGTCCAGGTATGTTCTATTTATTGGTATGGATTCTGGAAAAGTAATACAGAATGAGTTTGACTTGCTCTCACTGCAAATCTTCTCTTCTCCAGGCAAAATGTGTATTTTAAATAAACTGTTCCTTTACCTCCTTTGCTCACATCACACTGGTTACCTGAAATTTTTGTGAGTTCCTTGGCATGGAAGTGGAGAGAGAGATGTATGGCAGGTTCCTCAATGATGATAAAGACAGGTGGCAGAAGTTTCCTGGATCCAAGATTTTATATCTGCTGCTTTTGGCATAATCCAAAAAAGCAGAATCCAACAATAGGTATGAAATTGAATTAGTTAACTACGCTCTTCTCTTTCACTTCTGTTTATTAAACCTATTACCTATTGTTTCTACTTTCTTCCTTATTTTCACCAGTAGAAAAAAAGGAAAAGGACAAAATAGCTTCATGAATGTCTCACCAATTACCTGCTGACCAATGTACTGAGTTAAATGGGAATTTAATTCCTTTCTCTAAAGCATTTGTGGTGTCATGGAAACAAGCCATGAACTCGTAATCATTCATTTCTTGAGTTCCCCTCTCCACTGACAGCACTGTTAAGCATTCATGGCTCCGACCCACAATGATTTCATTGTGGCATAGAGGAGAAAACACCACTGTTGCTGGTGACTTGGATGCCCCTCTGAATAACACAGTTTTAAGGCATGCCATATGGCCATACTGAGGAGGTAGTGTGAACAGTTACCAATATTAGAGGAAACAGACCCAAACCTTGGTTCTACCAATTACTAGTCATATCACATTGAACAGATTATTTTATCATCTCAAATCTCAGGTTCCCTGTGTGTAATATGGGAATAAAAATAAAACCTACTAAGAGAGTGGTTGTGAATAATGACATCATGCAAGTGAAGTACCAGGAACAATGTTTGATTGAAAAGACTGAATAAATCCTGTGAGTAGAAGCAGCTACTGTAGCAGTAAAGGTGCATGCCCTCGTGGCCCATTTCCTGGCAAGGAAGGAGCCACTAGCACTCCACCCACATAGAGCCTGTACAGAGTTCTGACTTCTAGGGAATAGGTCAGGTGAGGCCAGTGTGCAAAAGATGTTGACAGAATAAATGGATCATGATGGCTTAATTTTGGTCATGTTGATAGATGACATCAGTCTGAGAAATAACTTCATAATTTTGTTTTATTGCTTGCCACAATAACATGATTTCAAGTAAAGGTTACCAAAAACTCCTTTTACTTCATTCTTCACAGCAAAGGGAATTTACCACAGGACAGATACGAAGCCCTCCACATAACTACCTCTTCAAGAAAACAGACTTCTGGCTCCTGCACTTTTCAGCATTTCTTCACCATATAAGTTGGTCTTTGCTAAAAATAAAAAATAATGCTTTAAACATCAAAAGAATATGAAATGTTATAACTTGGATGATAGAAAGTCATGTATTTAAGAAATCAGTTAGTGGTAGCTATGTGTTGCCTCCAATGGTTGCAAATCCACCCTCTGTTGAGATTCAGGTCTCTCTTTTCTGAGATTTTCACATTATTACTGTATCTATGCAATATTTTGTTCCATAAGTTTGTATTACAAGTCTTACATAAACTGCACGAGAAAAAGCACCATGTATATATATTCTTGACATCACGAATATATTTCTTTTTGTTTATGTAAGTGCTACAAGACTCTTGGTTTGCATGTCAATTGTATCTCGATTCAGTATATCGTACTGAGACTCTCAAAAAGGACTCTTGGAAGAGAATTTGTCTCTCCCTTGCATCAACAATCAGAGACTCAGTTATCCAGACAACTGAATACACTACCAGAAAGGCAGAGGAGTGGGTATCTTACACCTATTTTGAAAACTCTTGGCACAGTTGTAGCATTACTACCCCATAAAGAGTGAGTGACAGTCAGAAAAATATTGCAAGGCCCATCTTGGGATTTTGAGCTCCAGGACATGTAGGATGAGCCCCAAGTAGACACTGAAGCATGAGTAGGGGAAAGCCAGGGAGAACAAATCAGCTACAAGTACCTCTAGCCTTTGATAGAAACAGAAGGGATTACCTCTGGTCATTTTACTTCATGTTTCTCAGGCAGTCTGACTTTAGTTGCCAATTTTGGGACCCTGAGATGAAAAAGATAAAAAAATAAAAACATATAGGAATAAAAGTTGAAGATACTAATATTTAAATTTAGAAAAGCATCTTAAATTTTGAAATAAAAATATAAAGCACTTCTCTATTGTATTGGAAGACAGAGGACTTTTTATCTTCAAGTAAACTTGAGAACAGACACTCAAGGTCTTTCATCAACTGCTAATACATTCATTATTTCCTTTATTTGGCCTTAATGCACATACTCAGGTAAATGCTAGCTGTCAATCAATGTCCTCTAAGTAAAATTAAGCCTATCTTTTTTAAAAAAGCTAATAATTTATTCCAAAAATGTACTTAGAATTTTTCATTCCCAATCAGAATGAAAAATGTGTGTGGTGTGTGCCTGTGAGTGTGCATGAACTGTGAGTTTTGAAGTGGAATGGGTGTTGTGGGAAAGAGATAGGGAGAAAGGATGTTTGGATCACGAAGAACAGGCCCTTCTGGAATACCATCCACTGGTGCTACTATTCATGGGTAACCGAGGTTCACACCATGGGAGTCACTGAGACTCCACAGTCACTGGGGTGAGAGGATGCAGGGGACATGCCTACCCCTCTTCTCTCTCCTTCCACTCCCTCATGAGCTTTCAACTGAGGGCTGTCGGAAGGCCCAGGAAGGTGAGACCCACCTCTACAAGGCTTCGCTTTCTCATACCCTTCCTGCTCTCCTACCTTTGAAGCGGATCAGAATTTCCTTTGTAGGTCACTCTGACTCTGTTTTATTAAGATGATGAGTGAGTCAAAACAGGAGAGTAAAAACCAATGGTATAACTTAAGGACAATTATCACCAACCCATTAACATAAGATGAACAGAAATTCAGTTTGAATGACATGACCAAAGATGCAAGGATTAGAACCCTGACTTTCCGGGCAGTTTTCCTTACACCATGTGCTCATGGAGGAGTTAGTTCCCAACAAGTGAATCAGAGGTGTTTGCAGGTGAGCTATAACAGCAACTGTGCTCTTAAACGCAGGACTCAGAGACATTGCACAGAGATGGCAGAGTCCCATTGGGAATTCTATTTGATTTTATTTGACCCGAGATACCAGTTGAATCTCAGTGGAAAAGAAATATAACTACCTCTTCAAGAAAACAGGCTTCTGGCTCCGGCACTTTGCAGCATTTCTCTGCCATATTAGAGAAATTTGTAAACAAAGACTGTAGCTCCTCATAGGTGAGTCCAGGCTTGAGTTTCACCAAGTTGACAAGAAACCTGTGACCCAAAGAAATCAAACAGAATTAATCAACAATTTCTTCCCAACACTCCTCTTTTCCAGAATGCTTGTTGGAGAATCACGTCTTGGGTGTCTCAACTTGAGTAAATGGAAAGAGCTAGAATATTCCATTTTGAAAAGATCTTCTGAAACTTTCCCATTAAAATCACAGGATGGACTCTTTGGAAGATTATGGAACTACAAGAAAAATGGTATAAAAAATGAACAGAACCATAAAATAAATGACTATACTTGATTTTTCTAGAAAATTTATATCCAAAACAACTCCAATCTCCCTTCCTCAGTAGCAATGTTGTTTTCACTAGGTTTCATACAGGTGTTGTGTAAATGAATTCAAAACCAGGTCTTATTTCTTGGCATTTATACTATCTCTTTAAAGAACGGAAGTAAAATTCCTTTAGAACCCCTCCTTTTTTCAATCATTAAGTGAAATACTCAGCACAAATATGCATGTCATTCTCTCAAGAAAATTCGATTCATTGTGAACCTGTCCATGAGCATTTTGCTAGTTGCCCTAGCTCATATTTCCAAATCACAGTCTGCTAACCACTCCAAGTCTCTAGCAGAGGAGCAGACAGACAGGATTTTATTATAAACAATGGCAATAAATATGCAACATGGAGCTTTTCTGAATAGGACACAGTAGACAGTTTGGTGGAAGGAACACCAAAAGCACAGACCATTACAATAAGCCTTCTCCCGGATGCATGGTGTGCCTCCTGGTTGAATAGAAGAGCATGTTCATACCTGTCTTTCTTTCTCTGAAGGTCCTCATTCTGAGCCTGACACCAGTCCACACAAGACATAAAGAAATCTTGAGAGGTCGCTGGCACATACGTTTCATCAGCTTTCAAATCCTTGAAGCAGAACCTTCTGAAGGCAAAGTTTGCTTTGCAGCAGTGGTCCACAGCAGGGTTGATGGTTCGATTTTCATTTATTCCACATAATTCTCCAAGAACTAAGTCTGCCTGTACCAATGAGAATTGGAACTCAGATGTGCTTTTTAATATTAAATGGAGTTTTGAAAATATGATTAGATGAATAGTTATAAGCTCCATGATCACTGTGAACTCCACTAAGAAGACATAGGTTCTCACAACACTACCTTATGTCAAAAGAAAAGTGAAGGTTGGGGTCCTAAGTGACATTGTGACAAAAATTCAAAGTACAGCAATTGGAATGTATACAGACTAATTTCTTGGTAACATATACACCAACTTTTAGTTATAAGCAGAGAACTGCAGTCAGTCAACAGAAGGTGGTGAGCAAACACCATGTTCCTTGGGTAGGTTACCCTGCTGGGTACTTTCCTCCCCTAGTCTAAAAAGATGGGTTGGAAGTAGGAGTTCTCTTCCTGAGCTCTGTCTTAGAAAAAGAGGGAGAATTTGAATCACTATTTAAAATGATAAGTTCCCTTGCATCATTCTGAAAAAATACTGTGATTCCTAGATCATTTACCATAACAAATCACTTCTCATATAAATAAGATATAAGTAAGATAATTTAGAGAATACTTGAAAAATATTTAAGACATTCTCTTTTGCTTATTAGGATCTTCACACAGTAAGCCAAAAGGAAGACTTGACATTACTTGTTCAACAATGTTGAAAACAATGGAGACAGGAAGGTAGATAATCACTACCAATTTGTGAGTGGAAATTAGTTTTTCTTTGTTTTATTTATTTATTTTTTATTAGAGCTTAATGATTACACATAGTAGTTGGGTTGATCCTGATAAACTCACACATGCATAGGAATCAATTTCAGACGTATGGGCCATGCTCACCAAATTATCAACACAGGCAAACTCCTCACTTAGTGTACAGCAGGTCGTCAAAGCTGTCACCATTTCCTTGCCGAGAGAAATCAGTTCTTCAGTGGAGAGCTGTGGAGCTATCTTTGTGAGTTTGATAAGGTAGCTGAAAGAACATACATTTGGTTCTGAACAAAAGAAGATACCAATTGTCTTTTGAATAGCCAATGAAACACAGACCCTTTAAGGTACATCAAAATAAGTACAGCTAGGTTTAAATCCTGGGCAAATCATCTCCTTCTCAGGAAATGGTAACGACCTTTACTTTGTTCCATCCTACTCCCAAACAAGACAAAATTCACAGATCCTGATTTGGGAGTGAGAAAGCCAACTTCGAACAGAAGTTAAAGCATCAGAGAACCAATTTGTCCAGAATCCTGTATCTTTTCCCACTTCTAACCTCATTTCTGATAGAGGATTTAATGTGACAGTTCAATGTACATTGTTGGTTTTGGGATTTTATTTTTACTCAGTGTTTGTGAACTGCCATAGCTAAGACTGACTTTTACTTTTTAACTCTGAGTATAAGCAACCTACTGGTATTTCAAGCCATCCTTCCCCAAATTCTGCAACTGTTCACATTCTTGTTGGACCATCCTGAGGCTTTTCTCAGTTGTCTCATTGAATTTGTCTTCCTGAAAATTAAGAGCAATCAGTTACAAACATTTTATTTAAGGTTCAATCATAAACTCTATACCATTTTATCCATTAGCTTCTCTATTTAGAGGACATTTTCAGACTCTTTCTAATTTTTTACTAAATTGAGAGCACTTTTATGTGTGTGTGTAAGAATTTGAATTTTTCAATTACAGATGTATTTTTGCTAAAACTTGAAAGTCCAAAATTTTCATCATCTACACTTTTTGGAGCTTTAAGAGTTTCACAGTATAATTCAAATTTTATGTTGACAATGCCTATATTCCAGTTTGAATTTAAATGGCCAGAGTAGTTGTTATCTACATTTTTAAGGAAACCAGTCTTGTGAATTAAGTGACTTGCTTGGAATGACCCAACAACTAAGTATAACTGCAGATCATTTTAAATGGGGTTGTCCTTTATCTTTATTCATCATTTATGTTTGGAATTTAGGGGCCTCCAGTAGTCATCTTCAGATATTTTATGGACTCTCTCACATGGCATAAAACTGATCATCTACCAAGTGACACCAGAAAGAACTACATATCAGTGTATCAGTGCTATGGGACCAATTGTGTTTCCCTTTTAAAAAAGAATTTTCTAGCACCAGGATTCATTAAGAATCAGGAGCAGACTGTCTTGTTGGGGAAAGTGACAGGGAAGGAGTTAGGAAACTCAAAGCTTCTTACTTCATTGCTCATATTTGAACAAGTATAAACTAACATTTATAGCAAGTAAAAGAAAATGTTTAAATAAAGCAAAAGTAGCATATATCAGAGGAATGAGAAATTTTATAATATCAGATATTTAATTTCCATAATATAGAAGGATTGCATTAGAGGTAATATGAAAAGCATTCTAATTTCAGTAAGAAAATGGGTAAAGACATGAACAAATTGTTCACAGGAAATTTATAAATGTAATAACTAAAATCATATGGACAGTCTGATGCAATTTAAAAAGTCAAATAAAAGTTTGCTTAGAACACCCACACTACTTTTTACAGATAAATCTCTCTCAATTTTCTGCTTTTGAATATGGATCAACCTTAAGACCTAGCACATTTTAGCCAGGCGCTCTACCACTGAGCTACATACCCAGACCTATTTTTTATGTATAAGTCTAGCAAAGTTAATTTCCATGTGTAATGTTGATAAATATGGAATTGAAATGAGCATACTTAAGCATTGTTATGAAACTGTACACTGGCAAAACATCTCGAGAAAGTAACTTGCCAATTTGTGTCAAATGTTTTGAAAGTTCATATATTTGGACACAATAATTTCCCCTCTGATAATCTAGCCTAAGAAATCTCATAAAAATTAACAAAAATGAATGAAATGAGATTCTTATGTCATTTACAAAATCAAAAACAACCTAACTAAACATCCACAATGCCCAACACCAAATAGGAAAGCAGTTAAATTAGTTAAATAACTATGATGAGAAACCATTATTTAAGATAATATATATGTTTAAGTTTGTTTAATGAAATATAAGGTTGAAACTGGATCAGTCAAGGATCAGATTCTCCCTATAGGCTAGGAGAGAACTAGGTCCTTCCAATGCCTTGATTTTAGCCCTATTAAGATGCAGTTCAGACTCTGGGCCTGCTGAAACAGAGTAGATTTCTGTTCTTTTAAGTCACTATGTTTGTGACCATAATAGGTAAATAATACACCACAATTTAACAAAATTTCTATGACTCCAAATAAATTACAGGTTCAAATATGTCCTAAAAAGGAATTATTCCAATCTTGTTTTTAAACACATCCACATGCACACACACACACACACACACACACACGAGAATATGCCTATATGCACAGAAAAGATGGAAGTAAATGTTAATTTTAGGTATTTCTTAACAAAATAATCAGAAAGTTTCTTTTTTTACGTTTTTCCTTTGTAACTTTTGCTATTTTCCTAGTCATCAATAATAACAATTTATTACTTTTATAATCATTCCCAAATCCAATAGGACTCAGTAAAATAGAGTACAGAAATTAAAATAGAAACAGAAAATATTAAATGGAAAGAGTATTTTGGATTATTACTGGATTAATACTTCAAAACAGTATGAGTAAACCAAACTGATGATGTGGGTTTTCCTAACGATCATCCTCATTGAATCTAAAATAGACTCAGGTCAGTCAATCACATTTTACAGTTCTAAATTGAAGTAAAATTTCAATATCAATTTTTAAGTATTTTTATTTATTTATTTATTTATTTTAGATTTTCTGAACCTGCAACAATGGAACCTACCGCATGATTGTAACAGTCTGGAGGATTTTCTTTGCTGCAGCAATCTGCCAGGAGATCCTCATATACTCTTGCAATTCTTAGAAGCTCTGGTATAGACAGTTCTGGGTGTCTCCTTGAGTGTTCATAAAGAAATCTGAGATTTGTAAAAGATTTTGTATATTAAAACTTATCAAAAAAAAATACAGCCCCACTTTCTTTTAGGCTACCCACATCTAATACTGAATCTGCTTTCAAATGCTAAGTTCTTCCTCTGGTTTGGTAAGTTCTCGTCCATGTTATGTTTTAGACTTTTTTTTTTTTTTATTTGAGTGGATGGAATTATTAGAGTTACTTAGAGTTAATTATTAGAATAATGCAACTCATAAAGTATCAGAAATAGTACATGGTGCAATCAATACTTTAGCAAGTACACACTGAGAGGAATTCCACTGGAAAATATATTCAGACTTCCAACTTGGAATGCGGGCAGTGTGGCTTTCTTTTCATTCCCAGTGCATCCTTTGTGAGAGATGAGAAGCAGTTTTCCCATTACTCCCAACTGTAACTTACTAAAGTATAGCAGAAATGACCCCTTCAGCTCTAAATCACTGGCAGTGGTTTCCATGGCCTCTGAGGAGGCTCCCCGAATACATGTGGTGTGACATGGGGAGAAGGTGGGAAGGGAGAGGAATGAGACTAACACTTACTGAGCCTTGGTAGTTCTATGCCCTGGATCAAGCTTTGGGCATAGGAGATAAAGATAAATTTTTCTGGATTTCATATTCTTACTTAACTTTGCTTAGTCCTCAAGGTAGGTGCTATTTTACAGCTGAAGAACTAAGACTGGTTTGCTACAAGTTGAACATTCCTAATTTGAATATCTGAAATACAGAATGCTTCAAAATCAAACTTTTTGAGCTCCAACCTGAAGCCACCAGTGGAAAATTCCACACCTGACCTACCTAATATGTCACAGTCAAGATGCAAGCATACCAAAAACCTTCCATAAAATTTCCTTCAGATTATATGTATAAGATGTATATGAAACATAAATGAATTTGATGTTTAGACTTAGGTCTCACCCCAAGGTATCTCATTAAGTATATGTAAGTATTCCAAAATTTTTTTTTTTAAAAATCACAATCCAAAACACTTCTGTTCCCAGGCACTTCACATAAGGGATTCTCAACCCATATTAATGGAAGCTTTAAAATTTGACCTCAGGTCCCATGAGATGCCTACTTCATTCTTTTATACAGTCAACTCTTCCTCAAGAGACAGCTACCTTTTCAGTTATGTATTTACAGTATTCTTCTTAAAAGAATCTCCTCTATTCATTGAATATAAGTTTGAAATCTTCCATGCTTTGTGAGAACAATATCTCACAAAAGATTTTCATGACCAGGTGATTAATCTTGGTTTCCTCACATGATCTCTCCAGATTCCCATCTGTCTTCTTGGTCCCATGTGTGGGACACATTCCCACCCCTTAAGACCTGATGAAAACCATGGACTATTTGTGACAAAAATGCATGTGATGATGCCAATAATGAGACTAATTGCTCCCGCTTATTGAGCACCCATCAGGTACAATCTATCACTCTGTTTTGTTTGTTTTGGTTTACTTCCCTTAACTCATGAGAAGCAAAACAACACAGTGGTAATAAGAGCAAGAGTCTTTAGCCAGACTATTTGCATTGAAATTCTGACTCTGTCACTTATAAGTTATGTGACTTTGGGGTAAATTACCTAACCTCTCTATGCCTGTTTCATCACCTGTAAAATGGTAGTAACAAAAATGTACTAAACTTAGAGGGCTGTTTGGAAAATCCAGTTGGTTAATAGATGATCAACCCTTAAGATCTAGTAACTATTTAATAAAAATTAGCAATTATTACATCCTGTATCTTCAATGGAGACTTCTTTCCAGAACTTTAGGTTCACATGTAAAATCATCTTTGGACAATCTCAAGTACTCTACAGACACCTACAGTCAATGTGGTCAGATCCTAAATGTGTTTTTCTTCCCATAAAACCTACTTCTTCACTCATACTTCCCATTGGATTGAATGGGGAAACCACCTACCCAGTCACATTAACCTCAAACTGGTCAAATCCTTACTCTGCCATTTGTAACTGTGAATCTTAACTTCCTTAACTTCTTTGTTAAGTTCTTATGAAAAATTTGGGAGAGACTGTACTTATTTTATGTGATTGTGATGAAAATTAAAAAGGAAAATCTTTGTAAAATATTGAGCCCATTGCCTGGCACATACCAAGTGCTCAATATATGTTAGCCATCTTTCTAATAATATAACTAACTTATGTGAAATTGTCTAAAGCTGTGATTTTCTAAAATTGCATGCTATCCAATGAATTATAAGTTTCCTTATCTTTCTATGCAGATTAGCCTACATAGAACAAATCTTAAAGGGTGTCTTTCAGTTTGCCTTATGAATTTGAGTAGATAGTTATATTACTCAGCAAAAAAGTTGTCTGGGTCAGTGTCTCTTTCTTGACACACATTTCCACTGTCAGTAAATTTTGCTTCTCTTAGAGATAAATCCTGTGGTCTATCATCTTTACTTGAGTTAATTATGCATGCTTCACGCTCTGGTATTTTCTTTTCACAGCACTCTTTGATTTTGCTGGAGATGGATTCTTGTTTTGAACAAATATGACTCATAACCTTGCTCTGTAAAAAATAAGAATAGAAATGATTTTATTTTCAAACTTTCTTCAGGGCTGGATTTTTCTTCATAATGGAATGGTTGTATACAAACAATCAATCATAAGCATAATATCTACTATCAATTCATCAGCTAATTTTATAGTTGGAGTTGATTTAAATTTTCTATTCACTAATACACATGAAGTTTCACATTAACACAACCCTGTTCTCCTCAGGATTTAAAATAATATAATTATGAAAAATGTCTCTATATATACATATACATATATATGTATGTATGTATGTATATAAGTATATTCACATTCGTTGTTCAGCATTAACCTTTTAAATATTTCACCCCTACTCCTCTAACATATTAGCATCTTATATTCTAAATGTTGACATGTCTTCATGAGAGTATACCTGTGCTTTCAATGGTGGCCATCAAGGACATGTCAATGCAATGACCATTGTCTTGGTCTTCTCTTGTGGCCTGAAACTACTTGGCCAAGCATATAATGAAAATTCAATAAATATTTGATAAACGAGTGAAAGAATAGTAAGCAAATAAACCACTACAGCAATTATCAGGTTGAAAACTTTTCAAATATAAAAAGCTAGTCTACTCATTGTATAATTTTCTTATTGATACTATAAATTTGAAGCCATTCAAATTATAAATAATATATAAAATAGAAAACCTTATTCTGTCTTCTATCCCTAGCCTTTATTCCGATTTTGACTCTACATAAAGTTTGGTAGTGTGGGAGAGAGTGAGATTATTTTATCTGCACATTAGTTGGATAATCTCTGGTGAAAATTAATGTAAAAATTCTCAATACATATTTGGAAACTGAATTTGACAACACATTAAAACGCTGGCACATGATCAAGTTGGTTTCATTCCATGGATGCAAGGATGGTTTGACATATGCAAGCTAATAAATGTAATAAACCACATAAATAGAATCAAGGACAAAAATCAAATGATTCTTTCCATAGATGCAAAAGAAACCTGTAATGAAATTCAACGCCCCTTCATAATAAAAGCCATGAAGAAACTTGGAACAGAAGCATCTCGCCTCAACATCATAAAGGCGAGCATCATACTGAATGAGGGAAGCCTGAAAGAGTTTCTTCCACAGTCACTCTCACTATTCCTCACCAATACAGTACTAGAGGTTTTAGCAGGAGTAATTAGGTAAGAGGAAGAAATAAAAGGGATGGAAATAATAAAGGAAGAAGTAAATTATCCCTATTTGCTGCTGACATGATCCTATACTTAAAAAATTCTAAAGACCCTACTAGAAGACTTTTAGATCTGATAAACGAATTCAGGAGGCATAGTAGCAGGATACAAAATCAATGTACAAATGACAATAGATTTTCTATATAGCAGTAATGAACCTACTGAGAAAGAAATCAGGAAAACAATTCCATTCACAGTAACTAAAATACATACATACATACATACATACATACAAAGATATATAGGAATAAAACTACCCAAGGAAGTGAAAGACCTCTACAGTAACAATTACAGAACACCCAAGGAAAAAAGACAGAGAGAAAGAAAGAAATTAAAGAAGAAACTAGAAAAATAGAAAGACCTCCTATGTTCATGGATAAACAGAATTACTTTTGTTAAAGTGGACATATTACTAAAGGCATTCTTCAGATTTGCTGCAACCTACCTCAAAATACCAGTAACCTTCCACATAGAACTAAGGAAATAATCCTCAAATTCATACAGAAGAACTCATGAGCAAAAAGAGAAATCCTGGAGATATCACAATACCCAATTTCAAAATAAACTACAGCGCTTATAGCAACAAAAGCAGCATGATATTGACATAAAAACAGATCTAGACCTATGGGATAGAGTAGAGTTGAAATTAAACCCACACAGCTGGAGTCATTTGATTCTGGACAAAAAAAAAAAACAAAACATAAATTAGAAAAAAGTCAGCCTCTTTAACAAATGGTGCTGGGAAACTGGATATCCATATGTAGATGTTCAATTCAATCCAAGTATAAGACCTGAAATCTTGAAAACTGCTAGAACAAAATGCAGAGAAACACTTCAAGATATAGGCACAGACAATGATCCATAATCAGGGCTCCTGTAACTCAGGAAATAACAGTAAGAAATGATATATGGGATGTCCTCAAATTAAATACTTCTTCACCTCAATGAACACAATTGACAGAGTGAAGAGAGAGCCTATGGAATGGGAGAATATTTTATGGTTGCTACTGTTCTGACAGAATTAATATTCAGAATATATAAATAAGTCAAAAAAATTAACACCAAAAAAAGTCCCATTTGGTAAATGCGCAAATGAACTGAGCAGATACTACTCCAAAAAAGTATGAATGCCAATAATTTAAAATGCAAATCACAGACGTTCTATTTCATCCCAATCAGACTGGCTATCATCAAGAATACAAAAGGCATTAAAATTCTGGAAATGATATGTAAGAAACACTAATATACTAATGTACATTAGGACAACCACCATGAAGATCAATACAAGTTTCCTCAAAAACACTAAGAATAGAACCACCATATGATCCAGCTATCCCACTCCTGAGTATTTATCTAAAAGATTTAAAGTCAGCATATTTTACAAATACCTTCATGCCCATGTTTATTTTGACATAGTCTACAATAGCTAAGTTGTAGATCCAGCTTGGATGCTCATCAACAGATATTGGCTAAAAATGAACAAACAAACAAAAAAAAACCCGTGGTATATACACACAATGGAGTATTATTCAACTATAAAGAATAAAAATTATGTCATTTGCAGGAAAGTGGATGGAACTGAAGAACATTATGCCAAATGAAATATATTAGACAAGTATTATGTGTTTTCTCCCATATGACGAAGTTAAAGGAAGGAAAACAAACAAACAAACAAAAAGGATATCATGAATATAGAAGGGAGACTATTGGTAGAGAGAAAGGGGATGGGGAGGAGAGGAGAGGCTAAGAGAAGACAGTGGGGAATGAAATTGGTCAAATTGTATTCATGTTTAAATAAATGACAATGAAACCACAGTGCTATGTAATAGAAATAGAATCCCCCCCAAAAAAAAAAATAATAACAGATCTGGCCCCTGGTTCCTCTCCAGACTCTCCAGAATGAGGCTATACATTCTTCTTACTCTGCTCCAGCCTCACTGGCTATTTCAGGTCTCCCTGACTCTACTCAAATTATTCCCACTGCCTAGACTCTTTTGCTGAACACTGAGAGTGAGGAATGGGATGAGGTTTGGGGTTGAGGTTAGAAGTGGAATGGGGGTTGGCACCATGTTTCTGACAAAACACAACAACTAGGGCAACAGTCCACACATTCAGCTCTCAGCTGAGGCCATCGGGTTCTGGGATCAGTATCGTTATTCTCTGAGAATCTACTTCTATTTTCAATTAACAAAAGTTGAATTCCTATTTCCCTAGAAGGGCATTAAAGAGAGGGTCATTTGAAATACAATAAAATCCCTTAATTTCAGTTCCAAACTTCACAGAAATTTGTAATTACATCCTAATTCAGTATTTGAGATTCAACATTATAAATCCCACATTTCCATAAGCAATCAAACACCACAAAAATAAACATGAGTGAGATTCCTTTAAGTGCAATACTGTTGTGAATAAGACAATTCTTGGAATGTCTGCTGTCCACTACTTAAAACAAAAGGGATAAAATTCTCAATACCCTATAATCCATGCTATTTAATTAATGTACTATCATAACTAGAGCCTAAAACAATTAAACTAAAATTCACTGTGATAAAGCCTGATTTCCCTGAAGCAGAAATCAGAACTTTTTAATGAAATTGTATTACCTTTGAGTACATGAACAATTTAAGACATTCCAACAACATGTTTGCCAATATATTCTCTTATAAAACCACTTTAATTGTTACCAGATGGTAGGGGCAGTGGTATTGGGGAGATGTTGCTCAAAGGACACAAAATTTCAGTTCCACAGGAGGAATAAGTTCAAGAGCTATATTGTATATCATGGTGACTATGGTTAATAACAATACACTATACACTTGAAATTTTCTAAGAAAGTCAATTTAAAGTGCTTTTACTACAGAAAAGATAAGCATATGAAGAAATGCATATGCTAATAGCTTTATTTACCTTACACAGTGTATGCACGTGTCAAAATGTACCATGTACCATAAATGCACACATTTTTACTTGTCAGTTGGAAGGAAGGAAAGAAAGAAGGAAGGAAGGAAGGTAGAGACAGAGAAATAGAGACATCACAATACTTGATTTCAAAATGTACTACATGGTTATAGCAACCCAAACAGCATACTACTGGTACAAAAACTGATAAACCAACCAATAGAACAGAATAAAGAGCCCAGAAATAAATCCACACATCTACAGACAGCTGATCCTCCACAAAGGTACCAGAAACATATTGATAAAAAGATCATTCTCTTCCATAAATGTTGCTGGGGAAACAAAATATCCATATACAGAAAAATGGAATTAGATTCCTATCTCTAACCATATACAAAAATCAACATAAAAATGAATAAAAGACCTAAATCTGGGACCTGAAACCATGAAACTCCTGGAAGAAAACAGGAGAAACAAATCAAAACATCTTACAGGCAATGATTTTTTTATAAGAATCCAAAAACACAGATAACAAAAGCAAGATTAGAGAAATGGAATTTCATCAAACTAAAAAGCTTCTGCATGGCAAAGGACTTGACCTGAAGAAAGGGAGAAAATATTTACAAACTATTCATCTGAGAAAGGGTTAGCATTCCAAATACAGAAGGAACAAAAAATTCAACAAAAGAAAAAGCAGATAATGCAATTTAAAACTAGGCAGATGATCTGAATAGACATATGTCCAGTGTATAAGGAAAGGGGCTTAAAATCACTAGCTGTCAGGGAAATTGAAATCAAAATTGCAATGAGATGTTACCTTACTGCAGTCAGAACGGCTATAATCACGAAAAGCAAAAAATAACAAATGCTGGTGAGGATGTGGAGAAAAGGGAACTCGTAAACACTTCTGGTGAAAATGTAAGTTAATATAGACATTATGGAGAACAGTAATGGAGATTCCTCAAAAACCACAAAGAGATATATGATCCAGTTATTCCCCTCTGGGGAATATCCAAAGGAAATTAAATCAGCATGTAAGAGATACCTGCACACCTGAGATTATTGCTTATTGCAAGACTTTTCCACTATAGCCAGGATGTGGAATTAACCTAAGTGTCCATTGACAGATGGGGAGAGGCTAAAAAAAAAAAAAAAAAAATGGAATATTATTCAGCCATGAAATATTTGTGGCAAAATGGATTAAACCATCTTGTTCAGTAAGTGAAATAAACCAGACACAGAAAAATAAATAACACATGCTTTCTTTCATGTGTGGTAGCTTAATAAGTTTATCTCAAAGTAGAAGAAAGTAGCATAGCAATTACTAGAGACTGGAGAGGCACAAGGAAGAGGAGTTTGGATAATGGCTACCAAAATAGAGTTAGGTAAGAAAAACAAGTCCTAGTGTCCTACAGTCCATTAAGGTAAAGATGACTCATAATAACCTATATATATTTTATGAAGAACTAGACCAGCCAGAAGAGATCTAAACAAAAGAATTGATAAGGACATGGAAATGCTGGTTGCAAATTTGAACAGTATGCATTGATATGTCTATTGAAATATCACACTGTATCTAAGAAGTATGTACAGTTTTGTGTGTTAATTAGAAATAGAAAATTTTTAATCAGTGACAAAAATCACATTTTTACTTACTTTTGGAAAATGTTTACCTGGTAACGGATGCACTGTAAAACATCCCCTTCACAGCAACCATCATACATGGAAGAAACATCTTCTAGGAGGGAAGTAAGCTCCTTAAATTCAATTTTGGGGAATTTTTGACTGAACACAGCAATATTTCTGGAAAGAGAATTGATAAACCACTAAAACAATTTGAACAACAAATAAAACAATAGCGAGTTCTTTATTCATACAACATAAACAACTCCAAAGCCATTGGTAACACTGATTTTGCACACATGTGTTTATCAAGCAGCTGATGGCTTATTGCATGATCTGTAGGATCACTTAAAAAATCCTAGACTGATGTTTTGTGCCCTCCACAGTACTGGATCCAAGCAAATAAAAGATCTGAGAGAGGTGTTTCCTTCCATAATTCAGCAGGACATGCTGTGTAAGGGCCTCCACTTCCTGTTGTGAGCCTACAGCAGGCATAGATAAGCCACAAACTGAACAAAATACATCTCAGAAGTGCCTCCTTTCTCCTTGGCATCTCTCCTCCTCCCAAGGTTTAAATCACCCTATTCTAATGACCTGTTTCTAAGCTATCCATGCACATTCAACCTCCTGAAAACCTCTGGGAAGTTAGAAGGAATAACAAATATAAAGTGATTAATAATGTAACCAAAATGGGGAACAGACAAGAAAATACAAGACAAGATAGATGGTATAGAACTCACATAGAGTTTAACACTTTGGGTCCAAATTTCAAAAGGGCCCCACAGACAGTTTTTTGATAGGAAGACAATGCTTTTAAATATTGTGTGACAGGTGCTGCCTGAAGGAGAAAGAGAAAATTCTGTTGAAAACAAAATCAAAATCTCCCTATTCTCTTAATTTTAAACTACATCTCCACCATCACCGAGTTTGTTCAAAGAAGAAAATCTATGGGATTTCTGTTTCAGCAAATTTGCATATGGAAAGAAATAGGCATCTGTGGCACATTATAAAGGTTAGGCTGGTTTCCCTGATGACTGACCTCACCATGACTGGGCAGTATGCTGTGAACTTGGCCATCTCTACTGGGAAGGCTCCAGTGCCAAAAGGGGTTTGTCCAGGAGAGAAGATAAAATGTTACCTTCACCCTCATATCACTCACTGGAGATTTCCTCCAACTTGAAAAGAAAACAAAGCCAGAAGACAGATCCTGGAAATTTGTGGCTGTCTTAAAAAGGTCTTGGGTAAAGAGAAGGGCTAAAATCAGTGAGTACAGCAAGATAATATCTTGGTATATGGGAATATGGTAAATAACCCATTTACTATAAAAGAATTATAATTTTAAACAAGAGTCTAGAACCATGAAGTTGGATGATTCCTTATCCTTGAATGAAACAAATGCAATACCCACCTTTGCTTTAAAGCAATTGGCTTTCTGTTGTTCTTCACAGCATGTTTTTGCCACTTCCTCAAAGCGAGAAGCTACAGTTAAAAGTGTAGGGCCAAAGACAAAGGGGTTCCTTCTGGCAACTTCATGCATGTAGCTATTTAAAAAAAGTTAGAAATATTCTTAAATCAGAAGAGAAAGGATGGTTTTATAACTTAGTAGTACAGAACTTGCTTCATAGGAGCAAAGCCCTCTGGTGAATCCCCATCACTAAGAAAAGAAGGAAGGGAGGGAGAGAGGGAAGAAAGAAGGAAGAAGAAAGGACAAGGGAGGCAAGAGGAGGGGAAGAAGGGGAGAAGGAAAAGGGTAGAAGCAGGAAAGGAATGGTAGATCAGAGAAGGGAAGGGAGAGAAAATGGAAGGGAAAGAAGAGGACAAGAAAAGCAAATTTTTAAAAAATGAAGGAAAAGCTTATGGTGATATTGGAAAAAAATTAAGACAATGATTACATAATTTTGCTTCAAAGTTTGCTATGAGTAAGCAAAGAATTAGAAATATGAAATACAGTTAATTCGTTACATTGTAAAAAAAAAATGAAGGAAAAGCAAGAAAGGTTTCCATTATAAAAAAGTTTTATACTAGGCAACATTATCAAGTCACCTGTAAGAGTTCAATACAATCAAGGCCTTATCCCTGACATTGCTAACTCCAAATAAAGACTGATAGTTACAGTTCTCATCCTACATGCTCATCTATGAATGATCTCTTTCTCTCCCCTTGATGCCTGGTGGGTAGCAAATCTGCCTTCCATATTCACAGAACAGCTACCTATACACACCCCATCCAAGATTCAAAGATAATTTTTACTTATATTCAAATAAACTTGTGACATGTTTCAATGCACACTAGCCTTCCAGAAAAAAAAAAAAACTGTGCTTCTGCAATCACTGAATTATTAAAACAGGTTTTTAGCTAAACATCCAATAATTTAATGTCTTCCCAAGGTAAGAGTTCAAACTTCACCTTGGGAAAAATATATCATTTCCTCACTGGTTTCTTAGCAGTTTGACACTGGGCACACACCCCTGATCTAGGGCTTTTCTCATAAAAAGATACACAGCACTGATATGAGGGTCTTAAATGTGGGCCCACATCTTATTCATAGCTATATCCTCCACAGAACCTGACACAGGATACACACTGGTTGAGTCAATCAACAATCAATGAACCCAGTCATGCTCTTTTGAGACAATTATTGAATTTAGCCTAAGAATAATAGTTTGATTAAATCATTTGTCTAACAAAATTAAACTTACTGATTTAGAAAAGATTCTCTGTTATTTTTATAAGCTTGGCATTTCTCTTCAGGATCCAGAGTAGGGAAAGGAGGCAGAAATCCTACATCAGCTTTCTTGTTAAAGAAGAAACAGAGTCTTCTTTCAAAGTCCACTTTACTGCAGCAATGTGAAAAATTATACTTTTGAGGCAACCCCTCCATAGCACATATCTTTCCCTGTAAAAGGTTAATCTGGACAACAGAGAATAAAAGGACAATTTTAAGTCATGGTAAAGCTATTCTATCTTCTGAGAAGAAACAATGGCCACAATGAGTGATCAGTATTATCATAAGGAAAAGGATTGCAGTTTCCCCACTTTTGCCAGCAGAGCATCTTCACCCACACCCTTGACAACCATCCCACCAGAAGACCGCTTAACCTGTTACTCTTTCTTTGCTACCTACATTTCCTTTCCATCACGACTTTTCTCCTCATTTCCAAGGAAACAAAATCAGTATATTAGCAAAAGAATGGAAATGGTGTTCAGTAGTTTCTAGAGATTCAGACGGTGGCTCTGGATGAGGTCCCAAATGGGAATGCAGCTGCAAGTTCATATTGAGAGAATCAGCGAAGAAGGATACCTCTACGCTTCGACTTCCACATGCATGTTCAGGCTCCTCCTCTGCCTGTATACACACGGAAAACTGTATACATAATGCATATGCCTACATAGTGAAAGTATATAACCAAGTCCTCCTGTATATCAAAGAAAGAACTGCATCTCACCTGGTGAACATGATTTATCCTAAATACTGAAACTAGGTGAAATAGAAATGATGCACACAGGGCATCTTTCTTCCATAATTTCAATCCAGAATCTTTTCAGTTTTGGGAAATAATCTCGTTTATATAAGAATTGTATGTGATTTACTTACAGCTATTTCTGCACACTCTGGAAGTGTCTTGTGAGCCAAACATTTATCCCTGTATTGTATCATGTCTTGCACCAGGATTTCCATTTCATCAAAGGTTGCTTCCTGAACATATTGAGCAAAGGCAATGATGGTGCTGCAACAGTCCACATGGAGAGCTCAGTGATCATCTGCAGAATTTCCACTAACAAAAACTCAGAGCAATGTCCACTCGCTCAATAGCCTCAGGAGATTAAGAATGGAGGCTATAAATTTTATTTTCTCTTAACCATTCAATTTCCTGGCCTGAATTTTATATTTGATATTGTATTTACTTTTCTATATGGTTTTAGTTTAACTAAATTATTTTTGAGAAACACTAGCATTTTTGGAATGAAACAAATAAGATTACAAAAATATCATCAACCAAAAGAATCTAGCACAACTCACAGGGATCCAGTGTTCTCGTCTATAAATTTCTGGGTAATACTGAAGTCATCTAAAAAGTAAAGATATTTAGGTTGTTAAATATTCTCACGTTTTAACATTTTCCTAATAAATAACTATATATGACACTTAAGCATACAAAGTGTAAAGTAAAATGCTATAATAGAAATTAACTTGACATTTCATGAGGAAAATAGAAGTCAAATGAATCAAATATGATATCTTAATCCCAGCTGATTATGTGCTCAGGAAACATTTACTAAATTGAACTGATTGAATTAATATCAGACTGATAGGATTTCAGACTTGCCATTGATGACTCTCCCAAACAAATGTGAAATATAAACACCATGTCCATATCAAATAACTGTCACTTATGACTAGATAAGTGATGTGAAGACTAACTGGTTAATGATATAATTCCAGAACAGGACTTGATAAGAGAGACCTTAGCATGTTGGTGGTCAACATAGTTTATAGACTAGTCAGACATAGATATTTGAGTGATCTCTGGACTCACCTAAAATCACAGCTCCTCTTGCAATAAGCATAAGTGTATCAGAAGACATTGATGTTTGTCCATATCTACATTTATGGAGTCCTTACTCTTTGTCAAGATGGACACTATAAGACTGTCAACAATGACCAAGAAAGATATGTCTCCTGGACTTGGGTTCTTAAGCACCCTCATAGTGGAATCTGCTTGTGAACATGACTATTATCAAATTCAGAATGTGGTTATATATTTCCAGGAATGCTTTGTGATCTATGGTTGAGGAACCAGAAAAGGATTTATAGGAGTGGCATATGAGTTGAGTATGAAAAAATGGAAAAGATTCAGTGAGCAGAAAAATAAGTTGCACTGCCTTTCAGTGTGGAGAAAGTGATGTGATTAAAGCACAAAGGTGATAAGTCTTAAGCTATATTTGGAGAAAGTCAATTCATTTTGATAAGAAGGTGGGTCATAAAGAAAGGTAATAGGACCTCTTTAAGATGGAAAGGACCTGGATTCAGATTATGGGACTCTTGCATACAAAATTGAAGAGTTGGGGTCTCAAATGGAACCCATTGAATATGTTTTATATAGGATAGTAATATGATCATTGCTATCCCCTAAGAAATACCAATCAGATTGATATATTTTATGTTCTGGGACTTCCACAGTGCCTAACAAACAGAAACTGATAAGAACTCTTTGTCAAATAGTTGGATAGAAGAAGGCCATTAGTAGATTTTTGCAATTGTCCTATTAAGTCAGCAGGACCTTAATTAGGGTAGGAGAAATGGAAATGCAATGTAAAACACAGATAAGAAAGATGTTAGACAAAAATGAACAGGATTTGAAACAGGTTGTTACAAGGGGAAAGGAGAGGGAGAACTGAAGAACAATCATGCTCATCAAGCCTTGTGACTAGTGTCATTAGCAGACCCTTTAGAGGTTGTCAATTTGGGTAAAACACAATCCACACCTTAAGGACAACTGTGACACTTCGGGCACTTTTGTGCAAGTTACAAAAAGATGCAACTTATAGGCCAGAGGGTTTACAACAAGACCCTCCTCAGATGACGTTCAGTTTTTCCTCTTCGGAAAAAAATTTTATAAGAAACATAAAAGTTGCCCCACCCTCCAGGTTGATTCTACTTTGGGCACTTTTGGGGGGAATGTACAAAATGAGAGTCAAGGGAGGGAGCAGAGACTAGCATACCCTCGAGTTGTTCACCATCTAGTTGGGAGATATGTTAGACGACACAAAACTTCTCCACAACATCTCAACTCATATCTGTTTTTCTAATGTTACCATCAACTCTATACATTTGCAAGAAATATTAATATTTTGAAATCCAAATTTTATCTATAAGCAACACCATCTATCTTGCCATAGGTTGCTGCCCATTTCAGAGTGTGAAAACTGTCTCTGCCTACGTATTGGGTCATATAATCAACAAAATACAAATTCTGAAGAAGGCAGCTTAAGATAACTGATATGTAAATATAAACTACATAGAGGGAGAAAAAACAAAGAATTAAAATTTTCAAAAATGTTAAAAAAGAGAAACAGCCCAAATCTTGTCATTCCTTACTGGTATTTAAGTATGTTTCTTACCTACATTCTGAGGCTCTCTTGGCAGGCTTAGGGATTCAGTCATAAACAAGAAAAAAATAAAACATGGAAATTTTAATTGCTCCATTTTTTTTAAGAAATCACATTCACAAAAGGAAGTCATGTGGCTCAGCAAAGTCGTTTTATATTATTCTTTCACATAATGAGTTAAACAGTAACCTGTTTAGTCTACTGAATAAATACTGTATATTTGATTTTTATTTGATCACACAGCAGAATTTCTTGCTAACTATTAACTAAGGGGAAAAATGCCTCTGTGTTTCCCTGGAAAAATCTATTGAGTTAGAAAAAGGGTCCATAAGCTATATATGCACAACACCTAATCAATTAGACAACTAAAAGAGGAAAAGAAAAAAATCTTGAAATTCTGAAAATATTAAACAAAATAGCTAGAGTACAAAATTCACCAAAAGAAATATAACTGTAAAGACATCAAGTTCCACTGGTAATCAAAGAAACTTAAACTTTAAAATAGTAAATTTTATATATCTCAAAGAATTAGAACAATGAATAAATCTAATTCTGGAAACATAAAGCAAAACAAATGCTCATATATTCAAAACTTTTGGAAAATAAGGTTATAATAAGAATTGATAGTCTGGAAATATTCATGTCATTTAAACCAGTCACCCAGATTCTGGAAATCTATACCAAGGACATAATTCTATATATGGAAATATTTTTCAATACAGGCTTTTAGTTCTGGCTTGTGATACAAAGCTTTTATTGTGTTTAGGGACATTCCTTTCTATAACTAATTTACTGAAAGTTTTTATCACGAATGGAGGTTGAATGTTGTCAATTATTTTCTGCTTTCGCTGAGCTGTCTGTATGGGTTTTATCCTCTATTCTATAATGTGGTGTATCATAGTTATTGATTTGCTTATGTTCAACAATTTTTTCATCCCAATGATAAAACCCACTTTATTTTAGTGAATTATCCTTTGAATGTGCTGTTGAATTAAGTTTGCTGAGGATTTTTTAAGAATTTTTTGCATCTTTGGTCATCAGGAATATTGGACTACAATTTTCTTTTCTTGTAATATCTTCATCAGACTTTGGTATAAGGGTAATGTAAGTCTTATAAAATAATTTTGAAAATATTACCTCTTTGAGTTTTTTGGAAGAGGTTGAGAGTGATTGACATTAGTTCTTTAAATATTTGGTAGATTTCAGTTATGAAATCATTCAATAGAATTGGCATTATATTGCTATTGAATGGAATGGTTTTTATATGTCTATAAAGTTCATTTGGTTTAAAGTAATTTTGCTGAAAGTGTAATACTGAAGTCCCTACTATTACTACATTGAAATTTATCTATCCCTTTTTTATATATGTTAATTTTTCTTTATATAGCTGGGTGTTCCAATTGGGGTTGCATATACATTTATAATTTGTATGTCTTCTTGATGAATTGCCCTGTTATCAAAATAATGACATTCTTTGTTGATTTTCCACCTTTTGACTTAAAGTCTCTTTTGCCTGATGTAAGGATAATTACCTCTTCTCACTTTTGGTTTTCATGTGAATGGAATATCTTTTTTATCCTTTCACTTTCAGACTATGTATATCCTTACAAGTGAGGGGAATCTCATGTAGACAGCACATAGGTTTGAGTAGTTTTTAAAATCCACTCAGTCAGAGTGGGTTTAATCCATTTACATTCAAGATAATTATTGAAAGATATGGATTAACTATTACAATTTTGTTAAATTTTTTCTGGTTGTTTTATAGGTACTTTGTTCTTTCTTCCCCTCTTGATATCTTCTTCTGTGGTTTGGTGGTTTTCTGTAATAATATGCTTTGAATTCTTTCTTTTTCTTTTATTTTAATGCCTTTATTTTGTTTGTTTGTTTTTATGTGGTGCTAAGGATTGAACCCAGTACATCACACATGCTAGGCAAGCGCTATGCCACTGAGCTACAGCTTCAGCCCTGAATTCTTCCTTTTTATCATTTGTGTACTTACTAAAAATTTCTGCTTTGTGATTATCATGAGGCTTACATAAAACATGATTATTCATTCACTTTTACTATTAATTTATGTATTTTTGTATGTTTTCATGTTACTAATTAGCATTTTTTCTTTCATCTTAAAGAACTTTAGCATTTCCTATAAAGCTGATTTGGTAGTGATGAACTCCCTCAGCTTTTGTTTGTCTGAATACATCTTTATTTCTTCCTCATTTCTGAAGCATAGTTTTTCTAGAAGATTTTGGTTGCTAGTGTTTTCTCTTAGCACTTTGTATTATCCCGTTATCTCACAGCCTCTAAAATTTTTCTTGAGAAATCCACCAATAGCTATATTGAGGTTCCTGCCATGTGATACACTTTATTTCTCTTGATACTTTCAGAATTATTTGTCTGTGATCTTCTATAATTCGATTATAATGTGAACTCCTCATTGTGTTGAATTTGACTGGAGACCTCTGAGCATCCTGTTCCTGAAGGTTGCCATCTTTCCCCAGATTTACAAAGTTTTCAGCCATTACTTCTTTAAATATGCTTTGGGGCAATTTTTCTCTCTCTTATACTTCTTAAAATTATGCAAATGTAGTCTTTTGGTGGTGTTCAATAATTTTTACAGACTTTTAAAATTCCTATTCCTTTTTCTCTACCCAATAATGTCAAATGTCCTATATTTGAGCTCACTGATTCTTTTCTCTGCTTGATCAAGTCTGCTAATAATGATTTCTATTAAATTTTTCATTTCTGTTGTACTCTTCACCTAAGATAACTTTTTATTGTTTCTACTTCTATGTCATAGTTAGTGAATTCTTACTCTATTGTTTTCAAAACTTCATGTACTTTATACACATTTACTGTAGATCACTGAACTTTTAAAAGAAAATGATTCTGAATCCCTTGTCAGTCATTTCATAGTTTGCCATCTATTTATATTCTTTATTAGAGCTCTATTAATTTCTTTTGGTGATGTTATAATTCCCTGATTCTTTATAATCCTTGTGCCTTTTGATTTTTGTCTGTTCATTTGAATAAGCAGTCACCTCTTCCAGACTTTACAGGTGTTCTTTGGCAGGGATATACCTTCACTATTAAGTCTTATCTGGGATTCTGAATGGACCAGTTGGTAATTATCAGGCAGGCAGACTTTGTTGTTAGGTTCTTGAGTTAGGCTAGTCCATTTTCTTTGCTCTTAGAGCATGTGGGACTACTGGACGGGCTCCACTATCTGATGAGACCACTGTCTGGACTCTGAAATCAGGCAGAGCTACTGACTGAACACTGCAATTGCCTCTCATCAGGCAGGGATGCAGGCTGAACTCATTAGTCAGGTGGGATTGCTTTTGCATTCTGCATTTGGGCAGGGTTGCACTCTGGGCTGCAAAGTTAGAGCTGTTGCTTGGGACAAATGGGAACAGAAATTATGCCCAATGGGGGTGTGCAGTTGAGGCTTGCCTCTCTGCCTGGGAATAGCCTTGGGGTTGGTGGGCTTGGGTGAGACTAGAATGGATGCATGTTTGGACTCCCAGACTAGGTGGAGACAGCCCCTGTGCTCTGCAGAAATGCACAGAGAGCCTTTGGGTTGGTTCTGAGACAGGGTGGAATGGCTGTCTAAAGACTCAAGACAGGTAGAACTTCTCACTGTGTTTCTGGGAGCAGTCAGCTGAGCTTAATGGGTGGGCTGTGTCTCTGATCACCACTGCTGGGAGAAACACAGAGCTACTACCAAGATCTGCATGCTGGACACTCTGGGCTCTGCCCCCTTTCTTTGTTTCTACCTGACTCTGGACAATCTAGACATGTTTTGATCCTTATTGTGCCCCAAGAGGCAAGTCAGGAGTGGCCTCCTGAAAAAAATCCCAAATGCTGGGTAAACTTGATTTTCACTTCTGTTGGCATCAGCTCTGCTATTTTGCTGCTACCATTATTCTCCCTCCCCCACACCACTTTACAACCCAGATTGTTAGCCCGTGAACTTCCTCGCCAGCCATTGGTCCGTTGTTATTAGCCCAAGAACTTCCACTACTTAAGAATAGCTCCCCTGCCTTTTTCTCTCTCTCTCTCCTCCTTGCTTTCATGCTCTCCTCCTGGGTTTCAATCTCTCTCTTGTGGGAGCGCTCTCTCTCTTTCTCTCATTTTCTCTCTCTCACCCTGCAGGGAGACACTCTGCCTGTCCACTTAATAAAATCTCTTGCATGAGTTCCTATGTCTGGGGTGGTTTCTGGGTGCTTTCAACTTCCACTTCTCTTTTCCCACTGTTGTAACCATGGACTCCAGAGAATCCACTCAGTGGGCATCATGCCAGCTTTAGAGGAGGGCATTGTGTTCAAAGTGAGATCTTCCTCTTGCCATTCTTAAGTTTTCAGATTTTAAAATACATTTTTTTCTATGAATGGTTGCTAATTGGACTTCCAACAGAGAGAGGAGTGAAGCCTCGCCCTTCCTATTCTGCCATCTTGCTGATATCACTCCTTTTCCTATTTTTTTTTTTCCTTTCACTGTATTGTTGTGGTTCCTTATGTACATCCTAAACTTTCCCAACGTTAATTTTCATGATAGATTACAAATACTCTGCTATTACACTGACATCACTCCTCTACAAATAAATCTCTAACTTCAAATAAGCTTATTTTAAGTATATTCCTTTTATTATTACTTTGAAACTATTTTATATATCATGCAGGATAATTAAAATAAGGACTTAGGTTATTGTTTCAAGAATCATAACATTCAGTGTGTAAGAAAAGAAATAAAATTATTCACTTGAAACTATTCAACCCTAATTTTTTTTTTATTGTAAACAAATGGGATACATGTTGTTTCTCTGTTTGTACATGGCATAAAGGCATACCATTTGTGTAATCATAAATTTACATAGGGTAATGTTGTTTGATTCATTCTGTTATTTTTCCCTTCCCCCCCACTCCTCCCACCCCTCTTTTCCCTCTATACAGTCCTTCCTTCCTCCATTCTTTCCCCCCTCCCTAAACCTAACTCTAACCCTAACACTAACCCCTCCCGCCCCCCCATTATGTGTCATCATCCACTTATTAGCAATATCATTCGTCCTTTGGTTTTTTGAGATTGGCTTATCTCACTTAGCATGATATTCTCCAGTTTCATCCATTTGCCTGCAAATGCCATAATTTTATCATTCTTTATGGCTGAGTAATATTCCATTGTATATATATGCCACGGTTTCTTTATCCATTCATCAATTGAAGGACATCGAGGTAGGTTCCACAATCTGGCTATTGTGAACTGAGCAGCTATGAACATTGATGTGGCTGTATCTCTGTAATATGCTGATTTTAAGTCTTTGGGTATAGGCCAAGGAGTGGGATAGCTGGGTCAAATGGTGGTTCCATTCCAAGATTTCTAAGGAGTCTCCATACTGCTTTCCAGAGTGGCTGCACTAATTTGCAGCCCGACCAGCAATGTGTGAGTGCACCTTTCTCCCCACATCCTCGCCAACACCTGTTGTTCCTTGTATTCTTGATAATCGCCATTCTAATTGGGGTGAGATGAAATCTTAGGTTGGTTTTGATTGCATTTCTCTTACTACTAGAGATGTTGAACATTTTTCCATATGTTTGTTGATTGCTTGTAGATCTTCTTCTGTGAAGTGTCTATTCATTTCCTTAGCCCATTTGTCGATTGGATTATTTGTATTCTTGGTGTAGAGGTTTTTGAGTTCTTTATAGATTCTGGAGATTAGCGCTCTATCTGAAGTATGATTGACAAAGATTTTCTCCCACTCTGTAGGCTCTTTCTTTGCATTGCTGATAGTTTCCTTTGCTGAGAGAAAGCTTTTTAGTTTGAATCTATCCCAGTTATTGATTCTTGCTTTTATTTCTTGTGCTATGGGAGTCCTGTCAAGGAAGTCTGATCCTAAGCCAACATGTTGAAGCTCTGGACCTACTTTTTCTTCTATAAGATGCAAGGTCTCTGGTCTGATTCCGAGGTCCTTAATCCATTTTGAGTTTAGTTTCGTGCATGGTGAGAGATATGGGTTTAGTTTCATTCTATTGCATATGGATTTCCAATTCTCCCAGCACCATTTGTTGAAGAGGCTATCTTTTCTCCATTGCATATTTTTGGCCCCTTTGTCTAGTATGAGAAAATTGTATTTATTTGAGTTTGTGTCCGTGTCCTCTATTCTGTACCATTGATCCACCTTTCTATTTTGGTACCAATACCATGCCGTTTTTGTTACTATTGCTTTGTAGTAGAGTTGAAGATCTGGTATTGTGATACCGCCTACTTCACTCTTTCTGCCAAGGATTGCTTTAGCTACTCTGGGTTTCTTATTCTTCCAGATGAATTTCATAATTTCTTGCTCTATTTCTGTAAGGTACATCATTGGGATTTTAATTGGAATTGCATTGAATCTGTATAGCACTTTTGGTAGTATGGCCATTTTGACAATATTAATTCTTCCTATCCAAGAACATGGGAGATCTTTCCATCTTCTAAGGTTTTCTTTAATCTCTTTCTTTAGTGTTCTGTAGTTCTCATTGTAAAGGTCTTTCACCTCTTTTGTGAGATTGATTCCCAAGTATTTTATTTTTTTCAAGGCTATTGTGAATGGGGTAGTTTTCCTAATTTCTCTTTCTGAAGATTCATCACTTATGTATAAAAATGCCTTAGATTTATGTGCATTGATCTTATATCCCGCTACTTTACTGAATTCACTTATGAGTTCTAAAAGTTTTCTGGTGGAATTTCCTGGTTCCTCTAAGTATATAATCATATCATCAGCAAACAGGGATAATTTGAGTTCTTCTTTTCCTATTCATATCCCTTTAATTTCTTTGGTCTGTCTAATTGCTCTGGCTAGAGTTTCAAGGACGATATTGAATAGAAGTGGTGAAAGAGGGCATCCCTGCCTTGTTCCAGTTTTTAGGGGGAATGCTTTCAGTTTTTCACCATTTAGAATGATATTGGCCATGGGCTTAGCATAGATGGCCTTTACAATGTTAAGGAATGTTCCCACTATCCCTATTTTTTCTAGTGTTTTGAGCATGAAGGGGTGCTGTATTTTATCAAATGCTTTCTCTGCATCTATAGAAATAATCATGTGATTCTGGGCTTTAAGTCTGTTGATATGGTTAATTACATTTATTGATTTCCTGATGTTGAACCAATCTTGCATCCCTGGGATGAAACCCACTTGATCATGGTGCACTATCTTTTTAATATGTTTTTGTATACGATTTGCTAAAATTTTGTTTAGAATTTTTGCGTCGATGTTCATTAAGGATATTGGTCTGAAATTCTCTTTCCTCGATGTGTCTCTGTCTGGTTTAGGTATCAGGGTAATATTGGCTTCATAGAACAAGTTTGGTAGGGTTCCCTCCTCTTCTATTTTATGGAATACTTTGAGAAGTATTGGGATGAGCTCTTCTTTAAAGGTTTTGTAGAACTCGGCTGAGAACCCATCTGGTCCTGGACTTTTCTATGTTGGTAGGCTTTTGATGACTTCTTCTATTTCATTACTTGAAATTGGTCTATTTAAATTGTGTATGTCCTCCTCGTTCAGTTTAGGCAATTCATATGTCTCTAGAAACCTGTCGATGTCTTCGAAATTTTCTATTTTGTTGGAGTATAGATTTTCCAAATAGCTTCTAATTATGTTTTGTATTTCAGTCCTGTCTGGTTGTGATATTTCCTTGTTCATTCCAAATTTTAGTGATTTGGATTTTCTCTCGTCTTCTCTTTGTTAGTGTGACTAAAGGTTTATCAATTTTGTTTATTTTTTCAAAGAACCAACTATTTATTTTGTCAATTTTTTGTATTGTTTCTTTCGTTTCAATTTTGTTGATTTCAGCTCTGAGTTTCACTATTTCCTGTCTTCTACTACTTTTGGTGTTGGTCTGTTCTTCTTTTTCTAGGCTTTGAGCTGTAGTGTTAAGTCATTTATTTGTTGAGTTTTACTTCTTTTATTAAAATGAAATAAATTTTCCTCTAAGTACTGCTTTCATAGTGTCCCAGAGATTTTGATATGATCTTTCTTTGTTCTCATTTACCTCTAAGAAGTTTTTAATTTCCTTCCTAATATCTTCTGTTATCCATTCATCATATAATAGCATATTGTTTAATCTCCAGGTGTTGGAGTAGTTTCTGTTTTTTACTCTTTCATTTATTTCTAACTTCAATCCATTATGATCTGATGGAATACAAGGTAGTGTCTCTATCTTCTTCTTTTGCTAACATTAGCTTTGTGGCATAATATATGGTCTATTTTAGAGAAGGATCCATGTGCTGCTGAGAAGAAAGTGTATTCGCTCTTGGTTGGATGGTATATTCTATAAATGTCTGTTAAGTCTAAATTATTGATTGTGTTATTGAGATCTATGGTTTCTTTGTTCAATTTTTGTTTGGAAGATCTGTCCAGTGGTGAAAGAGGCGTGTTAAAATCACCTAGTATTATTGTGTTACGGTCTATTTGGTTTCTAAAATTGAGAAGGATTTGTTTGACATACATGGATGAGCCACTGTTTGGGGCATAGATGTTTATGATTGTTATATCTTGCTGATTTATGCTTCCCTTAAGCAGTATGAAATGTCCTTCTTTATCCCTTCTGACTAACTTTGGCTTGAAGTCCACATTATCTGAAATGAGGATGGATACTCCAGCTTTTTTGCTGAGTCCATGTGCATGGTATGTTTTTCCCCATCCTTTCACCTTTAGTGTATGGGTATCTCTTTCTATGAGGTGAGTCTCTCACAGGCAACATATTGTTGGATCTTTCTTTTTAATCCAATCTGCCAGTCTATGTCTTTTGATTGATGAGTTGAGGCCATTAACATTCAGGGTTATTATTGAGATATGATTTGTATTCCCAGTCATTTGGTTCATTTTTTAAATTTTATTTACTTATTTATTTCTTTTTTGACACATCTTGGTTCCTCCTTTATTTGACAGTTTCTTTAGGATAATTCCTCCCTTTGCTGATTTGCTTCTTTGTTTTTATCTCTTCCTCATGGAATATTTTGCTGAGATGTTCTGTAATGCTGGCTTTCTTTTCGTAAATTCTTTTAGCTTTTGTTTATCATGGAATGATTTTATTTCATCGTCAAATTTGAAGGTAAGTTTTGCTGGGTATAAGATTCTTGGTTGGCATCCATTTTCTTTCAGAGATTGAAAAATGTTGTTCCAGGCCCTTCTAGCTTTTAGGGTCTGGATTGAAAAATCTGCTGATATCCGTATTGGTTTCCCCCTGAATGTAATTTGGTTCTTTTCTCTCACAGCCTTTAAAATTCTGTCTTTATTTTGTATGTTAGGTATTTTCATTATAATGTGCCTTGGTGTGGGTCTGTTGTAATTTTGTGTATTTGGAGTCCTATAAGCCTCTTGAACTTGCTTTTCCATTTCATTCTTCAGATTTGGGAAATTTTCTGATATTATTTCATTGAATAGATTGTTCATTCCTTTGGTTTGTTTCTCTAAGCCTTCCTCAATCCCAATAATTCTCAAATTTGGCCTTTTCATGATATCCCATAGTTCTTGCAGATTCTGTTCATGATTTCTTACCATCTTCTCTGTTTGTTCAACTTTGTTTTCAAGGTTAAATATTTTGTCTTCCATATCTGAAGTTCTGTCTTCCAGGTGTTCTATCCTATTGGTTATGCTTTCTATGGAGTTCTTAATTTGGTTTATTGTTTCCTTCATCTCAAGGATTTCTGTTTGGTTTTTTTTCAATATCTCTAACTCTTTATTGAAATGATCTTTTGCTTCCTGTATTTGCTCTTTTAACTGTCAATTGGTGCTATCATTCAATGCCTGCATTTGGTCTTTCATCTCATCATTCAATGCCTGCATTTGCTCTTTCATCTCATTTGCTTCCCTGATCATTTTAATTATGTCCATTCTGAACTCCCTTTCTGTCATTTTTTTCTACCATGCTGTCATTGGATTTTATTGATGTAACATCTAGATTTGTTTGGGGCATTTTCTTCCCTTGTTTTCTCATATTGTTCAGGAATCAGTGGGTCATTAAGCTATTGCAGATTTCCTCTATTGACTTATAATGTCCCTGAAGATTGCTAGTATATCCCCTCTTAGCCTTCAGTAGGCTGCAGTCTTGGAGGAAGTTGATAATGTGGTGCTCCACAATGAAGTTGCCTCTCTAGGGTTGGTGACCCTCAGGTGGGGTATATTCCCTGATAGTGGGCAGAGGTGCCTCCACTTGTTGACCAATGGTCATCCAAAGGGGAACTAGGCTGCGGACTGAGGCAAGGCCTGTTTGTGCCTGTGTCTCTGGTTTTACCGTCCTTGTGGGGAAACCTCACCCAGCAGGAAAGACTCACCTGGTGGGGAGGTCTCACTGGTCAGTTCCCCTCCTAGAGGTTTCCCTCAATCTACAACTACCGCCTGGGCTGGGCTGTCTACCTCTGCAACGTTCCCAGGGGCCCGGACCTACCTCCTGGGCCTGGGAGCCTCACCCTTTGCAGACGAGTCTCCTTAGGCTGCCTCTCCTCAGAGAATCTGCCCGCAGTCCTGGAACCTTCACTCCGCCCTAAGCGTGTCTCTGTGTGGCTCTTCCAGCAAGAAGCCGCCTAGGTCCTGGGACCCTGCTCTGCACCTAATCGCCTGACTATGCGGCCCCTCCTCTGAGCTGCCACCTGGAGCCCCATACAGTAGCTCCGAGACCCAGCGACCCGCCACACCCCTCTGCCTCCGGACAGCCGCCTGGTGTTCCGACGCAGTCACTAGGAGTCCAAGCAACTCACTTCGGGTCTCCTCCTCCCGCCAACCACCCGTAGCCCTAGGCAGTCACTCCGAGTCCAGGTGACCCACCCTGTTCCTCCTCCTCCTCGGGGTAGCCCCCTGGGTGTTCAAGAGCGGTCGCTGGGAGACCAAGCGACCCACCGCACTCCTCCTCCAGGCAGGCCACCGGTGTTCAGGAGCGGTCGCTTTGAGTTCAAACAACTCACCACTCGCCTCCTCCTCTGGCAACCGCCTGTAGCTCTGATGCAGTCACTCCTAGACCAAGCGACCCGCCGCGCTTCTCCTCTTCCTCCAGGCAGGCCACCGGTGTTCAGAAGCGGTTGTTCTGAGTCCAAACAGCTCCCCACGCAGCTCCTCCTGTGGCAGCCGCCTGGAGCCCCAGTGGTTGCTCCGAGTCCAAGCGCTGTGCTGAGCCGCCTCCTCTACGATGATCCAGTTGTCCGCATTCACTACTCCAGCGAGGGTGGGGGGGAGGGGGGCGTCTCGCGGGGCAACTCTACTTCACAAAGTTCCCTGTGTTCCGGGGCTACTGCCCCATCCGGGAATCCTCCCCAACAGGAGAGACTCACCCAGCAGCTTTGGGTTGGTCCCAAGTCTCTCAATATCTCCTCTTTTGAATCCTGCGTCCTGGAGCAACATGAAATGCAGCCGCCCTCTAGTCCGCCATCTTGAAAAAGTCTCCAACCCTAATTTTTAAATGAACCTTATGAAGCCATTTTGTTGAAGCATAATTGATTTGCAAAAAAACAACTGCATATATTTGAAATGGATATTTTCAAAAATTTTGACATATGCCAGCACCCATGAAATCAGCATCATAGTCAAGATGGTGAACATGTCCTTCACCTCCAAGAGTTTCCCCAGAATCCTTTGTAAAATCCCTCCCTGCAACCTCTTCCCACTCAAGCAATTACCATCAATCTGCCATCAAAAAGAGTTTACATTCTCGAAATTTTTTTATGTGAATGGAATCATAGAACTTGCTCTTTTCAGACTTATTCATAACTATTTAGAGAGATTCATTCATACTCTTAGATATGTCAATAATTTATTTTTTATTGCTAAGTAGTATTCCATTGTATGGATAAAACTACAATATGTTTGTTTTGACATTTGCCTGTCATACATTTTTATTGTTTCTAGTTGTGCTCATTACAAATAAATCTGCCATGAACATTTGCATACATACCTTTGTATGAACATATATATTTCCTATTCTTTGGGGTAAATATGTGGAAATAGAGTAGCTAGATAATATGATTGGCATTTTTTAAAAGTTTTAAGAAACTATTGAAACATTTTTCAAATTAGTTGAACCATTTTACATTCTCCTCACCATGTATTAGTTCTAGTATTATAAATTTTCTTTGATAACTAGTTATTAATATTTTAAATTATAACCATTCTAATAATTGTGTATTGATAACTCATTGTATTTTTAATTAATGATTAATTATGTGCGGTTTGTTTTTTGTGCTCATTTGACATTTGTGCTAGTCATGTTTTGATCCTTATTGTGCCCCATGAAGCAAGACATGTATGGCATCCTAAGAAAAATTCCAAATGCTGGGTAAACCAGATGTTCACTTCCACTTCTCTTTTCCCACTGTTGTAACCATGGACTCCAGAGAATCCTCTCAGTGGACACCATGCCAACTTTGCAGTGGGACAGTGTGGTTAAAGTGAGACCTTCCTCTTACCATGCTACTTTGTTTCTTGGTTTGGTTTTGGGTCTGTTGTCCATGCAAGTATCTCACCCTCATTCTTAAACTTTAAGATTTTCACAAAAATGTTGTTATGGACAATTGCTAGTTAGACTTCCAAATGAGAGAGGAGGAGTGAAGGCTGGCACTTCCTATGCTGCCATCTCGATGATGTCACTTGTTTCCTCAAGTTTTTCTTTCACTATATTGTTGTGGCTCCTTATGTGGATCCTAAACTTTTCCAAAGTCAGTTTGTTCATTATAGATGACAAATGACTGGTCTTTGTTGAGAAGAGAAAGGCTGAATATATTACTCTGCCAGCACACTGACATCACTTCTCTGCAAATAAACCTCAAACTTCTAATAACCTTATTTTAAATACATTCCTTATATTATTACTTTGAAACTATGCCATGCTGGATAATTAAAATAAGGAGTTAGGTCAATGTTTTAGGAATCGCAATGTTAAGTGTGTAAGAAAAGAAATAACAACAATAGTTGAAACTATACAACCTTAATTTTTTATGGACATTTATTTATTCATTTATTTATTTATATGTGGTGCTGAGAATCAAACCCAGTGCCTCACACATGCGAGGCAAGGGCTCTACCACTGAGCTATAATACTAGTCCCACAACCTTAATTTTTTAATGCACTTATGAAGCAGATTTATTGAGGTATAATTGCTTTACAATAAACTGCATATATTGAAGTGCATATTTTGATACATTTTGACATGTGCTAGCACCCATGAAATCAGCATCATAATCAAGATGGTGAACATGTCCTTCACCTCCAAAACTTTCCCCAGGACCCTTTGTAAAATCCCTCCCTCCAACCTCTTCCCACTCTTTCCTTTCTTAAGCAATTACTAATCTACTCTCATAAAGAATTTATATTCTCAGAATTTTTTATGTAAATGGAATCATAGAACATGTACTTTTTTCAGGCTTTTTTTCATAACTCATTAGAGAGATTCATTCATACTGTTAGGTATGTCAACAATTTATTTTTTTAATGCTAAGTATTATCCGGATAAATTACAATGTGTTTGTTTAGACATTTGCCTATTGTACATTTTTACTGTTTCTAATTGAGCTCATTACAAATAAATCTACCATGAACATTTGTATATATATCTTTGTATGAACATATATAGTTTCTTTTCTATGGGGTACATATCTAAAAATAGAGTAGCTAGACAATATGGTAGGCATTTATTTAAATTTTTAAGAAAGTAGTGAACTATTTTTCAAATTAGTTGAACCATTTTACATTCTTATCACCAATGTGTTAGTTCCAGTCTTCCAAATTTTCTCTGACAACTTTTGTTATTAGTATTTTAAATTATAACCATTCTAATGAATGTACTGATAACTCATTGTACTTTTAATTAATTATTAATCACGTTCAGCATGTTTTTTGGGGCTTTTTTGATATTTTTGCTTATTTAAACACATTTTTTTTTCAAAAATACATGGAGAAAGCAAATATTAGAACCAGAATCAGGTATGGTGGGGATGGTGGAATTATCAGACCAGGGATTTAAGACAACCTTGACAAGATATAAGGGTTCTCCTAGAATACACAACAGCTTGGGTTCCACCCCCAGTGTATTATTTTGTTTTGTCTTTTGGTATTGGGGATTGAAACAAGGGTGCTTTGACACTGAGCTCCATCTCCAGCCCACTTCTAAAAATTATTTATTTGTTCTTTTTAGTTATACATGACAGTAGAATGTGTTTTGACATATTATACATACATGGAGTATATCATCCCATTCTTATCGTTGTACATGATGTGGAGTTACACTGGTGGTGTGTTCACATATAAACATAGGAGAGTTGTGTCTGATTCATTCTACTATCTTTCCTATTCCCACCCCTCTTTTTCTTGTTCCCCTTTGTCTAATTCACTGAACTTCTATTCTTCTCTCCCCTCCCTTATTGTGAATTGGCATACAAATATGTATTTAACCCATCTTTAGTGAAGTATTTGCTCAAATCATTTCCCTTTATTATCATGTTGCTTATGACATTGTTTAGTTTTGAGAGTTTGAAAAACTATTCTGGATGCAAGTAAGTTCTTTATCAAATATATGCTTTGCAAAGATTTTTTTTTCCCAATCTGTGATTCGTCTTTTTTTTTCCCATTAATGGTGTTCTAGAGCAGATTTTTTATCTTTTTCATCTTGAGGAAATCCATTTTATCAATTTATTCTTTCATAGACCATGCTTTTAGTGCCTCAGAAGGATTTGCCTACTTCAAATTCCCAAATATTTTCTTTAGAAATTTCATAGCTTTAGATTTCACGACCATGACCATTATAATTAAATTTACATGATGTAAGATATAGATGGAAGTTCTTTCTCTGATACAAATGTACAATTGTTCCATCAACTTTTATTGGAAAGGAGGAGGCCAATATCACTGATTTGAGATTTTCTTTTTTTAATATTGACCTTAGTGATGTAAATTTCTTTTAAGTACTGTTTTAGTGCCCTCTCACAAATTCTAACATTTTTAATTTTCATTCAAATCAAAATGTTTTTAAGTACCCTTTTTATTTCTTCTCTGATTCTTGAGTTGTTTAGAACTGTGTGTTTAGTTCATGTATAATTAGGGACTTTCCAGAGATATTACTATTAAAGATTGCTAATTTCATTCCATATCGTCAAGCAATTCTCTGTTATCAACCTTAACCCTTTGAAAGCAGCATCATTGAGAGGAGAAAAATTCCTTATATGATAATCTACTAGGGAAGAGGTCGAGAGGGCTAATTGTTTAAGAGTGACTAGTTTCTAGTCACCAATTACATCATCTTATTACCTCAGAATTTTAGCTTTATTCTAATATTATCTGTGGACACCAGGAAATTTAAGCACTCTGATTTCTATTTCATAGTAGCAAGGAGACAAGTGACAGTCTTCTTTGCAATTTAGCCTAATAGGCAAAAGCACAAGTAAAATCATCCCCAACCTACCCACCCTCTTTTAAACAGCTACCCTAGCCTGCCACTACTCCCAGTCCACATTCCACACAGCAGACCCGTCCTTTAAAATCTTTAACATCCTCCATTTCTCATGCTCTGTCAAATCAGTCCATTTGTCCATGGTTTCCACTTTCATGAAATGGTCTTCTCCTTTACTTGAACTGCTGAATGCCTGCTCATCTTCTAGGACTCTCCTTAAATGACTCTGGCACTTTCCCCAGTCAGAATTGGTCTTACCCATACTTGGATTCCCTCAGCAATTTGTTTTCTGCTCCACTGGGGTCTTAGTCTTGTGGTGTTGCTATTGAGTTGCTTCCTTCTGTACTGAACCAACTGGAAAAGAGTGACTATACCCAAAACAGAGCTGCCACCTAGTGAGTGCTCTGTAAACACTTGTGGAATAAAGATTGATATAAACATTAATTCCATCCAATCCAAACATCTACAGCACACTGAATACATTTTTAGAATGCCTATGAGTAGAGAAGTGAACAAGATGAGGACAAAAACAGATGTTAAAGTTTCATGAATACTATAAAAGGACAGTAATTTCTTTCTTGCTTCCAGATTATTTGTTTTTAATGCTTAAGTGGTCATTCAAGGAACAAAGTGCCCTGGCAGCACCAAATAGCACTTAAGGATTTCTCAAGTCACCAAGCCAGTCTAGCCTTCAGTGCTGCAGGGCCATCGTTGGGTGGCTTTAATCTCCTTCAGCAACCAGTCGTCAGGAATTTTTTTTTTTAACAGAATGTTTCAACAATGATACATAAAACTAAGGAAATATCTGTAAGTTTTCATGAATGATCAGACTAAGAAAACAAAAATATCTGAAGATATTTGTTTTAGTCAACTATTTTGCTGCTGTGACTAAATGACCCATACAGAACAATTTAAAGGAGGAAAAGCTTATTTGAAGGCTCACAGTTTCAGAGGTCTTAGTCCATTCCTGGGGGCTCAAGGCGAGGCTGAACATCATAATGGGAGAGGGTGGTTGAGGGAAAAAGCTTACATCACGGAGATCAGGAAGAGAGTCTCCACTCTCAAGATACAAAAAAAAATACCCCAAAGCCACGTCCCAATTCCAATCACCTTCAGCCACACCCTACCACTTCAATTAATCCCACCAGAGATTAATTCATTGATTGGGTTAAGACTCTTACAACCCAATCATTTCTTCTCTGAACCTTCCTGCATTGTCTCTTATGTGAGCTTTTGGAGGATACCTCACATCAAAATGATAACAATGCTTTATTTCTTATAGAGAGATCTCATGTAAAAGTCTTCATCATTTCATTAATTTAAAATCATTGTCAGTTCTAATTTTTAAAAAAATTCACACCAAACAATGATGATTCATTTTGCCTTCTGAAACACAGAGAAAAATATATATTAAGTACTAATTAAATGAACAGGCATAGAAGGTAATGGACTCTACTCTACTACCTTATATTATGGAAACACAGAGCACATAAGAAGGCTTCAAATGACATTCTCTGAAGGCTTTGATGTAACCTAAATTTTTTTTTTTTAATTAACTGAGTTGCTGAGTCACTAATTTAACATTTTAGGCATAGTTTTGTTCCAGTGTTTGCTTTTTTTAACACACTTTTAAAATTAAATCGCATTTCATTTTAAGGCACTTCTTAGCATCTCTCTCACTGTGGATGGATATTTGAGTAGAACCAACATTATATTCAGCCTCATCTGGATTCATTGTTACCTGAAGGAATTTAAACTCCCAAAGCAGCACGAGTTTTTGAAATCAGTTTTGGACCCTGAAAATTAAGAACAAATAAAAACAATCAGGAAAGGAATGGATGCTTGTGCCATTCTACAGGCAACTCTGCAGAATCTGGAGTGAATTCACAGGCTGGGATATTGGTCATTTAAGAAATAAAGGAGTTAAAGAAATACAGCTCTAAGGCCAGCCAACAAGCTGGGGCAGTAGAGGCCAGAGAGGAAAAATTGTGTTGTCAACCACAAATCCAGATAAAATCACTACTCAAATGATTGGAGAGGATTCTTAAAGACTGCTCTGTTGGAATACAAAGACATACTCCTAAATGAGTTCAAAATATTTTCTAAATGCTCTCAATATCCTGTTTGCATAATTAATTTGTTAAATCTATTTAATTCACTTAACAGTATTGATAAATTTTAGGCCAAAAACTGTTTAAATTATCATCAATTACTTAGATATTCACTTAATAGTTATTTCTGCTAGGAAATAAAATTGCTGACTTGTGATATAAATTAGGATTCTTCCTAATATGTTAGTGAAAAATGTGATTTAAAATAGCCTCTTCAACAAATGTGCTGGGAAAACTGGAAATCCATATGCAACAGAATAAAACTAAACCCCTATCTCTCACCCTGCACAAAACTCAATTCAAAATGGATCAAGGACCTCGGAATCAGACCAGAGACCCTGCATCTTATAGAAGAAAAAGTAGGTCCAAATCTTCAACATGTCAGCCCAGGATCAGACTTCCTTAAAAGGACTCACATAGCACAAGAAATAAAAGCAAGAATCAACAACTGGGATAGATTCAAACTAAAAAGCTTTCTCTCAGCAAAGGAAGCTATCAGTAATGTGAAGAGAGAGCCTACAGAGTGGGAGAAAATCTTTGCCACTCATACTTCAGATAGAGCACTGATTTCCAGAATATATAAAGAACTCAAAAGCTCTACACCAAGAATACAAATAACCCAATCAACAAAAGGGCTAAGGAAATGAACAGACATTTCACAGAAGAAGATCTACAAGCAATCAACAGATATATTAAAAAATGTTCAACATCTCTAGTAATAAGAGAAATGCAAATCAAAACTACCCTAAGATTCCATCTCACCCCAATTAGAATGGCGTTTATCAAGAACACAAGCAACAATAGGTGTTGGCGAGGATGTGGGGAGAAAGGTACACTCATACATTGCTGGTGGGGTTGCAAATCGGTGCAGCTACTCTGGAAAGCAGTATGGAGATTCCTCAGAAAGCTTGGAATAGAACCACCATTTGACCCAGCTATCCCACTCCTTGGCCTATACCCAAAGGACTTAAAATCAGCATACTACAGAGATACAGCCACATCAATGTTCATTGCTGCTCAATTCACCATAGCCAGATTGTGGAACCAACCTAGATGCCCTTCAATTGATGAATGGATAAAGAAACTGTGGTATATATATACAATGGAATATTACTCAGTCATAAAGAATAATAAAATTATGGCATTTGCAGGCAAATGAATGAAATTGGAGAATATCATGCTAAGTGAGATAAGCCAATCTCAAGAAACCAAAGGACGAATGATCTCGCTGATAAGTGGATGATGACGCACAATGGGAGGTGGGAAGGGGGCAAGAATGGAGGAAGGAAGGACTGTATAGAGGGAACAGAGGGGTGGGAGGGGTGGGGGGAAGGGAAAAAATAACAGAATGAATCAAACAACATTACCCTATGTAAATTTATGATTACACAAATGGTATGCCTTTACTCCATGTACAGAGAAAAAACATGTATCCCATTTGTTTACAATAAAAGAAAAAAAATTACAGAATTCTTCGATCTATTTCTAAATGAAATTTAAATTTCTCATTATTTTGAAGTTACCCATCAATAAAATATTTTTTCCTTTTTCACTGCAGAAAACTCCACACCAAGATTTTGTATATGGAAATGAGCTGCCCTTACCTCTTCTGCAAAGCAGACTTCCTATTCCTGGCCCTGGCAGCCCTTCTCCAAAATGTCAGAGAAATCCACAGTGACAGCCTCAAGCTCTTCCTCTGTTACTTGTGGCTTTTGCTTCACAAGTTTAATGAGAACCTATGATTTTAAATAACAAAATAATAGAGAAGTCTGTTACACACTGGAATTTTTCTAAAGTTTCCTCATAGAGAAACTCTAGTAACACTCACCCCAAATCATCAGTCCAACAAACCTCCAGAATTAGCACACAACTGTCTAAAGCACTTTCATCAGAAAGACTGAGGCTGGAAGCATGCCAACTTTCCACTGGTCTGGAAATTTATAGATTATAGATGAAATGCTCTTTTATAATTCTTCATACTTCCACGTAGTAAAGTGTGGTCTTTTTCTTACTCAGAATATCCTTTCCTATTGTCTCCTCTAAAGTGCATCTTATCCATACTCAAAGACCCAGATTTCCAGATCCCTCCACCACCATCATCTCACCTTTACGTAGCACTTGGAGCACCAATCACCCCCATATTACTCATCTAGCAATGCCTTTCCATTGGAATGAGTTTTGACTGGGGCAATAGGGAGAGCGGGCCAAAGGAGGATACATTATTTTTCCTTGAAACATGCCTGGGACTGTAATGGAGCAAAGGGGGAAAAATAGGTTTTGCAATAAAGGATGACCATTTACAAAACAAGTGAGTTTTAAAATGCATGGGTGTTTGGAGAACATAAGTTCCATTCACTTACATTATCATCACCATTACACAACAGCTCCCACAATGAATTACAATGTGTACTTCATCTCTGAACACCCATTTCACATGATTGGATCAAATATGATTATTCTCTTTATAGTATAGTTTAAAGACACTCAATTATGTGCCTCCTATGCGTGCAACAGAAGTAACCACATTCACTGCAAAGATACACTTTAATTTCTCTAAATAGTTTGTTCATTTTTCTTTAACCCCAAAATGCATTAAAACAGACAGTTTTGTGAACAGGAAATTGTCTGCCCTAATGAATTCTTTCACACCTACTTTCAATGAGTTTATGAGAACAAAACTGTTTTGAAAGGCACTTTAAGTGTTTGGGGGATAATATGTTACTAATCAGCTCAAGTATTTCAGGTGTGCAAAACAAAGTGTCAAGTACTACTTGGTATTGCTGGTCTTCTCCACACCAGGAAAAGACAATTTCTTACTCTTGCTTCATTGCTTGCAGTGCTACACCCTGGGCTTGGCACAGATCCTTATGGAAGATGAATTTATCAGCAGAGAATGAGGGAGGGACGTAGGTCTCATCCATCACCAAGCTGCTGAAGCATAGCCTCCTGTTGGCATATGAAGAATTGCAGCACTGGCCAACACCAGGGTTCACAGGAGTCGCTTCATGTCTGACACACAACTGTCCAATAATAAGGTCAGCCTGGTTAGAAGAAGGAGAAAGAGGAAAGCAGGGAGATTGGACACTACTCACAAAGTTGGTTCAGGTTTGCAGAAAATTCTTGTAATCATTCTTAACATTTAGCAATTTATAATTAATAGTGAAGGAAAATTTGCTGTGTTGTGTAGGAACATGTGTTGCCATATTATAAATTCAGTTTTACCCATTTGTTGGGGATAAATCTTGGCTTTTAGTGACAGATGTTATCTTATTGATGTTGAAGACATCCTTCAGCTCCTTGGTATCACCTAAAAAAAACACTTCCAGGTACATACACACTTCTAAAGGGGGAAAAATCTCTTCCCTGATCCATGAAAATCAATACATGTTTTTTTTTTTTTTTCCCGTGTATGTCTAGTCAAGCTTAGTTGAGGTACAGAGGATTACTTTCTGAAGATAAGAATAGCACAAACTGAGCTCTCTAGCATCTATCTATCCACACATATACACAGCTAACGCAAAAGAAATGGGGCCATGAAGGTTTTCCTAATGTGGAGTCCTCCTGCTTTCCACACTTCACAGACATTTTTTAAATGCCTAGGGAGAGGATTCAAGATGCGGGAGTAGAGGGAGGCTGTGTTCCTTGTCACTCTGTAACTTGGGTTTCAAGCAGATGTATCTGTTTCTTGGTGAGGCAGTAGTTGCTGCTTATCGATCCCATGCTGTTTACCCCATTTGGCTACTGAGATCACCTGCAGTATGGCAGCATATGGACTACTTTTTGAATGCAGATTGCTCACTGACTGGCACTTATCATCCACCATTTGCCTGCCTCTTGCCTGACCATTGCCTGCCTTTCACTTACCCATCACCCACTGCCTGAGGTCCACCTGCCAATCATCCGCCGGTAGCCAGCACACTAACCGCAGACCAACAGTGGATCGCCAGCTGCCTGCTGTTACCTGGAAATCCACTGTCACATTACCTGTAGGTTTGGTTACACGTGGCTGCCACCATTTTGAGACAACAGCCAGGACCTATAGGACCCCCAGTTCGACTGACTGAGCCCCATCTCCAGGATCCCTTAGCCCAACTGATCACACCCTATCTCCATGGTCCCCAGACTAACTGTGCCCATGCATCCAGGATCCCTCAACCAGACTGACCACACTCCACCTCCAGGACCCCTGGCCAACCATGCCAATACCCTGAGCTGCAGTTCCCCATTTACCAACACATTTGGAAGCCAGAGCTGCCATCTTGCATTATCCTGGAAGTGGTAGCTCCTATTTTTAGGTGGGGCAAATCCCATCCTGAGATGCCTACTGGAGACTGGAAGATCATTGTCAGGTACCTCTCATGCATCAGGCTACTGAAGACTGGGAGGTTTGAATACTATATGACTGTTATAGTGTAGTTTTTTTTCCCTTTTTTTTTCCTTTTTTTCTCCTTTTTGAAAAATTTTAAGTTTTTATTTCTTTACTTTTCTTGCTCTATTTTCCTTTTGTTTACCTGTTTCCTCAGAGTCTCTTTCTCCCTTTTCTCACGCTAACAACCAACTTCTTTTGATTACACTTTCTCTCTTTCTACAATCTAGAACTTCTATATACTCTTTTCTTATCCCATTAACAGCTACATCCTACACCCCTCCCCATCCTCTTTGTTCTCCATTAGAAACTGCAGACCTTATTGCAAATCTGTTTGTTATACTGTAGATAATAATTGAACTCATTCTCTGTTTATTGACAATATTGTTGAGGTCTTCATAGGGGCTATTTGGTGTAGGGCTACATATTTTCTGTACTGAACACTGCTAATATTGATCTCCCCCTTAAAGAAGAGGTTTTGGAAACCTATAGGGTCACTATAAGCTTATAGGGGGGAAATTGCAATACCCCAGATCTGCACTGCTAGAGGGGAAGATATGTGAACATGAATAAAGAAGGGAAGAAAATGATCCAAACAAAGCTAGATTCTATATTAATAGAACCCAGTGACAGCATGGTAGAAGAAATGTCAGAAAAGGAGTTCAGAATGTACTTAATTAAAATAATTTGTGAAGCAAATGCAGGCAATGATCACTCCAATAAGTAATTGAAAAGCAACTGAAGGAAGCAAAAGATCATTTCAACAATGAGATAGAGATTCTTAAAAAAAAAAAAAAAAAAAAAACAGAAATCCTTGAAATTAAGGAAACAATAAACCAAATTAAAAAACTCAATGGAAAGCATCACCAACAGACTACAGACTAGATCACTTGAAAGACAGAACTTCAGACAATGAAGACAAAATATTTAATCTTGAAAATAAAGTTGACCAAACAGAGAAGATGATAAGAAATCATGAACAAAAGCTTCAAGAACTATGGCACATCATGAAAAGACCAAATTTAAGAATTATCAGGATTGAGGAAGTCACAGAGATACAAACCAAAGGAATGAACAGCCTATTCAATGAAATAATATCAGAAAATTTCCCAACCTGAAGAATGAAATGGAAAATCAAATACAAGAGTCTTACAGAATACCAAATGCACAAAAATTACAATAGATTCACACCAAGGCACATTATAATGAAAATACCTAACATACAAAATAAAGATAGGATTTTGAAGGTTGTGAGAGAAAAGCATCAGATTAAATATAGGGGGAAACCAATACAGATATCAGCAGATTTCTCAGTCCAGACCCTAAAAGCTAGAAGGACCTGGAACAACATATTTCAAGCTCTGAAAGAACATGGTTGCCAACCAAGAATCCTATACTCATCAAAACTAACCTTCAGATTTGAAGATGAAACAAAATCCTTCCATGATAAACAAAAGTTAAAAGAATTTACAATTAGAAAGCCTGTGCTAAGAATATTCTCAGCAAAATATTTTATGAGGAGGAAATGAAAAACAATAATGTAGGTCAATAAAGGGAGGAACTACCTTAAAGGGAAAAATAATCAAAGGAGAAACCAAGGCAAGTTAAAAACCAAAAATAAACCCAAATGACTGGGAATACAAATCGTATCTCAATAATAACCCTGAATATTAATGGCCTAAACTCATCAATCAAAAGACACAGACTGGCAGATTGGATTAAAAAGAAAGACCCAATAATATGCTGCCTTCAAGAGATTCATCTCATAGAAAAAGACACCCACAGACTAAAGGTCAAAGGATGGGAAGAAACATACCATGCACACAGACTCAGTAAAAAAGTGGGGGTTTCCATCCTTCTTTCAGAGTAATTGGACTTCAAGCCAAAGTTAGTCAGAAGAGATAAAGAAAGACATTACATACTGCTTAAGGGAACCATAAATCAAGAAGACATAATTATCCTATTTATGCCTCAAACAACGGTGCATCCATGTTCATCAAACAAATCCTTCTCAATTCCAGGAATCACATAGACCACAACACAATAATTCTGGGTGACTTTAACACACTGGTGTCACCACTGGATAGATCTTCCAAACAAAAATTAAACAAAAGAAACCATAAAACTCAATAACACAATCAATAACTTAGACCTAACAGACATATATAGAATATTCCATCTATCAATGAGCAAATACACTTTCTTCTCAGCAGCACATGGATTCTTCTCTATAATAGACATATGTTATGCCACAAAGTAACCCTTAGTAAATGCAAAAAAATAGAGATACTACCTTGTGTTCAATCAGATCATAATGGAATGAAATTAGAAATCAATGACAAAATAAAAAACAGAAATTACTCCAACACCTGTAGACTAAATAATATGTTATTGAATGAAGCATGGATAACAGAAAATATCAGGGGGAGATAAAAAAAATTATAGGTAAATGAGAATGACAATACAACATATCAAAATCTCTGGGACACTATGAAAGCAGTACTAAGATGAAAATTCATTGCATGGAGCAGATTCAAGAAAAGAATAAAAAGTCAACAACTAAATGACTTAACATTACATCTCAAAGCCCTAGAAAAAGAAGAGAACAATACCAAAAGTAGTAGAAGACAGGAAATAATTAAAATCAGAGCTGAAATCAATAAAATTGAAACAAAAGAAACAATTCAAAAAATTGACAAAAAAAGTTGGTTCTTTGAAAAAATAAACAAAAAAGACAAACCTTTAGCCACACTAACAAAGAGAAGGAGAGAGAAAACTCAAAGTGAATTCATGATGAAAAAGAAAAGATCACGACAGACACCACTAAAATACATAACATAATGAGAAGCTACTTTGAAAATCTGTACTCCAACAAAATAGAAAATATTGAAGACATTGACAAATTTCTAGAGATATATGATCCTCCCAAACTGAACCAGGAGGACACACACAATTTAAACAGATCAATTTCAAGCAATGAAATAGAAGAAGCCATTGAAAGCCTACCAACAAAGAAAATCCCAGGACCAGACAGATTCTCAGCTAAGTTCTACAAGATCTTAAAAGAAGAACTCATTCCAATACTCTTCAAAATATTCCAGGAAATAGAAAATAAGGGAACCCTTCCAAACTCATTCTATGAAGCTAGTATCACCCTCATACCCAAACCAGACAAAGACACATCAAGGAAAGATGTGTCTGATACAAAATTCCTTAACAAGATTTTGACAAATCACATACAAAAACATATTAAGAAGATAGTGCACCACGATCAAGTGGGGTTCATCCCAGGGATGCAAGGTTGGTTCAACATCCGGAAATCAATAAATGTAAATTCATCACATCAACAGACTCAAGGTTAAGAATCATATGATTATTTCAATTGATGCAGAGAAAGCTTTCAACAAAATAAAACACCCCTTCATGCTCAAAACACTGGAAAAAATAGGGATAGTAGGAACATACCTCAGCAATGTAAAGGCCATTTATGCTAAACCCATGGCCGTTGTCATTCTTAATGGAGAAAAACTGAAAGCGTTCCCTTTAAAAACTGGAACTAGATAGTGATGCCCTCTTTCACTACTTCTTTTCAACATCATCCTTGAAATACTAGCCAGAGCAATTAGACAGATCAAAGAAATTAAAGGGATATGAATAGGAAAAGAAGAACTTGAGCTGTCGCTATTTGCTGGTGACGTGATTCTATATTTAGAGGATCCAAAAAACTCCGCTAGAAAAATTTTAGACCTCATAAATGAATTCAGCAAAATAACAGGATATAAAATCAACATGCATAAATCTAATGCATTTTTATTCATAAGCAATGAAATATCTGAAAGAGAAATGAGGAAAACAATTCCATTCACAATAGCTTCAAAAAAATAAAATATTTGGGAATCAATCTGACCAAAGAGGTGAAAGATCTCTACACTGAAAACTACAGAACATTAAAGAAAGAAATTGAGGAAGACCTTAGAAGATGGAAAGATCTCCCATGTTCTTGGGTAGGCAGAAGTAATATTATCAAAATGGCCATACTTCCAAATGTGCTATACAGATTTATTGCAATTCCAATTAAAATCCCAATGACATTTGTCATAGAAATACAGAAAGTCGTCATGAAATTCATCTGGAAGAACAAAAGACCCTAAATAGTCAAAGCAATTCTGGGTAGGAAGAGTGATGCCAAAGATATCGCAATATCAGAACTTAAACTCTACTATAGAGCAATAGTAACAAAAATGGCATGGTATTGGTACCAAAATAGACAGGTAGACCAATGGTACAGGATAGAAGACATGGAGACATACCCACATAAGTACAGTTATCTCATACTAGACAAAGGTGCCAAAAACTTACAATGGAGAAAAGATAGCCTTTTCAACAAATAGTGCTGGCAAAACTGAAAATTCATATGCAGTAAAATAAAATTAAACCCCTATCTCTCACCCTGTACAAAAATCAACTGAAAATGAATCAAGGATCTATGAATTAGACCTGAGACCCTTCTCCAAATAGAAGAAAAAAAATAGACCCTAATCTCCATCATGTTGACTTAGGACCATACTTTCTAAACAAGACTCCCATAGTGCAAGAAATAAATCAAGAATCAATAAATGGGATAGATTCAAACTGAAAACCTTTTTCTCAGCAAAGGAAACTATCAATAATGTGAAAAGAGAGCCTACAAAGTAGGAGAAAATCTTTTCCATACACATCTCAGACAGAGCACTAATCTCCAAAGTTTATAAAGAACTTAAAAAACTATACACCAAAAATACAAAGAACCCAATCAAGATATGGGTTAAGGAACTGGGTAGACACTGCACAGAAGATAAACAAGTGATCAACAAATATATGAAAAAGTGCTCATCATCCCTAGTAATTAGAGAAATGCAAATTAAAACCACCCTGAGATTTCATCTAACTCCAATTAGAACAGCTATTATCAAGAACAGAAGCAATAATAAGTGTTGGCATGGGGGAAAAGGCACATTCATACGCTGCTGGTGGGAAATTGCAAATTGGTGCAGCCACTCTGGAAAGCAGTATGGAGATTCCTCAGAAAACTTGGAATGAACCCACCCTTTGATTGAGCTATCCCACTCCTTGGTTTATACCCAAAGGACTTAAAACCAGCATAGTACAGTGATGCAACCACATCAATGTTCATAGCAGCTCAATTCACAATAGCTAGACTGTGGAACCAAACTAGATGTTCTTCAATTGATGAATGGATAAAGAAACTGTGGTATATAAACATAATGGAATATTAATCCATCATAAAGAAGAGTAAAATTATGGCATTTGCTGGTAAATGGATGAAGTTGGAAAATATCATGCTAAGTGAAATAGACCAAGCCCAAAAAGACAAAGACCAAATGTTTTCTCTGAGAAGTGGATGACGATATATAATGAGGGAGTGACAGTGGGGGAAGAGAAGAATGAAGGAACTTTGGATAGTGTAGAGGAAAATGGACTGGGAGGAGGTGGGAGACAGAAAGATAGTAGAATGAAACAGTATTACCCCGTGTATATGTATAATTACATGAATGGTATGAATCTACTTGTGTACAATTATAGAAATGAAAAGTTGTACCCCATTTGTGTACAATATATCAAAATGCAGTCTGTAAAAATAAAAAAAAATTTAATAAAAAATGGCTAGGAATAAGCTTCAATAAGTGTTAATATACTTTGTGTGTATACTATGTTTCAGGTTAATGTTGTATGAGTTACTCAGATTGCCTTGTTTAATAGAGTCATCCTATGAAGATGGTACAATTTTTATTCTCAAAAGTCAGATGGACAAGCTGAGGCTTAGTGACATAACTATCTTTTCCAGCATGACACAACTAATAAGTGGTGAAATGAGATGGCAAGTAGGAAGGCAGCCCCAGAACCTACACCCCTGAGTCATTACACCACACAGCATCCCCACAGCTTCTCAGTGAAGAATTCAATCAGTGATTAAGGTGACAATCACAGGAAACCCTCCTTTTGCTCCTAACCTTCATGACATGAAAACCAATTAACTAATAATTCCTCATTGTCAAAAAGAGGAAAAAAGGAAACTGATACATAATTTTGTCACAATTGTGACAGTAAGGGAAAAAATATTTTTTAAATTCAATCTATAATCATACATATGACATGAGTAACTAGAAAGTAAAGATTATTGGTGTTAGTAAGTGGAAAGTCACTTTACTAGTCAGAACATGGAACTTATTTACACTATTTTATACCTTAGATCCCGTCAAAGAGAACAAATTGCCCTGACATCATTATAATGATAAGATTATTCTACAAAAGGCAAAAATCTAAGTAGGGTTCAAGTAACAAGATGAATTTTAATCTCTTGAAAGTGAAGTTTTTCTTTCTTTTGTAACATTAAATTAAGCATTTGAGGAGCAAGAGAAGGAAATATGAGATGAGTAACATGTTAGTATTTCATCTTTCCTGTACAGAAAGCTTGCCCAGACATCGTCAGGTAGCCTGGCTGCATTTCCACCACCCGATAGAAGGACCGGAGTCCTGGCCACAGGCCCACCGTTTGACATTGGGTTCTCACCCTGCCTCCAACTGTATCTAACCGAAGGATCCTGGGAAAGCCATCTTCATGCTGGTCTGTCCCATTTGTCCTAGATGGGAATTAGGAGGCTAATTCAAGTCAAACAGAAGAAACCAGATAAAAAATTAAAAAAAAAAAAAACAAAAAACTCACCGCTCCCTCCCCACAGACCAGTTGCTTGTCCTCACTGAGTTGGTAACACGTGGCTGCTGTGGTGGCCATTTTCTTCTTGAGGGCCATCAGCTCAGCCAACGTTATCTGAGGTGCTTTCTTCACATAAGCAACAAAAAACCTGAAAGAAGCATTTTTCACACAGTCCTGCTGAACCACTCGTGAGTTTCTGGATTCCTTCCTCCTTCTCAAAGACCCTCTTCTAGCATCAGAAGACTCAGTATTTGAACTAACAATGAGAATGCATCTACTCTCAAGATCATTCTCTATACTCTCATCCCAACATGTCACCATGGAGAGGCATATTCTGGGCAGAAAGTTGACTTCTATTTCTTTTTTGTTTGTTTTCGTTAGTTATACATAATAGCAGAATGCATTTCAACTCACTGTACACAAATGGAGCACAACTCCATTTCTCTGAACATGATGCATAGTTACACCAGTTGTGCAATCATACATGTACAAAGGGTGATAATGTCTGTCTTCTTCCACCATTCTTCCCACCCCCACATCCTCTCCCCTTACTTCACTCGCCTTTGCCCAATCCAAAGTTCCTCCATTCTTCCCTAGGCACACCCCACCCCCATTATGGATCAACATCCGCATGTCAGAGAAAACATTTGGCCTTTGGTTTTTGGGTATTAGTTTATTTCACTTAGCATGATAATCTCCAATTCCATCCATTTACCTGCAATGCCATAATTTCATTCTTTAAGACTGAGAAATTTTCCATTGTGTAAATATATCACATTTTTTTTTATTCATTCATCTGTTGAAGGACATCTAGGTTGTTTCCATAGTTTAGTTATTTTGAAGTGAGCTGCTACAACTATTGACATGGCTGCCTCACTGTAGTGTGCAGATTTTAAGGTCTTTGTGTATAAACCATAGAGTGGGATAGCTGGGTCAAATGGTGGTTCCATTCCAAGTTTTCCAACTCTCCAGAGGAGTTGCACCAATTTGCAGTCCCACCAGCAATGTTTGAGTGTACCATTTTTTCCCCACATACTTGCCAATACTTACTGTTGCTTGTATCCCAGAGAACTGACTTCTATTCCCAAACTCAGCACTTCACTGATTATAGTTGTGATTTTCTTTCTTTCTTTCTTTCTTTTTTTTTTTTTTTTTTTTTTTTTTTTTTTTTTTTTTTTTGGTGTTTTTAACTGTGACAAACTATAGTGGAATGGATATCTTTACTGCAAATATTTGGAAAGTTTGGGAACTTTTCAATTCCACAGATCAGACTTCACAGGCCATTCTTGTTGCTCCCTAGCAGGGAAAATGGGGAAGGCTACCTTCTCTCAACAGAAATGAGGTAATCAGGTTATATTGACTTCCATCTGAAATAGCAACTAAAATTAGAGTAGCTGTGGATTACTAATTTAGATTTATATTTCCCTCACAAGTTAGTAATTTTAAATCACTGAAAATACTATTCACAGAAACATGCATTTTTTTAAGTAACATTGTCCTAATTTCTGAAAGAGACCACAGATTTACTTTGCCAGAGCTTGACTCTCCTAGATGTGTTTCTGTAATTCTTCTTCCTGGAAATACAAGCACTATTGCATATATTTTTCTCTCTTCCTGAACACATAACTATGTATATAAAATTGAACAATATTATACCATCATGAAACCAATTTTAGAGGATTTTTAAATACTAAAGATGATAAAATACAAAATTTAGGAATTAAAGGAAATGAACTTGGAGAGATTTAGTTTAAAAGTTTATGAATCACAAAATTGTTTGATGACAGAACTCATTCTTTGGATAAAGGTTTACAGTTCTTTCTGTACAAAATTCGTGTCTTTCTGGATCTGTCCAGAAATTGATATTACCTTTATTCTGTACATCAAAGAACTTTTGGTTAACTTTTTTTTCATTCTTAAGTAAATCACTAGCTGCTAATTGTTAATGTCTAGATTGGTGGTTCATAGACATAGCTAGCTAGCTGCTAGTTCATGACTAGATTCTTTCAGTTTTTTTTCAATGCTGGGATTTGAACCCAGGCCTGACTTATGTACTCTACACTAAACTGGATACACAGTCTTTTTAAAATTTCATTTTGAGACAGGGTCCTGCTCAATTGCCCAGTCTGGCCTCTAACTTTTGATCCTCCTACCTTAACTTCCCAAGTGACTGGGATTACAGGTAGACCCACCACATCCAGCATTTTTTAATGGATACTGTCTATCCATTTGTTTCAGGTTCTCTCTGAAATTCTCAATCAACTTACCCCTTATCCTGGCATTCAAGAGGGTTTCCAGACTGGACACACTTCTCCAGCACCTCCTCGTATCCTTTAGCAAGTCTTAGAATTACTAGGACAGCAAGCTCAGGAAGTTTTCTTGAATATTCATGAACAAAACTAAAACACGTGGGTGAAGATATCATAAATCATTGGCTCTAAGACAAAATGAAGTCATTGCTTTCCTAATCTCTCCTGTATAATAGAGCCCATGGAAGTTAAAAATCAGATAAATAAAGTTGAACATCGATATGATCTGAACTCTATGAATGACAATACCATGAATATACACCATGTCCCTCAAGTTGTCCCATAAAGTGGCATTTTATTTTCTTTTGCAGTTCACTTTGGCTTTTCAATTGTGGATTTTCACCGTCATTCATTGTGCCTACTTTATGCTAACTTTGCTTTGGGGGGTAAGCAGACAACACTGTGTAAGATAAAATGCCTGCCCTCTGCTGTGTTAGAGAGAGGCAGAAACAAGCAAACAATAAACAGGTCATCTATCTCAGGTAGTGATACACTGATAAAGGGGAAGAAAAAAAGATTGAAGAGAGGAAAGGAGGTGACTCCCACTAACGGGTCACTAATTTAGCAGGGAGTCAAGAAGTGTTTCTCTGGGCAGCTGATATCTGAACAGAGACCTGGGTGAAGGAAGCCATGCTAGGACAGCCTGGGATCCTGTCTACGACTTTGATTCTTTACAACTTAAGAACTGCATCTATTAAGCAAATAATTAGCTTTAGAGGTGTGTAGATGCATATAAACTTAAAGATAACTCTGGAATTTATTAACTGTATTCCCAGATTATGGAAATTGGTTGTATTTAGCTCTTCCACCAATAGAATGTCAAAATGTGTCTCCTAATTAAGCTCTTATGTTTTAGTCAGCTTTTTCAATGCTGTGACTAAATGACCTGACCAGTACAACTGTAAAGGAGGAAAGGTTTATTTATGGGCTCATAGTTTCACAGGTCTTAGTTCATAGAAGGCCGGCTCCATTCCTGGGGGCTCAAGATAGCAGGAGAGTGTGGTGGAGGGAAACAGGTCACATCATGATGATCAGAAAGCAGAGAGAGACTCCACTTGCCAGATACAAATATATACCCCACAGCCATGCCCCAATTCCCACCTCTTCCAGTCACACTCTACCACTTCAATTAATCCCATCAGGGATTAATGACTTATTAGGTTAAGGCTCTCGAATCCCAATCATTTCTCCTCTGAACCTTCTTACATCATCTCACATGTGAGCTCTTGGGAGACAACTCACATCCAAACCATAACAACTTAGTTCTAATTTGCATAATTTTATTTAACAGTGCAAACAATGTCTGAATGTCTAAATTTAATGTAACAAAAATGCAACATCTTCAGGGAATATTAGAAAGAAAATTGGGCCATTATTTTCATTAAAGCATCAGAATCAGACTCAAATTTGGAAGAACCCTAAAAATAATTAAGTATAATGCCCTGAGAGTTCTGCGCATGCCCCCTTTAATAGTGCCCATGGACACATACAATAAAGGAAAATGTATTAACCTGACTGCCAACTTCCATAAAGGCAATTACATGAGAACACGGTTTATGAATTCTATTACAGCAAACCACTGTACTGCAAATGTCTCTGAGTATGCCTTGATTTTCTTAAAATATACAACATGTTTTCAACAAGTAGCAAATAAATCTTCTATCTAGCATTATCTATGCATTATCTAGCATTATCATATTTTAGGGAAAATATGTTAAATGTGCATAACAAAAAAGCGCATTCTAAATCATGTCCTTCTTATTACAAAAATGTCCATATCTTTTATGACAGTTCAATGGTGACCTTCACATGAATAACCTATTATGATGACAATGATTCCCACTCCAGAGAAAATGTTATTAAATAAAATACACTTTATAAGCAGGCCAGTTAATAACAGCCAGTTAATCACAGATGGTGAAAGCCTCACCTTTGTAAGATAGATGACTTTCCCTTTTCTCTAGTTATCTGCTCACATATCTTTTGACTCAGAACATTCTAGCCAAACATCCCCACAAAACAAGTTTAAAAACCACAGCTGCCATTCCCCACTTCAACCAAAGTTGTCAGTCACATAATGATCTCGACTTTTGTGAATACTCATTTGCAGAGTGTTTTACCTTGCCAAGGAGATGTTTCTTTCCGCTGAAGAAAACTGGTTGAAATCCCTACTCCTAAAAACCTCTTGAGGGAGGTTGGAGACAGACCTTCAGGTTCGTCATCATTTTCTGCATGGATTATGCAATGCCTAGTTCAAGGGCGGGCAATTTGCAATATTCTGCTATTTTGCTTGACAGAGCATCTTGTCAAGAACAAGTGTACAACATGATTTTTTACCTGTAATGGGAAAACCAAAAAATGAGTCTTAAAGATTTATTCTTTAAGTAGAACCTCAGAACCAGTTCTAGGAAGGAAAGGAGGAAAGAAGGGAGGGGTGAGAAGGAAGGGAGAGAGGCAGAGAAAGAGGAAATCACGGAGAACAATTTTCCACTCCATGTTTATTAAGAAGGAATAAGGAAAAAATTAAAAAGACCAGAATTTTGGAAGGAGGAAAGAGGAGAGCAGAGGAGGGAGGGAAGGAGAAAAGGAAAAAGAAAGAAAACTCTTTCCTTATCTCCCATCCTAAACAGTGCTTTCCTCACTCCTGTCCAGGTCCCCATTTGTTCAATCCGTTTCCCATACTTGTCAGTCAAACACTATTATTCTAATATGAAGGCTTTGAAAAAAGAGGGAAATGTGCTACTCAAAGAAATACACTTACTACTATTCAAATTCACCTCTACACAGCATTTGCAGCTGGTGGCATGGAAAGCACATTCCCACTCTTCATCATAACCATCTGTGCCCACCAGAGGGCGGTGCACCCAAATGGCCAGAGAGGTCAAGCTTTCAGATACACCCCTGTCATGGGACTGAAAATTCCAGGCATTCTCAGCAAGGTCAATTAGAATCCATTATTCAGTTTTTAAAATCTAACTTTCTAATTACATGGAAGGTAATTTTTTTAATTTAATGGAAAAGAGTTGTTATGAGATCCAATTTTTTTTTTATAATAGTTCTTAAAAATAACCATGAAAATCAACAAAATTAGGGCTGTGGATGTAGTTCAGTGGTAAAACATTCACCTAGGTGTCTGAGACCCTGGTTTTGATTTGATTCTAGATTTGATTCCTAGCACAGAGAAGGGAAAAAAGTTATTTAAGAAAATCAACAAAACTGTCACTTAACAACCAAGAAAGTGGACATCAAAAAAAAAAAAAAGAAAAGAAATAGTTCTTGTTAACATTCCTAGTCTGTGTATAAACTCCCCTAGGTGAGAAAGTCAGTGAGGTGGCAACGTTTCCCGTTCATCCTCCCCAACTCCTCACACCAGGACTCTGCTGTGCTCAAGGACTGTCACTCTGAGGGCTCACCTGACTCTCAGCTTCTTGCGGACTTCCAAGACTAGCAGCCACAGGAGAGGGTTGAAATGAGCATTACGCTGCACGGTCAGCCTCCTGGAATCCAGGTTCCAGTCTGGATTTCAGGTCATTTAAGCATCTGAGAGCAGTGATTTTAAGTCTCCTCTGAGAGGAGGGTGCGTCACAGGGGACCAGAAAGGAAGAAAATTGGGAGAAGATGGGTCTTTTGTACAATATGTAGGGGGTCTAGAATTGGTCCAGTCAACTGCTTTGATCACCACTGATATGGCACACACAAGGAATCTGTCGTTAGGGCTTTGGGTTTCATTTTATTGGCATCAGATCTGCCATTTTGCTGCCACCATTATTTTGCTCCCCTTACAATACCATTTTACAACCTAGATCATTAACCCCTCACCAGCCGTTGGTCCAACTGTTATTAGCTCACAAAGTTCCACTAGTTAAGCATAGATCCCCTGCCATTTTTTTTCTCTCTCTCTCTCTTTCTCTCTCTCTCTCTTTCTCACCCTTCAGGGCAGACACTCTGCCTTCCACTCAATAGAATCTCTTGCATGAGTTCCTCCATCCAGAGTGGTTTTCTGGGTACTTTCATTGGTACTATGGCTCAGATGGGCTCTTCTACTGCCACTTAGGCAAGTGGAATCCCATTTGATGCCCCAGACCCCTGGACCCTGGTCTCCCCTTCCATTTGCCTGGTCGCTAGTTTCCACATCCACCAATGGCCTTCAGATTGGTGAGTTTTCCCCTAGGTCGACTTAAACACTGCTCTGCTAACCTGAGACATGACCATTGATTTTTCTGCACCCTCAAGCTGGTTGAGGAGTGTGGGTTCCCCCAGTCACAACATTTACAGTTATGGCTGGCCTCCTTAGTTGATCTTATCTGACAAGTGAGTCCCCAATCTTTACGGTGAAGATTCTCTCTGGGTTGAGGCTCCTCTTCACTTCTCTGGAAATTCCTTGTGCCAGGTCCTCAATCCCCTTGGCTTTTGCCCAGCACGCATTGATGGGGGTGATGACTTCCTTCATTATGCTGCCTCCTTATCTCCTCAGGACATCTTGGACACTGACTCAATTATTTATCAGTCTCCACCATGGGATCTGGGTCCTCCATTCTGGCAGATTCGCCCCTGGAATGTCTACTAGACAATCTTAAACCACTTTACTTAACCTCCCATCTAAAGCAACCAAAACTTATTCACTTCTGTAATGATAATTGGCCATAGTATCCTTCAGATAATCAATCAAAAATGGCAACCTAATGTCATCCTGAATCCTGAAGTTCTAAGGGACTTACACAATTTCTGTGAGCAAGTGGGCAAATGGAAAAGGATTCCCTACAGCCAAGTTTTCTCATTCTTGTGCACTAAACCTGATCTTTACTCTTTCTGCAAACCCAAACACCTTCTTATGTCTTCTCCTCTCCCTCCTAATCCCTCCTCCTCCTGCAACTTTGACTTGGCTAACAAACCACCCCCATACCGGTACCCTGTGGCAGAGGTCCCTCCAGCCCCTGCTTCTCCATCTCCTTTGCCCCACTCTGTTTCTCCTTCTGGCCCCCAGCCCACCCAGTCCTCCTGCCACGTGATCCTGTGCACATGTTCCAGCCCCACTATGAGAGGTGACCAGTGTAGAGGGAGTGATCAGAGACCATGTTCCTTTCTTGCTCTCTGATCTTTCCCAGATAGAGAAGTAGTTAGGCTCCTTCACCTCCAACTCTGCAAACTTTATTAAGGAATTTCAGTATCTTACCCAATCTTATAATGTTAGATTTAAAAGATCCCTTTTTCTATAAACCCAGGACTCTCAATTGCAATTTCTATTTATCTTTAAGACACCAGATAGTGGATCGCAATTAACCTAGAAAATTTTGCCTCAAGAATTTGGCAATAGACCTCACCTGTTCAGCCAAACCCTACCTAAGAACTTAGCAAAATTCAAAGATAAGACATCTATAATTGTTCTCCAATATGTAGATGACATCCTTTTATGTCCCTCTACCTGGAAGGAATGTCAGAAGTCCATTACAGAGCTCCTAAACTTCTTAGCTGACAGGGGTTATAAGATCTCAAAGAAGAAAACTTAATTATGCCATCAACAAGTTCTATACTTAGGATGAAGCAAAATCTAACCTGCTTGTCACTGAGAGAGAAAAATAACCCTAACCTGTCCAACAGTCAGTGGCATGTCTCAGTAAGGAGTATGATATAGCAACCCCATTTCTGAAAATTAATGCAATAAAATGTTTCAAATTTTTCTTCATCCAATCCTGACCTAATTACCAGCCAGGGAAAACCCTGGCAATTTCCCTTGCCTAGCCTTGCTGGAGCCTACATTGGAATGTAAACCAGCATGCTTAGCTAGGGACCAACCTGAGACTGAAGAAAAAATAAGTGTCCATTTCAAACTTCTCCTGGGCTGCAACACAAACAATGGTTTTAAGATTTTAAGACTCTCTCTCTCTCTCTTTCTCTCTCCCTCCCTCCCACTTTCTCTGTGTCTCTCTCTCTTTCTCACTCTCTCATGCTATTTAACTAAAATAATTAATGACCATTATTATTTTTTCTTCTATGACTCTTGCTTTGTTTTGTTTTTCTTAAATGCATTTTTTTCAAGTTCACAATTTTGATCCTACATACCTAGGTTAATGTTTTTTCCTGATCAGTTCTATTTTTAATTCAACTCTAGAGTTTTTTTTTAAACATCTATAACATTGCAATGGAGATTCACCTACAAAAAGCTACAAGGCCTTTGCATTTGTGTTATGTGTATATCGTGTTGTCTGTCTATGTATGTGCATCCAAATATCATGTACATGATATCAAAATTGACAAAAATAATAGGTGCTCATTAATTAAAATTTAAAAATGGATACAGATACCTTTAATTCATGTGATTTAAAAGGTTCCATTCAAATTGGGTAAACAAATGAAGCTAAATGCCTTTAAAATTACTTAACATACAAGTTTCTCTAAGTGGGTCAAACTAATAAAATGTTGATGTTTATAAAATGTCTAATATCAATTGTTTCTAGGACTTTTTAACAGCAAAGAGACAGCAGACACTGTTCAATGCACTTATCTGATATCTTGGTTTTTTTAATAGTAAGATGAGTGAATTAGATTTGACATGTGTGGGATTACTCAAATGTGTTTGTTAGAGACATATGATTAATTTACAAAGTTAAAATTATAACTGTTAAATAACATTCAGTACTCTAAACTCCTTAAATTCCATGGGTTAATATACTTAAACATTATTGGTGTGTTCATAGATTGGTAAATAAAAAGGGTTTAAAATTGCTTTGTGTCATCACAAAAAACAAGGTTACTAAGAGTTATGTCCTAACAAGTACAATTCTATATACAAAGGAATCCAAAAATTTCAACTATGTTTCAATTAGATTACTGTATATAATATAAAGTATTTCATATTATTAAAATGGAGTAATTTATCTAAATTCAGTAATTTCATAAGGACTGTTTCATAATGTGAACAAAAAGGGGTCAACTGATAGGAAAGAGAAAATAAAAGAATCTACATACAGAAATATATTTAGTAGAAGGATAAAGAAAATGTTTCTGGGTAAGAAAGTGCTTAAGTGATGAAATACATGAGGGTCTTAGTGCTAAAAAAAAAAAAAACTGTGTGTAAGTAAAGGGCAATCTCAACAAGTTTGCATGTAAATAAGTTGGTTATATGTGTGTGAGACAATCAGTTAAAGCTATTTAAGGTTTTTCCCTAAGGTCAAAGATTAATGAGTTGATATAAAACAAAGTTTAATCTATATGTTAAAATGACAAGGATTTCTTAAAAACACTAATTTACTCTTAACGTTGTATCTGTTAAGTTTTATTCTTTAGAAAAATTAGTCTTAAAATTGGGGTCTATAAAATTATGGTTAAACAACAACTGTTAGAATATCGTACTACATTACAGAGTCTAAATTTTTCTTTAAAAACTAAACATGGTTAATATAAAAACATGAAGATAATTGTGCTATTACACTTCTTTGTATATTAAATATGTTCATATCTTCCAGGTATACAAGTCTTTACAGCAGAAAGTTTATCAAGTTGCTATTCTCTAAATTAAATTTGACTGTAATGATGATTTTAAATGTGTAAGAATAGTGAATTTCATTGGGGACTTCTTTATAGCATTTAATATTCTATAACAGGACCTGTTATCAATCTGGTATATGTAAATTTTATGTTACCTTCTATACTGGGATAAAAATGTAACTGTATTTCTAAAAGTTAATGAGAACTTGATTTGTTTAAAGGCTAATATTGTAAAACAAAAGCATTTTGTCACACAAAAGGAAAGTTAAAAACTCTCTCTCAGCCTCTCCTTGATTCATATTTTAGATGTAATGTCATATTGTGTTGACTAACATTCATATAGACTCAGGAAACAATATATGTAAACTTTGTAAAATGATATTTAGAGAGGAGGCAAAGATCAGTTTCAGAACTAGAACACTTTACCTAAGATTTGTAAAGAGCTCCACCTCACCTGAGATAAGGCTCTCCTCCCACCTTACTATGTGTCAGCTTGGCTCCAAAATAAACCAAACTTCAGCTTATTTAGAGTTATATTCAAAAGATTGTTTTTTTGTTGTTAAATTACTGTGATGTCAAACAGAGGATATAATGTAGAGCTCAGCCAAAATTCAAGATAGCTATTACACAAGTTGAATGTTTTTATTGTTGTTAATTCCATTTTGTATTTTCCTTGTAAACTCTGTTGCCTGATTAATGTTTTGCAGAAATAGTACTTAAAGCATAAACAACCTAAATTAGAGATAATAAGCTATCACCTATAGGACAGATAAAATAATATAAACCCCAATTAAATAAAAGGGGGTAAATGACTATAAAGTCATAAAGTTGAAGTTAAAGCCCAGCACTCTTACTTTCTGACTGGTAAGACTAGCTTTCTGGAAGTTTAAGATCAAACTTAGAGATTGAGATTAAAATAAAGGGGCCAAGAAAACCAGTATTTGGCTCTTGCCCTCAGAGTCAACCTGAATTGAGGGAACAAGAGAACTTCTCTAAGGAACTTTGCAACTCTGGGTCACCCAACCTCTCAATCAGAGAGACTGATGAGACCCCCTGAGGATAAAAAACCAATCAGTGCACCTGCTGCAGAGGAGGATCATTGAAAAAAGGGAGATATCCCTGAAGATTCCAAAGGAGGCTACCTCATCAAGGAGACCTACCTAGCAAATGCCAGGTACTAGAGGAGATAAAAAAAAAAAAAAAAAAAAAAAAACTGCTCTCAAATTCCCCATGAGTAACCCCTGTGGAAACTCAGCTAACTCTTTAACAGACAAGAACAGGTCAATTATACTAACTTGATCTTAAACACCTAGCAAAACAGTTAAAACCAAAATATAGTCTTTCTTGGGCATTTAGAAGAAACATTAGTTAAATGTAATTTCAGATGTACACTTGTGTTAGCCCCAAGAATAAGTAAGACTGGAAGCTACAAAAGAGATTCTTAAGCAGAAGTGCCTGATAACTACCAAGAGAAATTGCCAGAGTCTGAAATTTTTGGTCATTTTAAGGCCTACACATATTCCTAAACAAGACCATGTCTGCTAAATTGCCTACAGAAATTCCTACAAGATCAGATACACAAGTCCACCAACTATTCGGTCAATCAACTACTTCTCCTTCAAGACTATCAGCCCCTGACAGCCAACACCAAGACCTGAGATTCACTATTGACACCTCTGGCTCCAAAAACTCTGCTCCCACCTAAACCCTTCCTAATCCCCTTTTTACAGGAACAAGACTCTTCATCCCTAACCAGCAGGAAGGAGCTACAGAAGAAAGACCATTGTCCCACCCCTGATATCTATAAAAACAAAAAGGGAGGAATGTTGGCATCAGAGCTGCCATTTTGCTCCCACCATTATTCTGCCCACCCCCCACACACCATTTTACAACCCAGATATTTAGCCTGAGGACCTCCTCATCAGTCATTGGTTCAACTGTTATTAGCCCACAAAATTCCACTAGTTAAGAAGAGTTCCCCCACCATATTCTCTCTCTCTCTCTCTCTCTCTCCTCTCTCTCTCTCTCTCTCTCTCTCTCCCTCTCACCCTTCAGGGCACACACTGTGCCTGTCTGCTTAATAAAATCTTGCATGAGTTCCCATGTTCAGAGTGGTTTTCTGGGTACTTTCACATTTAATTCTCCTAGACCCCTTTATTCACACCTCTCATAGGCAAATGACTAGCTTTTGACCTTGTGGAACAATTTCTTGTTTTCTTTTAGTTGTGTTCAACCGTTCAACAAACTCTAACAGAATGCCTTCCACAAGCTAGGCATTGCCCTATAAAGAGAACAGTAAACAAAAGGTAGTCCCTGACTTCAAGGAGGTCACTGTCTCATCTCTCCTATCAGACTAGAAATTCCTCGAGTCAACTTATGCTTTCCTAACAAGTGTCCCTCACCTTGCCTGGCCCATAGGAAGTACTCAATATGTATCCATAAAATGAAGAAATAAATGGAAGGAAAAAACCAATATACTAAAAGTAAAGAGCTTGACCCTCAAGACTGTACATTGAGAGGTGAGAGTTGAGAGGTTATATCTTCTTTAGACATAATAAACAGATGGGTCCTTGTCTGAAAGGGGACATCCCTGAATGAAAGTCAAGATCAGAAAAATGGTTTAGGCTTTAATAGCTAGAAGTGGGTAACTTCACTTAGTTGCCTAATTACCATACCTTGTGACCAAATTAAGCCAGACGACCTCCTCTCTTTAAGAATCAGACAACAAAAGGAAAGAAAGAAAGAAAGAAAGAAAGAAAGAAAGAAAGAAAGAAAGAAAGAAAGAAAGAAAGAAAGAAAAGGGAGCAGAAATACATTTTTTAGGGAGCAAGACTCCCCGCCCCATCCTGCAGATACTCCAGCACATTTCCTTTGCAACATTCCTGGTATATATGGACCATGTCCAAGACCAGCCTCTGAATTTCAGTAAAATTCACTCTGGGAAACTTTTGATTCAGTTTAGTAACAGTTCTAGGGGGAGCAGAGAAGTTTTAAAAATCAATTTTGGTTAGCTATCAAAATGATGTAGCAGTCAGAGAGTATCAGCACCGTTAAAACTCAAAGGAAGAACAGACACGTTGTTGTTTCAAAAGGAAAGGAAGCAGGGCTTAAGTCTTGTGGAGTCCTGCTCGGTCTTTCATGGCAGTAGCTCTGTATATGGCATCATGGGCCCCAAAATTATTTGGAAATAATTTACCTTTTTCTAAATCCTTTCTTGGAAACTGAGTTAAATTTTGTTTTTGCTGCTCATCCCTGATGCCAAGTATCTGGGATCATTGCAGTGAGTGGATGGAAATACTAAAAGTATTAAATTGTCCAGAGACCCCAGACTTCATTCTCCCTTGGGCTCTCTGCTGTTTGGGGGATTATTGCAACAAATAAGGAGAAGTGTTTGATTCATGTGACCTGAGGTCAAAATAAGGGTTGAAAAGGGATGGGGCATAGGATGGTGGGGGTGCAGAACATAACAGGATGCACACCTTGTGCAAGCATCAGACTTAAAATGAAATTATAAAAGCACTATTTATTAAGAACAAATTGTGTGGCCTGGGGTTATAGCTCAGTTGGTAGACTGCTTGTCTTGCATGCACAAAACCCAGGGTTCAATCCACACCAACACACACACACACATACACACGGACAAGTTGTGAAATAGTATGCACAGTGAAGGATATGGAAAATGACAACTCCCAGAACAGTGAAATGACAGTCTCTAAAACTGTCTGATCCAGAGGAAGAGGGAGGAGATAGGTAATCATTAATCCTCTTCAAGTAAATCCTTTCCTAGGAACAATGGACCCCAAAGGAAAAAGCAAACTTTCATCCCTTCCCAGGTTCATCCCCAGCATTTCCACCAAAAGCAAACATCCATCCCTTCCCAATAACTATGGGTTCTGAAGGGAGGAGTTCGATACAGAAACCTGGGTCCTGGACATTTACCCTTTCCCATTGCCATTGAGTCCTGGAAGCAAATAGAGAAGCTCTGGGGAACAATGAATCCCAGAGAGAGAAGATAAGCAGGGAACACTGAGTTCTAAGTGACAATGAATTTCCAGGCATTTTACAACTTCTTTCCTGACTTTCCAAACGAACAGGTCCTATTTCAGTCTCGAATAATTAAAACACCCTCATAGTAAACTATAAAACTAAAACCCCTTCTGTAACCAGCGGTCATTTTTCTACCTAGAAAATAAGCCCCTCCATGCCTGATTGATTGACACAACTGCAGAATAAAGGAAAGCTTGCTAAACTGTTTGAGGTCAGTTTCCATCCAGGTCTTTTGTATTTTCATAATAGTGCTGAAAATGTGTTGGTTATTTTTACTTGCACAGTATGAAATCAGTTCTATAAAAATAAAAAAATACAAACTAATATGATTATGACTAAGTATGTAAACTCCTAGACAATAGCCTCATATGAGTAATTACCTCCAGGAATACAAAAAACAGGCCCAGCGTTGGGTATAGCATCTCAACTTCTTTACAAAAAACTTGTAAGGACTCTTGTACTTCATCAGTTCAATACAGTTTAATCACTCCTGGCTATATGTTCCTGCAGATCCAAAAACCCCTCTTCCAATAATGGAATTCTCCAAACTTCTTACACAGTTCATGCATTATCATCCTAAATTGTCTTAAATGTCTCCAAGAATGACTTGCTTTTTAAATTTAATTAGCCTCCTGTAAAGCCATCTCCATCTCTTTTGTTCCTCACTAGTTCTCAGAGAGTCCTGGTGGTGAGGAAGAGCCAGGCTGTGTATGCCCTACCCCTGCCACAGCTGTTATTCTTTTATGATGTTAAAATGCTACCTTGAATGTTCATAATCCACAACTTAATGAGCATTAATATTTCTTTTCATGAAGTAGCGTGTAAGGAACTAGAAGTCCTCTGCTAAAGTGGGGTGAGAGAGAGAAAATTGAACCGTCCACAGAACCACAAAATTTTCAGGATGGAAACACACTTTTGGAAAATAACAGTCCTGGACCATAATATTAGATTCTTTTCATTTTTTATTAATTCCAGCAGAGAGCAAATTGGTCAAATGTTTGAAGAAAGTTGTGTTTCTTAGAGTGTTGATTCTACACCAAAAGAAAAGACACACAGATGAACAAAGACTTAGTCTCTTTCTCTTTTTCTCTGGGCAGGCTGAAAAACAAAAGGAGAAAATACAAGGGCTGTTTGTCAGATGCCATGTATTTTTCCAGTCTTTTACAACTGATGCTAAATTGCTTCGATTATCTTTTTGCAATTTCCATCAGCAGAAACAATTTAAACCTGTCCTAGGCTAAGCCAAATTCCCCCTTCTGTTGCACAAGGTCAGAGGACACACAGAAATGCTATCAAGTGCCTCTTCCTCACTGGTTCCACCAGACTCAAGTCAGAGGCCTCTGGTCACCCCTCCTCAGGGCTATTTAGTACCTACTCTTGCCTAAGTTATACCTAAACCAAAAGTATGTGCTCAAAATTGGAACTCTAGGGAGAAATTTATTCCACTTAGGACTGAAACACATCACATTTGGGAATGATCAAATATGTGGAGACACAAAGTTGTTATTCTTTGGTTGAATGCACAAGTAGCTATTGTGATATGGGTAAAATACTTGTTTTTAACAATATTTTGTTTCATTGGCATTCTAGTTTTTAAATTCCTCTCTGAAATATTACTGAAAAAATGATCAAAACATGTTTATGCTCAAATATCTGTGTTAGAGTGGGCCTTTTGTCATAAGAAGAGAGATTTATTACAGTTTAGTATGTTGAGACATTGGAAATTTTGTAGCACATTATTCATTCTACAGTGCCATGAAATGATGGGATTTGGTGGTGAATGGATAGAACTGGAGAATATCAAGCTAAGTGAAATAAGCCAAACCTAAAAAACCAAAAGCAGAATGTTTTCTCTGACATGTGGATGCTAATTCACAATGTGGGAGAGCACAGGAAAGAACAGAGTTACTTTAGATTAGATAGAGGTGAATGAAGGGAGGGGAGGGGGTATGGGGTTGGGAATCAGACATTATTACCCTTTGTATATATATAACTATATGACCAGTGGGATTCTACATCATGTATAACCAGAAAGATGAGAAATAATATCCATTATATATCAAGTATCTAAGTGCATTCTACAGTGCAAGTTCACATAGGATAGATATTTTATTGAACAGTTAGGTTGAACCATGTGAAATCATTGATATCCATTGACATTTTTAACCTGCAGAAATGTTCTTTCATATGGTTCTATCACCTAGAGTCTCTTCTGGTGAGGCATCTCGGAGATGACTCTGCACACAGGAACATATGTCAAAGGAGGACAATGGTTAATTCTTAAGCTCTGGCTGGAATTTCAAAATCTGACTCCACCTCTTACTAGCTTGGTTGCCTCTTAGGTAGATAAATTATGTAACCTAAGCCTTTATCTATGGGTCCATTTATTCATCTACAAAATGGAAATCACAAGAATACCCAACTCAGACATTCCTTTTGATAATTATATAAGTTAATATATATATAAAGTGCTAAGAGTAATGGTTGGTATTTATTACACAACTCTTGACAAATGTTCAGTCATTTTGCTTTTTTAATATGAATGTCTAAAATTAATTTTTTCAAATCTAAAGTATAGTTACCTGAGATCCTTGTGATTGCCTTTATGCTAAGGCAGCTTGACTTGCAGCAACCAGTTTTGGACCCTGAATACAAAGAAATGACAGATGTTGAGAAGATATGAGCATTACCATTAGAATACAAAAATAGCCAGTTATACAAAAAATAAGTGATTATAAAGTGATTTTACACTCATGACCCCCTTTAGTTCCCATTTACTACCAGGATTTCTGCAAAGAACCTCATCAACAAATATACTTCCCACAAAATAAATAAATAAATATATCATCAGGACATAGAGGAAATATTAAATGATTTAGATATTTAAATGTTCATTCCCACCCCCACTGACTTGCAAAATTCAAATGAGAAACCAGCATTTTTCAGGAAAATGTTTAAATAAATTAATGCTTTGACTTACTCACCAAAGCATTTCAGGCCTTACAAATACTCCTATCCACTCATAGCCATCACAAATTTGGAACAGAAGAGACAGGATAAGCATTTAATACTAGGCCACAGTGAAGCAGGAGATAAAACCAAGAACCACTTTACTCATTTTGTAAGACAATTGTACACAGAATAAGATCTCTGCTCCACACGTCTTTCAAAACACAAATCCCTAACGTATGACCTGACCAAATGCACAAAAATGGAAAGTGATATGGTGAAATGAAAGCAGCCCCAGCACCTCCTCAGAGAAGCAGGCCTCCTTATCCTCAGCCTTGCAGCACTTTTCTAGAAAAGCTCCGAAATCCCCCATCACAGTTTTCAGTTGATCTGTTGTTGCTCTGGGCTTGTGTTTCACCAGCTCAGCAAGTGCTCTGCATTTGAACAGGAAATGAAAGAAACATCAAGAAAAAGGTTAGTCACAGAAAGAAAAATTAAGGCGATAAGAACAGCAGTTCCATCATTTAAGACTATATATCATGGAGCCAGGCAGCTTTGGGTTTGAGGTCGGCATGCCATTTCATCTCAGGTGAGGATAATAAAATCCACTTTGCTAGGGTTGGTGGGAGGACCAAATCAGATAATCAGGGCAAATCACTCAGTGTTTTACAGAGTTTCACTCAATCTCCAGAAAGCATATGTTACGGCATTTAGATATTGTTCAGATTTTAGAAGTCTGACTTTTATAGCTATTGAAGGGTTTAAAATAACTCTTAAATTTTTAATGACCTTGAACTTCACTGAAAAATCATCTTCTTTAAGAATCTTTAAAGTTGGTCCTTGCAATTTGCCCTATTCAAAGTTAATTATGGGGAGGTTACAGGAGGTAAGACTATTCAAAAAAATGGGAGGTGGTGGTTCTCTTTCATTGACATCTGAAGAGACAACAGTGCCAGAAAGCATGTTGTGTGGGAGGAACAGGTTTTCTAATATTATTTTTAAGTCTGGACCATGATTCCAGACCACCAGAGATGGCAGCAACTTTCTGTTGCTGAAGTCCATGCTATCCTCACGCTTCGTGACAGTATTGAGGAGTTCAACCTCAAAACTCACATTTCTAGATGTTTTCTATTCAATCGTCATTCTCAAAAGTGACATGGCAGGGTTTTCTCTCACCTATGAGGGCACTCTAGAACAAACTGAAAATACCGTTCTATGCCTAGAAATAAGTCACCCTATGATTACTCTGCTGTGTGCCCAAATTCATCAGTTCAATGTTCAGCCTTTTCTACTGGACCTACCTATGATCTTATTATTCTACTGTGATTTTCATCCACAATATCACTATGAATAGTCAGCAGGTTAGAGTCTAATATAGTTTTTCCCCTCTAAGGGAAAAAATCCCTTCATTTTATTGTTGATAATTTTATCAACTTAATAAGGCCAATACTTAAATACTTTCCTCTAGGGAATATAACCATTACATGAGACAGTTTGCTCCTTTCAATTAACAGTTCTCATTATCAAGACTACAAACATGATAATGAAATACTGCTCACATTTGTTTCTTGATTTGTTGCTCAGTCTCTGGAAGTGTGCATATATCTGCATGGAAGGTGAATGTTTCAGCATTAAATTCTTTGGGAGTATATGTGTCATCAACTTGCAGAGCAGAAAAGCATGCCCGCTTGTTCACGAAGGACTCAGAACAGCATTTGGTGACTCTGTCACTAACTGGATTCTTCTCATGCATCACACAAAATGTGTTCAGGACTGCAGATAGCTGAAGAACAGGAAGAAGAGCAGAAATTCAAAAGAGGCAAAATTGAAGATTTTCTGTGAAAACTTATTTTTCCATTCACCCAAAGTGTGTCATATTAAACTAGTAACAATGAATGCAAAGTTGATTGAGGCAGCCAAAGACTATCTTTGGAACTAAACATAGGGGACTCTTTTAAGTTGTCTGTTTTAAAGTAAGTCTATATGTCAGAGTAACTTGAGAGAATAATTCATGAAACTAATTGGAGGTGATATGTCCTAATATATGTGTTGTAATGGGGAAGAAGTAGTCTTATCCTGGTACAAGAAGCAGAGACCTAAAAGAAAGTAAAAATTTAGAAAATGCCAGAACACTGAGAACTCATGGATTCTTTTTTAAAACAAGTTATAACATGTGATAATGAAATACTACTCATTATCTAAATTCTAATTTTGGTAGTCAGGAAAATATAGGTGACCAAGTTCTGACTGCCTCTACCCGGCACACACACAACTATACATACACACAGATACATTCCTGTTAGTCATGTACACAGGTTAGTTCACTCTTGCTTCTGAAAGTTAGCTTTGTCAATGTCTTAAGAGGAAAAGTCAATATTAAATTTATTATATTTTAAAAGACTCACATAGTCTTCAATACAGGGCATTCTGTGTGTTTCAGGAAGCTTACAGCATTTGGAGGCCACTCTTCCTAGGTTTCTTGATGCCTCCACAATAGTGGGAGTTGACACCTGAGGTGTTTTCTGAGTGTAACGAACTACAAGTCTGTTGAAAAAAAAAGGCCATGTATTTTTATCCAAACAAGAAACTGTCTTTTTCTAATACAGTAGATCAGGCAGAGAAAATTCAGACAAAATCAACTAATATATGCTTCTTTACCACGCATCAAATTATGTGTGTCTAAGTCAACTGCAGTGGTACAGGCCTCTAATCCCAGTGATTCAAAAGGCTGAGGCAAGAGAATTGATTACAATTTTGAGGCCAGCCTTAGCAATTTAGTAACAGCCTAAGTAACTTGCAAGACCCTGTCTCAAAAAATATTTTTTTTTTTAAATTAGGGTGGTAGCTCATTGGTGAGCTCATTGTAGCTCCCCTGCATTCAATCCCCAGTACCCACCGCCAAAAAAAAAATATCGACATCTTCAGGGTGATGGCTTAGTGTCCTAAAAAGACTTGGTCCTGACCAATTCATCAAATATGACTTTGCATACCACCTGCACCATATAATCTTAGGAAAGTTAGCTACCTTTCTTTAATCCAGTGGCATTAATATATTTATCATTGCATCTTTGTTTCATTAAATGCAACTGAGAGTGTAACATAAACAGTACTATGAGAAACCTGAAAGATGTGGGTGAAAAATGGAAGTATACCTGCCTCAATAGGAATGGTGCAAAGATTAAATTATAAGTGATAATATATGCAATTAACCAGGCATGTTATCTAGCATGCAATAATAACTCAAAAACAACTCCAATCATAAAGTAAAGTCAATGCATAACTATAATCTATTTAATGGAAGAAACTAAGTATTATTCACTGTTGTTATCCCTGAGCTAGTTAAAAGAGTGCTAACTATGCATATAAACTGCACAGTAAACACCTACTAACCAGGTGTCCCTTCTGTTTCTTGCCTTTCCCTCCATACATAAGGAGGGAATTAGGATTAGACTGGGACATTATTTCAGCATGCCATTTTGTCTCTCTCTCTTATAGAGAGGAAAATTCCTATGAAAACAAGGTCATAACCATCAAAGTCTAACGTACCTTCAGAACATCCACTCTTTCCACAGTTCAAATGGACCAATATGAATGAAATTTTATATACTATCTAAATCCATTTCGTCATATTTTTGTATTCAGCTTTTAAATTACTTCTTGAACTACTGCTATGCAAGGCCTACTACTTCCTGCTCTGTGAAAATGATGCTTTGGTTTGTTTCCTCCCTAATATTCCTTACCCTTCAAGGATCATCCCCAGTTGATAAGCCAAGATTTGTCACTAACCCTCCCAGCCTACCTACTCCCAGTCTCAAGAGATCATTTTTTAAAACTGTACACAAATAGAGGCCTCTCCATTCCATCAACTATATTATCTCTACTCTCCAGACTTTCTTCATTAAGAGGGTTTAAGAATATATGTGTACTTTTGCTATTAAAAATCCATATGCTAGATGGCTTATATAGGAAGTATTAAATAATTTCAAATTGGTCAAGGAAAAAGGCAGCTAATGAACAAAATTACTTACGCATTTTGGAAATTATATTCTCCAAGCTGCTCATAGAGATCACAGTTTTGCTTGACTAAGTTCTGAGGCTCAGTCACAAGAGGTTGAAATTCCTCAAACTGGAACACAAAAGAACGACATTTATAGGATCCTTCTGAGGACCAGATGCAGGTTACTTCTTACCCTTTATTCTTTCTGCCTAAAGCCACATGAGTAGATTGTTCAGTGCCAGGTCTGTCACATCACATTCAAATTGTTTCTCTTATTTGGCAGACTGTATAGTGCAAGGAGTTAAGAATCTTCACTCTGGAGCTCATGGTCTGGCTTCTGAGCCAGGACACCTGACTCATTTTCTAGTGGTGCAGCTTCACTAACCATATCTGAGATTCAGAATCCTCATCTTCACAATAGAGGTAAAAATAGTGCTCACCACACAGAATTGCTCTGGGAACCAACTACGCTAATGATATTAAAATAGCACCTAGTAATTGTAAAAAGTCAATAAATAATGGTTTAAGTATTATTACTATTATTATTACTATTATTATTATATTATTACTATTATTATTATATTATTACTATTATTATTACTATTATTATATTCCATCTCTCCAAGAGGATCCTCAGATCTCTGAGGAATTTTGCCCTCAGCATCAGTTGCAGCATGGTGTCCAGCTTTCAGGAGCTTCTTGGTAGAGGAAAGAAAAACTGTCTTGGATTCTATAATAGTTTGGAAACCATTAATATATATTAGTTGGAACTCTAAAATCCTCCAGAACAGATGTCTTCTAACTTACCATCTTGTAAAACATTTCCTAAACTTTCTCAAAAAGATTTAACAATATTCTAAAGAAATTAATTTCTTAACCTCCCTTTAGATATTAACTCCTGGTAAATAGTGGGTCAGGATAACTTTCTTTATATTTATGTTAAATGTATTTTAATGGACATTTAAATTTGATTTCATCTTATTTTGTTCTTAAGAATATGGAAAACACAGAAATTATGGCCAAAATTTTGTGACATTAGAGATAATTATCTTCATATCTTTCTTTTCTAGACCAACTGCTCTAAAATTTATTACCCATCCTATTTAAGATTGATTTTCCTAAAAGGTTTAAGAGCACAGAATTGGATACATATCAAGAAAATATCTAACTTGTACTGTTTATCACTTCAGTCCTGCATTGATTTTCTTTCTCATTATTGGAATCGACAAAACGCTACGTCCTTCTTTTCCTGCGAGACACCTACCACGTTGCCATAGCATGCAGGAGGATCAGCCTCAGCACAGCACTTCTCCAGTCTGGCTTCATATGCCTTGGCAATTCTCAGCAGCAAAAGGGAGCCATACTCGGGATGACTTCTTGAATATTCATACAAAAACCTAAGTAAGACGAACATAGATCTACTTGAACCAATGAGCCAGAAAATGTACATAACTCACTTCAAGTGTGATCATATTCCCAAGATCTGAATTTGACTAAACCCCATGCAGTGAAGCTTAGTGGCACAGGACTCGGGGCCCTTCCTGGGTTCAATTTCTGGTTCTGCCACTTATTTTACTCTATTATGTTAGGCAACTTATTAAAACTAAAGAGCCTTAGTTTCATCCTCTGGAGAATGGGACTGGTAATAGTAATATCTATTTCATAAGTTGTGTTATGAAAAATACATGACACAATCTGTGTAAAACATATCCTGTCTGGCACATCATAAAGGTTTGATGAATGGTACCTGTTATTTTCATGTATACCTAGTTTGATTTGGACTACATCTCAAAAGTATTCTACTAGACAGAGATTATATTCTTAAAATATTCTTTTCCTCTTCATGTGATTGAAATCTCATAGATACATCTTTTTTGTAAATATTATTTAATGCAAAATAAGCTATTATAATCTAATAATAGAAATATAAAGCTTTTCATCATTCTTACTGATCATATATATCATTTGGTATTTAACTTCCTTCTCATACTACTGAACTTTTGGTCTTTTTATCCAAATATAAAACACCTAGGGTCAAATTCTATACTTCTTTTGCCATCTTTGCTGCCAACACACAAATGGATAGATAGAGACAGATGTGTAGATAGATGATTCATAGGCAATATATGTTCATATATACATTAGATGTTTAAGAAGTACCCTTCTAATGAATGATTGAACAAATGGATGGTATATACATAATTTGTATACATGCAAATATTTCTAGAGATTTCTAGAGATGTTACCTAAGGAGTAAGGAACATTGAGCTTTTGCCATGAATATATACTGAATGACAATGGTTAAAATTTATTAAATCTTTTAAACCTTAAAAACTGGGAGATGAAAGTCCAAAGAAGCATCCTGGGCAATATGGAAACTGTATTAACTCCTGGACAAGATGAAAACAGTAGTAACTCCAAAGGAAAGCCTAACATATCTTCCTAAATCATGATCTTCTAAATCAAGAGTATGAAAGGGTAATTCCTTTATAACTTACGTGCCCAAGAAGATATCTTTTGCCTCAGCATAGTTTTTGCAAACATCCTTATCCTCAGCATAAACAGCTGCTAGTGAAGGTAAGTTATCAGGCTTGTCATCTTCCAGCTGAACAACGCAGTGATACTTTTCCAACTCGGGCTTAGCACAACATGGGCCCAGTTTCTTGGAGATTGTGTCTTGATTATCACAAATATATCTGGCCAGGATTATCTGTGAGGAGGTCAACAAATGTTCAACATAAATTGGCATTGCTACACTTTCTCTCCAGACCTTTGTGATGTTGCAGAACACATTCCCTGTATTCCAATGGCCACTCAGTCACAACCTTTGTGCCTTCTATGAAACATAGATCCTCAGTCAGTGCTTCTGAACCTGGAGCCTCAGTACTACTAAAACACAACCACTTGATCAAAAAAGACTTGTTGGGAACCAGTTATTTATTTTTATTATAATTAATTAAGCAATCTCAGCTAATTATTAATTTTATATTTCCACTGTTGAGGCATTTACGTTTTTTAAAGTAAAACTCAATATTCTTTTTTCAAATATTGCCCTCAAAATAAATGCAAGCATTTTGAAACCAAATAACTAAGTAAAGCATGAGAGATTTTAAAAAGAGAGGTCAAGATCACAGTAATGGATCTTGCTTATATATGCAAAATATCTGTCTTAAATTTCCAGGAGTGTCATGAAAGCTCGGAATTCTGATAGATGGTTATTATTTTTAATCTTTGAAAAAAAGGAAGACAACACTGCAATTTTGGGGAAGAGATCATGTTTGGGAAAACAAAATGAAAGGAGAGAACATGGTGTAGGGGGGAGGATGCATCATTTCCAATGATCTCTTGAGATAATGGCCCTTCTCTGGCCACATTTTTCCCCCCAAAATATTGTAGCAACTGACTTTTACAGCTGTCCTTATTCAGCCTCAGGCTAGATTCTCAGAGTATGATTAAAAGAGGTAACAAATGGGTGAAAGAGTTTTTAGATTGATTAGTAGTTAGGTTTTTAAAAAAGTACCAGAGAAGGGGGAAAGCTTGGAGACACAGCAAATAAAATCACAGAAGACCATGTCAACCACTGCCAGTTGTCCCCAAGGATACTTAGCACATCTATTCTACCAACTTAAGCATGTAAGCTACTACAGGCAAATTAATGGCTCTTTACCCTGTCATGTGCACCTTGAAGCAGATCACCATCACAGAATTCCTTGTGGATTTTGGTAAGATCTGTTGCCATCTTGGTAATTTCTGTAAAATCAGCTTGGGGGAATTTCCGGCTTAGACGAGATACTAACCTAAACAAAAAACCCCCACCCGTGAAGTCAATATATTATAACCAGACAATAATAAATGTGAAAGTCCTATGAAAACTCCAATTATAAGAACAAAATTCTAGACAAACACAGAATTTTTTTAATTCATTGATTATTTTTTTAATGCTAGAGCTGAACCAAATGGTGATTTTATTTTCTTGTTTTCTTTTAAAATTTTCCATTATAAGAGTGTGTGGTAGATGGAAAGCTGATGATTCATGAAATCAGCAATCAAAGAGGAATTCTTAAAGGGGCCACAGTCTGAAGGGAACTGGGTATGGAGACCAGATCTGACTTCCAAATCTTACTTCATATCTTCTTAGCAGTGAGACCCTAGGCAAGTTACTTAACTTCTCTGACCTTTAGCCTTCTCAGTATCACAACATCATGCTAAATTGAAGGACTACTTTGAAGATTAAATTAGATAATGCCTGTGAAAATATTTTATAATCTGTGGAGTATCGCATAAACTCCAGTTACCTTTTTTACTTCATGAAAACACATTCTTTCCTGACTACTAAAGTCTTCAAGAAAATTAATTTCCTAACTTCTATATAATTAGGGAGTTTTCATTAAGTACACTTTTAAAAAGAAATTGATCCAGCACAGCCTGTAAGCTCTAAGATAAGATATAAAAGGTTAATGTCATCATTCTTTCCAAAATCATTTCAGTGCTGTCTAAATCCAGTAAAGGAGACATCTTTCCCAGAACCAGTCACTGCCTGGGTAATGTGTACTGGTTCATGTTAGGGGTAATTTGTTTATTAATTTGATTGGTTTTTATGGTTTGGATGGTAAGAATGATGGCAAAGACAGTTGAATTGACAGTTTCTAGAGAGCATGCATAATGTCTATTTTTAAAATTTTATCTCCTGTTACATTGATTTATTGTTGACTGACAGGTAAGGAGTTGGAAGGGCAGGTAATATTTTTCTTAGTTCAGATATTGAAGGAGGTTCCAAGAGTCATCTAAATAATATGCAAACAGAGGCCCAAGTGGAAACACCAGATTAAGAACAGAATTGGAGCTATGAGAAAACTACAAGTAGTAACTTTGGTTTACATGGTGACTGAATTTAATTATCAGGACATAACGACAGGAATAGATGCTCAGATCATTGTGGGAAAGGATAAAATTTAAGACCCTGACTATAACTCTGTAAAAATAAGAGACCATTAGAGTAAGATTCCTAGTCTTCATAAATAAATAGAATTTTTATGTCTTTCATTTTAGGACAAAAATGACAATGTCTTCTAAGTTCTTTAACAACTTAGAAATATAATACAAACAATAATGTCAAGTTGTTACTTATGTTCTGATTTTTACTTCTATGAATTCTCCATCTTTTAGATAACGACAAAAAAATATATTCGTAAGCATTGGGAGAAATGACAAATAAATGTATGCTTTTGTCAATGGAACCATTATCACTTTTACATTTTTATAAAGACATAAATTGCATTAAAAAATATTTACCATGCTTTCATTCCTCTTTCTAAAAACTTCTCAAGAATGCTACACTTGAATCTGTCGTTGGCAGAGGCAAGCAGTATTTTCTTCTTCAAATCCTCAAACTACAGAAAGAAAGCAATTTGAAAAAAGCATAGGAAAAAAAACTTCTGTGCAAAACACCATTTCAAAAACTCAGATGAGACTATGCCAAATTAAATCTAAATTCCCAAGTACCCCCTATGGCAAATAATTATTTGTTATGTAAGAGGAAAAATTAATCTGGTCCTAGTGGAGGCCTCTATGTAGTTAAAACCAGCATGGACACATTGCAAAAGAAAAGTATTCTGAAAGAAAAAATGTACACAAATTTCCAGGAACATATAACTTAGCTGAATTCTTAATTTTGTGCATCATCCATTTACATCCCTCCTCTGACAACGTGAACTCCCCAGAAAATAGAACGAGGCATGCAATAAATACTTATCATAATAAGTAATAAACAAGCTCTTGCCTCCAATTGCAGTAATATTCTCTACTTTGAATTCCTTCTCCAACAAAAAGAACACAAAATCTGTGGCCCCTTGCTGTGCAATTTGACTGATACTTCGCTCTCTAGATCATCAGCATGTAGAGGGGCTGCACATTTAACTACGTGCACAGTGATTCCCTCCATCAGATCAGCACTGGTGAATCTCAGAAGAAGGGAGGAAGAATAGGAGAGGTCTTCAAAGAGAATAAAACTTCTTTGGGGACATGAGAGTAAGGAAGGCTCTTTTGAACATTTAGAGAAGTTTCTTTAGGAGATTAAGTTTTCCTAAATGTAGCCATAAGAGTTTCAAAATCTGAGGTTGCATTATGAACTGGTTCTTTTATTCTTCTTTTTGGGGAATACCTTTGGTGCCAGGCATCCTCCTCTATCAGCAGCTTGGCAGCACTCTGTCAAATAGCCTTTATACTTTTCAGCAAAGTAAATGAGTTCCTCGCCAATGATGTAAGGATGTCTTCTGGAAACTTCATATAAAAATCTAATTAAAAAAAAAAAGATAACAGGAAGTCATTTTTCCACACCACACAAGATTACAGAAACAGTTACAATCAACATTCTCCCCAGAGCCTCCAAAATTCAAGACATGTAATTTACCAGGGAAGCTCAATTTGCACTTGATGGCCTTGCCTTTATCATTCTTTAAGTCAGCGAAAAGGAAGGTTGAATTTGTGATGTATGTGTGAAGCACATATAAATGGTCAAATCGGGGTGATCTAATATTGCTGATTAAAATGAAATCAATCCAAAGAGAACTTTATTTTTTCAGAATCTTTTAAAACATGTCTATTTCAAATTTTCATATGGATCATATACTGTTTCAATATCAAAGATTTTTTTGTCATATTTTTTGTTGTGTAGAATTTTGTGGTATGAAGATTTACTTCTTTAAAACTTATCATGACAACAAAATTTCTAAGTCTTAATGTTGGAAATGCTTTGTGGTTTGGTAGTTATTATAATAAGTATTGACTTACTGCTTAATTTTTAATTTTGAAACATAGATTACTTACTGTCCCAAAACCTTCGGGACACTTTCCTCAAAGGAGATGCACAGAGCATCAGGATACTTTATATCAATGGGAGGGAGGTCAGGCCTGTCTTCTTTGTGCTTTATGAGGCATCGATATCTCTCAAGGTCTTGTTTACCACAGCAGTCAGCCATGTCACCATAGGTTTCACGAAGATTGGCAATTGTGCATGCTTTCTCTCCAAAGATAGTATCCTAAATGGAAGAGGACAGCCTTCAAATTACTCAAAAGAACTTTACTTTCTTTATTGCCATAGAATAATATAAAAATTTAACATACTGCTAAAGCTTGGTGAGAAAATCATCTATATTGCACATATGTATGGTATATCATGTATTGAAATATCCCAGGGGACCTCATGAATATGTGTAATTTTATCTTTTTATGTATGACTTAAAATATGAATTTAAATATGAAAATAATCAATGAAATAAAATTTTAAAATCTATCTTAAGAGGAAATTATATAAAAATTCACTTTCCCCATTAAATTCCCTGGATTTGACTCTCTCTGTGTAATTTACGTAACAATCCATTGCAACAATATTACTTAGGATGAATAAAACAGAAGGGCAAAAAGACAGTTAATGGCCTTAAGGAATGCTACCTTTCTCTGCTTGTTACCTGTCACTAGGGAAACTAGCCTTCAGTGTAGCAGATGAATTCATCTTAGGGAGGAAGTGCTCAGATACTTTCTCATTTAATCTGCTGCTTCTTGAGAGACCTAACTTTTTAGTAGATACTATTTAAAAATGGAGGAATAACATAAATCCACTACACATTATTACTGCATTAAAATAAGAATTTTAATTGTAGAAATATTTGTCTCAAAGTACTTCCCTAATCAAATAAATTGTTTTGTCCTCATTTATTTTCATTATATGTCATTGTAACCCTGTGGAAAATACACTGTTTGAGACATAATTTACTATTTTTTTAAATGTACTTTAAAATTTATATGTAGAACTACAATTTGGAAAAAGTTAAAGTATTTATTCTGCAGGAAAGAGAGATTCATCCAGAAAGAAAAAAGAAGAAGAAAGGGTCCAGTGACAAAAAAAAAATAGTCTAGCCCATAGAGAGGCATATCTATATTAAGTGGAGAGAGAAATATAGGCCTCTTGTTTTGAAGATGTATTTGAAAATAGCAAAGTTCAGAAAGATTGACTACCTTGTTTTTTATTGTAGGTAAAAATATGAATAACTCTAAAATGATGAATGTATAACTACAACAGATATTTCACCCATAGCACAGAAATCAGGTGGTGCTTTCTGAAAATCAAAATCATGCTACTACTTCAAAGAGATATCAGCCCTCCTGTATTTAGTCAGGCATTATTTACAATAGTCGAGGTAAGGGAATGACTAAAGTGTCCACCAACAAATGAATGGATAAAGAAAATGTTGTGTCTAAATACCAGGGAATACTATTCATCTTTTAAAAGAAGGAAATTCTGTAACTGGCACTAAAGCAGATGATCTTTGAGGACATTGTGCCAAATGCAATAAACCAATCACAGAAAGATGGACACTGGATGAGTCCCTTAATACAAGGTATCTAAAATAGTGACTATCATGTGTAGTCTCAATGAAGAAGTGTCTTAAAAACTATGGACATATATAGACACAACATCTCTGTCCCCAAAATACAATGAATGATTTATCAGTCTATATGAAACTTTTGAGTGTAGTTTACAAATTCAGTCACTTAATAATAATTTTTTAAAAAGAATTTTTCCTTTGAAACACCCAGAATAACTTAAAGGAGAAGAAAGAATCCTCAAAATCAGAACTTACAAGTGGTTTGTTACACTCTGCCCCCAAACTATCAGCAACACATGCTTTTGCCAAGTCAGTCACTTCAGTTGTTAATTTTACGAGTTCATCATATGCAGTCTTCTGGAGATACTGAGAAAACGTAACCATTACCCTGAAACAAAAAACAGAAAAGTGTACCACAATAAAACTTTAACATAAAACAGTTTACTGTGCTAGAGAGCTAGTTATATACATAAAGTCTGTTTTCCATATCTTTCTCATAATTATCCAGAAAGCCTATTCATATGAAGTATTATCTGAGGCCTGATCAGGCACATGTGACTTCCTAGGCAGGGAGGACACTATTTCCAACATGTCCAAATGTATGTGGGTACATGTCAGTAGATGCACACACATAGGGCAAACAAGCAAATTATACACTAAATAGATTTAATTGTCAAACTAGGTTTTGCATAAACCCTTTGAGTTATTTAAAACAGAAACAAAAACACCTCATTTACTTGGGCTGTAAAAAATAGACTATTTTCAAAATTTTTACTAGAGTAAAGAAATATTAGAATGTTCCCAAGAAACCACAGAAAAGTTTGCTATGTAAAGGGAAGTTAGTAAGTGAGTTGCCAAAGAAAACATACTTTACTCCTTTCCATCATTTTCCAGAGTTTCTGGATAGTATGAAAATTCCAGAGTTTAACTATCTAATACAGTAGTCATTAGTCATATGTAACTATATATAAATTAGTTCTTATAAGTTCTGATTTTGAGGATATATATAAATTCCATATATATATATGCATATGCATAAATTATATTTAAGTTTAATGTAAATTTACATAGTTAAATGCAATTTAGCTAAACTTTAATACAATTTGACATTTTATTGCTCCATTGCACTTGCCATATTCAAAGACTCAATAGCCACATATAAATAGTGGCCACCATATTAGATAACGCAGATTCAAAATATTTCCATCAGTACAGGAAATTTCATAGGCCCTGATGATAGGAGAATATAAGACCTTAGGATAATAGCAAATGCAATCAAAAACATTAAATTTGTTTCTTTCATATTTTAACTTACAGGCCTTTGAAATGTTGGTCTCCCAATTCTTTATATCGAGCAATAATCTCACTTGCGTCTAGGGGAAAGGAGAGAAAAAAAACACAAGATATGTTTAAATATTAAAGAAAACAATTAATTAGATACTGCTTTGTATATTTCTTTCATGGAACTTAGGTTACTCATTTGCTTCAAAATACTGGACTTTGATTCCTACAGAAATTCATAGGATGGTGAACTATATCTTCTGCAATTAAAGAAAAATTATTCAATAATCATGAATATTATCTTAAATATCATTAAATATTTATAATTCTATATTCTAACATGGATAAGATCTAATGCTCTTATGGAGCCTATGAACAGCAACTGAAAAAACAATTTAAAAGTAAATACAAATGGAAGTTCTATTCATAATATAAACAACAGGGTTTTTTTTAAAGTTTGAATAGAGTAAGATGCGGTAGATAGGCCTTTGAGATAGTTGTGAATTCCATCTTCATCTCCGTTCTATGAAGTTTAAGTCACTCTACCTGGCATTCCTTCATGAGAGAAAAGAAATTACATTCACTAAATAATTTCACCCTTTTGTTTCTGCTTAAGATACTTGAACTATATTGATTAAATAACCACAAAAGCATTCACAAAAACAAAATATCATCACATTTTAGATAAAACTGCTAAAGGAAAACAAATATTTAAATATGTGGGATTTACTGCAACTTCTACTAGGAAAACAAAAGTTGAACAATGGAAAGACAGAATTCTTACCTGCATCTCGACGAAATACACCCCTGGAATAAGCAGAGCTGAAGAGAAAGAGAAGGGAAATAAAGGTTACCCACTTCATTGTGCCAAAGGCTTGTGGGGTTGATAGAGAAGGTAGGATGAATGCAGGGAAATTAGCCCTCATATACTTCTTTAACCAATAATTGTAGATTATTAACTCGGCTCATCTCTGTATTTCATTGGCTCCCAACTGGTTACAAAATCATAAGATTCTTGCCAAAAAATTGTTTGACTAGATCCCTTGCTTATGTTTGCCATCTGGAACTGTTTTCTCCACGAGACTTTGTCAATTTATTTAAGTTATGTAAAATGTCTTATCACATTTTACATAACAGTTTAAATGATTTGTACCTATTATTCATTACCATGTTCTTTATTTGCTATTTCCCATTTGAAAATTTTGGTTTGTGATATTTGCAAAAATACAACCAACCCAATGATTCTGCCTGGAAATGAGACATATTAAATGAGAGTTAAAATTCCAAGTATGCTTTTTTTATCTAAAGTAAAAAATTTACACACAGAGATATCTCATAGGGTTTCTATTTCTTTTGAAAGTGTCTGTCTGATAAAAGGCTTGATTTTTGCCTCAAACTAGGAGAAAACCATAGCAATAATAACAACTAAAATAGATCTTTACAATTTCCTTGCTTCCATCACAGCTACAGCCTTACTAACAAGCCAGTTATTTAGCTTAGCTAAAAAACTGAGTCAGTCAAAATGGCCCATGACACATATAGGTAGAGAAATAATAAATATTTAAGAGAAATTTTATAATGAAAGAAATATATTTTCTATGATCTTATTTTAAATCATTAAGCACAGAAGAGGTTAGAATAGATGAGCGAGAAAGAGGAGTGTTTATTATTGTTTTTGGTTTCGGTTTTGGGGTTTTTTGTTTCATTTTTTTTTTTTTTTCAGTCACTCAACGGATTCCTGAAACAGAGTACCATCCTCGTCATTCAGACCACAAATGAACAAAAGTTAAAGAATAGTTGCTCATGGAATTATTTCCATTGGAGAAAACTACTTTTTAAAAAGACAGAAAACTTATATTGGAAAAGAAAAAAGGAAACTGTTCTAACTTTCTAAATAGAGAAGATAATTCTTTCTTTGATAAATTCTGATTTTTTTTTAACCTCCTACAAGGAATGGGTGATATTTATTTGAAGTCCGGGGCCAAACCTGGCTTTTTTCTGATGTGAGCCCAGATGTATAAGCAAGCATGCAATTATCATCATTGAATATATTCATATTACTAATTCACACATACACTTTACTCATTTTTTTTCATTTAACAAAGAATAATATCTATCTAGTTAGTATTGTAATAAGGTATGTAAAACAATGTTAAATATTAAAAGCCTTTAAAAAAGATTCATTATCATGGAATGGAAAGTTTGAATTGATTTTCCTATATTTAATGCAAATCCAATAGCTTTAAAATACAAAATGACAACACCTGAAATAATCTTTCCTTAACAGTATCAATATGGTGGTTTGCGTGTGTGTACACTTATTAATGATTAACGGATAATTGAGAAATTAAAATACTTAATTCTTAACACTGCATGCTTAAAATTTATCTTAATTAATAAGAAACATTAGAATATTTGCCTTCTGTAGAATCTCAAAGTAAGAAGTCCTGCATTTTTCTCTGAAAACCCTGGTGTAAATTCTGCATGTACATTCTGAACTGGGAGGAATAAAGCCACATCACTGTTGGTTGGTATATTCTAAATATCCTGTTCTTCATATTTTTAAACTCTATAATTAGTAAATCATCAAAGGATGTTGGCATTAAGGTAAATTCAAATATTTAAAGTAAGAGTTTTAAATAAGTTTGGTTCTAAATATGGTTTAATCTAGTTTCTACCTAAATAGAAAAAATAGTTCCAATGATTTTTAAATGTTTTCTCATGTTTATTGGAGAGGTTTGAAAATAGAGAATAGTTAAGAAAACTACTTTATTTGGAAAGTGTAATTGTGCATTAATCACTTACAAGAGAAAAAAATGCCCCAATTGAAAAGCAAATATACCTGAGAATTAAACCTGGGCCTTTATTCCTTTTGTCCTTTGTTTTTCAGTCTTTTGACAAAATGGAAAAGGGAACTTTGTAAGTGTACAACTTATCTCATTGGGCTAGTCCCACTTCTTTCCCACCTCAATCTTCCACCCTCCTTCCACCCTGGGATTCCTCAAGCCTCTCACAGAGTCATTCAAACCAGGCTTGCCCTTCACCAGGAAATCTTCTTAGCCCAGCCTTTATGCCACATCCCTCTGAGAGAGATTACTACCTACGGATTTCCTCTTGGAAATAAAGTGAAACATGGTCATGAAATATGACAACGATGTCTAATAGATCCTCAGCATTTTAAGGGACTTTCTAAAAACAACCATTGAACCTATATTCATTCCAAAAAACAGGGAATTTGGATTTATTTAGAGAGAAGCCAGGAGAAAGGAGAATCTTTTGCTAGCATTCATTCCAGATACAAAAGACATAGGCAGACCCCACCTTATCATGAATTCCCTGAAGTATATTCTAGAATTACAGAAGTGTAAAAAAGTAAAAGATCTAAGAAACAAACTAACTAATGGAAACATAATAAGAATTTTAACTTCATATTCACTTATGGAGACATATCTCCCGATAAAAAATAAGATAATAGCCCAAAATCTATAAATTTATACAGGTTTTTTTCAATGCACATAAAAATTGTTATTCAAACATCAATTTTGCCCTCAACACTACCATAAGCAATCAATGCCTCCAAAATATCCACTTGAATTAGTGAGAAATACAGAATTTGCTGAAGGTTTCATTAGGGATGAGAAAGAGAAAAGTTTACATCACAAAAACCAAGAGAGGGGCCAGTCCATGGTACAATCAGTAGTCACCTGTTCTTTAACCGGTCCACGGAGAGAGGAAATATGAAAGATGTTTAAGTGTCAATCAGCTCAACTTATATATCTTGAAATGACTGTGTTAGACTTGCAATATTCTCAATCAAGTTCATGAAAAATGAGTGGAAAAAAAAAAAGTACACAGTCACAAAGATGGTGTTCAACTCTAGAAAAGCAACACTCATCAACAACCTAGTTCTTACTGGCCTCTGCCCAGAAAAATCATACTTGGGGCGGCAGAGAAAATTGAAAGAACTGTCCAAATTGCAGTTTCAAATGTTAAGATTGAATGGGGGTCAGCATGGGACTCAGAATTTGCCTTACACTGTTGAACACACTCAGCTATGGTGTTGCCATCAACAGCAGAAATTATTTTAAGATGGTTATCTCCTGCATTGATGAGAGTGTAAAGGGCACCAGCTTGACAAGAGGGGTTTGAGTAGACAGCACATCAACCATAACACAGAGTATCGTTGCTTTTGTTTTATTTCACCATTTGGGAAGTTAAGCCCTTAGAAGTAACATTTATGAAGGCAGTGCACAATAGGGGTGCCAGTCATTGCAAAAGTCCCCATTCTCACTCTAAAGGAACTGGAGCAGTTGAAAAAAACAACAGGTTTCTGGATGAACTGAAGCAAATAGTACCATGATCCATCACTTGCCTAATACAGAGTCAGAAGAAGTAAAGATTTTAAACAGAAGACTAGACTTAAGGTCACTATCCCACCTTCTGTGGTTGGATTCAATCCATTGATAGAAACCAAGGACAAGAAAGTCAGAGGCCACTTCCACCCATGGGTACAGTGGAGATGGAAAACTCAGAACAGTTTTCTGGAGCTGAGAACAATTCCCATCACCGACATACTGGATCTCCAGGGAGTGAACCAGGACCTTCACTGTGAAAACTTCCATCCTGAGAGGCTTAAAAAAGGAGGCAGGAAAGTGGAGAACTACAATCTGAATAAAAAGTACATCTTGCTGGGAAAGAAAGCTGAGCTCTGCCACTGCAACTGATGATTGGAAAGATGCAGGCACCAGGACCTTCACTGTGAAAACTTCCATCCTGAGAGGCTTAAAAAAGGAGGCAGGAAAGTGGAGAACTACAATCTGAATAAAAAGTACATCTTGCTGGGAAAGAAAGCTGAGCTCTGCCACTGCAACTGATGATTGGAAAGATGCAGGCACTCTAGATGCAGGGCAGGGATGGCCAGGTGGGAACCTGGGATGTCACACACTAAGGAAGAAGACAACATCTCAAATGAGTACTACAGCTCTGCCTTTTCATGAGATTGCTAGAGAGGTGCCTATCCACATTTTTGTTTCCAAAATTTTATTTTATTTTTTTAGCTTTAAGTGTGGTGGGGTATTTTTCCTGCTATAAGGTACTTTTAACATTTGTATTTCACTGCTACGTTACATTTTATATTTTTAGAAGTGAATTTCATTTTCATTTTCTTCTTCTTTAAGTAATCACCAATGTTAGAACTGATTTCCAAGAATCAGTCAGAATGTATAGTTCATTTTGAATTTCTTTGATTTAGTTGACCTAACTAATAATTACATTGGCAAGCATTCTTTATTGACATCTAGAAATTTCATGCTTCCTTAGAATGTTCCTGTGGGGTAGAGACATATATCTAGTGATATGAAAATCTGTGCTAACTTGGTACAAAACTATTTACTTATCAAGTTGATTTTAGGTTTGTATACAACACTTAAAACCAGTTTTCTACTATAATAATACCATTATGTTATATACACTTACGTACATTTTTTGTGAAACAAAAGTAGAACTATCTAATGAGAGAAATGTCTACATTTAAATAGCCTTTTTTTTTTTTTTTTTTTTTTTTTTTTGCAGTACTGAGGATTGAACCCAGGGCCTTGTTCGTGGGAGACAAGCACTTGACCAACTGTGCTATGTCCCCAGTCCCTTAAATAATGTTTTAAAAGCACACTCTTAGGGATAACTTTTAAGAAGTCTCTGGATTCTCATACTAGGTAATTTTTAAAACCACTCTGAATAGCACACTCCAAAAGTCAATTTATTTAGTGTTCTCCAGTAATACTGTTATTATTATGCTATGGAGAAAACCAAAGTTGCTATGAGCTCCAGTTTTCACACTGCAATTAAGTCCACAAATTACTTTTACTCAACTAAATTAGAAAATACTGTTTTAAGGAAAATTGGCAGTTGACCTGTTCAGAAATCACCCTATTTGTATTTCATACTGCACTCTTTGTGCATTTTCTATATCTGAAGGTGTACAAGATCCCCCTCAGCAATGGAAATTGGGGTCTTTGGTAGGCATGTTCCTGAACCTAGACTTGTCCCTGAACAGAGTCCCTGCTCCCAAAGCCCCACTCTCCAGGAAGCCCAAATGCCTACCAGTTCTCCATGTCCTGGATTTCCTCTAACTGTTCCCTTATGGAGTAATTTTTCTGTTAGGAAGAAAACAGCAGTGGTCATTTTTAAATCACAGTGCAGACTGTCTCCTCTATTTTCAGCCATTGATATTTTCTTCATTTGTGGAGCATGATTTCCTCCATGTGTAGAAGAATGAAAGACATGTCAAATCTGCAGCATAAGCTGATCAACAGGTGCCCACTGTGCACTGTGGCCTTGTCCTTCCCCTCTCCTGCCCTTTCTTCCAGTGTCTCCCTGTGACACACTTCAGGGGTCATGTTTTTAAAGGTCATTTATACTAATGTTAGGAAACTTGACAACATTAGGGGCCTGCAGAAAGGAGAAAAAACCCTTAAAAGTAGATAGGTGCTCAGTCAGTACTATCATTTTGCTATAGCAAGAATTGAGATGGAGAAAATACTTCATTCAAAAATGAGAAAGCAATTTTTTTGTTGTTACTTTTTGACCAGAAAATACAAAATGAAGTCAGTGTCGATCAAGAAATATTACTTACAAACGTGTACTACAGAAAATAGTCTGCTGGTCTAACTTTGCCCCTTCATTGTTGCGTAATTGTGAATGGTCAAAGACTGTATGTTTATGCTCATTGTGTGAAGTTCTGACCAAGAAAAGTCTTACGTGACTTCAGGGTACATCCATGCAGTCAATTATTTGAGTTATTTTGACATTTATTAACTTTGCTAGGGAAAAAAACCTGTAAAAAAGAAAAATAAATATTCAAGTGATCAATGAAAACCCTATGTATGTTTGAGTAAACCTGCAGGTTGAAAGAGCTGCCACCTAATAATGGTTATGATGGGTGAGAGGGCTTACAGTGCCACACTTCTTAGTCCCCTGCTGTTTTGCTACTCAAATCTAAATGCATGCTTTTGCTGATAGTTGCTTGTTTGAGAAAAGATAATTTGTACCTATAGAATTGTAATTTGAAAACACTTATTTTACACAACAATTTTATATTCTTTTAAACTAATCTTTTCAATAAAGCACTATTGTCTATACTTTTACACACACAGATACACACACACACACACAAAACCACCATCTTTGGCTAATGTAATGGTTTATATGTGAGGTTCCCCCCAAAATCTCATATGTGAGACAATGCAAGAAGGTTTAGAGGAGAAATGATTGGGTTGTGAAAGTCTTAACCTAATCCCTGAAAGAGATTAACTGAGTGGTAACTGAAGAGGTAGGGTATAGTTGGAGGAGGTGGGAATTGATGAGGCTTTGGCGTATATGTTTTTATCTGGCAAATGGAGACCTCTCTCTCTCTGCTTCCTGATCACATGTGAGCTGCTTCCTTCTGCCATAGTCTTCCACCATAATGTTCAGCCTCACCTTGAGCCTGAGGAAAGGACCTGGATGTCCATGGACTGAGACCTCTAAAACTGTAAGCCTCCAAATAAACTTTTCATCCTCTAATGTTGTTCTGGTTGGTTCTTTTAGTCAAAGCAGTAATAAAGCTGACTAAATCAGAAATATGTTCAAGAGTAGGGTTGTTGCTCTGACTAACCATGCGGTTCATAAGTTTTCGGAGTTTTTGGAATTGCTGGGAGAAATTTTGAGATACTTAGCACTGAAAGCTGGAAATGCTTTATGTTGTTGCAAGGGGAGCTTCCAATTCTGGTGGAACTCAGAAGACCAGAATGCCAGTAGGACCATGGACCATGATGATATGGCTCAAGATGGTTCAGAGAAGGAGAACTCTCTTGGAATTTGGAGTAGAAGCCATTCATGTTATGTTCTGGCTGAGAAGTTGTATGCATTTTTCCCATGTCTTGAGACTTTTTGTGAAGCTGATTTTAAAAGTGATGGATTTTTTTAAATTATGTGTTCTATTAGTTTCACATGAAAGCAGAATGCATTTTGACTCATTGTATACAAATGGAGCATAACTTTTTATTTCTCTGGTTGTACAAGATGCCAAGTCACACCATTCAGGCAATCATACATATGGTAATAATCTCTGTATCATGTCATCATCTTTTCCAACCCCAGACCTCCTCCACTCCCCTTATTACCCTCTGCCCAATCCAAAGTGCTTCCATTCTTCCCTTGCCACCCCACCCCCCATTATGGATCAGCATTCACATATCAGAGAAAACATTTGGCCTTTGATTTTGGGGATTGACTTTTTTCACTTAGCATGATATTCTCCAATTCCATCCACTTACCTGTAAATGCCATAATTCCATTCTTTAAAACTGAGTAATATTCCATGGTGTATATATAACACAATATCTTTATTCATCTGTTGAAGGGCATCTAGGTTGGTCCCACAGTTAAGCTATTGTGAATTGAGCTGCTATAAACATTGATGTGGCTGTGTTACTATAGTGATGGACTTCTTTATCTGGTGAAATAAATATCTAGGCAGCATAGCATGCAGGCAGTGGTGTGGACATTGCTGGAAATTTTTAGCCAAGTTTAGCGTGATGATCATAAGCAGAAGCAAAGCAGAAATATATGAAAAACTTGGAATTGAAAGGTGAGACTAAAACTGGGACTAATGAAGTTATAGTTGTTAAAGATATTACTGCCACTACAGAAATGCTAAAGACTTTGCCCAAAGACAATAAGAAATATGACTTGAGGGCACCTTAGGAATTGGCAAGATCATATCCATCTCAGACTCAAGGAAGTAAAAGTAAAAATTCTCTTGAGAAGAGACCAGAGAGACATCCTTCTTTCATAAGGGGGCCTAGGAAGTTTATTTAATGTGCTCAGCCACCCAAACACTAAGAGGCTGCTGAATCCAGGGACACTAGAGGTTTGGCTATTGCTCAAGATGGCAGTAGACCTTGGTGGGAACTATGTGGTGCTGGTTCTACAAGAACGCAAGATGCTGAAGTTAGGGGGTCATGGAGGCTTCCACCAAGATTTCAAATGAAGACCTTGAAAGCCAGGCAAAATGCAACAGGGTTGGAGTCCCTGTAGGTACTCCCTGAGAAGGTAAGGTGTGGAGATTTGAGGAGAAAGTTAAAGCTGCAGTGGAGCCTCCAAAGAATAAGAAATGCCAGTAATGTAGGACATCATCCTAGGAAAGCAAAAGGAATCAAGTGGAGACAAGTCAACAGAAAGGCCACTTGGGCTGCAAGCAACAAGGCCACAGGGACAGAGCTACACAAGCCCTTTGGAGAGGATATCATGCCCTGTGATCCAGATGCTAAACGCAGAACTACAGGACCTGTTTGTCCAGCTGGATTTGTCTTTCTTTGGTCCTATCACTTTTTACTATGTCCCTATTTTTGTGAATAGAAATGTATACTCTGTACTTTTATATGTTGGATACTTGTAAATTGCTTTTAATTCTACAGGAGCCCAAAAGGCAAGATTGCCTTGATCCTCAGAGAAGACTTTGGACTTGAACTTTGAGCAATTCCCAGACTGTTGAGACTAGAAGGACCTTTGGAAATGGACAAAATATATTTTGCATTATGAGATGATTGTGAGTTTTGGGGGGTTCAGGACAGAATGCTATGGTTTGGATGTGAGGTTTCCCCAAAAAGCTCACATATGAGACAATGCAAGAAGGTTAAGAGGATAAATAATTGGGTTGTGAGAGCCTTAACCCAATCAGTAAAGTAATCCCCTGACAGGGATTAACTGAGTGGTAAATGAAGTGGTAAGAGTGGATGGAAGAGGTGAGAATTGGGGGTATGGCTTTGGGGTATATATTTGTATCTGGCAAATGGAGTCCTCCGTCTCTGCTTCCTGATCACCATATGAGCTGCTTCCCTTTGCCACAGTCTTCCACCATGATGTTCAGCATCACCTTGAGCCCTGAGGAATCGACTTGGCTGTCTCTGGACTGAGACCTCTGAAACCATAAGCCTTTGAATAAACTTCACCTCCTCTAAAGTTGTTCTGGTTGGATCACAACAAAAAAAGTCTGGCTAAAACAGCTTGTCCCTTCTCTTAATTCCTTTTCCCAAAACTCCCTTGCTGAAAGGGTTCTTTTATTTCTTCCCTTTTCTCATTTTAGATTGAGCTTCTGGAATTTTTGTCTATTTCCTCTCGGATTCCCTATCCATTTACTTCAAATTTCTTGATAATTTACTCTGTAGTTTAATTCAGTTCAGTATAACATCTAGCTTCAGGGTTGGACATGTAGATCTATGTACATCTCTATGCCATATGAATCAAGTTGGAGAACTTGTCCATTTTTAAGCTGCACAGATGCTTTGCAGGCATTATTTCCTGTACAGCTCAGTTTAACATTTTTAAGAAATGAAAAATGTAAACTTTATAAACTATATTAATAAGATGAGAGTTTTCCATCTCTTTTTATCAAACTTTTCTGAAAGAAAAATATAGCTAATGCCTATAATCTGTGCTTATCCACTCTTCAAAAATTATCAACAAATAAAATATAGAAACATAGAAACAGAAGTGAATATTAGTAACTCCACTCCTAATGATAGCTAAGATGAAAATCAAGCAGAAATGAATGCACTGTTGAGATTCTATTCACAGTCCATATTTTTTTCAAATGAAACTCAAAGACTTACTAAAAGAATTTTAAAATTACAAAAGTAAATTATCATAGCATACTAAGATTAAACAACTATAATGTTTCTTTCCTTAAATTTTAGTAAGTCAGATTCAGAATATTTTCATTACAGGGTAAAAATTTTTTGTCCTTAGTATCTTCTAAAGTTTTAGAAATTGTTAGATGTTTTGTGAACTTCTAGTGCTGGTCCTTAGCTCAAACCTTGCCAACCTGCTACCCAACTGAAACTGGGAATTCAAGTCCTAGAATTCTCATAGCTTTTCAAGCAGCTACCTATAGGTTAACATTGAAAAATGGGTTATTTGATCTAAGATAAAAAAAAAAAACTTGAAACATTTAAAAAATGGGTTAAATATTATTATAGGATGTATAAGTTTTGAATTTTTCAAATTAGTTCTTAATTATATAGACACTGAACAGAAAAAATTTCTGTTATTAGAACAGTATATGTGGGTTTGAAGGTATTTTGCAAATATAGGTCATTCAATAATAATCCACTATGACAAATACATATTCAAATAGAATAAAGAACTAATTCAGTAACATAGGCTATTGATAATGGTCCTGTTCTGTCAAAATGCTTCTGATTTATAGTTGATACAAAGCAAATGTATTTAGAATTAATAGTTTAAATAAGTAGTTGAAATACACATAAATACTATTTCAATGCAATTTTAATTTTTTATTTACACTATTCATTCATGCATTAAAATTATTTGTTAGCCTTTCTGAAATTAAAAGCAAATGACCGCATTGATTTGTCCAAACTTCTTTTTGCAGCTTTATGGAATATTGGAGAAAAAAAAGAAAGTACATCAGGAATGATGGTATCTAAAGCAAACATTGCCCTGGAATCACAGCAAGCACTTGGTTTGGTTTATTGCATTAAAGGTAATTTAACACGACTAGACTTATACAGCATGGAGATATATACAGATCTACATGTTCAAGTCTGCAGCTAGAAACTGACACTGAACTGAATTCACCCACAGAGTAAATAATTGAGAAATGTGAAGTAAATGGTTAGGTAACTATTTATGTAAGAACCACAGTGATCTTGCTGACAGGGCACAAGGCACTAAATTAACATTTCATACTTTTCAGTACTGTCTCTTATTCTTATTCAGATTCAAAATTTATTGAGTGTCCCCTATATGCAAAACATTTACTAGACTCTGAGGATGAAAAGTGTTAATAAGGCACAGTCCCTGTCTTCAAGGAGTCCATAGTTCAACAAACAATGAAAGATAATTATACTGCAGCATTATAAGTTACTAAGCATGTAAAATACAAGTTAGGACTTGGATAAAGGCAATCATGTGCATAAATGAGATTTGTGAGTTCTAACCTTTTAGCAACCTATGAAATTATACAGACTTGAATTTCAAATTTGTCACTGAGTTCATTTTTACTTGTGAAAGAAATTTGCTTGCAGAAATGGAATGAGTTGGCAGAGTACTGCGGGAAGAAAGGAGGATCAAAGATGTGCAATTTCTATGTTTGATAAAAGATTTAAGCAAACCAGAAAGATGGCAGATTAGCTGGAAGTGGTAACTCTCACAGCTCTAGGACTCAGGACTCAAACAGCAAGGAAATTACTTCTCCTCAAGGTGAGTGAAAAGGGATAGAATACCCCCACTGATACTCAATATTGAACAGAAAGCCTTTAAACTTGGAAAAGTTGGGATACAACAAACAAGGCTAAGGAAGTGAATTGGAGCTGAGGTGCAGGCGGGAACTAGGGGTGGAGAAAAAAGAAAGGAAAGATCTGAAAAGATCTGTAAGTCCTGGAATACCTTGGTGTGGGGAACCCCAGGGTCAGAGGAGTAGACCTCTCTGGGCAGACTCAGAGACTATTTGACCAAATAAACTGGTACACAAAAGGCACAGTTAGCCAGACACACATAGGAGCATAGACTTAAATACTTAAAAGGAGTGGAGCTCAGACCTGGTGCATGGGTCCAGCCAATTCCAAGCTGAAACCAGCACATGAATCCAGCAAATGCCAACCATGAGATCTAAAGTGTGGATTGCAAATCAGGAGAATCTCTGGCATGGAGATCATATTGCCTGAGGACATTACAGATCAGAGAGGCCAGAGAAAGTCTGAGCCTCGCTTCTCCACTCCATTAAATCAGCAGCAAGCAAGATGAGCAGCTGGGAGAATCTAAATGGGGCAGAGTGACTGAATTCAGTGCTCAAACCTCCCACTTGAGAATCCAAAAAACAAAAACACTCAGAATCCCTGAAAAAAGAACGAGTGAAGGACAATGCCCTCTTTCCACAGGCAGTGCCCTGTGGACAGAAGTGGGATACAGTCCTGGAAGCACATTAATCCCTTAATGCCCAAAAACCCCTTCATAAAAACACACCTGGGGACCTTGAGAGCTTGTTTGGAGGTTCTAGCAGGAGTCCACCCTTGACCAAAGAACCGTCCTCTTTCATTGGGGAAGGCTGTCCTCTTCCACCAAGCATGCAGTTTCGTAAAAGGAGTGGCGAGGGAGGAAGGGGACACCTGCCTAACTATCCAGATCAACCAAATCAACCCCAGTGATCAGTGGGGTGACAGACGTTGCGTCCAGATCTGAGACAAACATCATTCCCCTATGTACGTGTGTGATTACACGAGGGATGTGACTCATTCTACATCATGTACAACCAGAGAAATGAGAAGTTGTACTCCATTTGTGTACAATGAATCAAAATGCATTCTGCTGTCATGTGTAAGTAAATACAACAGACAGTTTTTAAAAATAAAATACAAGTAACAGTAACAACAACAATAAAAATAACTACCTGAGGAAATAACAGAATAAATCCCCACCCCAGGGAGCTTCATTTGAAGCAACAGATCTCAAAGACAATCTTCAGGGAGCAAAGCTGCCAGCACCTTCCACAGATCCTCACACCATCTGGCTGAGAAAGAACACTGAGAATCAGAGAGGCAGTTAGGTGCAGACAGTGGGGAAAAAAAACAAAAACAAAACCCTTTCATTGACTATTTTACTATTTTGTTTTTGCTTTTGGTACATTTTGATTTGGTTTTGAATGTATACTGATTGACAAATTATGGACATTTATGCATTTGTACACATACATATATGTTTCCGGTTTGTTTTTACCATTTCCTCAATATAGCTTTTTTTAACCCTTATTTCATGCTCTTTATTTTTTTTTAAGTTTTTTATTTTTCAATTTTTAAAATTTTTTGAAGATTAGGTCATGGATTGGTATAATTTGGATTGACCTCCTACTGACTCTGTCACAACTCTGTTTTCCTTTATTTATTCTTCTCTTTTTTTAAACAGCCAAACTCTACTGCTTTCTCTCTATCTTCTTTAGTTCCTTGACTCATATTTTTTCTTTAATTTTGGGGATATTTTTGTTTGTTTTCACCTCTTAATAATACATCCTAAGTCACCTCTTCATAGACCATGTTCACCATTTGAATCTAAAAAAAAATGTTTTCTACAGCCCCATCTCTTCTTCTTTTCCTCTTCAAGAACTCTATCTGGATACTTATGTATGCTCTTATATCCTATTTTTTTTCTTTTCCTTTCTATCTTTTTATTTGAATAAAGTTATTTGTATTGACAAATATTTTAAAGATTCAGATGTTTGATTAAAACATATTGATTTTGTTCTTGTAAACTTTTATTTCTTTATGTATATTTTATTTTTCTTTTATTGTTCTTTTAATTTTTAAAAAGTTTTCTATTTTTTATTTTTATTATTGTTTTTACTCTCACTTATCAATTTCCTACAACTCTCCTTCTCTTCTCTGATAGCAGTCTACCTCTAATGTTATCTCTTCCACCCATTATTTAATTTTTTACCTCTATTTTTACTCCTCCTCCTTCATAATCTTCCCATCCTACATCACTTCTATTATAACTCTGATCATCATGTGAAATTGTAAACCCTTATGTAAACTTACTGATTTCACCATGGATAATAACAGATCACTTCATTTCTCAGTATTGTAACAATCAACATTGTAGATTGCAAGAGTTATTTGGTTTAATGCTATAAATTTTTTGCATCAGTTGTTGTTACTATCTCCCCTTGAACTATGAGATACTGGAAACCTTCAGGGACATTATAATTCTACAAGGTAGAAAAACTACTGCCACAAAATCAATCATAAGTGGGTAGACATATAAACAACATGACAAAGCAAGGGAATAAATTGCTCAAACAAACCAAAATATGCCAAAAACAGAATCCATTGACTCCATGGTGGAATACATGTCAGAGAAGGAATTTAGAATGTACATAGTTAAACTGATATGTGAGGTAAATAATGATTTAAGGGAGCAATTACAAGTAATAAAAGATCACTTCAATAAAGAGATAGTCTGAAAACAAACAAACAGATACCCTCAAGATGAAGAAATCAATAAATTCAATAAAAATTTATTGGAAACTATCACTAGCAGACTAAACCACATGGAAGATAGAGTCTCAGGCAGTGAGACAAATTATATAATCTTCAATATATACTTGGGCATGTAGAAAAAAATGTTGAGAGACCATGAACAGAACTTCCAGGAAATGTGGGATAACATGCAAAGATCAAACTTCACATTTATCAGTATAGATGAAGGCTTAGAGATACAAACCACAATCTTTTCAATGAAATAATGTATGAAAATTTCCCGAATCTTAAAAATTTATTGGAAAATCAAATACTGGAAACTTACTAAACCCCAAATACACAAAATGACAACAGATACCTAACATACAGAATAAGGATAGAATTATAAAGGCTGCCAGAGAAAAAAACTCAAGTAACATTTAAAGGCAAACCAATTCTTATCTCAGGTAATTTGTCAACCCAGATCCTTAAAGCCAGGAGGTCTTGGAATAATATATACAAAGCTCTGAAAGAAAGTGTGTGCCAGTCAAGAATACTAGACTCTGCAAATCTATGCTTCTGATTTGACAATGAAATAAAAACTTTCTATGATAAACAAAAGTTAAAAGAATTCACAACCATAAAGCCTACACTACAAAACATTCTCAACAAAATATTTCATCAGAAGAAATAAAAAGTAAAAATGAAATCCAGCAAAGAGGGAAATTACACTAGAAGTATAATCAATTTAACAAAGAAGCTATTTCAAGTTAAAAACCAGAGAGAATTCAAAATTACAGGGAACAAGAATCATTTCTCAATAATAACATTGAAATATGTTATGTATGTGTATGTGGCCAAAATGTATGTGGCAAAAATGCATTAATCAAAAGACATAGACTTGCAGACTGGATTTAAAAACAAGACAATAAGATACAACAATATGCTATCTCTAAGAGAATCACCTCATAGGCAAAGACATCTACAGATTCAAGGTAAAAGGATGGCAAAAAAGGTACCATTTACATGGATCTCATAAGCAAGCAGGTGTTTCTATCATATAGATAAAGTGGACTTCAAAACAAAATAAATCAGAAGGGACCAAGAAGGCCATTTTGCACTGCTTAAGGGAGTTATACTTCAATAAGACATAATAATCTTAAATATTTATGCCTCAAACCAGTGGAGTATCTACATACATAAAACAAACCTTTCATAATCTCAAGAACCAGATATATCACAATGCAATAATACAGGGTGACTTCAACACACATCTCTTACCAACTAATAGATCTTCAAATCAAAAACTAAAGAAAGAAGCCATAAAACTAAAAAACACTAATAATTCAGACTTAACAAACATATATAGAATATTTTATCCATCAACAAATCAATACACTTTATTTTCAGCAGCACATGGAACATTCTCTAAAATAGATCATATCTTAGTCCACAAAGCAACTCTTAAAAATACAAAAAAAATAAATAAATAAAGATAATACCTTGCATTTTTTCGGATCATAATGGAATGAAATTAGAAACTAACAATAAAATAAAAAGTAAAATCTATTCAAACACCTGGAGACTAAATAATAACAATGGATAGCAGGAAAAATCAGGGATGAAATTTTTAAAAGTAATTAGAAGTAAGTGAGAATAGCAAAACAATATATCAAAATCCATGGGACACTATGAAGGCAGTTCTAAGAGGAAAGTTCATTGCATTGAACTCATTCATTAAAAGAAGAGAAAATCACCAAATAAACAATCTAATTTTGCACCTCAAAACCCTTGAAAAATAAGAACAAGCCAGCACAAAAAATAGTAGAAGGCAGGAAAAAATAAAAATCAGTCAAAATTAATGATATTGAAATTTAAAAAAAATTAAATTGACAAAACAAAAGGTCAATTCTTTTAAAAAATAAACAATATTGACAAATCCTTAACCAAGCTAACAAAGAAAAAAAGAAAAAACAAATTACCAAAATTCACTATGAAAAAGGAACTATCATCACAGACATCACTGAAAAGAGAGATGATAATTGGAAGGTAATTTGATAATTTGTGCTTCAGTATAATAGAATATCTTGAAGATATTGATAAATTTCTAGAGACACATGAACTACCCAAATTGAATAAAGGGGACATAGAAAACTTAAACAGATCAGATTTAAACAATGAAATTGAAGACACCATCAGAAGCCTACCGACAAAGAAAAACCCAGGACCAGACAGATTCCCAGCTGAGTTCTACAACACCTTCAAATAAGAACATACACCAATAATCCTCAAATTCTTCCATGAAATGGAAAAGGAGGGAACCCTTACAAACTCATTCTACAAAGTTACAATCACCCTGATATCAAAGCCAGACAAAGACTCATCAATGAAAGAAAACTTCAGATCAATATTCCTATAGAACATTGACATAAAAATTATCAATAAAATTCTGACAAATTGCACACAAAAACAAATTTAAAAGATAGTGCACTATGATCAAGTGGGATTCATTCCAGGATGCAAAGTTGGTTCAACACATGAAAATCAATAAACATAATTCACCACATCAACAGATTTAAAGACAAGAATCATATGATTATCTTAATTGATGCAGAAAAGCCATGTGACAAAATTTAGCATCCAATCATGCTCAAAACACTAGAAAAACTAGGGATAGTAGGAACATACCTCAACATTGTAAAAGATATATATGCTTCATTATTGTAAATGGAGAAAACTCAAAACATTTTCTTTCCAAAACTGGAACAAGACATGGATGCCCTCTTTCACTACTCCTATTCAAAATAGTCCTCAAAACTCTAGCCAGAGCAATCAAACAAAAGAAAGAAATTAAAGCAATACAAATAGGAAAAGAAGAACTGAAACCACCCCTATTTGCCAATAACATGGTTCTACATTTAGAAGACCCCCCCAAAAAAAACCAGTACTAGAAAGCTTCTAGAACTCATAAGTGAATTCATCAAAGTAGCAGTATATAAAACTAACAAAAATAAATTAATTGCATTTTTATACACCAAAGATATATCAGCTGAAGAAGAAATTAGGAACACTACCTCATTCACAATAGCATCAAAGAAAATAAAATATTTGGGAATAAACCTAGCAAAAAAAGTGAAATGCCTCTATAATGAAAACTACAGAACATTAAAGAAAGAAATTAAAGAAGAGCTTAGAAGATGAAAAGACCTCCCATGTTTCTGAATAGGCAGAATTAATATTATCAAAATGGCCATACTACCAAAATCTCTATACAGATTTAACGCTATTCCTAAAAAGATCCAAATGACATTTTCACAGAAATAGAAAAAGCAATCATGAAATTCATATGGAAAAAAAAGAGGCCCAGAATAGCCAAAGCAATCCTTACCATATAAAGTAATACAAAAAGCATCAGAATATCACCTTTAAATTATACTACAGAGCTACAGTAACAAATACAGCTTGGGGGGCGGGCCAAGATGGCGGACTAGAGGGCGGCTGCATTTCACGTTGCTCCAGGACGCAAGATTCAAAAGAAGAGATAGTGAGAGACTTGAGACCAACTCAAAGCCGCCGGGTGAGCCTCTCCCATTGGGAAGGCGTCCCGGATGGGGCAGTAGCCCCGGAACGCAGGGAACTTTGTGAAGTAGAGTTGCTCGGCGAGACGCCCCTCCCCCCACTGGAGCGGTAAACACGGACAACTGGGATCATTGTAGAGGAGGCGGCTCAGCACAGCGCTTGGACTCGGAGCAACCACTGGGGCTCCGGGCGGCTGCCTGAGGAGGAGCTGCGTGGCAAGTTGTTTAGACCCAGAACGACCGCTTCTGAACACCAGGGGCTTGCCAGAAGTAAGAGGAGAAGCCCGGTGGGTCGCTTGGTCTAGGAGTGACTGCATCAGAGCCACAGGCAGTTGCCAGAGGAGGAGCTGCGTGGCGAGCTGATTGAACTCAGAACGACTGCTCCAGAACACCGGTGGCCTGCCTGGAGGAGGAGAGCAGTGGGATGCTTGGTCTAGGAGTGACTGCATCAGAGCCACAGGTGGTTGCCAGAGGAGGAGGCGAGTGGTGAGTTGATTGGACTAAAAGCGACCACTCCTGAACACCAGTGGCCTGCCTGGAGGAGGAGCGTGGTGGGTCACTTGGTCTCAGAGTCACCGCTCCTGAACACCCGGGGGGCTACCCCAAGAAGGAAGAGGAGGAACAGGGTGGGTCACTTGGACTTGGAGTGACTGCCTAGGGCTACGGGTGGTTGGAGGGAGGAGGAGACCCGAAGTGAGTTGCTTGGACTTCTAGGGACTACGTCGGAAACCGGGCGGCTGTCCGGAGGAGGAGGTGTGTGGCGGGTCTCTGGGTCTCGGAGCTATTGTACGGGGCTCCAGGTGGTGGTTCAGAGGAGGGGCTGCATAGCCAGGCGATTGGTGCAGAGCAGGGTCCCAGGAGCTAGGTGGCTTCTTGCTGGAAGAGCCGCACAGAGACACATCTAGGGGCGGAGCGAAGTTTTCAGGGCTGCGGGCAGATTCTCTAGGAGAGGCAGCCTAAGGAGACTCGCCTGCAGAGGGTGAGGCTCCCAGTCCCAGGACGTAGGTCCGGGCAACTGGGAACTTTGCAGAGGAAGACAGCCCAGCCCAGGCGGTAGTTGTAGATTGAGGGGAACCTCTAGGAGGGGAACTGACCAGCGAGACGTCCCCGCCGAGTGAGTCTTCCCGGCTGGGGGAGGTTTTCCCACAGAACGGTAAAACCAGAGACACAGGCACAAACAGGCCTTGCCTCAGCCCTCAGTCTAGATCCCCATTGGATGACCATTGGTCAACAAGTGGAGGCACCTCTGCCCACTATCAGGGAATATACGCCACCTGAGAGTCACCACCCCAAGAGAGGCAGCTTCTTCTTGGAGCTCTGCATTATCAACTTCCTCCAAGACTGCAGGCTACTGAAGGATAAGAGGGGATATACTAGCAATCTTCAGGGACATTATAAGTCGATAGAGGAAATCTGCAATATCTTAATGACCCACTGATTCCTGAACAATATGAGAAAACAAGGGAAGAAAATGCCCCAAACAAATCTAGATGTTACATCAATAAAATCCAAGGACAGCATGGCAGAAGAAATGACAGAAAGGGAGTTCAGAATGTACATAATTAAAATGATTAGGGAAGCAAACGATGAGATGAAAGAGCAAATGCAGGCATTGAATGATCGCACCAATCAACAGTTAACAGAGCAAATTCAGGAAGCAAAAGATCATTTCAATAAAGAGTTAGAGATATTGAAAAAAAAACAAACAGAAATCCTTGAAATGAAGGAAACAATAAACCAAATTAAGAACTCCATAGAAAGCATAACCAATAGGATAGAACAGCTGGAAGACAGAACTTCAGATATTGAAGACAAAATATTTAACCTCGAAAACAAAGTTGAACAAACAGAGAAGATGGTAAGAAATCATGAACAGAATCTCCAAGAACTATGGGATATCATGAAAAAGACAAATGTGAGAATTATTGGGATTGAGGAAGGCTTAGAGAAACAAACCAAAGGAATGAACAATCTATTTGAAGAAATAATATCAGAAAATTTCCCAAATCTGAAGAATGAAATGGAAAATCAAGTCCAAGAGGCTTATAGGACTCCAAATACACAAAATTAAAACAGACCCACACCAAGGCACATTATAATGAAAATACCTAACATACAAAATAAATACAGAATTTTAAAGGCTGTGAGAGAAAAGAACCAAATTACATTCAGGGGGAAGCCAATACGGATATCAGCAGATTTTTGAATCCAGACCCTAAAGGCTAGAAGGGCCTGGAACAACATTTTTCAAGCTCTGAAAGAAAATGGATGCCAACCAAGAATCTTATACCCAGCAAAACTTACCTTCAAATTTGACGATGAAATAAAATCATTCCATGATAAACAAAAGCTAAAAGAATTTACAAAAAGAAAGCCAGCATTACAGAACATTCTCAGCAAAATATTTCATGAGGAAGAGATAAAAAACAAAGAAGCAAATCAGCAAAGGGAGGAATTATCCTAAAGGAACTGTCAAATAAAGGAGGAACCAAGATGTGTCAAAAATTTTAAATATGAACCAAATGACTGGGAATACAAATCATATCTCAATAATAACCCTGAATGTTAATGGCCTGAATTGATCAATCAAAAGACATAGACTGGCAGATTGGATTAAAAAGAAAGATCCAACAATATGTTGCCTGCAAGAGACTCATCTCATAGAAAGAGATACCCATAGACTAAAGGTGAAAGGATGGGGAAAAACATACCATGCACATGGACTCAGCAAAAAAGCTGGAGTATCCATCCTCATTTCAGATAATGTGGACTTCGAGCCAATGTTAGTCAGAAGGGATAAAGAAGGACATTTCATACTGCTTAAGGGAAGCATAAATCACCAAGATATAACAATCATAAACATCTATGCCCCAAACAGTGGCTCATCCATGTATGTTAAACAAATCCTTCTCAATTTTAGAAACCAAATAGACCATAACACAATAATACTAGGTGATTTTAACACGCCTCTCTCACCACTGGACAGATCTTCCAAACAAAAATTGAACAAAGAAACCATAGATCTCAATAACACAATCAATAATTTAGACTTAACAGACATTTATAGAATATACCATCCAACCAAGAGCGAATACACTTTCTTCTCAGTAGCACATGGATCCTTCTCTAAAATAGACCATGTATTATGCCACAAAGCTAATGTCAGCAAATATAAGAAGATAGAGACACTACCTTGTATTCCATCAGATCATAATGGATTGAAGTTAGAAATAAATGAAAGAGTAAAAAACAGAAACTACTCCAACACCTGGAGATTAAACAATATGCTACTATATGATGAATGGATAACAGAAGATATTAGGAAGGAAATTAAAAAATTCTTAGAGGTAAACGAGAACAAAGAAACATTATATCAAAATCTCTGGGACACTATGAAAGCAGTACTTAGAGGACGATTTATTTCATGGAGCGCATTTAATAAAAGAAGTAAAACTCAAAAAATAAATGACCTAACACTACAGCTCAAAGCCCTAGAAAAAGAAGAACAGACCAACACCAAAAGTAGTAGAAGACAGGAAATAGTTAAACTGAGAGATGAAATCAACGAAATTGAAACGAAAGAAACAATACAAAAAATTGACACAATAAATAGTTGGTTCTTCGAAAAAATAAACAAAATTGATAAACCTTTAGCCAAACTAACAAAGAGAAGACGAGAGAAAACCCAAATCACTAAAATTCGGAATGAACAAGGAAATATCACAACAGACACGACTGAAATACAAAACATAATTAGAAGCTATTTTGAAAACCTATACTCCAACAAAATAGAAAATCTCGAAGACATCAACAGGTTTCTAGAGACATATGAATTACCTAAACTGAACGAGGAGGACATACACAATTTAAATAGACAAATTTCAAGTAATGAAATAGAAGAAGTCATGAAAAGCCTACCAACAAAGAAAAGTCCAGGACCAGATGGGTTCTCAGCCGAGTTCTACAAAACCTTTAAAGAAGAGCTCATTCCAATACTTCTCAAAGTATTCCATAAAATAGAAGAGGAGGGAACCCTACCAAACTCATTCTATGAAGCCAATATTACCCTGATTCCTAAACCAGACAGAGACACATTAAGGAAAGAAAATTTCAGACCAATATCCTTAATGAACATCGACGCAAAAATTCTAAACAAAATTTTAGCAAATCGCATACAAAAACATATTAAAAAGATAGTGCACCATGATCAAGTGGGTTTCATCCCAGGGATGCAAGGTTGGTTCAACATCAGGAAATCAATAAATGTCATTCACCATATCAATAGACTTAAAGTCAAGAATCACATGATTATTTCAAAAGATGCAGAAAAAGCATTTGATAAAATACAGCACCCCTTCATGCTCAAAACACTAGAAAAAATAGGGATAGTGGGAACATTCCTTAACATTGTAAAGGCCATCTATGCTAAGTCCATGGCTAATATCATTCTAAATGGTGAAAAACTGAAAGCATTCCCTCTAAAAACTGGAACAAGGCAGGGATGCCCTCTTTCACTACTTCTATTCAATATCATCCTTGAAACTCTAGCCAGAGCAATTAGACAGACCAAAGAAATTAAAGGGATACCAATAGGAAAAGAAGAACTCAAACTATCCCTATTTGCTGATGATATGATTGTATACTTAGAGGAACCAGGAAATTCCACCAGAAAACTTTTAGATCTCATAAGTGAATTCAGTAAAGTAGCGGAATATAAGATCAATGCACTTAAATCTAAGGCATTTTTATACATAAGCGATGAATCTTCAGAAAGAGAAATTAGGAAAACTACCCCATTCACAATAGCTTCAAAAAAAATAAAATATTTGGGAATCAATCTCACAAAAGAGGTGAAAGACCTCTACAATGAGAACTACAGAACACTAAAGAAAGAAATTAAAGAAAACCTTAGAAGATGGAAAGATCTCCCATGTTCTTGGATAGGAAGAATTAATATTGTCAAAATGGCCATACTACCAAAAGTGCTATACAGATTCAATGCAATTCCAATTAAAATCCCAATGATGTACCTTACAGAAATAGAGCAATTATGAAATTCATCTGGAAGAATAAAAAACCCAGAATAGCTAAAGCAATCCTTGGCAGAAAGAGTGAAGCAGATCTTCAACTCTACTACAAAGCAATAATAACAAAAATGGCATGGTATTGGTACCAAAATAGAAAGGTGGATCAATGGTAAAGAATAGAGGACACAGACACAAACCCAAATAAATAGAATTTTCTCATACTAGACAAAGGGTCCAAAAATATGCAATGGAGAAAAGATAGCCTCTTCAACAAATGGTGCTGGGAGAATTGGAAATCCATATGCAACAGAATGAAACTAAACCCATATCTCTCACCATGCACGAAACTAAACTCAAAATGGATTAAGGATCTCGGAATCAGACCAGAGACCTTGCATCTTATAGAAGAAAAAGTAGGTCCAGAGCTTCAACATGTCGGCTTAGGACCAGACTTCCTCAACAGGACTCCCATAGCACAAGAAATAAAAGCAAGAATCAATAACTGGGATAGATTCAAACTAAAAAGCTTTCTCTCAGCAAAGGAAACTATCAGCAATGCGAAGAAAGAGCCTACAGAGTGGGGAGAAAATCTTTGCCAATCATACTTCAGATAGAGCACTAATCTCCAGAATCTATAAAGAACTCAAAAAACTCTACACCAAGAATGCAAATAATCCAATCGACAAATGGGCTAAGGAAATGAATAGACACTTCACAGAAGAAGATCTACAAGCAATCAACAAACATATGGAAAAATGTTCAACATCTCTAGTAATAAAAGAAATGCAAATCAAAACCATTCTAAGATTCCATCTCACCCAATTAGAATGGCGATTATCAAGAATACAGGCAACAACAGGTGTTGGCGAGGATGTGGGGAGAAAGGTACACTCATACATTGCTGGTGGGGCTGCAAATTAGTGCAGCCACTCTGGAAAGCAGTATGGAGACTCCTTAGAAATCTTGGAATGGAACCACCATTTGACCCAGCTATCCCACTCCTTGGCCTATACCCAAAGACTTAAAATCAGCATATTACAGAGATACAGCCACATCAATGTTCATAGCTGCTCAGTTCACAATAGCCAGATTGTGGAACCTACCTCGATGTCCTTCAATCGATGAATGGATAAAGAAACTGTGGCATATATATACAATGGAATATTACTCAGCCATAAAATTATGGCATTTGCAGGCAAATGGATGAAACTGGAGAATATCATGCTAAGTGAGATAAGCCAATCTCAAAAAACCAAAGGAAGAATAATATCGCTAATAAGTGGATGATGACACATGATGGGGGGTGGGAGGGGTTAGTGTTGGGGTTGGAGTTGGGTTTAGGGAGGGGGGCAGGAATGGAGGAAGGAAGGACTGTATAGAGGGAGGGGAGGGGTGTGAGGGGTGGGGGGGAGGGAAAAATGGCAGAATGAATCAAACAACATTACCCTATGTAAATTTAGGATTACACAAATGGTATGCCTTTACGCCATGTACAGACGAGAAACAACATGTATCCCATTTGTTTACAGTTAAAAAAAAAAAAAAAAAAAAAAAAGCTTGGTATTGACACCAAAACAGACATGAAGACCAATGGAACAGAATAGAAGACTCAGACATACACCCACATAAATACAGTTACCTCATCCTAGACAAGACACCAAACACATACATTAGAGTCAAGATAGATTCTTCAACAAATGGTGGTGGGAAACCTGGAAATCCATATGTAATAGAATGAAATTGAACCCTATATCTCACACTACACAAAACTCACCTCTATGTGGATCAAGGACCTAGACATCAGACCAGAAACCCTGCACTTTCTAGAAGGAAAAGTAGGCACAACTCTCCAACATGTCAGCATGGGAGTCAAATTCCTCAACAAGACCAAAGCATAAGAAGTGAAATCATTAATCAATTAGTGGGGATGGGCTTGTGGCTCAGAGATAGAGCACTTGCCTAGCATGTGTGAGGTACTGGGTTTAATTCTCAGCACTGCATATAAATAAATGAAAATAAAGGTTCATCAGCAACTAAAGAATAATTTAAAAAAAAAAACATCAAAAAGTGAGAGGATATCAAACTAAAAATCTTCTTCAGGGTAAAGGAAAGAATCAAGGACATAAACAAAGATCCTACAGAATGGGATAAAATCTTTACCACAAATGACTCAGATAAGGCATTTATTTCCAGGATATACAAATAACTCAAAAAACTTAACAAAAAAATAAATAATCCAATCAACAAATGGGCAAAGGAACTGAACAAACACTTTACAGAAAGAGAAATACAAATGGCCAACAAATATATGAAAAAATGTTCAACATCTCTAGCAATTAGAGAAATGAAAATTAAACTACAATGATATTCCATCTCACTCTAGTCAGAATGGCAATTATCAAGAATACAAGTAACAATAAGTGTTGGAGAGAATGTGGGGAGAACTGTACTCTCATAAATTATTGGTGGAACTGCAAATTGATGCAATAACTGTGGAAAATGGAGATTCCTTAGAAAATCTGGAATGAAACCACTGTTCAACCCAGTTATTCCACTCCTCAGTCTATACCCAAAGAATTTAAAAACAGCATGGTACCATGATGCAGTCACATCAATGTTTATAGCAGCTCAACTCAAAATAGCCAAGCTATGGAAACAACCTACATGTCCTTCAGTGGATGAATGGATAAAGAAAATGTTATATATATATATTGCAATATTTTTATGATATACTTTATTATAAAATGGAGTATTTTTAATGGTACACTTTATTATAAAAATTATTATGAAAATTTATTATAAAATTTTTTTATACATGTATGTAGGGTAGTAATGTCTATCCCATTCTACCATCCTTCCTGTCCCCACTACTCCACCCTTCTCCTTCCTCCCCTCTACATAATCCAAAATTCCTTCATTCTCCCCTACCCACCCCTCACTATGGATCAGCATCCACTTATCAGAGAAAACAATTGACCTTTGATTTTTTGGGATTGATTTATTTCACTTAGCATGATACACTCTAGTTCCATCCATTTACCTGTAAATGCCATAATTTCATTCTTTTTTGAGACTGAGTAATATTCCATTGTGTATATGTACCACATTTTTTTTACCCATTCATCTATTCAAGGGCATCTAAGTTGCTTCCATAGTTAAACTATTGTGAATTAAACTGCTATAAATACTGATGTGACTGCATCACTGTAGCATGCTGTTTTTAAGTTCTTTAGGTATAGACTGTGGAGTGGGATAGCTGGGTCAAATGGTGGGTCCATTCCAAATTTTCTGAGGCATCTCCATACTGCTTTCCAGAATGGCTGAACCAATTTGCAGTCCCACCAACAATGTATGCAAATATCTTTTCCCCACATCTTCACCAACACTTATTGTTGGTAATTACCATTATGACTGGAGTGAGATGAAATTTTAGAGTAGTTTTGATTTGCATTTCTCTAATTCTACAGATGTTGAACATTTTTTCATGTTTGTTGATCAATTGTATTTCTTCTGTGAAATGTCTGTTCAGTTCCTTAACCCATTTATTAATTGTTTTTTTTTTTTTTTTTTTTTAGTTTTTTGGTGTTAAATTTTTTGAGTTCTTTATATGTGCTAGAGGTTAGTGCTCTATTTGAGATGCACATGGTATATATTTTTGTAGGATCTCTCTTCACATCATTGATTGCTTCCTTTGCTGAGAAGAAGTTTTTTAGTTTGAATCCAACCCATTTATTGATTCTTAATTTTACTTCTTGAGTTTTAGGAGCCTTGTTAAGGAAGTCACATCCTAAGCCAACATGATGAAGATTTGGACCTTATTTTTCTTCTGTTAAGTGCAGGGTCTCTGTTCTAGTGCATAAATAAGTCTTTGGTTCACTTTGAGTTGATTTTTGTGCAGGGTGAGAGATAGGGGTTTGATTTCATTTTGTTACATATAGAATTCCAGTTTTCCTAGTACCATTTGTTGAAGAGGCTATCTTTTCTCCAATGTACATTTTTGGCACCTTTGTCTAGTATGAAATAACCATATTTGTTTGGTTTTATCTCTCTGTCTTCTATTTTGTACCACTGGTCTACATGTCTATTTTAGTGCCAATAGATCATGCCATTTTTGTTACTATTTCTCTGTAGCATAGTTTAAGTTCTGATATTGTGATGCTTTCTGATTCATTCTTCATGCTAAGCATTTCTTTGGCTATTCTGGGTCTCTTATTTTTACTGATGAATTTCATGATTGCTTTTTCTATTTCTATGAAGAAAGTCATTGGGATTTCCATAGGAATTGCATTGAATTTGTATAATACTCATGGTAGTATGGACACTTTGACAATATTAATTCTGCCTATCGAAGAACATGGGAGAGCTTTCCATCTTCTAAGGTCTTATTCAATTTCTTTCTTTAGTATTCTGTAGTTTTATTTGTAGAGGTCTTTCACCTCTTTTGTTAGATCAATTCCCAAGTATTTATTTAAAGCTACTGTGAATAGTGTAGTTCTTCTAATTTCTCTTGCATTTGATTTGTTGCTTATATATAGAAATCTATTTGGTTTATGGGCATAGATTTTATATTCTGCTACCTTGCTGAATTCATTTATGAGTTCTAGTAGTTTTCTTGTGGAATTTTTTTGGATCTTCTAAATACAGAATCATGTCATCAGCATATAGTGATACTTTGAGTTCTTCTTTTCCCATTCATATCCCTATAATTTCTTACATCTGTCTGATTGTTCTGGCTAGAGTTTCAAGGATGATGTTGAATAGAAGTGGTGAAAGAGGGCATCCCTGCCTTGTTCCAGTTATTAGAGGAATGCTTTCAGTTTTTCTCCATTCAGAATGATGTTGGCCATGAACTTAGCATAGATAGCTTTTACAATGCTGGGTGTGTTCCTACTATCACTAGTTTTTCTAGTGTGTAGAACATGAAGAGTTGCTCTACTTCATCAAATGCTTTTTCTGCATCTATTGAGATAACCATATGATTCTTGTCTTTAAGTCTATTGATGTGATGTATTACATTTATTGATTTCCAAATGTTGAAACAACCTTGCATTCCAGGGATGAACCCCACTTAATCATGGTCCACTATCTTTTGAATATGTTTTTGTATATGATTTGCCAGAATTTTATTGAGCATTTTTGCACCTATGTTCATGAGGGATATTGTCTGAAGTTTTCTTTCCTTGATGTGTCTTTGTCTGGTTTCTTTATAATCATGATACTAACTTCCATAGAATGAGTTTAGAAAGATTCTCTCCTTTTCTGTTGTATGGAATAATTTGAGGAGTATTGATTTTAATTCTTCTTTGAAGGTCTTGTAAAACCCGACTGAGAATCTTTCTGGCCCTGGACTTTTCTTTGTTGGTCAGCATTTGATGGCATCTTCTATTTCATTGTGTGAAACTGATCTGTTTAAATAGTGTATGTTCTCCTGATTCAGTTTGGGTACTTCATATGTCTCTAGAAATTTGTCAGTGTCTTCAAGTTTTTCTATTTTATTTGATTATAAATTTTCAAAATAGTTTCTAATTCTTTTCTGTATTTCATCATAATAATATTTACTTTTTCATCATGGATTTTAGTAATTTTAGTTTTTTCTCTCTTTTTAGTGTGGCTAAGGGTGTATAAATTTTATTTATCTTTTCAAAGAACCAACTCTTGTTTTGTCGATTTTTTTAATTGTTTCTTTTGTTTCAATTTCACTGATTTCAACTCTGGTTTTAATTATTTCCTATCTTCTGCTGCTTTTGGTTTTGATTTGGTCTTCTTTTTTTAGGACTTTAAGATGAAATGTTAGGTCATTTATTTGTTGATTTTTTATTCTTTTAATGTATGAGCTCAATGCAATGAACTTTCCTCTTAGTACTGCCTTCATAGCATTCTAGAGATTTTGATACGATATATCAGTGTTCTTATTTACCTCCAAGTATTTTTTTCTTTCCTCCTTGATTTCTTCTTTTATCCATTCCTCATTCAATAGCATTGAATTGGAGCTATTTAGTCTCCAGGTGTTGGAGTAGCTTCCATTTTTTATTTTATTGTTGATTTCTAGTTTCATTCCATTATGATCTGATAGAATGCAGGGTATTATTTCTTTGTTTGTTTGTTTGTTTGTATTTGCTGAGCATTGCTTTGTGAGATAACATATGGTCTATTTTAGAGAAGGATCCAGGTGCCGCTGAGAAGAAAATGTATTTTCACTTGATGATGAATGAAATACTCTATATATGTATGTTAATTCTAAAGCATTGATTGTATTATTTAATTCTATAGTTTCTTTGTTTAGTTTTTGCTTGGAAGATCTATCCAATGGTGAGGTGTGTTAAAGTCATCCAGTATTATTGTGTTGTGGTCTATTTGATTTTTAAAATTGAGAAGGGTTTGTTTGATGTATGTAGATGCTCCATTGTGGGTAGCATATATATTTAAGATTGTTATGTCTTGTTGGTGTATGACTCCCTTAAGTAGTATGAAATGTCCTTCTTACTAACTTTGGTCTGAAATCCACTTTTTCTGATAATAGGATGGAAACTCCTTCTTTGCTTATGTGATCCTCGTGAGTGATATGTTATTTCCCAACTTTTCACCTTCAGTCTGAGAATGTCTTTCCTAGGAGGTGAGTCTCTTGAAGACAACATATTGTTGAGTCTTTGTTTTTAATCCAATCTGCCAGTCTATGTCTTTTGATTGATGAGTTTAGGTCATTAACAATCAGGGTTACTATTGAGATATAATTTGTATTCCCGGTCATTTTGATTTATTTTTGGTTTTTAACTTGACTTAGCTTCTCCTTTGATTGAATTTTTCTTTAGTGTAGTTCCTCCCTTTGCTAGTTTCTAATATTGTTTTTCATTTCCTCCTCATGAAATATTTTGCCAAGAATGTTCTGTAGTGCAGGCTTTCTAGTTATAAGTTCTTTTAACTTTTGTTTATCATGGAAGGTTTTCATTTCATCTTCAAATCTGAAGGTTAATTTTGCTAGATACAAAATACTCAGTTGGCACCCATTTTCTTTCAGTTCTTCATATGTTATTCCAGGACCTCCTGGTGTTGAGGGTCTGGGTTGAGAAATTAACTGAGATCTGAATTGGTTTCTTGCTCTGTGTAATTTGATTTTTTTCTCTCACAGACTTTAAAATTCTGTCCTTATTCTATACATTAGTCATTCTCATTATAATGTTCTTGGTGTGGGTCTGCTGTAATTTTGTATGTTTGGGGTCCCGTAAGCCTCTTGTAGTTGATTTTCCATTTCATTCTTTAGATTGGGAAGTTTTCTGATATTATGTTATTGAAAAGATTGTGAATTCCTTTGATTTGTATCTCCATGCCTTCATCTATTCCAATAAATCTTAAATATGATCTTTTTATGACATCCCATATTTCTTAGAAGTTCTATTCATGGTTTCTTACCATCTTCTCTGTGCAGTCAACTTTATTTTCAAGAGTTTATATTTTTCTTCATTGTCTGAGGTTCTGTCTTCCAAGTGGTCTAGCCTGTTGAATTTTTAATTTAGTTTATTGTTTCCTTCATTTTGAGGACTTCCGCTTGATTCCTTTTTATAATCTCTGCCTCTTCATTGAAGTGATCTTTCACTTCCTATATTTTCTCTCCAATACCATACTTTATTTCAAAAATCAATCCAACTATGTATTTTCTAAACTTCTTCTCTGACATTTCTTCTACTATGTTGTCTATGGATTCTATTGTTGGAACATCTTGGTTTGTTTGAGGTACTTTGTTCCCTTATTTTTCCATGTTGTTTGTGTCTCATTTAGCATTATGGAACTGAGACAGTACAGATTCTGCCCTGTAGTCTTATAATGTCCCTGAGGGCTTCCAGTACTTCACCTTTAAGGGAGAGACCAATATTAACAGCACTCAATGCCAACAATATACAACTTTAAACCAATTAGCTCCTATTAAGGCATTTACAGTTTTTTCACAATAGACAGAAATGAAGTGTTCAATTATTGTCTACAACATAAACAGTAAGTTTGCTAAAAGGGTTTACCATGTCAAATGATGGACAATGAGGGAGGAGAAGTACTGTAAGATGTGATGTTTATGAGGGGAAAGGAGAGAAGATAGAGATAAAAATTTATAGTAAGAGCAAGGGAGGAATTAATAGAGGTTGACTCTTAGTATGAGAGAAATGAGAGAGAATCCAGGGAGACAGTTTAGGTGAGAGGAAAAAAAAATATGCACAGAGTTTTTTTAAATAGTAAAATATAAGAATACACAACAAAAATATCTCATGCTATTCAGACATCTCATTCCTCAATAAATTGATACATGAAAAGTATTTGGATTCAATGATGGTAGAGGGGTGAGAGAGAGGGTAAAAAAAGAAAAAAAGGAGGAAAGCCTCAATGGAAATTTGAACAATTTCTTCTAGTGGATTTCAAAAATTTTCTCAGCTTCCCTTCTCTGCCAATAGGTGGGTTGTCTGAAGTTTGATTTTATCTCCAGTCCAGTGGGTGCCTGACCAGTTGTGTGGGTAACCCAATAATAAAATGTCCTCACACCCTCTGACAGTCTTCCCTGCCATTATAGCTGGCCCCTTCTGTCCCTGAACACTTCGGAACTCACTGAGCTGGAAAGAGCCAGGTTTTCTCCAGTTTCTCCAATCTATGCTCCCCCCAGGGAACTGCCCCTAGCTTTCCACAGGCTTGCCAGACCCAGACTGGCCCAGCTTGCCAGACCCAGACTGGCCCATGTAAACCCAGCTGCAATCTGACGAACCTGGGCTTCAGCTTCCCCAGGCCCTGTCTTGCTGCAGTCCCAAGATCTCAGTGCCCTTTCAACTTGCAGAGCGACCACCAGAGATGTGTTCACACCAAGAGGTAGCTGGATGGCAGCCACTACCACACCAAACAGAAAGACCTCAGGTGCCACCAATCCTACTGGTACCCCAATATATTTCCAAGTCCTGGCCTGAGTTCTCAGGCCGAGGTGGCCACACCCCAAGATGGCAGTGATTAAGTCATCAAATCTGCAGGCCCTGGCTGTTGTCTCAAGATGGCGGCAGCTGTGTGTAATCAAAACTGCAGACACTGTGACTGGACTTCCAGGCAACAGGAGGAGGTAGGTGATCTGATGGAGGTCTGTGGGTGGTCTACAGGCTAACAACAGATAATCATTGGGTGGACTTCAGGCAGTGGGGGATGGGCAGGAAAGAGACAGGCAAACAAACAAATGGCAAATGATAGGCAGTGATCAGGGAGTGATCTGCATTCGAAAGGCAGGCAATATGCTGGCAGATGAGTGGGTTAAACAGCAGGGGATCAGTGGGCAGTGATGACTGCCTTGCAGAGAAATAGTATTTCTTCATCATGAATCCAGAGTTACCAGTGACAAGGAATGAAGCCTCCCTCTAGTCAGTCATCTTGGATGTCCCACGATGAAATATTACTCAGCCATAAAGAATGAAATTATGGCATTTGCTGGTAAATGGATAGAACTGGAGAATATCATGCTAAGCGAAATAAGCTAATCCCACAAAACCAAAGTTCAAATGTTCTCTGATTTGTGGACTAACACAAAACAAGGAAGATGGGGAAGGGAATAATAAAAATCCATTGGATTAGAAAAAGGGGGAAAAGGGAATGGGAGGGGGAGGGGAAGAGGAAAGACAGTAGAATTAATTGGTCATAACATTCCTAGACTTGCATTTGAATACACAACAGGGGTAAATCTGCATCAGGTACAACCCATAAGAGTGGGATCCTAAATAGAATAAGTTATATCATATGTATATATAATTTGCCAAAATGCATTCAACTGTCATGTAAAACAAAAAAAAGAACAAATAAAAAAGAAAAGAGCAAAACAGAACAATCCCTGCCCTTTCTGCCAGCAGGACTGGGTGGTCCAATCGGCAAGTGGCAAGTGACAGTGGTAGAAGGATTTCTTGGTGCAGTTGTTAGCAGCTCTGGTAGATCTTGCTGTCAAGTGCCTAGCAAAGGTTAGAACACTCCAGGGAACTAATTTTTCAGATAGGAGTCACAGGATCTGTGGTTCTTTAGAACTCATCAAAGGCAAGGTTTAGCATTTTGACAATTTTATTTCTCAAAATTTTCTACAATTAAGAAGATAATTTCTTAAGGATGGTCTTTCCTATCTCTGTGGTATGTGTCACACCCACAGCTTAAAAGTGCTAAAAGGAAGAAAATTCCAAATAAGAGAAATGCAAATCAAAACTACCCTAAGATTCCATCTCACCCCAATTAGAATGGTGATTATCAAGAACACAAGCAACAATAGGTGTTGGCGAGGATGTTGGGAAAAAGGAACACTCATACATTGCTGGTGGGGTTGCAAATTAGTGCAGCCACTCTGGAAAGCAGTATGGAGATTCCTCAGAAAGCTTGGAATGGAACCACCATTTGACCCAGCTATCCCACTCCTTGGCCTATACCCAAAGGACTTAAAATCAGCATACTACAGAGATACAGCCACATCAATGTTCATTGCTGCTCAATTCACCATAGCCAGATTGTGGAACCAACCTAGATGTCCTTCATTTGATGAATGGATAAAGAAACTGTGGCATATATGTACAATGGAATATTACTCAGCCATAAAGAATGATAAAATTATGGCATTTGCAGGTAAATGGATGAAATTGGAGAATATCATGCTAAGTGAGATAAGCCAATCTCAAAAAACTAAAGGACGAATGATCTCGCTGATAAGCGGATGAGGACATATAATGGGAGGGGTTATCGTTAGGGTTAGGGTTAGGTTTAGGGTTAGGGTTAAGGAGGGTGGTAAGAATGGAGGAAGGAAGGACTGTATAGAGGGAAAAGAGGGGTGGGAGGGGTGGAGGGGAAGGGAAAAATATAACAGAATGAATCAAACATTACCCTATGTAAATTTATGATTGCACAAATGGTATGCCTTGACTCCATGTACAAATGGAGAAACAACATGTATCCCATTTGTTTACAATAAAAAAAAAATTCTCAATCTTATCATCTGGAAATGATCTGAAAGTGCCTGTTCTACTGGAATTGAAGCCACTTAGGTTAAAATGCTTATTGAACTAAACTTGGTTCAATCAATAAATGAGTTAGTCTGTGAGCTGGATGCAACCTTTTCTGGTATGGGGCTCAGAATCCAGAGAGGGGATGAGGTTTGATACAGTAAATCAGTGAAACCAGAACAAAACTGGCAGCTAAACAGTTGAAGTGGAGCAAAACAGAATGTGAAGCTAAAGCAGCAGAAGTCAAAAGCCATAAAGCAAATATAGGTGGAGGCAGTAGAAACAAATGGGTCCCAATCCACTTGAGCAATATTTCCAAAATGCCAATGAAGAAAAGCAGTTTTCTAACCATCTCATCAAAACTGTCTTCTGTCAAAACTTTATTCTCTCTTTATAAAAAAAAAATGCTGAGGAGGGAGGGAAACCTTAGTTCTTTATAGAGGTAATTGGGATGCCAGGAGGGTTGGAGCTAAAGAAGAGAACCAAAAGAAATATGAAAGTAGAAGAAATGATGGTAGTAAAAGGTGGAGAGATTAACCCTTAGGTATAAAGCACGGCAAGGTAAGGCCAGTTGGAAATAAAGATGTGCTAAAACTTTTCAGTGTGTGTGTTTGACATTAAACAAATGCAAATGAAAGCACTAAACCAGATAAGAAAAAGGTATTTAGAGTACGTATGACAGACTAATAATATTTAAAGCACTTAAATGCTAAGATTCTCTAAGAAGTAAAAAAATAAAAAATAACTGAAAAATCAACCTTATGAGAACAGTGAATGTGAATGGATTGTTTACAGAAGAGAAAATCCAAATACCTAGCAAAAAGGAAGAATTAGTGTAAGAGAATTGCTAAGTAAATAAGATAGTATTTTTCACCTCTGATGTAGGCACAACTTCATATTTAACATCCAGTGCTGGGAAGAATGCAGAGAAATACTGGGGTTACTTAGTGGTTTGGCTGTATCATTACATAATAAAAATACACATAGCCTTTTATGTAGGAATCTCATCTTTGAGATTCTAAAGATGAATCTTTTGTATAAAAATAATACATGTACAAGATGATTCTTTGTAGTATTATCTTTAGTGGCAAAATGAAATTGAAACAAAATGAGTTTTGGTCCCTTGGGACAAATTGAATAAACAATGGTATATCTATAAAAAAAAAAAAAAAAGAAGAGAATTCCAGGTGGAATGAAATTTATAATTGACCTATCTATATACAAGGGACCATAGAAACAGTTCCATACACAGGAGAGCCTTTTCATGCTTCTGGTTGATCAGTTAAAAAGAGAGAATGTTATAGTAACAAATAAAGTGCAGTTTAAACACCCACCTCTCCAAAGAAATAAAAAAAGAAAAGGTCTCTAACTTAGAGAATGATGCAAGAGAACTTCCTGCAGGAATATTAAGAAAGAAAGAAAAGCAGTCTGGCAAGAACAAAAGAAAAGCAGGATTTGCAATTATTTGGGTTTCCAGGCAAAGCTAAGTATGAAGATATGGTCATTTTAATATGATAAACCCAACCACCACCACAGGATAATATTCTCATAAAAAACTACAAAAGTTCCATGGAGAAATAGATTATCTAAGATGACTGACAAATGCTGTAGACAACTTGAATATTTAAGGATGCAACAGTGTTCCTGTTTCAAGCAGTTTCTTTTATCAGTAGTATGCACCTGAAAATCTGAAAGGGCCTTCATGGAGATGTGATTTTGAGCTGAAAATATTTTAAATGCACACAAAAAATAAGAGGAAAAAATAGGCTTCTAGGCAGAAGGGACAGCATGTGCAAATGCTTGAGGGGGGAAAACAAACAAACAAACAAGCAGACAGCATGAAAGAAACTGAGAAAGTCTAGACATGAGTTGAGAGAAGTCTAGTGTGAGAAAGGGAAGAGGGGTAGCAGATGACTTTGTATGTCATCTTAGCTACAGTAAATGTTTGGGTTTTTCTTCAAAAGCAATGATGAGACATTGAATGAATTCATTAGCTCAACGATATAATCTCGTTTATGCTTCAGAAAGGTTATCCTGGTTGCCATGTGAGTAACAACTTGAAGAGGGCAGAGTATGTACAGGAAGAGTATGTACAGGGAACTAATGCAACAATGTAGGAACAGGATGAGATCTTGAATTGCATCAATGGTGGAGGAATGGAAAGAAGTAAAAATATTAGAGAGATTTAGGAGTTCTACTGGTTTTTCACCAAAGCAAGAGAGTCCCTTTTCTAAAACTTATAGCTTAGAAGACTTTCTGTGCCCTTCTCCACTGTATTCTGCCCCTTGGAGCAAAGAGTTTATAAAACCAAAGGTATGTGACCACCAAAGTCTGCCTTACTCCTCTTCTAGACCATGATTTCACATCATGACTCTGGAATTCCCTATCCAAATGATCTTGAGTCCCTTCTAGGATCTAAGAGGGTTCTAACATGCATACATTCCACCATGGGAAATCAATGTCAATGATGTGTTTAACACTAGGACTGAGGATAGGCCAGGAGGTAGCTGTTCACAGGGGCATGGGTGGAACTGGGAAATGAGAAGCAAGATTTCCACATAATGCATGCGGGAACCAAGGATGGGCAGAGATGTGGTCCAGGGATAGGGCCTGATTCTCCCCAGCACAAAACTCCAAGTGGGATTATTTAGACATTTTCCCTGTATTATGCAATAGTTCTAGTACGACTCAATGGTCTAGAGAGTGTCAGTCTTCCTATAGAAAAATCATTGGTAGTATTTGGACATGTTGAGGTTTAGGCATTTCTGAGTTATTTAAGAAGAGATGTCAAGTAGGTATCATAGATATAAGGATCTAGAGGTAAGCCTACCTTGGAGCACTATATGTGAATCTTCAAGAACAGCAAGATTGAAATAGCCCAGGAAGAGAGGAGAGTCCCATAATGGAGTCCTGAGAAAGATCAAAAGAGTCAAGAACAGGAAGCCCACAGAAGGTGGGGAAGGGTGGTGGGTCAAGGCAGTGTTACACTAAGGAGCACAGGGAAGAGAATATTCCTGAAGGAATAGTTCAAGAGTTACAAATATTACCAGCAAGGATTACACATGAGAATTGAAAAGCCATCTGTTGCATGAAGGTGACTGATATCCCTAATAGAGCTGCTTTGGTAGGACGATGAGACCAAAAACCAGACTGAATGGACACAGAAAGGACTGGGAGGTGAAAAATAAGAAACCAGCATAGATAATTCTCCCAAGAAATTTGATGTGAAGGGGTCGCTGCTGAAGAGGGTTGTGGGCAAATGAAAAGTTTTGTTGGAGAGCATACAGATGTAAGTAAGAAGGGTTCCACGGAGAGGCAGGTATTAAACATACAAAAGAGAAGAGGTAGTGGATGAATTCTTGAAAGAAAAGACCAAGAGTACAAATGCACATGAGCAGAGGAGCAGCTTACCTAGCAAAACTGAAGAAGAGGATGATTGAATGAATGCAAATACATTTAGGTTTGTTTATTTAGAATCAGGAAGATAGAGAGTATCCATTTGTAACTCCTAGAGTATTTTCTCTTTAAAGTAGGGGTGCCCAAGAAGGAAGAGCCTAGAGTTGAACACTAGGGGGAAATGGAGAAGCTTGAGGTAGCCATAGTGAGGGAGAGGAGAGATTTATTGCCTTGGGCAATGTTGAAAAGTAAGAAAAATCTATGTGTGGCCCTCATCTTTCCTACCTCCCACTAGGCCCTCATGATAATCCCTCTCTCCCATTTCTTCACCCTCTGCACACCTCAAACACCTGCCTTAGTCTCCCCACCAGGACTAATCTCTTAAGTGCCCCAAGTCCTCCACTATTACCACCTGTCATTCCCATGTGACTTTTCTTCAATGCACACCCCATGCCAGAAATTCCCATTTCTTAACTTGTGGGGAAAATCAGATAGGTGTTAAGGAGCATTAATTTATTAAACTTCACAAAACCTGACAGTCTCTTCCCACCTCAAAACGATACTCCCAATTTCCTTAACACTATTTCCACTCCCAATGTACCCCTAACCTTCCTGAGGTGAAGGAACTTTAGAAAGGGCTGCTACTGTCTCTGTGAGTTCCTAATGGAGGGCATCTCAATGAGGTGACAAAGTGGAGAGAGGAAAGTAAAGTAGTAGTTCCATGCTGCTTCAGATCTTATCACACGGGTCCTGTCCCACTTGGACAGAGGTTATCTAACTCTTGTAAATATCCCTTACAGCCTGAACTTTGAAGCGTAAACTTTGGGATGCATATTTGCCTGTTCAGAAATTCTCTCTCTCTCTCTGTCTCTCCCTACCCTTTCTCTCTCTCTCTCTCTCTCTCTCTCTCTCTCTCTCTCTCTCTCTCTCTCATTGAGGTTTTTTGATTAATGTTTCTTTACAAGTGAAATGCAACAATTTGTGTCCTATATCCTCAATATAAGGTCCTTGAAAACACAATCCATGTCCCAGGCTCACTATATCTAACAGTCTAGCACATACCTTAGATCAAGAACTATTTAAAACTTTCATTGATTGTCAATTTAATTTGACTGATAAAGAGACAATTGCACCCATGTGGCAAGTGGCCCTGAGCAACTTTTTCTTTTCTCATCAGAATGCAATGAGTATTAGCACAGTTAGATAAAACTATGGAGGTAAACAGGTTAGCAGAAGCTGTCTGATTTTCACCATGGTCAACTGAAGAGGCCCAAACACTCTAGCATTAGGCATAGTGGGTCTCTTTAAACAGGTTAATGATAGATCCCATTGACCAAGCAGATACATTTATTGCAAAGAATATTAGTCAATACTTACTTACAACATGCCTTATGGCTGGCACTTCTTTGCTCTCCCCACCCAAATCTAAGTCCCAACCCAATGGTAATTCCATTTACATTCTTTATATTCTGTTTAGGTTAATAAGCAAAAGGGATGCTGAAGAAATTGAAATATGAAAATCTTTTCAGTAACTCAACCACCCTGTGAAACAAGGGTCTTTGTTGTAGAGAAACTTGTTCATAGTCACTCATCATGGTTCTTAATGGTGCTTGAGTAGCCATATAAAAATGGCAGCCACAACAACCAAATTCAGTTCTTGTAGAGGTCATTCTTTGGCTCATTCTCATTATGACTGGGAAACATCAAATATGAAATGTGTTTGCAAGAAGAGAAAGGGAGAGATACTGGTGATGTTCTTTTATTGTAAAGGACAAATCTGGTCTGGTCAGATGTTAACATAGATTCCCTTCTTGTTAAACCAAAACAAATACAATAAGTAATATGGTAAGGGGGATATGCTTCTCTTCAGAAGCAGGCATGATGTCATTCGTGTGTGGAATCTTGAAAAATTGATCTCATAGAAGTTGAAAGTAGAATGGTGGTCATAAGGGGATGGAGAGCGTAGAGGGAAATGAGGGGTGGGGAGAGATTGATGGATGTGTACTAAGTTGCATTTAGATAGGAGCAAGAAGCTCTGGTGTGCTATTGCATAAAAGGATCACCTCAGGTAATAATAATGTACTGGGCATATTAAAAACTCAAAAGAAAGAATTTTAAAAGTTTTCACCTCAAAGAAATGAAAAGCATTTGAGGATATGTGTGTGTGTGTGTGTGTGTGTGTGCATGTGTGTTTTTAACCAGATTTAAACATTGCACCATGTATATCTGTATGACTACATTACATGATATCCCATTATTAAGCATAGTTTTATGTTTTTCATTAATCAGTTAATAATAAATTTAATTTGAATTTTTTAAGTATCCATGACCATTTCAAATTTCAGATATTCTTGCAATAGATTGGAGATGGAATCCACTATTTCAAATTTGCTATTTTAAGAAAAAAAGTATGTATATGATATATATACACTCCAGGAAGCTACACCTGCACACTTTAGTTCCTTTCCTGTTTATTCACTGAGTTCATTCAAATGTGTGTTCAGTGTGTGCTATATTTCCCACTATTTCACATCTCTGTTCTAGATACCATATGAGATATTACCATGCATTTGAGGTCAGATGTGGAAATAGACTTCTCAAATTCAAATACCAACTTCACTACTTACTATTTGTGAGGAATTGGGTAACTTACTTCAACACTGTGGATCTTGATCTTCTCTCCTGTTAATTAGAGATATTATTAATTAATAGGGTGCCTAGAAGGGCTAACTTAGTTAATACATGTCAATATAAGCAACAGTACCTGGCACAAGTTGACACCCATCTAAATCTTCTGAGTCAAACTAATTTTTTTAGATGTTGATAGACCTTTATTTTATTCATTTATTTATATGTGTTGCTGAAATCAAACCCAGTGCCCCACACATGCTAGGCAAGTGCTCCACCACCGAGCCAAAACCCCAGCCCCAGTCAAACTGATTTTTTTATGTAATTCTATTCTATGCACTATTATCTTCAGGAAAAGGCAATTGTATAATTATCTCTCACCAAAATAAAGATAAAAGCATACAAGAGTATGACTTAATGTTCTACATTTTAAGTCTTCCCATTTAAATTCACAGAGAAAAAAGAAATCTTGTGTTTGATAATAGATTTTTGCTCAAAATATGACCCTCATAATTTAATTAAACAGACATTAGTCTTTAATTCCAGGACTAACAAGAACTGTAAATCTACCATCTATGCAACAAAATTACTTGTATAACATTGAATACAATTCTTCCAACAGCACTGGAAGGCAATGAGGAAACCCCAGCAGGAAAAAACTTGCCCAAAGTTAACATGCTAGTAATCATCCAGCCTGGATGAAAATCTGGTTCTTCTAAGTTGAAGTCTGCTATCCTCTCATTATCCTAGTATTCATTTAAAATAGGTTACCCATAGAAGAGTAGAGTTACTAATACTGCACAAAGATTCAAGAAATGTGTATGTTAAATATAAGTGTCAAATACAAGGTTGTCAGAACAACATCTGCCAAAATAAAATTTTAAAAAAGGCTTTATTTTTATGGCATGTGAAACAATGAAACCAGGAAAGAAATCACAACAGAAGATAACAATTGTGGTTCTGTTACACATTATAAAGTGAAATGCAAATCTGTCTTTCAGAAACCATAAAATGAAACTGAGAACTTATCACATGAAAAATGGGAAGGAGGAAGCCTGAAGGAGAAACTTGAAAGTACTCATTGAGTATATGTTCTTGCACATTAAACTCCTATTTAATGAGCCTGATGAGGTTCAATCTCAACCAATTTATCTTTAAAATTTTCTTGAAAAGATGAGTGTTTGTTGATTGTTGTACAAAAGATCTTTCCAATTAAAAGTGGAATATCTAGTTTATAAGATAAATTTAAGATCTATTTCCATTTCATCAACAAAACCATGAATGCCTAAACTTGAGTCTAGTAATCAAGTCACAAGCCCAATCCTATCATTTACAAGGAGCTCAACAAGGATCCCTATTAACTGCATTTGGCCATCTTTCATTAAATTGAATAATCTGAATTAATCTCAAATTGTAGAAAGATAATTTAAAGTGGTGGAGCATGAAGAAAAGCAAACAAGATAGTCACCCAGCTTCAAGAACCAAGTAACCTGAAGCAGAATTATGTAATTACCTGAAACTCAAGGTAAATGTTAATGATTCAAACCTGGGTGGTGGGTCTCAGATTAATAAAATTGTGCTTCTGCTAAAAGGAAGTCAAGGTTTTCACTGCTTCTCTAAACAAATTCTAAAGCCCACGCATGGTAACCTTTGAAATTTTAAACAGAGCATCAACAGAGTTGCCCTGATTGGATTACCTTACACGCCACTGGTCATAGAACTTTGAACGGGCCGTTTTTGTGTGGAAACTGGTAGATATTGCATCTCTTTAAGTTAAACAAACCCTTGGACATACACACCTGCTGTTCAAGGGGTATTTACCCCTGAAACAGCAAATTTCACAGTCAAAGAGTACAGACCAAACCTTAGTGTCCTCATGTTGAAAAAGTACCAATATTTCCCATATTTTCTGTCACCCACATTTTATATAAAAAAGATACCTCTACCTTTCTGCTTTATTTTTCAAGAGAATGATCCTGTATGATTTCGAGCTATAGCTATTTAAAAATAATGCTAAAATATCTTATTATGTTATCATAAACTTCATATGCTTTGTTTTATAGCATTTTGTATTGAAATGCAAAGGTGTTCTTGATTTTCTGATAGTATAAATCTGATCTTCTGTTGGATTTTCTTAAAACATCATAAGCTTATTTACAGGAAAAATGTAACCTCTTGATCAATTAGTCACACAATTATATTTCAAAAACACTTTCAATCATTCAATTAAATAAATGAAATTAATTGCCTATAAATTTTTATAATAGTATTCATAATATTAATAATATTCCTGGGTTATGAAAACTCCTGTTTATTTTGGAGTAAAAATACTAAAAAGAAAATGAACAGTCATGGCAAATTCTAAGAAGATCCAGTTTTCCCCTCCTTACTAAGAATTTTTACATATTTCTGTCTAACATCTTTTGGCTCTAGGTTGTTTTCCTACTTCGGACTAGGCGAAAAGTAGGGGAAGTTCAGAATAAATATAAGTATTAACACTACAAAAATTGCTCTATTCCAAGCACTGGGGTAACACTATAGCCAGCAATAGGGACAATTCAATTGAGTTACTGTTATCACTCTTTCATTTCCTAAACTTCTAACTCAATAAAAAACAAAGAAACGATGTAAAATTTGAGGTGTGAGCTCTGACCTAAATATCCATTTGTAGAGGTCAGGTTGTATGACCACTCCATGATGCAAGTGGTCATTCCCTCTACGCCTAACATACACATTATTAAAACTGATTGATCAGTTGCATACATAGTCCAGTTGTTTACTGTGAGTTGAAAAAGGTTTTTAAACCATTTTAATCTGCATGTCATTAGGTAGATCATGGACCACCCAGTTCACCGCTCTCCTGCATTGGCCTTATTCACACATTTATGTCAAACCTATCCCCATCATTGCTATGAAACTTCATTCAAGTCACTATTCAATCCCAATGAGAAAGAACTTGCTACATGTTCCATGCATGTGAAAGAACAGGAAATGGCATATGATTAACCTCTTTCATATTGACCTCAGTGAAATCATGTTCTTTTTTTCCATATTTTTATTGGTGCATCACAGTTGGATATCATGGTGGGATTTGTTCTTACACATTAATAAAAGTGTACATAATAAGCCAATATAATTTGACCTATATTCTCCATTATTGAAATTTTATTATTCTTATCCTCCATCTTCTTTATGAAAAAAATTGTTTACTTTTTTATTTGCTAACAATTCATTGTATCATTTATCTTTTTATGTTTCTTTTCCCCCTGTTAAACAGTCAATAAGTCAATTAGTTTTCAATTCTTTCCATCTTTTTGTACTTTCTCAGTTCCATTTTATTGTAGTGTTGTAGATCTATTTCAAACACAAGCTATCTTCACATTAGTCCCACAATACTTTTCTGGAATATGACATGCATTTGTTATTTCCTTCTATTCATATACTTATAATGACTCTCTGTTGCCTATAAAATAAAATGCAAACTGTAATAATATGACCGACTACAAAATGGAAAGCAGCCTAGAGTCTTTTTTATAATCTGAATCATTCAGTCAACATAGGTGACAAACGCAAGCTCTTTTGAAACAGTGAAAGGTCAACAAATTGGTAAATTATAAGACACCTAAGAAGGTTGTACAAAATCGATGTCTAATGTTTATCAGTGAGCAGAAGAGTAATCAAAATCAAGGCAAGGAGGTATAGAGAAGAGATAAGAAATAAGATTGGTATTAAAATGTTGGAGATACAACTATGTAAATGAATGAAAACTGGTAATCTAAAAGAATAAGATAGCATGAGCCAGAGGAAGGTAAAGAAATAACAGCCACAGGGATGGGTGAAGATACAGTGATCTACAAGCATCTCCCTCTAAAGAAAGGTGTGACCTAAACATCAAATGGATCTCACACCTCAAATTTTACGTCATTTCTTTGTTTTCTTTGTTTTCATCTCATTCTTTCAAATGAGAGAACACAATCATTTCTGAAACAAATGTTAGGGGTTAAAGATAATTTACTAAATGCAGGAAGAGGAAGGCAGAGGAAAATAAAAGATGTAGACATGAAAATATGTATTTAATGGGGACAATGTTTTGAAATATTTTTCTTTTTTACTTCATTATATATTAACTTCTCCTATTCAGTGATTTGGGGAAGATTAAAATGTTACAGCAGGAATGAAAAGAGAAATAAATATTAATATCCATCTGTCATTATAGAGTATTCAGGATGCCAAAATCTTGAGACCTTTTTTTGCTTGAAGAGAAAGATTTCACACTTTAATCTTCTTCATCTACATACCAAAAGCAAAAGCTAGCCAGTGGTGGTGGTGGCACATGCTGCTCGGCTCAGAAGGAGTCTGAGGCAGGAGGACAGCCAAATACATTCCTCAAAAAGCTTTACCTTTGTAAGGTTGAATCCTGGCATTTTCAGATACACAGGATTTGAAATAGCTACATAGGATAGTTCACTGTGTGCACAGTACACTGTAGAATCCTGTGCAATAAGAGAATTAAATTTAAACATAGAGACTGAAAAATATTCTAGAGCAGCAACACTTAGAACCATATATACTTGGCAGATTTGGGAAGTTAAATCTTAATCATCCCTTTAGGTAACCCCCAAATTAGAAAATAAATTCAGTCCTGAACAGTGACCATCATTCAAGTGTCAGCTTGTCCTTTTGATAACATTACCTTGGGATAAGAACATGGTGTTCTAAACAGGTCTCAGGAAGAACAGCCCACGCCATTCGGGGGTAACACTCCCTTTGGCAGCAGTTTATCACTAAGTCCAATGTCATGGAAAAACCATCTAGAACATTCACAGTGTGCTTCTCCCAGAAAACCCACCCATGCAGGCTCTGTTCTCTCCTACAAATCTTTACCAATCGTAGTGAGAGCTTGTTGACTCTGACATGAAATACCACAGGAATCAGAGGGCACGTATCACCAAGTTATAGAGCTCATCCCCTGCAACTAACATTCACCAGTAACCGAGCTGGGAGTTACTGAGACTCCACAGTCACTGGAGTGAGAGGACACAGGGGACACTTCCACTTCCACTCCCTCATGTGCTCTAACTGAGGGCTGTCGGAAGGCCCAGGAAGGTGAGACCCACCTCTGCAAGGCTTCACTTTCTGTACCCTTTCTGCTCTCCTCCCTTTGAAGTGGCTCAGGATCTGATGTATGTCATGACTCTGGTTGTTATGATGAGTGATTCAAAACAGGAGAGTAGGACCAATGGTATAACTAAAGGACAGTTATCACTCACCCATTTACATATGATAAACTGAAATTCAGTTTGAGTGACCAGACAATAGCTTCAGGAATTAGAATTCCAGCTTTCCTGGCAACTTCCCTTACACATGTGCTCATGGAGGAGACAGTACCCAACACCTGAATCAGAGGTGTCTGCAGGTGAGCTCTACAGCAACAGTGCTCTTAAATGTACCAATCACAGACATTGCACAGAGGAGGCAGAGTCCCATGGGGGATTCTATTTGATTTTATTTGATCAGATGTATTACTAAGGGTTCTCTAGCAACAGAATTAACTGGAAGTATGATTACAAAAATGGGATTTATTAGATTGGCTTACACGACCAGAAGCTGGATAGTCCACAATGGCCATCTGTGGACTGGAGAGCTAGAAGAAGCAGTAGCTGTACAGTACAAGAGGCAGAAGCCCCAGAACAGGAGAGATCAACAGTGCTAACCTAGTCCAAGATCAAGGCTTCTGGAAACTCTATGGAGAATCACTGGCACAGTCTGCTTTGGAGGAATGAAGAAGTGAGAGTCCGAAGTAGCAATGAAGAACCCATTCAAGAAAAATTGACCTTGTACCTGCATCTGCTTCCTTGTTCTTCCAGCTTTTATTCCATCCAAGCCACCATTCTATGGGGCAGGCCTGCCCACTCTTAGGGAGGGTCTCCACCTCAGTTCGCTATTCCCACATTCCAGTCAGTCCTAAACACACCCTCATTGACACACCCAGAAGTCTCTTGATCATCAGCAACTCTTAATCCAATCAAATTGAGAATTCAAATTAACCATTACACCAGAGATTCCAGTTGAATCTCAATGGAAAAGAAATATAACTACCTCTTCAAGAAAACAGGCTTCTGGCTCCGGCACTTTGCAGCATTTCTCTGCCATATTAGAGAAATTTGTAAACAAAGACTATAGCTCCTTATAGGTGAGTCCAGGCTTGAGCTTCACCAAGTTGACAAGAAACCCAAAGAAATCAAACAGAATTAATCAACAATTTCTTCCCAACACTCCTCTTTTCCAGAATGCTTGTTGGAGAATTATGTCTTGGGTTTCTCAACTTGAGTAAATGGAAAGAGCTAGAATATTCCATTTTGAAAAGATCTTCTGAAACTTTCCCATTAAAATCATAGGATGGACTCTTTGGAAGATTATGGAACTACAAGGAAAATGGTATAAAAAATAAACAGAACCATAAAATAAATGACTACACTTGATTTTTCTAGAAAATGTATATCCAAAACAACTCCAATCTCCCCTCCTCAGTAGCAATGTTGTTTTCACTAGGTTTCATACAGGTGTTGTGTAAATAAATTTAAAAACAGGTCTTATTTCTTGGCATTTATACTATCTCTTTAAAGAACAGAAGTAAAATTCCTTTAGAACCCCTCCTTTTTTCAATCATTAAGTGAAATAGCACAAATATTCATGTCATTCTCTCAAGAAAATTCGATTCATTGTGAACCTGTCCATGAGCATTTTGCTAATTGCCCTAGCTCATATTTCCAAATCACAGTCTGCTAAGCACTCCAAGTCTCTAGCAGAGGAGCAGACAGACAGGATTTTATTATAAATAATGGCAATAAATATGCAACGTGGTGCTTTTCTGAATAGGACACAGTTGACAGTTTGGCAAAAGGAATACCAAAAGCACAGACCATTACAATAAGCCTTCTCCCAGATGCATGGTGTACCCCATGGTTGAATAGAAGGGCATGGTCATACCTGTCTTTCTTTCTCTGAGGGTCTCCTTGTGAGCCTGACACCAGTCCACACAAAACATAAAGAAATTTTGAGAGGTCGCTGGCACATACATTTAATCAGCTTTCAAATCCTTGAAGCAGAGCCTTCTGAAGGCAAAGTTTGCTTTGCAGCAGTGGTCCACAGCAGGGTTGATGTTTCAATTTTCATTTGTTCCACATAATTCTCCAAGAACTAAATCTGCCTGTGCTGATGAGAGTTGGAACTCAGTTGTGATTTTAAATAAATAAATGGAATTTTGAACAATATGATTAGATGAATAGTTATGAGCTCCAGGATCACTGTGAACTTCACTCAGAAGACACATGCTCTTATAACACTGTATTATGTCAAAAGAAAAGTGAAGGTTGGGGTCCTAAGTGACATTGTGAAAAAAAATCAAAGTACAGCAATTGGAATGTGTACAGACTAATTTCTTGGAAACATATACACCAACTTTTAGTTATAAGCAGAGAACTGCAGTCAACTAACAGAAGGTGGTGAGCAAACACTCTGTTCTTTGGGTAGGCTCCCCTGCTGGGTACTTTTCACCCTGGGTTTAAGAAGATTGGGTTGGCAAAGGACGAATGATCTCGCTGATAAGTGGATAATGACACATAATGGGAGGTGGGAGGGGGGGAAGAATGGAGGAAGGAGGGACTGTATAGAGGGAAAAGAGGGGTGGGAGGAGTGGGGGAGGAAAATAACAGAATGAATCAAAAACAATTACCCTAGGTAAGTGTATGATTACACAAATTGTATGCCTCTACTTCATGTACAGAGAAACAAGATGTATCCCATTTGTTTACAATAAAAATAAATTTTTAAAAAAATATGCATACTTCTTGTTCACACTACACCACCAATGTCCATCAGAATTGCTCACTGTCAACACTCAGGGATTCAAGCAGGAGAAATCGAATGCAGAAAATTAGAAAAAAAAAACAAAGAAGATTGGGTTGGAAATAGCAGTTCTCTTTCTGAGCTCTTTCACTTAGAGCAAGAGAGAGAATTTGAATCAGTATTTACAGTTATAAGGTTTCCTGCATCATTCTGAAAAAAAAATTGTGATTCCTAGATCATTTACCATAACAAATCTCTTCTCATATAAATAAGAAATAAGCAAGATAATTTAGAGAATCCTTGAAAAATATTTAAGACATTCTTTTTTGCTTCTTAAGAGCTTCACACAGTAAGCCAAAAGGAAGACTTGGCATTACATATAATTAAAAAAAGAAGAAAGGAATATTGAAAATAATGGAGACAAGAAAGTAAATAATCACTACCAATTGGTAAGTGAAAATACTTTTTCTTATTTTTTTAAAATATTTATTTATTTATTATTTGAGCTGAATGGTTATACATACTGGTTGGTTCATCAGGATAAACTCACCCACAATTTTAGGTGCATGGGCCATGCTCACCAAACTATCAACACAGGCAAACTCCTCACCTTTTGTACAGCAGGTAGTCAAAGCTGTCACCATTTCCTTGTCAAGAGAAATCAGTTCTTCAGTGGAGAGCTGGAAGGCTATCTTTGAGAGCTTTATAAGATAGCTTAAAGAACATACATTTGATTCTGAACAAAGCAGGTTCCTATTATCCCTGGAATAGCCATTGAAACCCAGACCCTCCAAGGAAAGTCAAAATAAGTATAATGTGCTCCCTACTCTCAGAAAATGGTGGAGAAGTGTCTCCTCACTCACTGTCTTCCTGTACCCTGCCTCCTATAGCTCTGCATTTTTCATTTCATGGTTATCTCAGAAGCTCTTAGATTTGCCTGTCCTGTCTCACCTGTGGAGCTCCTTGACAGCAAATGCCTTGGCTTGTCACTGAAATTCTTTTCTAGTTTGTACTAAAAAGAGAATTTGATAGACACATGTTGGCAATGAGATCAAGAAAAATAAGATCTTTAATGGACTGGGTTTGAATTCTCAACTAAGAGCAAGATGGCAGAAATACTAAAGTCATACTTTTTAAACCATGTTTTGTTTGGAACTACAGTGTTAAGCAATCTAGAGTTATTTCTATAAACTCAGTGAAGATAGGCTCAAATCCTGGGCAAAGTGCAGAAGACATGTTTGGGTAACCCTAAGATGGCGGCTGGCATTGAGCTAAAAGGTGGCGCTTAGTGTTAACATGGCGTGATCTACTTTTGCCTGATTAGTTAATGTCTCCCCTGCGCTAGTGGTCAACAGATATTCCTCATTCTTTCTTGATTGGTACCGAGGGGCGTGCCTCAATTGTGTTAATCCTAAACTGATTGGCTGCCTTAGGTATATAAGACACACCTATAGGAAGCACCAGGGATAACCGGATAAGCACGGAGAAGCAGCATCTCTGATAGATTGCAGAAGGCAAATGGCAGATCATAGAAGAAGCACCTCTAATAGCATGCACCTTTAAGTTTGCAGGATGCAGGACTTTAAGAAGATATAGATCTCTGAAAGTGTAGTATCTCTCTCTTATGCCTCTCTCTCCTCTCAAAGCCTTTCTTCCTCTATAAGCTAGGGAACAAGTGAGCGAGCAAGAAAGCAGTGCACTAAAGAGAAAGATAATAGAAGTAGCTCAGTTTCCAGTCCACCTCTGATAAATACCCGCGAAATTGTTGCTGCAGGCGGTAACAAATTGCCCCGGGCGGCAACAGCAAAGCATCTTTTTCTCAGGACATGATAATGACCTTTAGTTTGCTCCATCCTAGTCCCAAACAAGGCAAAATCCAGGGAGCCTGATTTGGGAGTGAGAAAACCAACTTCAAATACAAAATAAAGCATCAGAGAATCAGTTTGTCCAGAATCCTGTATCTTTTCTTATTTCTAACTTCATTTCTTTTTTTTTATTTAATTCATTTTTATTGTAAACAAATGGGATACATGTTGTTTCTGTTTGTACATGGAGTAACAGTATACCATTTGCATAATCATACATTTACATAGGGTAATGATGTTTGATTCATTCCGTTATTTTTTCCTTTCCCCCACCCCTCCCAACTCTCTTTTCCCTCTATAGAGTCCCTCCTTCTTCCATTCTTGCCCCCCTCCTATCCCCCATTATGTGTCATCATCCGCTTATCAGTGAGATCATTAGTCTTTTGGATTTTTGAGATTGGCTTATCTCACTTAGCATGATATTCTCCATTTTCATTCATTTGCCTGCAAATGCCATAATTTTATTATTCTTTATAGCTGAGTAATATTCCATTGTATATATATATCACGCTTTCTTTATCCATTCATCAATTGAAGGACATCTAGGTTGGTTCCACTGTCTGGCTATTGTGAATAGAGCAGCTACAAAAATTGATGTGCTGTACCTCTGTAGTATGCTGATTTTAAGTCCTTTGGGTATAGACCAAGGAGTGGGATAGCTGGGTCAAATGGTGGGTCCATTCCAAGTTTTCTAAGGAATCTCCACACTGCTTTCCAGAGTGGCTGCATTAATTTGCAGACCCACCGGCAATGTATGAGTGTACCTTTTTCCCCACATCCTCTTCAAAACCTGTTGTTGCTTGTATTCTTGATAATCGCCATTCTAATTGGAGTGAGATGGAATCTTAGGGTAGTTTTGATTTGCATTTCTCTTATTACTAAAGATGGTGAACATTTTTTCATATGTTTGTTGATTGCTTGTAGATCTTCTTCTGTGAAGCATCTGTTCATTTTCTTAGCCCATTTATTGATTGGGTTATTTGTATTCTTGGTGTAGAGTTTTTTGAGTTCTTTATATATTCTGGAAATTAGTGCTCTATCTGAAGTATGAGTGGCAAAGATTTTCTCCCACTCTGTAGGCTTTCTCTTCACATTGCTGATAGTTTCCTTTGCTGAGAGAAAGCTATTTAGTTTGAATCTATTCCAGTTGTTGCTTCTTGCTTTTATTTCTTGTGCTATGGGAATCCTGTTAAGGAAGTCTGATCCTAAGCCAACAAGGTGAAGATTTGGACCTACTTTTTCTTCTATAAGATGCAGGGTCTCTGGTCTGATTCCGAGGTCCTTGACCCATTGTGAGTTGATTTTTGTGCAGGGTGAGAGATAGGGGTTTAGTTTCATTCTGTTGCATATGGATTTCCAGTTTTCCCAGCACCATTTGTTGAAGAGGCTATCGTTTCTCCATTGCATATTTTTGGCACCTTTGTCTACTATGAGAAAATTCTATTTATTTGGGTTTGTGTCCATGTCCTCTATTCTGTACCATTGATCTACCTGTCTATTTTGGTGCCAATACCATGCCATTTTTGTTACTATTGCTTTGTATTAGAGTTGAAGTTCTGGTATTGCGATACCCCCTGCTTCATTCTTCCTGCTAATGATTGCTTTAGCTATTCTGGGTTTCTTATTCTTCCAGATGAATTTCATGATTGCTTGTTCTATTTCTGTAAGGTACATCATTGGGATTTTAATTGGAATTGCATTGAATCTGTATAGCACTTTTGGTAGTATGGTCATTTTGACAATATTAATTCTGCCTATCCAAGAACATGGGAGATCTTTTCATCTTCTAAGGTCTTCCTCAATTTCTTTCTTCAATGTTTTGTAGTTTTCATTGTAGAGATCTTTTACCTCTTTGGTTAGATTGATTCCCAAGTTTTTCTGTTTTTTTTTTTTTTTTTTTTTGAGGCTATTGCAAATGGAGTTGTTTTCCTCATTTCCCTTTCAGCTGTTTCATCGCTTGCGTATAAAAATGCTTTAGATTTATGCATGTTGATTTTATAGCCTGCTATTTTGCTGAATTCATTGATGAGGTCTAGAAGTTTTCTGGAGTAGGTTTTTGGATCCTCTAAATATGGAATCATGTCATCAGCAAATAGTGACACCTTAAGTTCCTCTTTTCTTATTCGTATCCCTTTCATTTCTTTGATCTGTCTAATTGCTCTGGCTAGTATTTCAAGGATGATGTTGAAAAGAAGTAGTGAAAGAGGGCATCACTATCTAGTGCCAGTTTTTAAAGGGAACGTTTTCAGTTTTTCTCCATTAAGAATGACAGCCATGGGTTTAGCATAAATGGCCTTTACATTGCTGAGGTATGTTCCTATTATCCCTATTTTTTCTAGTGTTTTGAGTATGAAGGGGTGTTGTATTTTGTCGAACACTTTTTCTGCATCAATTGAAATAACCATATGATTTTTATCCTTAAGTCTATTGACATGATGGATTACGTTTATTGATTCACAGATGTTAAAGCATCCTTGTATTCGAGGGATGAACCCCACTTGATCGTGGTGCACGATTTTCTTAAGATGCTTTTGGATATGGTTTGCCAATATTTTGTTAAGGATCTTTGCATCTATATTCATCAAGGATATTGGTCTAAAATTTTCTTTCCTTGATGTGTCTTTGCCTGGTTTGGGTATGAGGGTGATATTAGCTTCATAGAATGAGTTCGGTAGGGTACTCTCCTTTTTTATTTCCTGTAATACTTTGAGAGGTATTGGAATGAGTTCTTCTTTGAAGGTCTTATAGAACTCAGCTGACAATCATCTGGTCCTGGGCTTTTCTTGGATGGTAGATTTTTAATGGCTTCTTCTATGTCATTGCTTGATATTGATCGGTTTAAATTGTGTATGTCCTCCTGGTTCAGTTTGGGAGGAGCATATGTCTCTAGAAATTTGTGAATGTCTTCAGTAGTTTCTATTATGTTGGAATACATATTTTCAAAGTAGCTCCTAATTATGTTATGTATCTCAGTGGTGTCTGTCATATTTCTTTTTTCATCAGGAATTTTAGTAATTTTATTTTCTCTCTCCTTCTCTTTGTTAGTGTGGCTAAGGGTTTGTCTATTTTGTTTACTTTCTCAAAGAACCAACTTTTTGTTTTGTCAATTTTTTGAATTGTTTCTTTTGTTTCAATTTCATTGATTTCAGCTCTGATTTTAATTATTTCCTGTCTTCTACTACTTTTGCTGTTATTCTGTTCTTCTTTTTCTAAGGCTTTGAGCTGTAATGTTAGGTCATTTAGTTGTTGACTTTTCATTCTTTTCTGGAATGCGCTTCATGCAATGAATTTTCCTCTTAGTACCACTTTCATAGTGTCCCAGAGATTTTGATATGTTGTATCATCATTCTCATTGACCGCTAAGAATTTTTTTATCTCCTCCCTGATGTTTTCTGTTATTCATGTTTCATTCAATAGCATATTATTTAGTCTCCAGGTGTTCGAGTAATTTTTGTTTGTTATTTTGTCATTGATTTCTACTCTCAGTTCATTATTATCTGATAGAACACAAGGCAGTATCTCTATTTTTTTGCATTTCCTAAGGGCTGCTTGTGGCATAACATATGGTCTATTTCCCAGAAGGTTCCATGTGCTGCTGAGAAGAAAGTGAATCCGCATGTTGATGGATGGAATATTTTATGTATGTCTGTTAAGTCTAGGTTATTGATTGTGTTATTGAGTTCTATGGTTTCTTTGGTTGGATTTTGTTTGGAAGATCTATCTAGTGGTGACAGCGGTGCATTAACGTCACCCAGAATTATTGTGTTGTGGTCTATGTGATTCCTGAAATTGAGAAGAATTTGTTTGATGTACAGGGATGCACCATTGTTTGGGGCATAAATATTTACTATCGTTATGTCTTTCTGATTTATGGTTCCCTTAAGCAGTATGAAATGTCCTTCTTTTTCCCTTCTGACTAACTTTGGCTTGAAGTCCACTTTATCTGATATAAGGATGGAAACCCTCGCTTTTTTACTGAGTCCATGTGTGTGGTAGTTTTTTTTCCCATCCTTTCACCTTTGGTCTGTGGATGTCTTTTTCTATGAGATGAGTCTCTTGCAGGCAGCATATTTTTGGGTCTTTCTTTTTATCCTTTCTGCCAGTCTATGTCTTTTGATTCATGAGTTAGGCCATTAATGTTCAGGGTTATTATTGAGATATGATTTGTATTCCCAGTCATTTGGCTTATTTTTGGTTTTTAAGTTGGCTTGGTTCCCTTTGAGTGGTTTTTCTCTAAGGTAGTTCCTCCCTTTGCTGACCTACATTGTTGTTTTTCATTTCCTCCTCCCAAAATATTTTGCTAAGAATATCCTGTAGTGCAGGCTTTCTATTTGTAAATTCTTTTAACTTTTGTTTATCATGGAAGGATTTTATTTCATCTTCAAATCTGAAGGGTAGTTTTGCTGTGTATAAGGATTCTTGGTTGGCAACCATGTTCTTTCAGAGCTTGAAATATGTTGTTCCAGGCCCTTCTAGCTTTTAGAGTCTGGGTTGAGAAGTTGGCTGCTATCCGTATTGGTCTCCCCCTATATGTAAACTGATGCTTTTCTCTCGCGGCCTTCAAAATCCTATCTTTATTTTGAATGGTAGGCATTTTCATTATAATGTGCTTTGGTGTGGATCTGTTGTGATTTTGTGCATTTGGTGTTCTATAATCCTCTTGTATTTGATTTTCCATTTCATTCTTCAGATTTGGGGAATTTTCTGCTATTATTTCATTGAATAGGTTGTTCATTCCTTTGGTTTGTATCTCTGTGCCTTCCCCAATCCCAATAATTCTTAAATTTGGTCTTTTCATGATGTCCCATAATTCTTGGAGATTCTGTTCATGATTTCTTACCATCTTCTCTGTTTGGGCAACTTTATTTTCAAGATTAAATATTTTGTCTTCATTGTCTGAGGTTCTGTCTTCCAAGTGGTCTAGTCTTTAGGTGATGCTTTCCATTGAGTTTTTTATTTGGTTTATTGTTTCCTTCATTTCAAGGATTTCCATTTGGTTTTTTTTTTTGAGAATCTCTATCTCTTTGTTGAAATGATCTTTTGCTTCCTGCGGGTGCTCTTTCAGCTTATTGGTATTATCATTCATTGCCTGCATTTGTTCTCTAATCTCATCCTCTGCTTCACAAATCATCTGAATAATCTGAAGTCCTTTTCTGACATTTCTCCTAACATACTGTCATTGGATTCTATTAATATAGAATCTAGATTGTTTGGATCATTTTCTTCCCTTGTTTTTTCATGTTGTTCATGTATCTTCCCCTCTAGCAGTACAGATCTGGGGTATTGCAGATTTCCCCCTGTAGGCTTAGAGTGGCCCTATAGGTTTCCAAAACCCTTCTTTAAGGGGAGATCAATATTAGCAGTGCCCAATTCAGACACTATGCAATCCTAGACCAAATAGCCACTATGAGGACAATAGCAAAATTGTCATAATAAAGAAAATGAGTTCAAATATTATCTTTGGTAAAACAAACAGATTTGCAATAAGGTCTGCAGTTTCTAATGGAGGACAAAGAGGATGCAGAGGGATGTAGAATGTGGCTGTTAATGGGATAAGAAAAGAATATACAGAAGTTCTAATAAATAGAAAGGATGAGAGTGTAATCAAAAGAAATTGGATATTAGCATGCAAAAAAGGGAGAAAGAGACTCTGAGGGAACAGGTAAATAAAAGGAAAAGAGAGCAAGAAAAGTAAAGAAATAAAAACTTAAAAAGTTTTTCAATATGGAGAAAAAAGAAAATCTACAGTATAACATATAGTAATGTAACCTCCCAGTGTTCAGTAGCCTGATGCAGGAGAGGTACCTGACAATGAGCTTCAAGCCTCCAGCAGGCATCTCAGGATGGGATTTGCCCCACCTAAAGATCGAAGCTAAGGCTTCCAGGATTATCCAAGATGCCCGCTCTGGCTTCGAAATGTGTTGGCAAATGGGGAGCTGCAGCTCAGGGTATGGACGTGGTCTGCTGGAGGTTCTGGAGGCGGGATGCGGTTAGTCAGGCAGGGGTCCTGAAGGTCGGGTGTGTTTGGTGTGGTTGTGGGATCCTGGAGGCTGGGTGCAATCAGTTGGTCTGGGGTCCCAGTGATAGGGCGCAGTCAGTTCGTCTGGGGTTCCTGGCGACAGGGAGCAGTCAGTCAATGTGAGGGCCCCAGAAGCAGGGAGTGATCGGTCGGGCTGAGGGATTCTGGAGATGGGTCTCAGTCAGTCGGGCCAAGGGTCCTACGGGGCCTGGCTGTTTTCTCAAAGTGGCGGCAACCACGTGTAATCAAACCTGCAGGTACTGTGACAGTGAACTTCCAGGCAACAGCAGGCAGCTGGTGCTCCACTGGTGGTGGGCGATCAGTTTGCTGACTGTTGTCGGATGATCGGGAGGTGAACCTCTTGTGTTGGGTAATGGATAGGTGTAAGGCAGGCGATGGACAGGTGAGAGGCAGGCAAATGGCAGATGATAGACTCGTGATAGTGAGCAATCTACACTCAAAAAAGGCGTTGATATGCTGGCAGACTGCAGGTCATCACAGCAGACAAATGGGGTAAACAGCAGGGGATCGATAAGCAGCAAAAATTGCCTCCCCAAGAAACAGATATCCTCTGCTTGAAACCGGAGTTACGAAGTGACAAGGAACACAGCCTCCCTCTAGTCTGCCATCTTGGATCTCCTCTAACTTCATTTCTGATAGAGGATTTAATGTGACAATTCAATGTAGAGTGTTGTTTTTTGTGTTTTTATTCTTTCCCACAGTTTGTGAACTGCCATAACTAAGGCTGACTTGTATTTTATGTATGAGGAATTTTTATTTTGCCCTGCTCACAAGTGTTAGCACACTTGTATAAGCAACCTACTGGTATTTCAAGGCATTCTTCCCCAAATTCTGCAACTATTCACATTCTCCTTGGATCCTCCTGAGGTTTTTCTCAGTTGTCTCATTGAATTTGTCTCCCGGAAAGTCAAGAACAATCACAGTTACAAACATTTTGGAATCAATCATAAACTCCTTGTCAACTTGTCCAATAGCTTCTATATCGATAGAACATTTTCAGACTCTCCTTATTATGTGTTAATCACTAAATGCAGAGCACTTTTTACATGTGTGTTTAAGAATTTCAATTTTTCAATTATAGATGTATTTTTTTGCTGAAATTTGAATGTCCAAGATTTTCATCATCTTGTACACTTTTTGTAGCTTTAAAAATTTCAAAGTGCAATTCAGATTTTATGTTGTCAATGACTATATTCCCATCTCAATTTGAATGACCAGAGTAGTTGTTATTTTCATTTTCAAGGAAATCAGCCTTTTGAATTAAGTGACTTACTTGGAATGACCCAACAATTAAGTATAACTGCAGATCATTTGAAACGGTGTTTATCTTTATCTTTTTTCATCATTAGATTTGGAACTTAGGGGCCTCCAATAGTTATCTTCAGATATTTTATGGACTCTCTCACATGGCATAAAATTGGACATCTACCAAGTGACCACCAGAAAAAACTACATATCAGTGTATCAGTCCTATGGCACAAATTGTGTTTCCCTCTAAAAAAATAAAAGGAATTTTCTAGCACCATGATTCATTAAGAATTAGGAGCAGACTGCTTTGTTGGGGAAGGTGACAGGGAAGGAATTAGAAAAATCAAGTCTTCTTACTTCATTGCTCAAATTTGAACAAGCATAAATTAACATTTATAGCAAGTAAAAGAAAAATTTTAATTAAAGCAAAAGTAGCACATATCATAGGAATGAGAAATTTTGAAATGCCAGACACTTAATTTCCATAATATAGAAGGATTGCATTAGGGTTAATATGAAAAGCATTCTAATTTCAGTAGGAAAATGGGTAAAGACATGAACAAATTATTCACAGGAAATTTATAAAGGTAATAGCTAAAATCATATGGAAAGTCCTATGCAATTAAGAAAGTCAAATAAATGCATAAAACACAAGCATTATTTTTTACATATAAATCTCTCTCAATTATTATTATTATTTTTTTTATGTGGGTCAAACTTAGGACCTAGCACATTTTATCCAGGTGCTCTACTGCTGAGCTGCATAACCACCTTAATTTTTATATATAAGTCTAACAAAGCTAATTTCCATGTGCAATGTTGTTAAATACAAAATTGAAATGAGTTTACCTTGCTTTGGGATTGTATACTGGCAAAACATCTCTGGAAAGTAACTTGGAAATTTTTGATGAATGTTTTATAAAAGTTTATATATTTGGAACCAATAATTTCCCCTCTGATATGCATCCTAAGAAAACTCCTAAAAATTAATAAAACTGAATGAAATGAGATATTTATGTCTGAATCACTTATATCACCAAACACAACCTAACTGAACAACCACAATGCCCAACACCAAATAGGAAAGCAGCTAAATCAGTTAAATCACTATGATGGGAAACCATTATTTAAAATTATATGTACTTAAGTTTGTATAGACACATAAGGTTGAAACTGGGACATTCAAGGATCAGATTCTCCCTAGAGCCTCGGAGGGAACTCTGTCCTTCCAACACCTTGATTTTAGCCCTGTAAGGCTCAGTTCAGACTCCTGGCCTCCTAAAACAAAATAGATTTCTTTCATTTAAATCACTATGTTTGTGACCACTATAGGAAATAATATAGCACCTTTATAAAAAAATTTCTATGACTCCAAATAAATTACAGGTCCAAATGTTTCCTAAAAAGAAATTATTCCAATCTTGTTTTGAAACATGCATACACACACACACACACACACACACACACACACACTCACACGCATATGACTATATGCACAGAAAAGATGAAAGTTAAAGTTAATTATAGGTATTTCTTGGTGATAAAATCATGAAGTTTCTGTTTTTACTTTTTTCTTTGTAATGTTTACTACTTTCTTAGTCATCTATAATAATCATTTATTACTTTTATAATCATACCAATATCCATTTGGAGAGTAAAATAGAGCACAAAAATTAAAATGGAAATAGAAAATGTTAAATTGAAAGAACTTTTTGGATTACTACTGGACTGGTACCTCAAAACATTATGTATGTATCAAACTGATGATGTGGGTTTTCCCAATGATCATCCTCATTGAATCTAAAATAGACTCAGGTCAGTCAATCACATTTTACAGTTCTAAACTGGAGTAAAACTTCAATATCAATTTAAAGTGTTTTATTTATTCATTTATTTCAGATTTTCTGAACCTGCAATAATGGAAACTACCACATGATGGTAACAGTCTGGAGGGTTTTCTTTGTTGGAGCAATCTGCCAGAAGATCCTCATATACTCTTGTAATTCTTAGAAGCTCTGGAGTGAACAGGTATGGGTGTCTCATTGAGTATTCATGGAGAAATCTGAGATGCATAAATTATTTTGTACATTAAAACATAGAGAAAAACATCCAGCCCCACTTTGTTTTAGGCTACCTACATCTAATACTGAATCTGCTTTCAAATGCTAAGTTCCTCTTCTGATTTGGTAAGTTCTCTTCCATGTTACTATTACGGAGAGATTGCAATAAATCACAGAGTCAATCTTAAGGCAGGGCGGAACATCTCTGTTCACCAACTGGTGGTATGGAGGGGCAGGCTGCAAGTCAGCACCCTTCGACCACCTTAAAAGGTTGGAGTATACCTTTTATACCATAAGTAAAGCATGTCAGTACATTAATCATAAGTGGCTATTGCTATGATAATCAGAGAATGGTTACTAACATTTAAACAAATGCTAGTGTACACTGCCCAAGAAAAATGGAACCCAGAGGGAGAACAATATTAGATTGTATAAGAATTGCCATTTTGTGCTGCCAAACATGCTATGCTAGGCAACTGTTGATGGGTATTGCGGTAGAGTTTTCTCATGGGAGTAGCTTTTCCTATATAACATGGAGTCTTGGAATAAAATGGAGTCTGTTTAGTCATTGCCCATATAACCTGGCCCATAATATTATGTTTCAGACTTTTTTTTTTTAACTTGAGTCAATAGAATTTTTAGTTACTTAATTATTAGAATAATGCAGCTCATAAGTATCAGAAATAGTACATGGTACAACCAGTACTTTAGCAATACACACTGAGAGGAATTCTGTTGGAAAATACATTCACACTTCCAACTTGGGATGGGGCAGTTCAGTTCTCTTTTCACTCCTAGTACAGCCTTCCAGAGAGGTAGAAGAAGCCTCTCCCATTGCTCCCACCTGTTACTTGCCACATTACCTGGCACATAGTAGGTCAGAACCAAAAGGACATTTTTTGCAATATTCATTTGTACATCTGTCTCTTCCCATTTCACACTCCCTGTCGAGAAAGCCATCCTGGAAGCAGAAACCCAGTAAACCCTTTGGATTATATTTCATTATCAATAACTTTTTTTTTTTTTTTTTTTTTTTGCAGTACTGGGGATTGAACCCAGGACCTTATGCTTACAAAGCAACACTCTACCAACTGAACTATATCCCCAGCCCTAAATGAATATTCTTATGTGAACTTTATATATGATGAAAATTAAAGCACAGAACATGTAACCTGTCCTACTGACTCAACCAGAACTCAGATTTAGTCCACGTGGCTCCCAGCCCATTAACCTTCCCCTCAACAGCTATGGGGTGACAGAGCAAGGCAGTTAACTTCTTAGGCCAGACCCCCTGAGATCAAATCCTTACTCTGCCATTTGTAGCTGTGAATCTTAGGTTCCTTAACTTCTTTGTTAAGTTCATATGAAAAACTGGGAGAAACTGTACTTATTTTACAAGATTGTGGTGAGAATTAAAAAGGACAATCTGTATAAAATATTGAGGCCATTGCCTGGCACATACCAAGTACTCGATATGTTAGCCATCTTTCTAATAACATAACTAACTTATGTGAAAACTCTATTGTCTAAAGCTGTGATTTTCTAAAATTGCATGACATTCAGTGAATTATAAGTTTCCTTATCCTTCCATGCAGATTAACCTACAAAGAACAAATCTTATAGGCTTTCTTTCAATCAGTCTTATGAATTTCAGTAGATTGTTGTATTAGTTAGCAAAAATGTTGTCTGGGTCTGTGTCTCTTTTTTAAAAAATTTAAAAAAATTTTTTTTTTCTTGACACACATTTTCACTGTCAATAAATTTTGCTTCTCTTAGAGATGAATCCTGTGGTTTATCATCTTGAGTTACTTATGTGTGCTTCACACAATGTGCCTCAAAATATCAATTACCTTTTACACAGAACTAAATAAATAATCCTAAAGTTCATATGGAAGAACCAAAGACCTCATGTGCAAAAAGAACAATTCTGGAGACATCACAATACCTAATTTCAAAATATACTACAGAGCTATAGTAACAAAAGCAGCATGATATTGACATAAAAACAAATATCTAGACCTATGGGATAGAGTAGAGTTGAAATTAAACCCACATAGCTAGAGTCATTTGATTCTGGACAAAAACACCAAAACATAAATTGGAGAAAAGCCAGCCTCTTTAACAAACCATGCTGGGAAACTGTATATCCATATGTAGAAGATCTCACCCTGCATTAAAGTCAATTCAGTCTAAGAATAAGACCTGAAATCCTGCAAATCACTAAAACAAAATTCAGGCAAACACTTCAAGATATAAGCACAGGCAATGATTTCATAATCAGGACTCTTATAGCTCAGGAAATAATAGTATGAATTGATATATGGAATGTCATCAAATTAAAAACTTCTGCACCACAAAGGAAACAATTGACAGAATAAAAAGAGAGTCTATAGAATGGGAGAAAAATCTTTGCCTGCTACTGTTGACTTTATATATATTCAGAATATATAAAGAAGTCAAAAAACTTAACACCAAATAATAATAATAATCCATTGTTGGGACTAAAGACACGTTAACTAACTCAGGCTGACTCCTTACTCCCTGGCGGGTGAGCAAGATCAAGGCCTCAAAGGCGGTTTCAAAGGTTAATGACGATAAATCGGACCACCATCAGGGATCGGTTAACAGTTCCGTGAACATGATCAGCTCGTGCTTGCCATATAGCCCTATGGGCTCTCACCTGCGTGAACCCCCCTTGCCTTGTTGACCTTTAAGCTGATTGGTTCCCGCCTAGCCTTCACCCTACATAAAAGCTGTGTGACTTCCTCAGTAAACGAGTTCCTGCTGTGACTGGTCTCCCTGATGTCTTTGATTGTCCTCCGCCTGGAGGGTTGGGTGCGGGCGGTCAGTCAGCCCTAACTTTCCTGGTCTAGCCTTGTTGGAGAGTGCCCCCTTCCCTTGTCACTGGTCGAGAAGAGCAAGGGGGCTTAAGACCCTGACAATCCATTCCGTAAATGGGCAAATGAACTGAACAGATACTACTCCAGAAAGTATGAAGGTCAATAATTTAAAATGCAAATCACAGTCACATTGAGATTCCATCTCATCCAATTAGACTGGCTATCATCAAGAATACAAAAAACAATAAATTTTGGCAATGATATGTAAGAAACACATATTAATGTAAATTAGGACAGTCACCATGAAAAACAGTAAAGAGGTTCCAAAATTAAAAATAGAATTACCATATGATCCAGCTATCCCACTCCTGGTATTTATTTGAAAGAATTAAAGTCAGCCTATTTTGCAAATACCTTCTTACCCATGTTTATTGTGACAGAGTCCACAGTAGCCAAGTTGCAGAATCAACCCAGATGTTCATCAACAGATGACTGGATAAAAAAAAAAAATGTGGTATATATACACATGGAGTATTATTCGGCCATTAATTTAATCAGCTTTTTCACCACCATAATTAAAAGACCCAACAAGCATAATTGTAAAGGAGGAAAAGTTTATTTGAAGGGCTTATGTTTTCAGAGGTCTCAATCCGTAGGCAGCTGGTTCATACTTGAAGTGAGACAGGACATCATGGTGGAAGAATGTGGCAGGTGGAAGAGGCTCACTTGATGATTAGGAAGCAGAGAGAGAAACTCCACTTGTCATATACAAAATATATACCCCAAAGACATGCCCCTAATTTCCACATCCTTCAGCCACTCCCTACCACTTCAGTTACCGCTCAGTTAATCCCTATCATGGGATTCACTGATGGCGTTAAGACTGTCACAGCCCAGTCATTTCTCCTCTGAACCTTCCTGTATTTTCTCACCCATGAGCTTTTGGGGGACTCCTCACTTCCATAACAGCCATAAAGAAGAATAAATTTGTGTCATTTTCAGAAAAATGAATGGAATAGAATATCATCATGTTAAGTGAAATAAATCAGACTTAGGCCAGCATTTTATGTGTTCTATCATATGTGGAAGTTAGAGGAAGGAAAAGAAACAACGAAGGACATCATAAGTGTAGAAGGGGACTACTGGTACAGAGGAAGGTGACAGGGAGGAGAGAGGAAGCTAAGAGAAGGCAATGGGGAATCAAATTGATGAAATCAGATTCATGTTTGAATAAATGATACCAAAAGCCACTGCACTATATAGTTAACATGCAGCACAAAACACAAAGAAACTGCTGTGGTCCTGATCCTCTCCAGATTCTCCAGAATGAGGCTGTACATTCTTCTTACTCTGCTCCAGCCACACTGGTTATTTCAGGTCGCCCTGACTCTACTCAAATTATTCCCACTGCCTGGAATCTTTTGGTGAACACTGAGGGTGAGGAATGGGATGAGGTTTGGGGTTGAGGTTAGAAGTGGAATGGGGGTTGGCACCATGTTTCTGACAAAATCCAACAACTAGGGCAACAGTCCACACATTCAGATCTCAGCTGAGGCCATCGGGTTCCAGGAACAGCATCATTGTTCTCTGAGAATTTATTTCTTTTTTTTTTTTACTTCTATTTTCAATGAACAATAATTGAATTCCTTGTTTCTCTATAAAGACATTAAAAAGAAGGACATTTGAAATACAATACAATTCCTTACTTTCAGCTCTAAACTTCACAGAAATTTTTAATTATGTTCTAATTCAGTACTTGAGATTTAACATTATAAATCCCACATTTCCATAAGCAATCAAACACCACAAAACTAGACATGAATGAGATTCGTTTAACTGCAATACTGTTGGGAATAAGACAATTCTTGGGAATATTTTCTGTCCACTGCTTAAAACAAAAGGGATATTTATCTTTACCCTAAAATTCATGCCATTTAATTACTATGTTATCTTCACTGAGTCTAAAGCAGTTAAACTAAAATTCATTATGATAAAGCCTAATTTCACTGAAGCAGAAATCAGGATACTTTTAATGAAATTATATTACATGAGAGTTCATGAGCAATTTAAACCACACCAACAATATGCTTACCAATATATTCTCTAACAAAACTACTTTAATGTATACCAGATGTTGGGGGACAGGGGTCTTGTGGAAATGTCACTCAAAGGACACAAAATTTCAGTTCCACAGGATGAATAAGTTCAAGAGATCTATTGTACATCATGGTGAGGATGGTTAATAACAAAATATTATACACTTGAAAGTTGTTAAGAGGACATCCAAGATGGCAGACTAGAGGGTGACTGTATCTCCCGTTGCTCCAGAACTCAGGATTCAATAAGGGGAAGTATTGAGAGACTCGGACCAACATAGAGCCACGGGGTGAGTCCCACCAGGTGAAGCTCGGCCTGGGTGGCAGACCCAGACAGTGGGCAGCTTCTGGGACCAGGGCAGGACAGCAAGAGGCTTTCCCGAGCAGCCAAGCTCCTTCTGACGGCAGGTGGGGTCCACAGTCAGCTTCTTGGAGCAGGTCTGCCCAGCAAGAGCTTTTCCACACAGAGCCAGCCCCAAGCCTTGAACCCAGAAGCAGCAGGCCCTGTCTACAGACAGCTTCTCAGAGCAGGCCTGCCCAGTGAGAGGATTTCCACACAGAACCAACCCCCAATCCTGGACCCAGTAGCAGGCCAGGGGCAGCTTTCTTTGGAAGCACTGCATTATCAAGTTCCTCCAAGATTTCAGGCTACTGAAGGCTGGGAGGTGATATACTGGAAATCAACAGGGACACTATAAGCCAATAGAGGAAATCGGCAATATCTCAGAGTCCCACTGATATCTGACCAATATGAGAAAACAAGGGAAGAAAATGTCCCAAACAAACCTAGATGCTATATCAATAAAACCCAATGACAACACAGCAGAAGAAATGTCAGAAAGGGAGTTCAGAATGTACATGATTAAAACAATCAGGGAAGCAAACCAGGAGATGAAAGAGCAAATGCAGGCATTGAAGGAGGAGATGAAAGAGCAAATGCAGGCATTAAATGATCGCACCAATCAACAGTTAAAAGTGCAAATACGGGAAGCAAAAGATCATTTCAATAAAGAGTAAGATACTGAAAAAAACAACGAACAGAAATCCTTGAAATGAAGGAAACAATAAACCAATTAAAAACTCCATAGAAAGCATAACCAATAGGATAGAACACCTGGAAGACAGAATCTCAGACATTGAAGACAAAATATTTAATCTTGAAAACAAAATTGACCAAACAGAGAAGATGGTAAGAAATCATGAACAGAATCTACAAGAATTATGGGATATGATGAAAAGGCCAAATTTAAGAATTATTGGGATTGAGGAAGGCTTAGAGAAACAAATCAAAGGAATGAACAATCTATTCAATGAAGTAATATCAGAAAATTTCCCAAATCTGAAGAATGAAATGGAAAATCAAGTTCAAGAGGCTTAAAGGACTCCAAATATACAAAATTACAACAGACCCACACCAAGGCACATTATTATGAAAATATCTAACATACAAAATAAAGACAGAATTTAAAAGGCTGCAAGAGAAAAGAATCAAATTACATTCAGGGGGAAACCAATACAGACATCAGCAGATTTTTCAATCCAGACCCTAAAAGCCAGAAGGGCCTGGAAAACATTTACCAAGCCCTGAAAGAAAACGGATGCCAACCAAGAATCTTATACCCAGAAAAACTTACTTTCAGACTTGACGACGAAATAAAATCCTTCCATGATAAACAAAAGCTAAAAGAATTTACAAAAAGAAAGCCAGCACTACAGAACATTCCCAGCAAAATATTCCATGAGGAAGAGATGAAAAACAATGATGCAAATCAGCAACGGGAGGAACTAGCCTAAAGGAATAGCCAAATAAAGGAGAAACCAAATTATGTCAAAAAACAAAAATGAGTCAAATGACTGGGAATACAAATCATAACACAATAACAACCCTGAATATTAATGGCCTGAACTCATCAATCAAAAGATATAGACTGGCAGATTGGATTAAAAAGAAAAATCCAACAATATGCTGCCTACAAGAGACTCATTTCATAGAAAGAGATACCCACAGACTAAAGGTGAAAGGATGGGTAAAAACATACCATGCACATGGACACAGCAAAAAAGCTGGAGTATCTATCCTCATTTCAGATAATGTGTACTTCAAGTCAAAACTAATCAGAAGGGATAAAGAAGGAACATTGCATACTGTTTAAGGGAAGCATAAATCAGAAAGACATAACAATCATAAATATCTATGCCCCAAACATTGGCTCATCCATGTACGTCAAACAAATCCTTCTCAATTTCAGAAATCAAATAGACCACAACACAATAATACTAGGCAATTTTAACATACCTCTCTCACCACTGGATAGATCTTCCAAACAAAAACTGAATAAAGAAACCATAGATCTCAATAACACAATCAACAATTTAGACTTAATGGACATATATAGAAAATACCATCCAACAAAGAGCGAATACACTTTCTTCTCAGCAGCACATGGATCCTTCTCTAAAATAGACCATATTTTATGCCACAAAGCTACTGTTAGCAAATACAAGAAGATAGAGATACTACCTTGTATTCTATCAGATCATAATGGATTGAAATTAGAAATAAATGACAGAATAAAAGACAGAAACTTCTCCAATACCTGGAGATTAAATAATACACTATTATATGATGAATGGATAACAGAAGACATCAGGAGGGAAATAAAAAAATTCTTAGAAGTAAACGAGAACAAAGACACATCATATCAAAATCTCTGGGACACTATGAAATCAGTTCTTAGAGGAAGATTTATTTCATGGGGTGCATTCAACAAAAGAAGAAAAAATCAACAAAGAAACAACCTAACACTACAGCCCAAAGCCCTAGAAAAAGAAGAACAGAGCAACACCAAAAGTAGTAGAAAACAGGAAATAGTTAAACTCAGAGCTGAAATCAATGAAATTTAAACAAAAGAAACAATAGAAAAAATTGACAAAATAAATAATTGGTTCTTTGAAAAAATAAACAAAATCAATAAACCCTTAGCCATACTAACAAAGAGAAGGAGAGAGAAAACTCAAATTACTAAAATTCGGAATGAACAAGGAAACATCACAACAGACACGAGTGAAATACAAAAATAATTAGAAGCTGTTTTGAAAATCTATACTCCCACAAAATAGAAAATCTCAAAGATATCAACAGGTTTCTAGAGACATATGAATTACCTAAACTGAACCAGGAGGACATACACAATTTAAATAGATCAATTTCAAGTAATGAAATAGAAGAACTCATCAAAAGCCCACCAACAAAGAAAAGTCCAGGACCTGATGGGTTCTCAGCCGAGTTCTACAAAACCTTTAAAGAACAGGATGAAATTAAACCCCTATCTCTCACCCTGCACAAAAATCAACTCAAAATTGATCAAGGACCTCAGAATCAGACCAGAGACCCTGCATCTTATAGAAGAAAAAGTAGGTCCAAATCTTCAACATGTGGGCTTAGGATCAGACTTCCTTAAAAGGACTCCCACAGTACAAGAAATAAAAACAAGAAGCAACAACTGGGATAGATTCAAACTAAAAAGCTTTCTCTCAGCAAAGGAAGCTATCAGCAATGTGAAGAGAGAGCCTACAAAGTGGGAGAAAATCTTTGCCAATCATACTTCAGATAGAGCACTAATTTCCAGAATATATAAAGAACTCAATAAATACTACATGAAGAATACAAATAATCCAATCAACAAATGGGCTAAGGAAATGAACAGACATTTCACAGAAGATCTACAAGCAATCAACAGATATGCAAAAAAATGTTCAACATCTCTAGTAATAAGAGAAATGCAAATCAAAGCTACCCTAAGATTCCATCTCACCCCAATTAGAATGGTGATTATCAAGAACACAAGCAACAGTAGTTGTTGGCGAGTATGTGGGGAAAAAGGTACACTCATACATTGCTTGTGGGGTTGCAAATTAGTGCAGCCACTCTGGAAAGCAGTATGGTGATTCCTCAGAAAGCTTGGGATGGAACCACCATTTGACCCAGCTATCCCACTCCTTGGCCTATACCCAAAAGACTTAAAATCAGCATACTACAGAGGTACAGCCACATCAATGTTCATAGCTGCTCAATTCACAATAGCCAGATTGTGGAACCAACCTAGATGTCCTTCAATTGATAAGTGAATATATATATATACAATGGAATTTTACTCAGCCATGAAGAATGATAAAATTATGGCATTTGCAGGTAAATGGATGAAACTGGAGAATATCATGCTAAGTGAGATCAGCCAATCTCAAAAACCAAAGGACGAATACTCTCACTGATAAGCAGATGTTGACACATAATGGGGGATGGGAGGGGGGCAGGAATGGAGGAAGGAAGGACTGTATAGAGGTAAAAGAGGGGTGGGAGGGGTGGGGGGGAAGGGAAAAAATAACAGAATGAATCAAACAACATTAATGTATGTAAATTTATGATTACACAAATGGTATTCCTTTACTCTATGTACAGAGAAACAACATGTATCCCATTTGTTTACAATTAAAAAAAGTTATTAAGAAAGTAAATTTAAAGTGGATATAAGGAAATGCATATGCTAATAGCTTTATTTACATTATACAATGTATACATATTTCAAAATGTACCATAAATGCACACATATTTACTTGTCAATTGGAAGGAAGAAAAGAAATGGAAGGAAGGAAGGACAGAAGGAAGGAAGGAAGGAAAGAAGGAAGGAAGGAAGGAAGGAAGGAAGGAAGGAAAGAAGGAAGGAAGGAAGGAAGGAAGGAAGGGAAATATAAATAAAAACAATATCCGACTTCATTAGAGTTGAGCTGCAGGCTATGAGATCACTAAACAGGTTAAGCACTACAGTGATGAAAACAGTAGTAAGGAATAAAGATTTTATTTGGCCGACTTCGAATAATAGCTCTTATAACAATAGGATAATTTCAACCGCAATTTCTTAAAACATGCACATGTATAATATATAAAATACCACACAATAGGACTAAAAAGGATGTTGTAGTCTCAGGGTATTTTTAAAAAATAAGATTTTATGAAGATCATGAGTTAAAAATAATAAAGCTTCACTCAAAATCTAAAATAATACCAAATATCCATATATAGAAATATCAAACAACACCCATATACAAAAATCAACTAAGACCTGAAACTATGAAATTCCTCCAAGAAAACAGGGAAAGCAATTCAAAACATCTTATAGGCAATGATTTTTTTTGATAAGGACCCAAAAACACAACAAAAGCAAACTAAGAAGCTTCTGCACAGCAAAGGAGTCAACCTGAAGAAAGGGAGAAAATACTTAAAACTTTCATATGAGAATCTGAGAAATGTTGGCATTCTGAATACAGAAAGAATCAAAAAGTTCAACAGCAGAAAAAGCAGATAATCCAGATTAAAACTAGGCTGATGATCTGAATAGACATCCCTCAAAAGAAGAAATACAAATGGCCAGCATATAAGAAAAAGGGCTTAGCATCAGCAGCTGCAGGGAAATTCAAATCAAAACCACAGTGAGATGTTACCTTACTGCAGTCAGAATGATGATGATCACAAAAAGCAAAAAATAGTAAATGCTGGTGAGGATGTGGAGAAAAGGGAACTCCTATACATTTCTGGTAAATACGTAAATTAATACAGTCATTATGGAGATTCTTCAAAACTACAAACAGAAAAATTTATACCAGGCAACATTATTCAGGCACCTGTAACAGTCCAACATAATCAAGTCCTTATCCCCAATGTCACTAACTCCAAATGAAGACCAATAATTGCAGTTCTAATCCTACACACTCATCTGTGAATAATCTACCTTGATGCCTGATGAGTAACAGATCTCCCTTCCATATTCACAGAACAGCTATCTATACACACCCCATCTGAGAATCAAGGATAATTTTTCTTATATTCAAATAAATTTGTGACAGGTTTCAAAGCACACCAGTTTTCCAGAAAAAGCCTGTGCTTCTGCAATTACTGAACTATGAAGAACAGGTTTTTAGCTGAACATACAATAATTTAATGTATTCCCAAGGTAAGAGCTGAAACTTCACCTTGGGAAAAATATATCATTTCCTCACTGGTTTCCTTGCAGTTTGACACTGGGCACACACCTCTGTTCTAGGGCTTTTCTCATAAGAAGATACACAGCACTAATGCAAAAGTCTTAAATGTGGGCCCACATCTTATTCATAGCTATATCCTCCACAGAACCTGACACATGATACACATTGGTTGAATCAATCAATCAATCAATGAACCTGGTCACATTCTTTGAGATAGTTATTGGATTCAGCCTAAGAATAAAGCTTTGGTTAAATCATTTGCCTACCAAAGTTAAACTTACTGATTTAGAAAAGATTGTCATTTTTATAAGTCTGGCATTTCTTCTCAGGATCCAGAATAGAGAAAGGAGGCAGAAATGCTATATCAACTTTGTTTTCATATTAGAAACACAGACTTATTTCAAAGTTCATTTTATTACAGCAGTTTGAAAAATTGTACTTTTGAGGCAACCCCTCCATAACATATATCATTCCCTATAAGATATTAATCTTGCCTGGGGTTGTGGCTCAGGGGAAGAGCACTTGCCTAGCATGTGTGAAGCACTGGGTTCCATACTCAGCACCACATATAATCTTTGTAGAGTGCATTCTGACATATTATTTTTACATGGAGTATAACTTATTCCAAGTATGATCCCATTCATATGGTTATACATGATGTGGAGTTACATAGGTCGTGTACTCATATATGAACATAGGAGAGTTGTGGGTGATTCATTCTCCTGTCTTTCCTATTCCTAATCCTCCTCCTTTCCTTTCATTCTCCTTTGTCTAATCCACTGAACTTCTTAATCTTCCTTCCCCCTTTTGTTGTGAGTTAACCTCCACATGCGTATTTAACACATCTTTAGTGAAGTGTTTGCTCAAATCTTTTCCTTTTTTGTGTTGCTTTTCTCATTGTTCAGTTTTAAGAGTTTGAAAACTCTTCTGAATACAAGTAAGTGCTTTATCAAATATATTCTTTACAATATTTTTCCCAATCTGTGATTCAACTTTTTTCCATTAAAGGTGTTTTTCTAGAGTATTTTTTTATCTTTTTCATTTTGAGGAAATCAATTTTATCAATTTATTCCTTCATAGACCATGCTTTTAGTGTCTCAGAAGGATTTGCCTACATCAAAGTTCCAAATATTTTCTCTAGAAATTTCACAGCTTTAGGTTTCACACCTGTGATGCATTTTGATTAATTATACTTGGTGTAGGATATAGATCTATGGTCTTTTTTGATACAAATTTACAATTGTTCCATCAACATTTATTGGAAAGGTGGAGAACATCACTGATTTGAGATTTTCTTTCTTTTCTAAAGTTGACCTTTAGTGATGTAAATTTTTTAAGTACTGTTTTAGTGGCTTCTCATAAATTCTGACATATTATTTTTCATTTTCATTCAGATGGAAATGTTTTTAAGTACGCTTTTTATATCTTCTCTGATTCTTGAGTTGTTTGGAAGTGTGTTATTAAATTTATGAATAATTAGGGACTTTCCAGAGATATTGCTATTAAAGATTGCTAATTTCATTCCATATTATCAAGCAATTCTCTGTTACCAACCTTAACCTTTTGAAAGCAGCAGCATCGAGAGGAGACAAATTTCTTATATGATGATCTACCAGGGAAGAGGTTGAGAGAGCTAATTGTTTAAGAGTGACTAGTTTCCGTCACCAATTACATCACCTTGTTACCTCAGAAGTTTAGCTTTATTCTGATATTATCTGTGGACACCAGAAAATTTGAGCACTCTGATTTCTATTTCATAGTAGCAAGGAGACAAGTGACAGTCTTCTTTGCAATTTAGCCTAATAGGCAAAAGCACAAGTTAAAATCATCCCCAACCTACCCACCCTCTTTTAAACAGCTACCCTAGCCTGCCACTACTCCCAGTCCACATTCCACACAGCAGACCCGTCCTTTAAGATCTTTAACATCCTCCATTTCTCATGCTCTGTCATATCAGTCCATTTGTCCATGGTTTTCACTTTCATGAAATGGTCTTCTCCTTTACTTGAACTGCTGAATGCCTGCTCATCTTCTAGGACTCTCCTTAAATGACTCTGGCACTTTCCCCAGTCAGAATTGGTCTCACTCACCCTTTGATTCCCTCAGCAACTTGTTGTCTGCTCCACTGGGGTCTTAGTCTTGTGGTGTTGCTATTTAGCTGCTCCCTTCTCTACTGAACCAAGTGGGGAACAGTTGACTATACCTAGAACAGGGCTGCCACCTAGTGAATGCTCAGTAAATGTGGAATTAAAAAGATCAATACAAACATTAATTCCATTCAATCCAGACAACTATAGCACATTGTGAAGGGTTATGGAAAATAATATTCCTGTAAGATAGCTCCCCAAGAAAAATGGAGGGACAGTGCAACTCAGGAGGAGAGAGGAGAAACTAGCAAAGGATTATCCTCCCAACCAATCCTTTCCTAATAAAAATGGCTCTAAAGAAAGGGGGCTGATACTGAATGCTGGGCACTGAGTTTTGACCTTCCCCCATCACAAATTAGTCCTAAATGGAGGCACAGCAAATATTGAAACTCTGGAAAACAATGGATCCCAGAGAAAATAAAGCAATGGGCAAGATTTGAGTACTCATCCCTTGGGATCTGGACTCCTATCTCCCCAGATAATAATGAGTTCAACCTTTTTACAACTACCATGCTAAGTTAAAATTTTAACCTGTACAAGTGGCCCCCTGATGTCCAAACTGCACATCCCCGGCTTCCAATGATTAAACCATCCTCATTGTACCCTATAAAATGAAAATCCCCTCTGTAACTGACAGCTATTTTCACACCTGGAAAATGAGCCCTGACAGTACCCAAGTCCGTGAATGAATGAAAGTCTTCTCTGAATCTGTTGAAGTCTGCATCTGTCATTTGTGCTTACACAGTAACCACGTTTTTACAATGCCTATGAGTAGAGAAGTGAACAAGATTGAGGACAAAAACAGACATTAAATTTTCATGGATCCTGTAAAAGCCCAATAATTTCTTTTCTTGCCTCCAGATTATCCATTCTGATGCTTAAGTGGTCGTTGAAGGAACAATGTGCCCTGGCAGCACCAAACAAGGATTTCTCAAGTCACCAAGTCAGTCTAGCCTTCAGTGCTGCAAGGCCATTGCTGGATGGCTTTAATCTCCTTCAGCAACCAGTTGTCAGTGATTTTGTTAACAGAATGTTTCAGACAATGATACATAAAACTAAAGAAATATTGTAAGTTTTCATAAATGATCAGACTAGGAAAACAGAAATATCTGAAGATACTTTATTTCTGGTAGAGAAATCTCACATAAAAATCTTCATCATTGACACTGAGCGCTGAGCCTGCTCCCACATCAAGGTTGGCCAAGCCCGCCCCCCCCCACACCAAGATCTGACAGTTGGCGCTGATCCCGCCCACCACACCAATGTCAAAGGTTGCGGACCCCACTCTCCCACACCGAGCTCAGTTGTTGCTGTGCCTGCCTGCCCACACCGAGGTCGGATGCATCGCTGAGCCCACATCACACACCAAGGTCGATCCAGCGCTGAGCCTCCATGCCCGCCTGCCCCCCTACTGCTGAGGGACACTGGGCCTGCCTCTGTGCTGACTCAGTGGACCCTTGCTGGGGCTCCCCAGCTCCTTTGGAGGCTGGTGCAGCATGTTGAATTATTCCTGAGGGCGTGGCCATCATCATTGGAAGGGCAGCTCCCATCCTGAGACACCTACAGGAGACTGGAGGCCCTTTGACAGGTACCTCTATTTACTCACTTATATCCTACACCCTTTCCCATCCTCTTGTTCACAACTAGAAATATTGTAAATAGTAATTGAACTGATCCTGTTTATTTTAAAGATGTTAAAGTCTGTATAGGGGCTATCTGGTTCAGGGCTGCATTTTCTCTCTATTGAGTGCTACTGGTATTGATCTCCCCTTCAAAGGAGAGGTAGTGGAAAACTGCAGGGTCATAATAAGTCTGCAGGGGGCAAACTTCAGTATCTCTGATCTTCACTGCTAGAGGGGAATATACAGAAACAATATGAAAAAACAGGGGAACAAAGTGTCCCTAACAAACCAAGATGCTATTGTGATAGACAAAAAGATGAGCTAAGAGAGCAAATGCAAGACCATTCCAGTAGACAGTTAAAAGAGAAAATGCAAGAAGGAAAAGAACACTTCAATAAAAAGATTGAGATTCTGAAAAAAAAAACCAAACAGAAATACTTGAGATGAAAGAAACAATAAACCAAATTAAAAACTCAATAGAAAGCATCACCAACAGAATAGACCTCGTGGAAGACAGAATCTCAGACAATGAGGAAAAAATATTCAATCTTGAAAATAAAATTGAACAAACTGAGAAGATGTTAAGAAGTCATGAACGGAACCTCCAAGAATTATGGGATATCATTGAAAGACTGAATTTAAGAATTATTGGGATTGAGGAAAGCACAGAGATACAAACAAAAGGCATGAAAAACCTGTTCAATGAAACAATGTCAGAAAATTTCCCTAACCTGAAAAATGAAATGCAAAATCAAATATAAGAGGCTTACAGTACACCAGGTGCACAAAACTACAACAGATCCACACCAAGACACATAATAATGAAAATACCTCACGTTCAAAATAAAGATAGGATTTTTAAAGGCTGCCAGAGAAAAGCATCAGATTACATATAAGGGGAAACCAATAAGGATATCAGCAGATTTCTCAGCCCAGACTCTAAAAGCAAGAAGGGCCTGGAACAATATATTTCAAGCTCTGAAACAACATGGATGCCAACCAAGAATACTATACCAGCAAAACTAACCTTCAGATTTGACAATGAAATAAAATCTTTCCATGATAAACAAAAGTTAAAAGAATTTAGAAATAGAAAGCCTGCCCTACAAAACATTCTCAGCAAAATATTTCAGGAGGAGGAAGTGAAAAACAACAATACAAGTCAGCAAAGGGAGGAACTACCCTAAAGGAAAAGCCAATCAAAGGACAAGTAAAAAACCAAAAATAAGCCAAAATGAACAGGAATACAAATCATATCTTGGTAATAATCTTGAATGTCAATGGCATAAATTCAATAATCAAAAGACATAGACCAGCCAATTGGATTAAAAAGAAAGACCCAACAATATGCTGCCTTCAAGAGACCCATCTCATATAAAAAGACATCCACAGACTAAAGGTGAAAGGATGGGGAAAAACATACCATGCACATGGACCCAGTAAAAAAGCAGGGGTCTCCGTCCTCATATCAGATAGAGTGGACTTCAAACCTAAGTTAGTCAGAAGGGATAAAGAAGGACATTTCACACTGCTTAAGGGAAGCATAAAACAGCAAGATATAACACTGTTAAATATTTATGCCCCAAACAATGGAGCATCTATGTATATCAAACAAACTCTTCTCAATTTTAAGAATCAAATAGATGAAAACATATTAAGAGTGGGGGACTTTAACACACCACTCTCACCACTGGATAGATCCTCCAAACAAAAACTGAACAAAGAAACTATAGAACTAAATAATACAATCAATGATATAGACCTAATGGATATTTACAGAGTATTTCATCCATCATCAAGCGAATATACTTTCTTCTCAGCAATTCATGGATCCTTCTCCAAAATAGACCATATGCTATGCCACAAAAAAGCCATTAGTAAATACAAAAAAAAAGAGATTCTGCCCTGTATCCTATCAGACAATAATGGAATGCAATTAGAAATGAATAATAAAATAACAAACAAAAACTACTCATACACATTGAGACTAAATAATATGCTACTGATAACAGAAGACATCAGGGAAGAAATAAAAAAATTCTTAGAGGTAAATGAGAACAATGACACAACATATCAAAATCTCTGGGACACTATGAAAGCAGTACTAAGAAGAAAGTTCATTGCATTGAGCTCGTACATTAAAAAGATAAAAAGTCAACAACTAAATGACCTAACATTACAGCTCAAAGCCCTAGAAAAAGAAGAACAGGTCAACACCAAAAATAGTAGAAGACAGGAAATAATTAAAATCAGAACTGAAATCAATGAAATTGAAACAAGAGAAACAATTCAAAAAATTGACAAAACAAAAAGTTGGTTCTTTGAGAAAGTAAACAAAATAGACAAACCCTTCACCACACTAACAAAGAGAAGGAGAGAGAAAACTCAAATTACTAAAATCCGTGATGAAAAAGGAAGTATCAGGATAGACACCACTGAGACACAGAACATAATGAGAAGCTACTTGGAAAATTTATACTCCAACAAAATGGAAAATATTGAAGACATCGACAAATTTTTAGAGACATATGCTCCTCCCAACTGAATCAGGAAGACGTACACAATCTAAACAGATCAATTTCAAGTACTGAAATAGAAGAAGCCATCAAAAGCCTACCAACAAAGAAAAGCCCAGGACCAGAAGGATTCCCAACTGAATTCTACAAGACCTTTAAAGAAATACTGATATCAATACTCCTCAAAGTATTTCAGGAAATAGAAAAGGAGGGAACCCTTCCAAATTCATTCTATGACGCTAGTATCACTCTTATACCAACACCAGACAAAGACACATCAAAGAAAGAAAATTTTAGACCAATATCCCTGATGAACATAGATGCAAAAATCCTTAACAAAATACTTGCAAATCACATACAAAAATATATTAAAAAGATAGTGCACCATGATCAAGTGGGGTTTATCCCAGGTATGCAAGGTTGGTTCAACATCTGGAAATCAATAAATGTAATTCACCACATCAATAGACTTAAAGTTAAGAATCACATGATTATTTCAATTGATGCTGAGAAAGCATTTGATGAAATACAGCACCCCTTCATGCTTAAAACGGTAGAAAACATAGGAACATACCTCAACATTGTAAAGGCTATCTATGCTAAACCCACAGCCAACATCATTCTTAATGGAGAAAAACTGAAAGCATTTCCTCTAAAAACTGGAACAAGACAGGGATGCCCTCTTTTACCACTTCTATTCAACATCGTCCTTGAAACACTTGCCAGAGCAATTAGACAGACCAAAGAAATTAAAGGGATACATATAGGAAAAGAAGAACTAAAGCTGTGACTATTTGCTCATGACATGATCCTATATTTAGAAGATCCAAAAAACTCCACTAGAAAACTTCTAGAACTAATAAATGAATTCAGCAAAGTAGCAGGATATAAAATTAATACACGTAAGTCTAATGCATTCCTATTCATAAGTGATGAATCCTCTGAAAGAGAAATTAGGAAAACCACTCCATTCACAGTAGTGTCAAAAAAAATAAAATAAAATACTTGGGAATTAATCTAACAAAAGAGGTGAAAGACCTGTACAATGAAAACTATAGAACATTAAAGAAAGAAATTGAAGAAAACCTTAGAAGATGGAAAACCTCCCATATTCTTGGGTAGGCAGAATTAACATTGTCAAAGTGGCCATTCTACCAAAGGCACTATACAGATTCAATGTAATTCCAATTAAAATTACATTGACATTCCTCATAGAAATGACATTCCTCATAGAAATAGAGAAAGCAGTCATGAACTTCATCTGGAAGAACAAGAGACCTTGAATAGCCAAAAACAATCCTGAAAAGAAAAAGTGAAACAGGTGGTATCACAATACCAGACATTAAACGATACTACAGAGCAATCATAACAAAAACAGCATGGTATTTGCACCAAAATAGACAGGCAGACCAATGGTACAGAATAGAAGACACAGAGACAAAACCACATAAATACAGTCACCTCATACTAGACAAAGGAGCCAAAAACATACAATGGAGAAAAGATAGCCTGTTCAACAAATGGTACTGGCAAAACTGGAAATCCATATGCAATAAAATGAAATTAAACCTGTACCTCTCACCCTGCACAAAACTCAACTCAAAATGGATCAAAGACCTAGGCATTAGACTAGAGACCCTGCACCTAATAGAAGACAAAGTAGGCCCGAATCTTCATCATGTTGGTTTAGGATCAGACTTCCTCAATAAGACTCCCAAAGCACAAAAAACTCAAGAAAAATCAATAAATGGGATGGACTCAAACTAAAAAGCTTTTTCTCAGCAAAGGATACAATCAAGAATGTGAAGAGAGAGCCTACAGAGTGGAAGAAAATCTTTCCACATGCTCTTCAGATAGAGCACTTATCTGTAAAATTTGTAAAGAACTTACAAAACTTTACAACAAAAATACAAAGAACCCAATCAATAAATGACCCAAGGACCTGGACAGACACTTTACAGAAGAAGTCACACAGGCAATGAATAAATATATGAAAAAGTGTTCAGCATCTCTAGTAATTAGAGAAATGCAAATTAAAACAACTCTAAGATTTCATCTTACTCCAATTAAATGGCTTTTATCAAGAACACAAACAATAATAGATGTTGGCGTGGATGTGGGGAAAAAGGCACACTTTTACATTGCTGGTGGATTTGCAAATTGGTGCAGCCACTCTGGAAAGCAGTGTGGAGAATCCTAAGAAAACTTGAAATGGACCCACTTTTTGACCCAGTTATCCCACTCCTTGGTTTATACCCAAAGGATTAAAATCAGCAAACTACAGTAACACAGCCACATCAATGTTTATAGCAGCTCAGTTCACAATAGCTAGATTGTGGAACCAACCTAGATCCCCTTCAACAGATGAATGGATAAAGAAACTCTGGTATATATACACAATGGAATACTATTCAGCCATAAAGAAGAATAATATTATGGCATTTGCAAATAAATGGATATTGGAATTGGAGAATATCATGCTAAGTGAAATAAGCCAAGCCCAAAAAACCAAAGGCCGAAGGTTTCCCCTGATAAGTGGAGGTTGATATATAATGGGGGTGGGGGTGGGGAATGAGAGAATAATTGGGGAACTTTAGAATACATAGAAGAAAATGAGAGGGAGGGGGGTATGAAAAATGGTGGAATGAGACAAACATCATTACCCTATGTACATGTGTGATTACATGAATGTTATGAATCTGCATTGTGTACAATCATAGAAATGAAATTATGTACCCCATTTGTGTACAATGAATCAAAATGCAATCTGTAAAAAATTAAAAGCCAAATAAAAATTTAAAAAAAGATAGACAAAAGAGGAGTTCCTTGAGTGGATGATGTCATCCTATCTGCAAAATAAAGAAGCTGCATTGTGATGTCATTGAGATAAAACTTTGTTTTATCTGTCTTTGATTTTAGGCATTTAGCTCCTTTAATGGTACTTTAAACTTACGTTAACTCACTAAATATTCATTTATGGAGGGTTCTTATTTACACTGAATTCATTAGAAAATAAAACATTTAAAATATGAAAAAAGTCTTCATCATTTCATTAATTTAAAAGCATTCTCAGTTGTAATTAAAAAACAAATTTCACCCCAAACAATAATGATTCATTTTGTCTTCTCCCTCTGAAACATAGAGAAAAATACATATTAAGTACTAATTAAATGAATAGGCATAGAAGGAAATGGGCTCTATTACCTTAAATCAGGGAAATAGAAAGCACATAAAAAGTCTTCAGATGGAATTCTCTAAAGTTTTGATGTAACCTAATTATTTTGTATTAGCTGAGTCACTAATTTAACATTTTAGGCATAATTTTGTTCCAGTGGGGGTTTTTTGTTTTTGTTTTTTAAACATTTTTTGGGGGGGGGATACTTACATCTTTTTTTATTTTTTAATTAAAATATTTTTTTATTTTTATAGACACATTTTGATTCATTGTACACAAATGGGGTACAACTCTTCATTTCTATGGTTGTACACAATATAGATTCACACCATACATGTAATCATACATATATATAGGTTAATACTGTCTGTTTCATTCTACTGTTTTTCCATCCCCACACCTTCCCACCCCTTTTTCCTCTACACCATCCAAAGTTCCTTCATTCTTCTCTCCCCCCCGTCATCCCATCACTTCTCATCATCCCTAGTAATTAGAGAAGTGCAAATTAAAACCACCCTAAGATTTCATCTAACTCCAATTAGAATGGCTATTATCAAGAACACAAGCAATAACAAGTGTCGGCGTGGATGTGGGGAAAAGGCACACTCATACCAATGTATGGTGGAGTTGCAAATTGGTGTAGCCACTCTGGAAAGTAATATGGAGATTCCTCAGAAAACTTGGAATGGACCCACCATTTGACCCAGCTATCCCACTCCTTGGTTTATACCCAAAGGGTTTAAAATCATCATACTACAGTGATGCAGCACATCAATGTTCATAGCACCTCAATTCACAATAGCTAGATTGTGGAACCAACCTAAATGCCCTTCAATTGATAAATGGATAAAAAAAACTGTGGTATATATACACAATGGAATATTACTCAGCCATAAAGAAGAATAAAATTATGGCAGGTAAATGGATGAAGTTGGAAAATATCATGCTAAGTGAGATAAGCCAAGCCCAAAAAACCAAAGATCGAACATTTTCTATGATAAGTTCTTAAAAATTGAATTGCATTTAATTTTAAGATACTTCTTAGCATCTCTCTCACTGTGCGTGGATATTTGGGTAGAATCAACATTATATTTAGCCGCATCTGGATTTGTTGTTACCTGAAGGAATTTAAACTCCCAAAGCAGCATGAGTTTTTGAAATCAGTTTTGAATCCTGAAAATTAAATAATCAATAAAATCAAGAAAGGAATGGATGCTTGTGCCATCTACAGGCAACTCTGCAGAATCTGGAGTGAATTGACAGGCTTGGATATTGGTCATTTAAGAAATAAAGGAGTTAAAGAAATACAGTTCTAAGGCCAACAAGCTGGGGCAGTAGAGGCAAGAGAGGGAAAAATGTGTAATCAACCACGAATCCAGATAAAATTACTACTCCAATGATTTGAGATTATTCTTAATGACTGCTCTGTTGGAATAGAAAGGAATACTCCTAAATTAGTTCAAAATATTTTTTAAATGCTCTCAATATCCTGTTTGCACAATTAATTTGTTATATCTATTTAATCCATTTAATAGTATTGATAAGTTTTAGGCCAAAAACTTCAAATTATCATCAATTACTCACATGTTCACGTAATAGTTTTCTCTACTAGGAAATAAATCAAAATTGCCAATTTGCGGTATTAATTAGAATTCTTCCTAATACGTTAGTTTAAAAAAATGTGATTTTTGAAAAAAAATCTTACAGAATTCTTTGATCTATTTCTAAATGAAATTTCAATCTCTCATTTTTTTTAAAGAATTTAGAGTAACAAACAGGAAAGGATATTCCAGGCAAGTAAGCAAGAGACCATTGATAGAGTGTTGTTTTCCTTTTTCACTACAGAAAAATTCCACACCAAGATTTTGCATATGGAAATGAGCTGCCCTTACCTCTTCTGCAAAGCAGACCTCCTTCTCAAAAGGTCAGAGAAATCTGCAATGACACCTCAAGATGTTCTTCTGTTATTGATGAGGTTAATGAGAAACCTACAGTATTAAACAATGCAAAATAATAGAGAAGTCTGTTACACCCTGGAATTTTTCTAAAGCTTCCTCCTAGAGAATTATTAAAGCCCTAATAACCCTTACCCCAAACCATCAGTCCATCAAACCTCCAAAATTTGCACACGCCTGTCTAAACCACTTTCATCAGAAAGACTGAGGCTGGAAGTATGTCAACTTTCCACTGGTCTAGACTTTTGCAAATTATAGATGAAACACTATTTTATAATTCTGCATACTTCTATGTAGTGAAGTCTGGTCTTTTTCTTGCTTACCTACAATATCCTTTCCTGTTTGCTTTTCTAAAATGTATTATCCATACTCAAAGGCCCAGATTTCCAGATCCTGCCACTCACCATTATCACATCTTTACTCAGCATCAGTCACCAATTACCCCTATACTGGTCTTTTAGTAATGCTTTCCCACTGGAATTAGTGTTGCCTGTGACAATAGGGAGAGCAGGCCTGAGGAGGCAGCAGTATTCTTCCTTCAATGCCTGAGACTGTGATGGAGAAAAAGGGGAAGAATGGGTTTTCCACTGAAGGATGATCATTAACAAAGCAAGTGAGTTTTAAAATGCATGGGTGTTTGGAGAACGTAAGTGCATTGACTTGTATCACCATCACCATTACACAACGGCTCCCACAATGAATTCCAATGTGTACTTCATTTACGAATACCCATGCCACACAGTAAAATCAAATATGATAATCCTCTTTATAGGATAGTGTAAAAACAGACTCAATTATGTGCCTGTTATGCGTGCAATAGAAGTAACCACACTCACTGCAAAGATAGATTTAAATCTCCCCAAATACATTGTCCATTTTTATTAAAACTCAAAATGCTCTAAAACAGAGACAATTTTTGTGAATAGGAAATTGTCTGCCCTAATGAATTCTTCCAGACCTACTTTCCAAAGAGTCTGAGAACAAAACTGTTTTGAAAGGCACTTTAAGTGTTTGGGGGATAATATGTTACTAATCAGCTCAAGAGTTTCAGGTGTGCAAGACAGAAATGTCAACTGCTACTTGGTATTGCTGGTCTTCTCCACACCAGGAAAAGACAATTTCTTACTCTTGCTTCATTGCTTGCAGTGCTACACCCTGGGCTTGGCACAGATCCTTATGGAAGATGAATTTATCAGCAGAGAATGATGGAGGGACGTAGGTCTCATCCATCACCAAGCTGCTAAAGCATGGCCTCCTGTTGGCATATGAAGAATTGCAGCACTGGCCAACACCAGGGTTCACAGGAGTCGCTTCATGTCTGATACACAACTGTCCAATAATATGGTCAGCCTGGTTAGAAGAAGGAGAAAGAGGAAAGCAGGGAGTTTGGACATTACTCACAAAGTTGGTTCAGATTTGCAGAAAACTCTTGTATTCATTCTTAACATTCAGCAACTTATAATTAAGAGTGAAGGAAAATTTGCTGTGTGTGTAGGAACATGTGTTGCCATATTATAAATTCTGTGTTTACCCATTTGGTGGGGATAAATCTTGGCTTTTACTGACAGATGTTATCTTATTGATGTTGAAAACAGTCCTTCAGCTCCTTGATATCACCTATTTGAAACACTTCCAGATACATACATATTTCTAAAGGGGGGAAATCTCTTCCCTGATCCATGAAAATCAATACATGGTTTGTTTCCTGTGTATGTCTATTGAGTCTTAGTTTTGAGATACCAAGGATCACTTCTGAAGATAAGAAGAGCACAAACTGAGCTCTCTAGCATCTATCTATTCACACACACACAGATAATACAAAAGAAATAGGGCCAATAACCATGTGCCATTAAGACTTTCTTAATATGGAATCCTCCTGCTTTCCACACTTCACAGACATTTCTTAAATGCCTAGGAATAAGTTTCAATAAGTGTTAACATGCTTTCTGTGTTTCAGGTTAATGCTGTATGAGTTACTTAGACTGCCTCATTTAATAGAGTCGTCCTATGAAGATGGTACAATTTTTATTCTCAAAAGTCAGATGGACAAGCTGAGGCTTAGTGACATAACTATCTTTTCCAGCATGACACAACTAATAAGTGGTGAAATGAGATGGCAAGTAGGAAGGCAGCCCCAGAACCTACACCCCTGAGTCATTACACCACACGGCATCCCCACAGCTTCTCAGTGAAGAATTCAATCAGTGATTAAGGTGACAATCACAGGAAACCCTTCTTTTGCTCCTAACCTTCATGACATAAAAACCAATTAACAGATAATTCCCCATCATTGAAAAACAGAAAAACTGATACATAATTTTGTTCACAATTGTGACAGTAAGGGAAAAATAATTTTAAAAAATTCAATCTGTAATCATATATATGACATGAATGACTAGAAAGTAAAGATTATGGGTATTAGTAAGTGGAAAGTCACTTTACTCATCAGAACATGGAACTTATTTACACTGTTCTATACCTTATATCCTGTCAAAAGGACCGTTGCCCTGATATCATTACAATGATAAGATTATTCTACAAAAGGCAAAAATCTAAGTATGGCTCAAGTAACATGACAAATTTTAGTCTATTGAGGGTGAAACTTTTTCTCTCTTTTAACATTAAAGTAAGTACTTGAGGAGCAAGAAAAGGAAATATGAGGTTAATGTTCTATCTTTCCTGTACAGAAAGCTTGATCAGACACTGTAAGGTAACCTGGCTGCATTTCCACCACCCTGTAGAGGGACCGAAGTCCTGGCCACAGGCTCACCATTCAGAGCTGGGTTCTCACCCTGCCTCCAACTGTATCTAACTGAAGGAGCCTGGGAAAGCCATCTCCATGCTGGTTTGTCCCACTTGTCCTAGATCGAAATTAGGAGGCTAATTAAGCCAAATAGCAGGAACCAGATAAAAACTAAAGAAAACACTCACTTCTCCCTCCCCACAAGCCAGTGGATTGTCCTCACTAAATTGGCAACAGGTGGCTGCTGTAGTGGCCATTTTCCTGGTGAGGGCCATCATCTTGGCCAAGGTCAGCTGAGGCGCTTTCTTGACATAAGCAAGAGAAACCTGAAAGAAGCATTTTTCATAAATCCTGCTGAGCCTCTCGTGAGTCTCTGGATTCCTTGCTCCTCTCAAAGATCCTCTTCTGGCATCAGAAGACTTGGTGCTTGGACTGATTTTGAGGATGTGTCTACTCTCAAGATCACTCTCTATACTATCATTATCCCAACATGTCACCGGGGAAAGGGAAGTTCTGGATAGAAAGCTGACTTCTATTCTATGCTCAGTGCCCCACTGCTTTTAACTGTGATTTTTTATGGCGTTTTTAACTGTGACGAACTATGACAGAATAGATATCTTTACCACAAACATTTGAAAGTTTGGGGAAAGTTTTGCTGTTCCACAGGTAAGAATTTACAGGCCCCTTCTTGTTGGTCCCTAAAAGGGGGAAATGGGAAAGACTACCTTCTCTTCAGGGAAATGAGGTATTGAGTTATCTGAATTCCATTAGAAATAGGGACTGAAATAGCATAGCCTTGGGTCACTAATTTAGATTTATATGTTCTTTGCCTGTTAATAATTTTAAATCACTGAAAATACTCTGCACAAAACATATGCATTTTGTAAGTAATATTGTCCTAATTTCTGGAAGAGGGCACAGCTTCATTTTGCAAGGAGTTGGCTCTCCTGGATGTATTACTGTAATTGTTCAAGCAATTATTGCTTGTAATAGGAGCATTATTGCATACATTCTCCTGTCTTCCCAAACATGTAACTATGTATATAAAATTGACTGATATTTTATTCTCTTATGAAACAATATTAGAGGATTTTAAAAATATTAAAGTTGGTAAAGTTTTAAGAATTAAAGGGAAAGTATTGGGGTCTTGAGCCCCCTTGCTCTCCTCGACCAGCGACAAAGGAAGGGAGCACTCCCCAACAAGGCCAGACCAGGAAAGGTAGGGCCACTGACCACCCGCACCCAACCCTCCGGGCGGAGGACAATCAGACACACCAGGGAGACCAGTCACAGCAGGAACTCGTTTATTGAGGAAGTCACACAGCTTTTATGTAGGGTGAAGGCTAGGCGGGAACCAATCAGCTTAAAGGTCAGCAAGGCAGGCAGGTTCACGCAGGCGAGAGTCCCATTGGACTATATGGCAAGCACGAACTGATCACATTCGTGGAACTGTTGTTAACCAATCCGTGACAGTGATCCGATTTATCATCATTAACTTTTGAAACTGCCTTTGAGACCTTGATCTTGCTCACTGGCCAGGGAGTAAGGAGTCAGCCTGAGTTAGTTAACATGTCATTAGTCCCAACATTTCCCCCTTTTTTGTTTTATGTTAAGGGTGTGTCTGTCTAGGTTGCCCCTGGGAGGGTTTTGCCCATCATGGAACATCACCCTAGCAGTTTGGGGGTCCGCCTTACTTGAAGGTGTGTCTGTCTTAGGTTGCCCCTGGGAGGGTCTTACCCGTCATGGAACATCACCCTAGTAGTTTGGGGTCCGCCTTACTCGAAGGTGTGCCTGTCTTAGGTTGTCCTCCTCTGAGGATCTTACCCGTCATTGACTACCACCTTAGCACTTCAAGCGGGCCCCTCAGGAGGAGCAGGGCTTAAGGGAGAGACACTTAGACCCCAGTGTCCTGATACTAGTGATCCATAGTTCTATAGGGCTCCCAATCATCATTTTTAAGGGCGGTATAATGCCGTCGGACCACCATGAGCTGCACAGACTTAGCCTGGCTTTTCAGGAAATGGATAAGCCTATTGATTATGCAAGGCCAAAAGGTGAACACAAGGATAATGGTGATTAGCGGTTCCCTAAATGGGAGGAGGTAGGGGAGCCACCCGTGTAACCCAGTCCAGAGGAAACTAGAGTGGAGCTCGCTCCTACTACGTTCCAGATCTTCTTGTAGGTTTTTGATTTTATCTTGTACAACGCCAGAGCAGTTGGTGTAGAAATAGCACTCTTCACCAAGGAACAGGCAAAGCCCTCCTTCCTTCGCCGTTAGCAGATCCAAACCACGACAATTTTGCAGGACGACAGTGGCCAAGGAATCAAGTTGAGCCTGTAGATCTAAGATGGTACTGGCAACATATTGCATATCATCAATTATCTGTTGAGAAAGCTTATTATAGAGAGCGAGAGATGTGCTTAAGCCTGAAATTCCTGTCCCTATTCCTGTGGTCACTCCTATCCCTAGTATTGCCCTTTTTGCTCGTGGGTTGGAGTGCTCCACAGATGGTATGGGTAGGGACTGATTATTTGGGAGGATTGTGACCTTTGGGAATAAGAGGGCAAGAGCACATATTCCTGTCCAGTTACCAGGGAGCACATTGGATGCTGGTCCTCCACAATAAAAGACCGTACCATTTGGGGCGCATAGGGGTGTATTTGCAGCGGGAATAGCAACGTTTTTCCCGCATATATTAGGGTTCAAAGACCCCATGTCCTCAGTTTGATTAGAGGTTGAGCAAGGAAGAAAACAGGTCACATTGGGGGAGCCAAAGGGGAGTATGTATATTTCACCATAGGGGGGCAGTATAGGGCAACTGGAGGAGAAGGTTATGGTTTCATTGGGGTTAGCAGAAGACCCGTGACCCTAAAGGGTCCATTGCGAAAGCAAAGCCAGCAGTCTTCTGCAAGAGGGGGGTTAGTGAGATTTAAAAGCTGAAACGTAGCCTGCAAGATGGCCTGAGTTTCGGGATCAAGGTTGAGCTCTCCCCTCAGCTCCAGTAAGGCTAAGGGGTGATAAACAGGGAACCTAGGGCTTGATTCTGCTAGGCTGGTATGGAATTATAGGTCGTTACATGCCTTAGGACAGGGCAGGGGCCACGAAGTTTTGCTAGGTAGGGGCGCGGATTTTTTCCAGCAGGCACTGTCCCCTATTTTGACCCCACAGCCAGAGGTAGCAACCACTATGGCCACCCACTTACCATGAGGGGCCCACTGAGATGGTACTATGAATTGGAGTAGGGATCTCATAGTGAATTAGGAGCTCTCAGTGTGATTAGAATAGGATGAGCATCAGAAGAGAGATGATGAGAAGTCCAGTAACAATGAGGAAGAGAATCCAAAAGAAGGAATATTACACCTCAAGAGGGTATGCTCTTGGGAGAATTATATTTTTCTGGTTGATGGTATTTGAGGTTCCTGGCGGGCACCCAGATAAGTTTCGACTCTCCAATTGGGAACACACATCCAAACCTCTGCCAGTACTTATGAGCAGGTCAGGGCCACGCCAGCATCCAGTTAATGGATCTTTCCATTGGACTTCAATCTTAAGGTAAGGCACTTGATTAGCCCAGTGTTGTTGGAAGGCAGTTAAAGGTTAATTTTTTGAAAAATCTAAAATATTTCATGTAAGCATTGCTATTCTTAATTGATCATGGGGGTATTTCCCCTTTTTTGTTTTATTAGTTGATCTTTTAAAGTTTTATTGTGTCAGCAGATCCCTTTTTTCCTCCATCTGTGAATACATTTACGGCTTTCAGGAGGGGTGTAGGGGAAAAAAGTATAGGGGGTGCCCATTTCAGTTTTGAAAGTGAGGACACCCATTTGGTTGACCCATAAAGGCAGTCAATCTTCCCTAAGAAGCCCTCCAATGCACAGGATGCTCTATTGTTATTCCTTTGAACCCATTCAAAATCTGACAGGTGATAGGGCACTGTCAAAACATCAGGCTCTTTTCCATAGTGCCTAAGGGTGGCATCCCTGCCTTTAATTATAAGGTCAGTCAATTGGTCAAGGTGAGCGTAACCCTAGGAGCCCCCCCATGTCTGCGTGTATCCATTGAAGGGGCTCTCCCCGCTGAGTTAGGGCTGCGGTGGACAGCTGAGAACCGGGGAGAATCCAGAGGCTAAGGGGGTCTTCAGGTCGGTATGGAGCCAACCGGGTAGAGTTAAGGGCTACTTGTATTTTTTTTGGAGTATATATTGATGGTCTTGAGTTAGGGTAACAATGTCTATAGGATCTTTGTCCTGTAGCAGATAAAGAGTGGGAGGATATCCTCTGTAGAGATAGGAAGCCATGGTCTCAACCAATTAAGCTCCCCTAATAACTTTTGTAAACCAACCAAGGAATAGGAGGATTGGAGGAGTAATTTAGGCTTAAGGGGACAAATAGAGTCCAATTTGAGCTCAGTTCCTGGTATCTTGAAGGGAGGGACAGTTTGGACCTTATCATTAGATATATGTAGTCCTCCTTTCTCCAAAAGGCCTTGGAGTTCCTTGTATGCAGAGCTTAGTTGTAAGGCACCAGTGGTTCCTATAATAATACCATCCATATAAATATACAAGGTAATTTGTGGCCTTTTTGTAGGGGTTGAAGGAGCTCAGAAACAAACGTTGACAAAAGGCAAGGCTATTAGCCATGCCTTGGGGTAGAACCACCCATTCATAATGTTCATCTGGTCCTTGGTAATTGGTAGAGGGCAATGAGAAAGCAAACTTCTCACAATCATCTGGGTGGAGTGGTATTGAGAAGAAACGATCTTTGATATCAATAACAAGAAGCAAGAGATCTCTTGGGATAGAGGGGATCCAGGGAAGACCCCTTAAAGGGGTTCCTACCGGAACCATACAACTGAATTTTCCTGAGATCCTGAAGCATCCTCCACTTTCCTGATGCTTTTTGGGTGACAAAAATTGGACTATTCCACGGGCTTAGAGATAGTCTGATATGACCTAAGGTCAGTTGTTCTTGTACAATATCTCTTTAAATGTTGGAGCCTATTTTGGGGTAATGGCCACTGTTCCACCCTACTGGGGGCCCTGGGAGCCATTGGATGGCTGGTATCATTGGAACAGTGACCTTTAGGATTGGGAGTGTGGCCTTACCCCGGGGGGCTGGGACCTTTTGCCTAGATGCCTCAAAAAGAGGGTCCCCTCTATAATTACTAAAAAGGCCAGGCGGATTGAACTGTTGTTCATATTCTTCTTGCTCAAGGAGGTCATCATACACTGCCTTGTGATCAGTCGTTATATAGACCTCGGCTTCCCCCGAAATATCTTGTCCTAATAGATTTGCAGTAAGGCCTAAGGCTACAAGGGGGTGCACGTCTCCCTGGGCACTGTCCATATCCCGCCATTTGAGCCAATCTTTGGTCTCTTCTGATTTAGTATCACCTCCTACCCCAAGCAACTGGGGGCCAGGAACCAAGCTCCATTGAGGTGGAACTTCCTTTCTTAACACAGTCCTATCCGCTACAGTGTCAATGAGACAACAGAACTTCTTTCCTGCTATAAAAATGTCCATTTTTGGCCTGACCCAGGGACAATGGGAACAGTCCAATGTGCCTCAGAGGAACTATGGGGGGAGAAACCTCCTCTGTGTGATGGAGCTGGATGGTGCTCCTTGATTAGTTTAAAGGTTACCCCTCAATGTCAAATTTAGATTTGCAATCCCTCTGCCAATGGAATCCCTTTCTGTATCTTGGGCAAGGTGTCTTGGGGGTGGCTGGCCTTTGAGCTGAACCCGTAAAGCATCTGGGCGGAGCTTCAGAACGCACCCAACCAGTGGGGCAATCCCTCTTGAAGTGGTCTGGTTGCCCACAACCATAACATACTCCTTTGCCCTTAGTTGCAACTGGTGACAAGGCTTCCATGAGAGCCTCCACAAGTGAGGCAGTTTGGGCCTGTAGGGCTGCGACCAAGGATTGAGACTGATGCACTTGCGTGCCAATATCTTTGGTAGCCACAATCCACCTTCCCATGGAGCGATCTTTCATCCCTGCACAGGCCAATTTGTGATCGGTAGTCATTCCTTCCCAAACTAACATTTTAACAAATTGATCTCTTAGGGGCCCCAGAGGAAATTTTCTCTGAAGGCTTCTTTCTACCCTTTCAATGAAGGTTGCTAGGTCCTCAGTTGCCTTCTGGGTAATCCCTGCAATGGGGGATTCTGAGGGGCCCTCCTCTAGCTTTTTCCATGCTGCCAACCCTAAGGCTCTTACTTGTTTTTGATATGGGGCCAGGATGGCAGCCTGTAAGAGGCCAGTAGAGAATTGGTCACTGGACCCTGAGAGCATCCCATAAGTAACCGGGACGGGAGGGTTAGCGGCCTGGTTCCGTTCAGCCTGAGCATGATATTCTTCATTAAAAAAGGCACACCACTTTAGATATAAAGGACCAGGAAGGACAGCTTTAGTTGGGTTCTTCCAATCCTGAGTGGTGCACTGCTGGTGGGCAAGACCCTGGAGGATGGTTTCGGCCCAAGGGGAATTGGGTCCATCCTCTGAAACAGCTTTCTTTAGTTTCTTTAAATCTTGTGCCTCCTATGGGTACCATATAGCAGGCCGGTTACCCCCTGGGTTAGCATTTACCAGGAAGACCATACAGGGAGGGGGGAGGTTAGAGTCAGTGAATTCTCTCCCAGTATCATAAAATGGCCACTGGGAAGATGTCCCACCATCCAGACAAGATGGTGGCAATGAGCCTCCCCGGGGCAGAAGTGGGTCCTCACTATGTGTAGAGGCTGGCTGCCCTCATGGTTCCTTTGGATGGGGCGGTAGTAACCGTTCCCCAGGTGAGGATGGGCAATAAGGAGGAGGGCAGGGCTTTCATTGGAGTCTGATGTGGCCCCAGAATCAGATGCAGCCATGGGCATGTTAGAAGCACCGAAAATGATATCAAAGTGGTCGAAGGGCTCTCCTTTAAGATCCTTCAGAGGAGTGATGGAGATGGATTGGGCTCCTCATTAAAGGTCTCCCAACGTTGTTTACTATGTGGCAAGTTTCCGGAAAGAGATGCAACGAGAGGAGCCAGTGGTTCTTTAGGCGGTGGCTCTTTGGGGGGAACCTTGGAGCCCCCTTTGGGAGGTCCTGGAGAGAAGCAGATAATGTAGGGTAGACTCCCAATGGGGGACCCTCCCCTAAATTGATTTCCCTCTTCCTAACAAGTTGTTCTACACGATCCCATGTGGACCAGTCAAAAAGATTAGTGGCAGAAAGCTAAGGGGCCACCCAAGTAAGGTGTCCAGGCTTTTTCTGCCCGTGTATCAGACCACTCAAGGCCCCTACTTTTAGCATAAGCTTAAGAGCCTTGAGTGCAGGGTCACCATGCGTGGTGTGCGTTTGCCTCATCCTTACAGGGATGTCTGTACCTCGGAACTCGCTTAGCCCGATCTGCCGGTACTTTCGGTTTTGTAGCCACTCCTTCGGTTTGGCCACGGCTTCTTTGAATCAGCCTCGAGATGCCCCACGTTAGGCACCAAATGTTGGGGTCCTTAGCCCCCCTTGCTCTTCTCGACCAGCAACAAGGGAAGGGAGCACTCCCCAACAAGGAAAGGTAGGGCCAATTGACCGCCAGCACCCAGCCCTCTGGGCAGAGAATAATCAGACATGTCAGGGAGACCGTCACAGCAGGAACTCATTTACTGAGGAAGTCACACAGCTTTTATGTAGGGTGAGGCTAGGCGGGAACCAATCAGCTTAAAGATCAGCAAGGCAGGGGGGGTTCACGCAGGTGAGAGTCCCATAGGACTATATGGCAAGCTGATCACGTTCGCGGAACTGTTATTAACCAATCCCTGATGGTGGTCTGATTTATTATCATTAACTTTTGAAACCGCCTTTGAGGCTTTGATCTTGCTCACCCGCCAGGAAGTAAGGAGTCAGCCTGAGTTAGTTAACATGTCATTAGTCCCAACAGAAATGAACTTGGAGAGATTTAGTTTAAAACTTTATGAATCACAAAAATGTTTGATGTCAGAACTCATTCTTTGGATAAAGGTTTACAGTTCTTTCTGTACAAAATTCCTGCCTTTCTGGATCTGTCCATAAGTAGATATTATCTTTATTCTGTGCATCAATGAACTGTTGGTTAAAATTTTTATTCTTATGTAAGTGAAACTAGTTGCTATTAGTTAATAACTACTCAATGTCTAGATTGTTGGTTCATAGATATAACTAGCTAACTGCTAGTTCATTACTAAACTCTTTCAAACACCTTTTTTTTCAGTGCTAGAATTTGAACCCAGGACTGATTTATATACTCTACCACTAAACTACATGCATAGACTTTTTAAAATTTCATTTTGAGACAGGGTTGTGCTCAATTGCCTAGTCTGGTCTCTAACTTTTGATCCTCCTACCTTGATCACTCAAGTAGCTGGGATTACATATAGACACCACCACATAAAAGAATTTTTAATGAATGCTGTCTATCCATTTGTTTCAGGTTCTCTCTGAAATTCTCAATCAACTTACCCCGTTATCCAGGCATTCAAAAGGGTTTTCAGACTGGTTTTCAGCTTCTGGTATCCTTTAGTAACTCTTAGAATTACTGGGACAGCAAGCTCAGGATGTCTTCTTGAATATTCATGAACAAAACTAAAACATGTGGGGGAAGATATCATAAATCATTGGCTCTAAGACAAAATGAAGTCATTGCTTTCCTAATCTCTCCTGTATAATAGAGCCCATGGAAGTTAAAAATCAGATAAATAAATACAGTTGAACATCAATATGATCTGAACTCTATGAATGACAATACCATGAATATACACCATGTCCCTCAAGTTGTCCCATAAAGTGGCATTTTATTTTCTTTTGCAGCTCACTTTGGCTTTTCAATTGTGGATTTTCACCGGCATTCATTGTGCCTACTTTATGCTAACATTGCTTTGGGCAGTAAGCAGACAACACTGTGTAAGATAAAATGCCTGCCCTCTCCTGTGTTAGAGAGAGGCAGAAACAAGCAAACAATAAACAGGTCATCTATTTCAGGTAGTGATAAATTGAAAAAGGGAAAGAAAAAAGATTGAAGAGAGGAAATGAGGTGACTCCCATAAGTGGAGGGGCCACTAATTTAGCAGGGAGTCGAGAAGTGTTTCTCTGGGCAGCTGATATCTGAACAGAGACCTGGGTGAAGGAAGCCATGCTAGTGCCTGGGGTGGATCCTGTCTACAGCTATGATTCTTTACAACTTAAGAACTGCTTCTATTCAGCAAATAATTAGCTTTAGAGGTGTGTAGATGTATATAAACTTAAAGATAACTCTGGAATTTACTAACTGTATTTCCAGGTTATGGAAATTGGTCATATTAAACTCTTCCACCAATAAAATGTCAAAATTTGTCTCCTAATTCTGGTCTTAGTTCTAATTTGCATAATTTTATTTAGCACTGCAAACAATGTATGAACATCTAATTTTAACATAACAAAATTGCTACATCTTCAGGGACTATTAGAAAGAAAATTGGGCCATTATTTTGATTACTGCATCAGAATCTGACTCTTAAATGTGGAAGAATCCTAAAAATCATTAAGTATAATGTCCTAAGAGTTGCACAAATGCCCACCCCAATAGTGTCCATGGACCCATAAAATTAACCTGACTGCCTACTTCCCTAAAGGCAAATAGAATGGGAACCAGGTCTCTAAATTCTATTATAACAAACTACTGTTGTGGATGTCTCTAAATGTGTCTTGATTTTTTAAAAAATATACAATATGTATTCAACAAATAGCAAATAAACTTATCTTGCAGTATCTATGGAGTTATATTGTAGGGAAAAGTTCTTTAAATATTCATGAAAAAAGCACATTTTTAATCATAAGTCCTTCTTATTACAAAAATATCTATGCCCTATTTGACATTTCAATGGTGGCCTTCATATGAGTAACCTATTATGAGTTTCACACCAGAGAAATTGATATTAAATAAAATACACTTCGTAAGCAGGTTGGTTAATAATAGAGGGGGGAAACCTCAAACGGTAAGACAGAGGATTTCGCTATTCTAAAGTTAACTGCTTATATTTCTTTCAACTCAGAATATTCTAGCCAAACATCCCCACACGAGTTTAAAAACCATAGCCATCACTCCACACTTGAACCACACAGAGCTTTCAGCCACATAATAGTCTAGACTTGTGGGAACACACATTTGCAGAGTATTTTACCTTGCCAAGAAGATGTTTCTTTCCCCCAAAGAAAACTAGTTGAAATCCCTACTCCTAAAAACCTCTTGGGGGTTGGAGACAGACATTCAGGTTTGTGGTCATTTTCTTCATGGATTATTCAATGACCTAGTTCAAGGGTGGGCAATTTGCAACATTCTGCTATTTTGCTTGACAGAGCATCTGCTCAAGAACAAATGTATGACATAATTTTTTCCTGTAATGTGAAAAACAAACATAAGTCTTAAAGATTTATTCTTTAAAAAGGACCTCAGAACCAGTTCTAGGGAGGAAAGAAGGAAGGAAGGGAGGGTTGGGGATAAAGGGAGAGAGGAAATCACAGAGAACAATTTTCCACTCCATGTTTATCAAGAAGGAATAAGGAAAAATGTAAAAAGCCTAGGATTCAGGAAGGAGGATAGAGAAGAGCAGAGGAGAGAGAGAAGGAGAAAAGGAGGAAGAAATAAAACTCTTTCCTTGTCTCCCATCCTAAACAGTGCTTTCCTCACTCCTGTCCAGGTCCCCATTTGTTCAATCCGTTTCCCATAGTTGTCAGTAAATACTATTATTGTAATACAAAAGCTTCAAAACAAGAGGGAAACGTGCTACTCAAATAAATATACCTAATACTATTCAATTCACCTCTACACAGCATTTGCAGCTGGTGGCATGGAAAGCACACTTCCCACTCTTCATCGTAACCTCTGTGCCCACCAGAGGGCGGTGCACCCAAATGGCCAGAGAGGTCAAGCTTTCAGATACACCCCTGCCATGGGACTGAAAATTCCAGGCATTCTCAGCAGGGTCAATTAGAATCCATTATTCAGCTTTTAAAATCTAACTTGTGTTTCATATGGATATTAATTTTTCCACTTTAAAGGAAAAGAGTCGTTTTGACATCCAATTTTTAAAATAGGTTTTAAAATAACTATGAAAGTCAACAAAATTAGGGGTGGATATTGCTCAGTGGTAGAACATTCACCTGGGTGTATGAGGCCCTGGATTTGATTCCTAGCACAAGGGAGAGGGAAAAGCTAGTTATGAAAATCAACAAAATTGCCACTTAAAAACCAAGAAAGCTGACATCAAAGAAAAATGAAATAGTTCTTGCTAGTCTGTGTGTAAACTCCCCTAGATGAGAAAGTCAGTGAGGTGGCAACGTTTCCCGTTCATCCTCCCCAGCTCCTCACACCAGGACTCTGCTGTGCTCAAGGACTGTCACTCTGAGGGCTCACCCGACCCTTGGTTTCTTGCAGACTTCCAAGACAGCAGCCACAGGAGTGGGCTGAAATGAGCATTACGCTGCATGGTCAGCCTCCTAGAATCCAGGTTCCAGTCTGGATTTCAGGTCCTTTGAGCATCTGAGAGCAGTGATTTTAAGCTTCCTCTGACAGGAGGGTGTGTCATAGAAGACCACAGAGGAAGAAAACTGGGAGAAGATAGGTCTCTTATACAATATCTAGGGAGTCTAGAGTGGGTCCAAACAGCCCACACTGCTTTGATCACCATTGATATGGCACACACAAGGAATCTATTGCTAGGTCTTTTGGTTTCATTTAATTCTCCTAGGACCCTCTATTCACACCTCCTATAGGCAAGTGACTAGCTTTTGGCCTTATGAACAATTTCTTGTTTTCTTTTAATTGTGTTCAATCATTTAACAAACTCTAACAGAATGCCTTCCACATGCCAGGCATTGTCCTATAAAGAGAACAGTATACAAAAGGCACTCCCTGACTTCAAGGAGGTCACCATATCATCTCTCCTATCAGACTAGAAACTCCTGGAGGTCAACTCATGCTTTCCTAACAAGTGTTTCTCACGTTGCCTGGCCCACAGGAAGTACTCAATATGTATCCATCAAATAAATAAATGGAAGAAAAAAACAATACATTAAACGTAAAGAACTTCCTCCTCAAGACTCTACATCAAGGTCTGGTGAGAGGTTATATCTTCTTTAGACATAAGAAACAGACGGGTCCTCGTCTGAAAGGGGGCATCCCTGAATGAAAGCCAGGATCAGAAAAGATGGTTTATAAGCTAGAAGTGGGTAACTTCACTGAGTTGCCTAATTACTATACCCTGTGACCAAATTAAGCCGGACAGTCTCCTCCCTTTAAGAACTAGACAAAAAAAAAAAATTTTTAAAGGAGCAGAAATATATCTTTTGAGGGACAACACTCCTCACCCTGTCCTGCAGACACTCCAGCACATTTCCTTTGCAACACTCCTGGTATATATGGACCATGTCCAAGACCAGCTTCTGAATTTCAGTAAAATTCACTCTGGGAATCTTTTGAGTCAGTTTAGTAACAGTTCTAGGGGGAGCAGAAAAGTTTTAAAAATCAATTTTGGTTAGCTATCATAATGATGTAGCATTCAGAGAGTATCAGCACAGTTAAAACTCAGAGGAAGAATAGACACATTGTTGTTTCAAAAGGAAAGGAAGCAGGGCTTAAGTCTTATGGAGTCCTGCTCAGTCTTTCATGGCAGTAGCTCTGTACATGGCATCCTGGCCCCTAAAACTTTTTAGAAATTATAAGTGCAAAAGGATGGGAAGCAGACCTCAACAGATTCAGAGCAGTCTTTATTCATTCACGGATTGGGGCACCATCTGGGCACATTTTCTGGATGCAAAAATGGCCATCAGTTATAGAGGGGATTTTGGTTTTATAGCGTACAGTGATGTAATCTTTGGAAGCTGTGTACATGCAGTTTTGACCATCAGGGGCTAATTGAACAGGTTAAAACTTTACCTTAGGAGGATAGTTGTAAAAAGTTTGAAACTCATGTTGTCTGGGGAAATATGAGTCCAGATCTCGAGGGATGAATACTCAAACCTTGCCCATTGCTTTTCTTTCTCTGGGATTCATTGTTTTCCAGAGTTTTAATATTTGCTGTGCCTCCATTTAAGTCGAATTTGCCCAGCATTCAGTATTTGCCCCTTTCCTTTAGGGTCCATTGTTATTAGGAAAGAGTGCACTAGGAGAGGTTTAATATTTCGCCAATTTCCCCTCCCTCCTCCTGAACCACACTGTCCCTCCATTTTTCTTGGGGAGCCATCTTGTAGGAATATTATTTTCCATAACCCTTCAGAAATAATTTACCTTTTTCTATATCCTTTCTTAGAAACTGAGATGAATTTTATATTTTGTAGCTCGTCCCTGATGTCAAACATCTGGGATCATTGCAGTGAGTGGATGGAAATATTAAAAATATTAAATTGTCCAGTGACCCCAGACTTCATTCTCCCCTTGGGCTCTCTACTGCTTTGGAGATGATTGCAACATATATGGTAAGTGTTTGATTCATGTGATCTGGAGGCCAAAGTAGGGGTTGCATAGGGATGGGACATGGGATTGTGGGAGTGTAGAACATAACAGGAAGCATACCTTGTTCAGGCATCAGACTTAAAATGAAACTATAAAGCACTATTTATTAAGAACAAGTTGTGAAATAATATGCACAATATGAAACCAGGTATATAAAAATAAAAAACACAAAACTAATATGACTATCAATGACTAAGTATATAAACTCCTAGATGAAAATGTAATATGAGTAATTACCTCCAAGAACAGGGAAAAGAGACCCAGTATGGGTACAACATCTCAATTTCTTTACAAGAAACTTGTAAGGACTCTTGTACTTCATCAGTTCAATACACTTTAATCACTCCTGGCTATATGTTCCTCCAGATTCAAAACCCCCTCTTCCAATAATGGAATTCTCCAAACTTCTTACACAGTTCATGCATTATGGTCCTAAACTGTCTTAAATGTCTCCAAGAATAACTTGCTTTTTAAATTTAATTAGCCATCTTTAAAGCCATCTCCATCTCTTTTGTTCCTCACTAGTTCTCAGAGAGTCCTGGTGGTGAGGAAGAGCCAGGCTGTGTATGCCCTACCCCTGCCACAGCTGTTGTTATTCTTTCATGATGTTAAAATGCTACCTTGAATGTTCATAATTCATAACTCAGATGAGCATTAGTATTTCTTTTCATGAAGTAGCCTGTAAGGAACTAGAAGTCCTCTGCTGAAGTGGAGTGAGAGAGAGAAAAATGAACCTTTCACAGAACCACAAAATTTTCAGGATGGAAACACACTTTTTGGAAAATAATAGTCCTGGACCATAATATTAGATTCTTTTCATTTTTTATTAATTCCAGCATAGAGCAAAGCAGTCAAATATTTGAAGAAGTTGTGTTTCTTAGAGTATTGATTCTACACCAACAGAAAAGACACACAGATGAACAAAGTCTTAGTCTCTTTCTCTTTTTCTCTGGGCAGGCTGAAAAACAAAAGGAGAAAATACAAGGGCTGTTTGTCAGATGTCATGTATTTTTCCAATTTTTTTCAACTGATGCTAAATTGCTTCCATTGTCTTTCTGCAATTTCCACCAGTGGAAACAATTTAAACCTGACTGAGGTTAAGTTGAATTCCCCTTCTGTTGGGCAAGGTCAGAGGACACACAGAAATGCTATCAAGTGCCTCTTCCTCACTGGTTCCACCAGACTCAAGTCAGAGGCCTCTGGTCACTACTCCTCAGGGCTATTTAGCACCTACTCTTACCTAAGTTATACCTAAACCAAAAGTATGTGCTCAAAATTGGAACTCTAGGGAGAAATTTATTCCACTTAGGACTGAAACACATCACATTTGGGAATGACCAAATTTCTGGAGACACAAAGTTGTTATTCATTGCTTGAATACATAAAGTAGATATTGTGATTTCGGTAAAATACTTGGTTTTAACAATATTTTGTTTCATTGCCATTCTTTTTTTTTAATTTCTTTCTAAAATATTCCTGAAAAATACTCAAACATATTTATGCTCAAATATCTAAGTTTTAAAGTGGGCATTTGCTGGGCTGGGGAGATAGCTCAGTTCATAGAGCGCTTGCCTTATAAGCACAAGGTCCTGGGTTCAATCCCCAGCACTGAAAAAATATAAATAAAAAATAAAGTGGCCATTTGTCATAAGAAGAGAAATTCTATTACAGTTTAGCATGTTGACACTTTGGAAATTTAGTAGCACATTCTACAGTGCAAATTCATTATAGGATAGATCTGTTACTGAAGTATTAGGCTGAACCATGTGAAACCATTGATACTCAACTATGTTCAACCTGCAAAAATTTTTCATATGTTTCTAACACCAAGCGTTTCTGCTGGTGAGTCATCACTGAGATGACTCTGCACAACTTTGGTTGCCCCTTAGGTAGATAAATTATGTAATCTAAGCCTTTATCTATGATCCATTTATTCATCTACAAAATGAGAATCACAAGAGGACCCCACACAGACATTATTTTGATAATTATATAAGTCAAATATATAAACAGCTAAGAGTAATGGTTGGTGCTTGTCTATATAGTTCTTGACAAATATTCAGTCATTTTCCTTTTTAATAAAAATGAGTATAATTACTTTTTTAAAATCTAAAGTATAGCTACCTGAGATCCTTGTGATTGCAATGTTTTTATGCTAAGGCAGCTTGACTTGCAGCAACCAGTTTTGGACCCTGAATACAAAGAAATGATAGATGTTGGGAAAATATGAGCATTACCATTAGAAAACAAAAATAGCCAGTTATACAAAAAATAAGTGATTATAAAGTGATTTTACATGCATGACCCCCTTTAGTTCCCATTTACTACCAGGATTTCTGCAAAGAACCTCACCAACAAACACCCTTCCCACAAAATAATTAAATAAATAAATATATCATCAGGACATAGAGGAAATATTAAATGATTTAGATATTTAAATGTTCATTCCCACCCCCTCTGACCTTGCAAAATTCAAATGAGAAACCATCATTTGTCAGGAAAATGTTTAAATAAATTAATGCTTTGACTTACCCACCAAAGCATTTCAGGTCTTATAAATACTCCTATCCACTCATAACCATCACAAATTTGGAACAGAAGAGACAGGATAAGCATTTAATACTAGGCCACAGTGAAGCAGGAGATAAAACCAAGAACCACTTTAGTCATTTTGTAAGACAATTGTACACAGATTAAGATCTCTGCTCCACACATCTTTCAAAATGTGAATTCCTAACCCATGACCTGACCAAATGCACAAAAATGGAAACTGGATATGGTGAAATGAAAGCAGCCCCAGCACCTCCTCAGAGAAACAGGCCTCCTTGTCCTCGGCCTTGCAGCACTTTTCTAGAAAAGCTCCGAAATCCCCCATCACAGTTTTCAGTTGATCTGTTGTTGCTGTGGGCTTGTGTTTCACCAGCTCAGCAAGTGCTCTGCATTTGAACAGGAAATGAAAGAAACATCAAGAAAAAGATTAGTCACAGAAAGAAAAATTAAGGTGATAAGAACAGTAGTGCCATCATTTAAGATTATAAATCTTCCAGGTGCAGTGGCACAGGCCAGTAATCCCAGCTGCTTAGGAGATCAAGGCAGGAGGATCTTGAAGTCAAAGCCAGCCTCATCAATTTAGTGAGGCACTTAGCAACTCAGTGAGACTCTGTCTAAACATAAAATATAAAAAAAAAAAACTGGGGATGTAGCTTAGTGTTAAGCACCCCTGGATTTAATTGAGTACCAAAAAAAAAAAAAAAATTATACATCTTAGAGCCAGGCAGCTCTGGGTTTGAGGTTAAGCATGCCATTTAACCTCATGGGAGATTAATAAAATTCACTTCATTAGGGTTGGTGGGAGGACCAAATAAGATAATAGTTTTTTACATAGTTTCAGTACATCTCCAGAAAGCATACATCATGGCTTTAGATATTGTTCAGATTTTAGAAGTCATGCCACATTGACTTTTATAGCTACTGAAGGGTTTAAAATGACCCCTAAATTTCTAATGACCTTGAACTTCACTGAAAAATCTTCTTCTTTAAGAATCTTTAAAGTTGGTCTTTGCAATTTGCCCTATTCAAAGTTAATTATGAGGAGGTTACAGGAGGTAAGACTATCCAAACAAATGGGAGGTGGTGGTTCTCTTTCATTGACATCTGAAGAGACAACAGTGCCAGAAAGCATGTTGTGTGGGAGGAACAGGTTTTCTAATATTATTTTTAAGTCTGAACCATGATTTCAGACCACCAGAGATGGCAGCAACTTTCTGTTGCTGAAGTCCATGCTATCCTCACGCTTTGTGACAGTATTGAGGAGTTCAGCCTCAAAACTCACATTTCTAGATGTTTTCTATTCAATCGTCATTCTCAAAAGTCACATGGCAGGGTTTTCTCTAACCTATGAGGGCACTCTAGAACAAACTGAAAGTACCGTTTATGCCTAGAAATAAGTCACCCTATGATTTCCATACCTACTTTGCTGTGTGCACAAATTCATCAGTTCAATGTTCAGGTTTTTCTACTGAATCTCTCCTATGATCTTATTCTACTGTGGTTTTCATTCACAATATCACTATGAATAGTCAGCAGGTTAGAGTCTAATATAATTTTTCCCCTCTAAGGGAAAGAATCCCTTCATTTTATTGTTGATAATTTTATCAACTTAATAAGGCCAACACTTAAGTACTTTCCTCTAAGGAATATAACCATTACATTAGACAGTTTGCTCCTTTCAATTAACAGTTCTCAATATCAAACTACAAACATGATAATGAAATACTGCTCACATTTGTTTCTTGATTTGTTGCTCAGTCTCTGGAAGTGTGCATATATCTGCATGGAAGGTGAATGTTTCAGCATTAAATTCTTTGGGAGTATATGTGTCATCAACTTGCAGAGCAGAAAAGCATGCCCGCTTGTTCACGAAGGACTCAGAACAGCATTTGGTGACCCTGTCACTCACTGGATTCTTCTCATGCATCACACACAATGTATTCAGGACTGCAGATAACTGAAGAACAGGAAGAAGAGCAGAAATTCAAAAGAGGCAAAATTGAAGGTTTTCCATGAACACTCATTTTTCCCATGCACCCAAAGAAGTGACATTTTACACTAGTAACCATAAATCCAAAGTTAACTGAGGCAGCGAATGACTATCTTTGGAACTAAACATAAGGGACTCTTTTAAGTTGTATCTTTTACAAGTAGGTCCACATGTCAGAGTAACTTGAGACAATAATTCATGAAAATAATTGAAGGTGATATATCCTATCTTATGTTTTGGAATGGGGAAGAAATATCATATACTGACACATGAAACAGAGACCGCAAAGAAAGTAGAAACAGAGAATGCCAGAACACTGAAAATTCAGGGATCCTTTTTTAAAACAAGTTATAACTTTTAGATCTTATCTAAATTCTAACTTTGGTAGTTGGGATAATATAGGTTACCAAGTTCTGACTGCCACTACCAGACACCCACACAACTATACATACACACAGGTACATTCCTGTTAGTCATGTACATAAGTTAGTCCACTCTTGCCTCTGAAAGTTAGCTTTGTCAATGTCTTAAGAGGAAAAGTCATTATTAAATTTATTATATTTTAGAAGACTCACATGGTCTTCAATACAGGGCATTCTGTGTGTTTCAGGAAGCTTACAGCATTTGGTGGCTACTTTTCCTAGGTTTCTTGATGCCTCCACAAGAGTGGGAGTTGACACCTGAGGTGTTTTCTGAGTGTAACGAATTACAAGTCTGTTTAAAAAAAAAAAAAAAAAAAGGCCATGTGTTTTTATCCAAACAAGAAACTGTCTTTTTTTAATATAGTAGATACAGGAGAGAAAATTCAGCCAATAACAACTAATATGTGCTTCTTTGCCACTCACCAAATTATGTTTGTCTAAGTCAACTGCAGTGGTACAGGCCTGTAATTCCAGCAACTCAAGAGGCTGCCCCAAGAGGATTACAATTTTGAAGTCAACCTTGGCAATTTAGTGATAGCCTAAGTAATTTAGCAAGATCCTTCTCAAAACAAAATTTTTTTTAAAAAATTATGGTTGCAGCTCATTGGTAAGTTCATTGTAGCTCCCCACATTCAATCTCCATTCCCCACCACCAAAAATTATCCTCACCTTTAGGGTGATGGCTTAGTGTCCTAAAAAGACTTTGTCCTGACCAATTCATTGAACATGGCTTTGAATACCACCTGTACCATATAATATTAGGAAAGTTAGCTACCTTATTACAATCCAGTGGCATTAATATATTTATTATTGCATCTTTGTTTCATTAAATGCTACTGAGTGTAATATAAATCAGTACTTTGATAAACTTAAAAGATGTGGGTGAAAAATGGGAGGAAATATACCTGCCTCAATAAGAATGGTGCAAGGATTAAATTAAAAGTGATAATATATGCAATTAATCAGTCATGTTATGTAGCATGCAATAATCACAGATAAATAATCCCAATCACCATGGAAAGTCAATGTATGACCATATTCTACTTAACGAAGAAAGTACGTATTATTCACTGTTGTTATCCCTGAGCTAGTTAAAAGAGTGCTAACTATGTATATAAACTGCACAATAAATACCTACTAACCATGTGTCCCTTCTTGTTTCTTGCCTTTCCCTCCAAATATAAGGGCCTATTAGACTGGGACATTATTTCAGGATGTCATTTTGTCTCTATCTCTTGTAGGGAGGGAAATTCCTATGAAAACTAGGTCATAACCATCAAAGTCTGATGTACCTTTGGAACATCCACGCTTTCCACAGTTCAAATGGACCAATATGAATGAAATTTTATATACTATCTAAATCCATTTTGTCATATTTTTGTATTCAGCTTTTAAATTACTTCTTGAACTACTACTATGCATGGCCTACTACTTCCTGCTCTGTGAAAACGATGCTTTGGTTTGTTTCCTCACAAATATTCCTTACACTTTAAGGATCATCCCCAAATGATAAGCCAAGATATGTCACTAACCATCCCAGCCTACCTACTTCCAGTCTCAAGAGACCATTTTTTAAAACTGTACACAAATAGAGGCCTCTCCATCCCATCGACTATATTATCTCTACTCTCCAGACTTTCTTCATTAAGAGGGTTTAAGAATATATGTGTACTTTTGCTATTAAAAATCCATATGCTAGATGGCTTATATAGGAAGTATTAAATAATTTCAAATTGGTCAAGGAAAAAGGCAGCTAATGAACAAAATTACTTACGCATTTTGGAAATTATATTCTCCAAGCTGCTCATAGAGATCACAGTTTTGCTTGACTAAGTTCTGAGGCTCAGCCACAAGAGGTTGAAATTCCTCAAACTGGAACACAAAAGAACGACATTTATAGGATCCTTCTGAGGACCAGATGCAGGTCACTTGTTACCCCTTATTCTTTCTGCCTAAAGCCACATGAGTAGATTATTGAGTGCCAGGTCTGTCACATCACATTCAAATTGTTTCTCTTATTTGGCAGACTGTATAGTGCAAGGAGTTAAGAATCTTCACTCTGGAGCTCATTGTCTGGCTTCTGAGCCAGGCCACCTGACTCATTTTCTAGTGGTGCAGCTTCACTAACCATATCTGAGATTCAGAATCCTCATCTTCACAATAGAGGTGAAAATAGTGCTCACCACACAGAATTGCTCTGGGAACCAACTAAGCTAATGATATTAAAATAGCACCTAGTACATAATAAAAAGTCAATAAATGATGGTCATAAGTATTATTACTATTATTATTATTATTATTATTATTATTACTAGTCCATCTCTCCAAGAGGATCCTCAGATCTCTGAGGAATTTTGCCCTCAGCATTAGTTGCAGAATGGTGCCCAGCATACAGCAGCTTCTTGGTAGAGGAAAGGAAAACTGTCTTGGATTCTATAATAGTTTGGAAACCATTAATATGTACTAGTTGGAACTCTAAAATCCTCCAGAACAGATGTCTTCTAACTTATCATCTTGTAAAACATTTCCTAAACTTTCTCAAAAAGATTTAACAATATTCTAAAGAAATTAATTGCATAACCTGTCTTAAGATATTAACTCCACTACTTGATAAATCATGGATCACGTTTAACTTTCTTTATAACTATGTTAAATCTCTTTTAATGGACCTTTAAATTTACTTCATGTTATTCTGTTCTTAGGAATATGGAAAACATAGAAATTATGGCCACAATTTTGTGAAATTAGAGATTACTGTCTTCATATCTTTCTTTTCTAGACCAACTTTCTAAAATTTATTAACCATTCTATTTGAGATTGATTTTCCTAAAAGGTTTAAGAGCACAGAATTGAATCCATATCAAGAAAATATCTAACTTGTACTGTATATCACTTCAGTCCTGCATTGATTTTCTTTCTCATTATTAGAATCGGCAAAACGCTACGTCCTTCTTTTCCTGCGAGACACCTACCACGTTGCCATAGCATGCAGGAGGATCAGCCTCAGCACAGCACTTCTCCAGTCTGGCTTCATATGCCTTGATGATTCTCAGCAGCAAAAGGGAGCCATACTCGGGATGACTTCTCGAATATTCATACAAAAACCTAAGTAAGACGAACATAGATCTACTTGAACCAATGAGCCAGAAAATGTACATAACTAACTTCAAGTGTGATCATATTCCCAAGGTCTGAATTTGACTAAACCCCATGCAGTGAAGCTTAGTGGCACAGGACTCGGGGCCCTTCCTGGGTTCAATTTCTGGTTCTGCCACTTATTTTACTCTATTATGTTAGGCAACTTATTAAAACTAAGGAGCCTTAGTTTCTTCCTCTGGAGAACGGGACTGGTAATAGTAATATCCATTTCATAAGTTGTGTTATGAAAAATACATGACACAATCTGTGTAAAACATATCCTGTCTGGCACATCTTAAGTGTTTGATGAATGGTATCTGTTATTTTCATGTATACTTAGTTTGATTTGGACTACATTTCAAAAATATTCTACTAGACAGAGGTATATTCTTAAAATATTCTCCCCATATGATTGAAATCTTAAAGGATACATCATTTTGTAAGTACTATTTAGTGCAAAAGAAGCTATTGTAATCCAACAATAAAATTGTACGACTCGTCATCATTCTTACTGATCATATATAATCATTTGGTATTTAACTGCCTTGTCATACTACTGAAGATTCTGCTCTTTTTATCCAAGTGAAACACCTAGTGTCAAATTCTTTACTTCTTTGTATCATCTTTGCTGCCAATACACAGATGGATAGATATAGATAGATGTGTAGATCTATGATTCATAGACAATAAACATTCATATATATATACAAATATATATATACAAGATGTTTAAGAAGTAACTTTTTAATGAATGAGTAAACAAATACAAATAAACCTTACATACATAATTTGTACATACACAAATATTTCTAGAGATATCTCTAGAGATGTCCCTAAAGAGTAAGGAACATTGAGCTTTTGCTATGAATGTATACTGAATGACAATGATTGAAATTACAAATTTTTTAAACTTCAAAGACTAGGAGTCAAAAGGTCAACATGGAAACTTTGTAACTCCTGGGCAAGATGGAAACTAGTAACTCCAAAGGAAAGCCTAGTATATCTTCCTAAATCATGATCTTCCTAAATCAAGAGTATGAAAGGGTAATTCCTTATCTAACTTACGTGCCCAAGAAGATATCTTTTGCCTCAGCATAGTTTTTGCAAACATCCTTATCCTCAGCATAATCAGCTGCTAGTGAAGGTAAATTATCAGGCTTGTCATCTTCCAGCTCAACAATGCAGTGATATTTTTCCAACTTGGGCTTAGCACAACATGGGCCCAGTTTCTTGGATATTGTGTCTTGATTATCACAAGTGTAATTGGAAAGGGTCATCTGTGAGGAGGTCAACAAATGTTCAACATAAATTGGCATTGCTACACTTTCTCTCCAGACCTTTGTGATGTTGCAGAACACATTCCCTATATTCCAATGGCCACTCATTCACAACCTTTGTACCTTCTATGAACACAGATCCTCCATCAGTGCTTCTGAACCTGGAGCCTCAGTACTACTAAAACACAACCACTTGATCAATAAAGACTTGTTGGGAACCAGTTATCTTTTTTATTATAATTAATTAATCAATTAATAATCAGCTATTTATTAATTTTATATTTCCACTGTTGAGGCATTTAAGTTTTTTAAAGTAAAACTCAATGCTTCTTTTCAAATATTGTCCTCAAAATAAATGCAGACATTTTGAAACCAAATAACTAAGTAAAGCATGAGAGATTTTAAAAAGTGCGTCAAGGTCATAGTCATGGGTCTTGCTTATGTATGTAAAATATCTGTCTTAAATTTCCAGGAAGTGTCATGAAAGCTCAGGATTCTAATAGATGGTCATTATTTTTAATCTTTGAAGAAAGGGAGACAAAACTACAAATTTGGGGGAGAGATCATGTTTGGGAAAACAGTCAATAAAAGGAAAGAACATGGGGGGCAGAGAATGCATCATTTTCAGAAGTCTCTTGAATTAATGACCCTTCTCCAGCCACACCTTTCCCCAAAAAAATATCTTAGCAATGGAATTTTGCAGTTGTCCTCCTTCAACTTCAGCCTAAATTCTCAGAGTATGACTGAAAGAGGTTACAAAAGGGTGAAAGAGTTTTTCAGATCATTTGGTAAATGCCAGTTATCCCCAGTGATGCTAACCACATCTATTCTACCAACTTAAGCATGTAAACTACAAAAGGAAAATTAATGGCTCTTTACCCTGTCGTGTACACCTTCAAGCAGATCTCCTTTGCAAAATTCCTGGAAGATTTTGATAAGATCTGTTGCCATCTTGGTTATTTCTGTAAATACAGCTTGGGGAAATTTTCGGCTAAGACGAGCTACTAACCTAAAAAGCAAATCCCCCATCAATTTATTATTATCAGGCATAAATTGATGTGAAAGATCTATGAAACTACCATTTATAACAAAGAAATTCAAGACAGGTTAACACAGAATTTTTTTAAAACATTCATTAGTTATTTTAATGCTAGAGCTGAACCAAATAGTGACCTTTACTCCTATTTTCTTAAAATTATCCATTGTGAGAGTGTATGGTGGATGGAAACCTGATGATTCATAAAATCAGCAAACAAGAATGCTGAAAGGGGTGAGGGTCTGAGGGGCATCAGCTATGGAGCCCAGATCTGACTTCATATCTTCTTAGCAGTGAGACCCTAAGCAAGTTACTTAACTTCTCTGAACTTTAACCTTCTCAGTGTCACAACATCATGCTAAATTGAAGCACTGTTTTGGAGAGTAAATTAGATAATACCTGTGAAAATATTTTATAATCTGGGAAGTATCACATAAACTCCAGTTACCTTTTTTCCTTCATGAAAACACCCTCTTTCCTGACTACTAAAGTTCTTCAAGAAAATTAATTTCCTAACTTCTACATAATTAGGGAGTTTTTATTAAGTACACTTTTAAAAGAAATTGATCCAGCATGGCCTCTAAGCTCTAAGACAAGATATAAAAGACTAATGTCATCATTCTTTCCAAAATCATTTCAGTGCTTTCTAAAACCAGTAAAGGAGACTTCTTTCCCAGAACTAGTCACTGCCTGGGTAATGTGTACTGGTTCATGTTAGGGGTATTTCATTTATCAATTTGATTGTTTTTTGTGATTTGGATGGTAGGAATAATGGGAAAGATAATTCACTTGACAGTTTCTAGAGAGCGTGCATGTCTATTATTTTAATTTTATCTCCTGTTACATTGATTCATTGTTGACTGACAGGTGAGGGGTTGGAAGAATAGGTAATATTTTTCTTAGATCAGATACTGAAGGAGGTTCCGAAAATCATCTAAATAATATACAAACAGAAGCCCAGGCAAAAACAGGAGATCAAAAGCAGAGTCGGAGCTATGCAAAAACTACAAGTAGTAACTTCAGCTCTAATTATCAGGACATAACAAGAGGAGTAGATGCTTTCAGATGGTTGTGGGAAAGGATAAAATTAAATAAAAGTCCCTGCCTGTAGCTCTATAAAAATAATAGACCATTAGTATAAGATTCCTAGTCTTCATAAACACAATTTATATATCTTTCTTTTTAGGACAAAATGGTAATGTCTTTTAAATTCTTTAACAACTTAGAAAAATAATACAAACAATAATGTGAATTTATTACTTATGTTCTGATTTTGACCTCTGATTTCTCTTCCTTTTAGACAACGACAACAAAATACATTTGTAAGCATTGGGAGAAATGATAAGTATATGTACACTTTTGTCAATGGAACCATTTCACTTTTATATTTTTATAAAGACACAAATTGTGTTAAAAAATATTTACCATGCTTTGAAAGATCTTTCACCAAATTTTTCAAGAATGTTGCACTTGAATCTATCGTTGACAGAAGAAAACATTATTTTCTTCTTCAATTTCTCAATCTATAGAAAGAAAGCAATTTGAAATAAATGTAGAAGAGAAAACTTCTGTACAAACACCACTTCATAAACTAAGATGAGAATATTCCAAATTAAATCTAAATTCTCAATTATTCCTTTGGCAAATAATTATTTTGCTATGTAAGAGGAAAAATTAGTCTGGTCATAGTGGAGGCCTCTAGGTACTTAAAACCACCATGGGCACATTGCCAGAGTAAAGCCTTCTGAAAGAAAAAGTGTACACTAATTCCCAGGAACATATAACTTAACCGAATTCTTAATTTTGTGCATCATCCATTTACATCCCTCCTCGGACAATATGAACTCCCCACAAAACAGAACGAGGCACACAATGAATACTTATGGAAAGAATAAATGAGCTTTTGTTTCTTGTTGCAGTAATATTTCTACTTGAAATTCCCTCTCCATCAAAAGTCTCATGAAAAAGAACACAAAATCTGTGACCCCCTTGCTGTGCAATTTGACTGATACTTCGCTCTCTAGATCATCAGCATGTAGAGGGGCTGCACATTTAACTATGTGCACAGTGATTCCCTCCATCAGATCAGCACTGGTGAATCTCAGAAGAAGGGAGGAAGAATAGGAGAGGTCTTCAAAGAGAATAAAACTTCTTTGGGAGACATGAAAGTAAAGAAGGCTCTTTTGAACATGTTAGAGAAGTTTCTTTAGGAGATTGTTTTCCTAAATTCAGCCATAAGTTGTTCAAAATCTGAGGATGTATTATGCACTGGTTCTTTTATTCTTTTTTTGGGGGAATACCTTTGGTGCCAAGCATTCTCCTCTATCAGCAGCTTGGCAGCACTCTGTCAAATAGCCTTTATACTTTTCAGTAAGGTAAAGAATTTCTGAGCCACTGGAGTAAGGATTTCTTCTGGCAACTTCATATAAAAACCTAATTTTTAAAAAAACAGATAATAGGAAGTCATTTTTCCATACCATACAAGATTACAAAAACATAATCAACATTCTCCCCAGAGACTCCAAAAACCAAAGAAATGTAATTTACCAGGGAAGCTCAATTTGCACCTAATGACCTTGTCTTTGCCATTCTTTTTTTTTTTTTATAAATATTTTTTTTTTTTACGTTTACATAGGGTAATGATGTTTATTATATTTTTCCCCTCCCCCCCACCCCTCCCACCCCTCCCACCCCTCCCACCCCTCTTTTCCCTCTACACAGTCCTTCTTTCCTTCATTCTTACTGCTCTCCTTAGCCTAACTCTAGACCTAACCCTAAACCTAATGCTAGCCCGTCCCACCCCCCATTATATGTCCTCATCCGCTTATCAGCGAGATCATTCGTCCTTTAGTTTTTGAGATTGGCTTATCTCACTTAGCATGATATTCTCCAATTTCGACCATTTGCCTACAAATGCCATAATTTTATCATTCTTCATTGCGGAGTAATATTCCATTGTATAAATATGCCACAGTTTCTTTATCCATTCATCAACTGAAGGGCATCTAGGTTGGTTCCACAATCTGGCTATGGTGAATTGAGCAGCAATGAACATTGATGTGGCTGTATCTCTGTAGTATGCTGATTTTAAGTCCTTTGGGTATAGGCCAAGGAGTGGGATAGCTGGGTCAAATGGTGTTTCCAATCCAAGCTTTCTGAGGAATCTCCACACTGCTTTCCAGAGTGGTTGCACTAATTTGCAACCCCACCAGCAATGTATGAGTGTTCCTTTTTCACCACATCCTCGCCAACACCTATTGTTGCTTGTATTCTTGATAATCGCCATTCTAATTGGGGTGAGATGAAATCTTAGGGTAGTTTTGATTTGCATTTCCCTTATTACTAGGGATGTTGAACATTTTTTCATATATCTGGTGATTACTTGTACATCTTCTTCTGTGAAGTGTCTGTTCATTTCCTTAGCCCATTTGTTGATTGGATTATTTGTATTCTTCGTGTAGAGTTTTTTGAGTTCTTTATAGATTCTGGAAATTAGCGCTCTATCTGAAGTATGGTTGGCAAAGATATTCTCCCACTCTGTAGGCTCTCTCTTCACATTTCTGATAGTTTCCTTTGCTGAGAGAAAGCTTTTTAGTTTGAATCTATCCCAGTTGTTTATTCTTGCTTTTATTTCTTGTGCTATGGGAGTCCTGTTAAGGAAATCTGATCCTGAGCCAACAAGTTGAAGATTTAAGTCAGTGAAAAGAAAGGTTGAATTTGTGATGTGAGTGTGTGAAGCACATATAAATGGTTAAACTTATCTAATATTGCTGATTAAAATTAAATCAATCCTGCTAATAACTCTTTTTTATTTCAAAAGTCTTTTTAAAAAGATTAACTATATATTTTTCTTTTTAACATCTTTTAAAACATGTCTATTTCAAATTTTCATATGGATCATATACAGTTTCTAGATCAAAGTTTTTTTGTTGTATTTTTTGTTGTGTAGAATTTTGTGGTATGAAGATTTACTTCTTTAAAACTCATCATGACAACAAAACTTCCAAGTCTTAACGTTGGAAATGGTTGTAGTTTAGTAGATATTATAATGAGTATTGACTTATTGCTTAATTTTTAATTTTGAAACATAAATATACTTACTGTCCCAAAGTCTTCTGGCTATTTTCTTCAAAAGAGATGCAATGAGTATCAGGGTCTGTTTGTTGAATTCGTGGGAGGTCAGGTTTATCTTCTTTGTGCTTTACGAGGCATTGGAATCTCTCAAGGTCTTGTTTATCACAGCAGTCAGCCATGTCACCATAGGTTTCACGAAGATTGGCAATTGTGCATGCTTTCTCTCCAAAGATAGTATCCTAAATGGAAGAGGACAGCATTCAAATTACTGGGCAGGACCTTACTTTCTTTATTGCCATAGAATAGTATAAAAATTTAACATACTGCTAAAGCTTGGTGAGGAAATCATCTATATTGTACATATATATGGTATATCATGTATTGAAATATCCCAGGGGACCCCATGAATATGTGTAATATTATCTTTTTATGTATGACTAAAAATATGAATTTAAATATGAAAATAATCTTAATGAAATAAAATTTTTAAATCCATCATAAAAGGAAATTCTATAAAAATTCACTTTCCCCGTTAAATTCCCTGGATTTGACTCTGTGTAATTTACGTAACAATCCATTGCCACAATATTACTTAGGATGAATAAAATAGAAGGGCAAAAAGACAGTTAATGGCCTTAAGGAATGTTACCTTTCTCTGCTTGTTACCTGTCACTAGGGAAACTAGCCTTCAGTGTAGCAGATGAATTCATCTTAGGGAGGAAGCTAAGAGATACTTTCTCATTTAATCTGCTTCTTTTTAAGAGACCTAACTTTTTAGTAGATACTATTTAAAAATGTAAGAATAACATAAATCCATTACACATTATTACTGCATTAAAATATGAATTTTTATTATAGAAATATTTGTCTCAAAGTACTTCACTTGTCAAATAAGTCGTTTAATCCTCATTTATTTTCACTATATAAGTCATTGTAACACTGTGGAAAATATACTGTTTGAGACACAATTTACTATTTTCTAAATGTACTTTTAAAAATTTATATATAGAACTATAACTTGGGAAAAGTTAAAGTATTTATTTTGCAGGAAAGAAAGGTTCTTCCAGAGAAAAACAAAAAGAGGAAAGGGTCCAGTGACAAGAAAAATATCCTAGCCCATAGAGAGGCATATCTACATTAAGTGGAGAGAAAAATATAGGCCTCTTGTTTTGAAGATGTATTAGGAAACAGCAAAAAGTTCAAAAGGATTAACTAACTTGTTTTTTTTATTGTAGATAAAAATATTAATAACCCTAAAATGATGAATGTATAACTACAACTGATATTTCACCCATAGCACAGAAATCAGGTGGTGCTTTCTGAAAATCAAAATCATGCTACTACCTCAAAGAGATATCAGCCCTCCTATATTCAGTCAGGCATTATTTACCATAGTCAAAGAAAGCGAATGACTGAAGTGTCCACCAACAAATGAATGGATAAAGAAAATGTTGTGTCTAAATACCAGGGAATACTATTCATCCTTTAAAAGAAGGAAATTCTGTAACTGGCACTAAAGCAGATGATCTTTGAGGACATTGTGCTAAGTGCAATAAACCAAACTCAGAAAGATGAACACAGGATGATTCCATTAGTACAAAGTATCTAAATTAGTCAAATTCAATATGCTTACCTTACCTGTGTGCCCTTGGTAATTCAATCATTCAGTTCCTCAGGCATTTTTCAGTTACCTACTAAAATCTAAGATGATGTATGGTTTGGGTATGATCTGGTATCCAGCAAGGATACATGTGGTTAACGTCTTGATACCCATGGAGGTGCTATTTGGGGAGTGGTGGAACTTTTGGGAGACGGAATCCAGTGGGAAGTCCTTAGGTCACTGAGGGACTTCAAGGGCAACCCCTTGGTAGTTTTCATGTAACCACTTGAGTTCTCAAAAGAGGGTTGTATATACTATAGAAGGTGCAAGGTAAGCATATTGAAATTCACTACACGTGTACTTCACTGCCCAGTAAACATTATGTGCAGGTTATTCAAAGTGGTTCTGACAATCAGACCTCCAAATGTGAAAAAGAGAAACTTGATCAACACCTGGCATCATAATAAAAAATTAAATAAAAATGGATCATAGAACTAAATGTAAAACCCCAAGCAATAAAACTTCTAGGAAAAAAAAAAAATCAAATTCACAGAATCAAAGAATAGAAAGATGGCTGCCAAGGCCTAGGAAGAGGAGGAATGGGGAGTTACTAATCAAATGGCATAAAATTCATTTCAGCATGAAGAATAAACTGTAAGGATCTGCTGCACAATATTGTACCTATAGTCACCAATATTGTATTTCACACATAAATTTTAAGAGAAGGATCTCATGTCAGGTGTTCTGATTACAATAAAACAAAGTGAATAAATACACAAAAATATATTATCACTATTAGCATGTATGAAAAGAAACCAAACTTCAAATTTTTAAGAGATGATTGCAAATGACAAATTGTCATTTAAACACATGGTGACTATCATGTGTGGTCTCAATGAAGAAGTGTTTTAAAAACTGTGGACATAGACACAACATCTCTGTCCCCAAAATAAAATGAATGATTTATCAGTCCATATAAAACTTTTGAGTGTAGTTTATAAATTCAGTAGCTTAATAATAATTTTTAAAAAGAATCTTTCCTTTGAAACACCCAGAATAACTTAAAGGAGAAGAAAGAATCCTCAAAATCAGAACTTACAAGTGGTTTGTTACAATCTGCCCCTAAACTATCAGCAACACATGCTTTTGCCAAGTCAGTCACTTCAGTTGTTAATTTTACGAGGTCATCATATGCAGTCTTCTGGAGATACTGAGAAAAAGTAGCCATTACCCTAAAACAGAAAACACAGAAACAAGTAGCACAATAAAACTTTAAAATAAAACAGGTTGCTGTGCTAGAGAGCAAATCACATAAGTGTATATAGTCTATGTTTTCTATATATTTCTTATAGTTATCCAAAAAGCCTATTCATATGAGGTATTATCTGAGACCTAATCAGGCACATGTGGCTTCCTAAGCAGGGAGGACAATATCTCCACCATGTCCAAATGTATGTGGGTACATGTCAGTAGATGCACACATACAGCACAACACAAACATGCAAATTATATACTAAATAGATTTAATTTTCAAGACTAGGCTTTGTATAAGTCCTTTGAGTTATTTAAAACAAAAACAAAAACACATACCTAATTTAATTGGGATGTAGGAAGATAATGACCTTTAAAAAAATAGACTATTTTCTCAACATTTTACAAAATTAAAAAAAATATATTAAAATGTTCCCAAGAAACCACAGAACAATTTCCTATGTAAAGGGAAGTTAGTAAGTGAGCTGCCAAAGGAACCATACAATAGTCCTTTCCATCATTTTCCAGAGTTTCTGGGTAGTATGAGAATTCCAGAGCTTAGCTGTTCATCAATTAGATATTAGCCAATGCGACTTATGTATTTAAATAATGTAAATTTAATTAAAATTAATTTGTTTAAATTAATATAAATTTATATATTTAAATTAAATTTAACTAAACTTACTACAATTTGACATTTTATTCCTCCATTGCACTTGCCATATTAAAAGTACTAAATAGTCACATGTGACCAGTGGCTACCATATTAGATAACACTGAAACAGAATACTGCCATCAGTACAGAAAATTCCAAGGTGTAGCAATGTTCTGCAATCTCCACCCTGATGACAGGAAAATATAAGACCTTTAGAGTAATAAGAAATGCAATCAGAAAATGTAAATTATCTCTTCCATATTTTAACTTACAGGTCATTGAAATGTTGCTCCCCAAATTCTTTATATCGAGTAATAATCTCACTTTTGTCTAGGGGAAAGGAGAAGAAAAAATACAATATGTGTTTAAATATTGAAAAAAACAATTAATTAGATGTACTTTTTATATTTCTTTTCATTTAACATAGTTTACTCATTTGCTTCAAAATAGTGGATTCTGATTCCTACAGAAAGTCTTAAGATGGCGATCTATATTTTCTGCAATTACAGGTGAATTATTCAATCACCAAGAAATTTATTTAAAATATCATTAAATGTTTATATCTTTATATTCTAATTTGGATAAGATCTAATTCTCTTATAATGCCTATAAACAGCAACTGAAAAGACAACTTAAATACAAATGGAAGTTCTACACAAGAGTTTTCAAATTTTAAATAAAGCAAGGTAGGCCTTTGAGAGAGCTGTGAATCCTGACTTCTTCTCTGTTCTATGAAGTTTAAATCACTCTACCTGGCATTTCTTCATGACACAAAAGAAATTACATTCACTAAATAATTCTCACCGTTTTGTTTTTGCTTAAGATATTTGAACTATTTTAATTAAATAACCACAAAAGTATTCACAAAAACAAAATATCACATTCTAGATGTAACTGCTAAAGGAAAACTTAATTCTTTAAATAAGTGAAATTTACTGAAACTTTTACTAGCAAAACAAAAGTTGAACAATGGAAAGACAGAATTCTTACCTGCATCTCGACGAAATACACCCCTGGAATAAGCAGAGTTGAAGAGAAAGAGAAGGGAAATAAAGGTTACCCACGTCATTGTGCCAAAGGCTTGTGGGGTTGATAGAGAAGGTAGGATGAATGCAGGGAAATTAGCCCTCATATACTTCTTTAACCAATGATTGTAGATTATTAACTACATATTAACTACATATTAACTACAATAATTGTAGATTATTAACTATTGTATTTCATTGACTCCCAACTGATTACAAAATCATAAGATTCTTGCCACAAAATGGTTTGACTAGATTCCTTGCATATATTTGCCATCTGGAACTGTTTTCTCCATGAGACTTTGTCAATTTATTAAAGTTATGTAAAACATCTTATCAAATTTTACATAACAGTTTAAATGATTTGTACCTATTTTTCATTACCACGTTCTTCATCTGCTGTTGCCCATTTGAAAATTTTGGTTTGTGATATTTGCAAAAATGCAACCAACCCAATGATTCTGCTTGGAAATGAGACATATTAAATAAGAGTTAAGATTCCAAATATGCTTTTTTATCTAAAGTAAAAAATTTAAACACGGAGATGTCTCATAGGCCTTCTATTTATTTTGAAAGTGTCTGTCTGAAAAAAAGTCTAATTTTTGCCTCAAACACAAAGTAGGAGAAAACCATAGCAATAAAAACAATTAAAATATTTACAATTTCCACATTTCCAACACACCTATGGCCTTATTACTAAGCCAGTTATTTAACTTAACTTAGTAACTATGTCAGTCAAAATATGCATGGCACACATAGGTACAGAAACAAATACTTAAGAGAAGTTTTATAATGAAAGAAATATATTTTCTGTGACCTTATTTTAAATAATTATGCAAAGAAGAGCTAGAATAGATGAAATAGACAAAGGAGTTTTATTGTTGTTTTTCTTTTTGTTTATTGGTTTGATTTTGTTTTTGTTTTCAGTGACTCGAGGGAGTCCTGAAAGGGAATACCAGCCTTGTCTTTCAGGCCACAGATGAACAAAAGTTAAAGAATATTTGCTTATGGAATTATTTCCATTGGAGAAAATTACTTTTTAAAAATCCAGAAAACTTATAATGGAAAAGAAAAAAGGAAATGGACCTAAACTCCTAAATAGAGAAAATAATTCTTCCATTGCTAAATTATGAATTTTTCCTTTAATCTGCTACAAGGAATGGGTGATACTTATTTGATGTCCAGGGCCAAACCTAGTCTTTTCCTGATGTAAACCCAGATGAATAAGCAAGCATCCAGTTCTCATCATTGAATATATTTACTTCTTCACAAATTCAGGTCTTTGTCACATATACTTCACACTTTTTTTTCATTTAACAAACAAAAATAATACTTATCTACTTAGTATTGTAAAAAGGTATTACGCAATACAATGATAAATATCAAAAGCCTTTAAAATAAGATTCATTACAATAGAATAGGAACTTTGAATTGATTTTCCTCTATTTAATGCAGATCGAATAGCCTTAAAATACAAAATGATAACACCTGAAAGAATATTTCCTTAACAGTACTAACATGGTGATTTGTATGTGTTTATCCTTAATAATGATTAATGGATAATTGAGAAATTAAAATACTTAATTCTTAACTCTTTCTGCATACTTAAAATTCATATTAGTTAATAAGAAACATGAGAACATTTGCCTTATGTAGATTCTCAAAGTAAGAATTCCAGCATTTTTCTCTGAAAACCCTGGTGTGAATTCTGCATGTACATTCTATACTGGGAGGAATAAAGCCACATCCTTGTTGGTTTCTAAGTATACTGTTCCTTACATTTTTAGATTCTGTATTTAGTAAATCATCAAAGAATGTTGGTATGAAGGTAAATTCAAATATTTAAGGTAAGAGTTCTAAATATGGTTTAGTTCTAAATATGGTTTAATCTAGTTTCCCTAATAGAAAATATAGTTCCAATGATTTTTAAATGTTTTCTCATGTTTATCGGAGAGGTTTAAAGATAGAGAATAGTTAAGAAAACTACTTTATTTGGAAAGTGTAATTGTGCATTAATCACTTACAAGAGAAAAAAAAATGCCCCAATTGAAAAGCAAATATACCTGAGAATTAAACTTAGGTCTTTATTCCTTTTGTTCTTTGTTTTTCATTCTTTTGACAAGATGGAAAAGGGAACTTTGGAAGTGTACAACTTATCTCATTGGGCTAGTCCCACTTCCTTCCCACCTCAATCTTCCACCCTCCTTCCACCCTGGGATTCCTCAAGCCTCTCCACAGAGTCATTCAAACCAGGCTTGCCCTCCACCAGGAAATCTTCTTAGCCCAGCCTTTATGCCACATCCCTCTGAGAGAGATTACTACCTATGGATTTCCTCTTGGAAATAAAGTGAAACATGGTCATGAAATATGACAACAATGTCTAATACATCCTCAGCATTTTAAGGGACTTTCTAAAAAAAAAAAAAAAAAAAAAAAAAAAAAAAAAAAAAAAAAAAAAAACATTGAACTTATTCCAAAAAACAGGAAATTTGAGTTTGTTTAGAGAGAAGCTGGGAGAAAGGAAAATCTTTTGCTAGCGTTCATTTGAGATATAATGAACATATGCAGACCCCACCTATCGTAATTGCCTGAAGTATTTTCTAAAAATTACTGAAGGATAGAAAAGTAAAAGATCTAAGAATCAAACTAACTATTGGAAACATAATGAGAATTTTAATTTCATATTCACTTATGGAGATATATGTCCCCCCAAAATAAGACAATTGCCCAAAATCTATAAACTTATACAGACTTTTTCAAAGCACATAAAAATTGTTATCCAAACATCAGATTTGCCCACATGACTCCCATAAGTCATTAATGCTTCCAAAATATCCACTTGTATTAGTGAGAAATACAGAATTTACTGAATGTTTCATTGCCAATGAGAAAGAGAAAAGTTTATATCACAAAAACTAAGATAGAAGGGCGAGTTTATGGTACAGTCAATAGTCACCTATTCTTTAACTGGTCCACGGAGAGAGGAAATATTTTGAAAGATGTCTAATTAACAACCAGTTCAACTTATGTATCCCAAAATGACTGTGTTAGACTTGCAATATTCCAAATCAAGTTCATGGAAAATGAGTGAAGAAGAACAAAAAGTTCACAAAGATGGTTTTCAAGACTAAGAAATCAACCCTCAACAACCTATTTCTTACTGACCTCTGCCCAGAAAAAATCATACCTGGGACTGCAGAGAAAATGGAAAGAACTGTCCAAATTCAACTGTTGAGATTGAATGGGGTCAGTGGTAGAGGAACTCAGTATTTGCCTTACACTGTTGAACACACTCAGCTATGGTGATGCCATCAACAGCAGAAATTATTTTAAGATGGTTATCTCCTGCATTGATGAGAGTGTAAAGGGCACCAGCATGACAAGAGGGGCTTGAGTAGACAGCACATCACCCTTAACTCAGAGTATTGTTGCTTTTGTTTTATTTCATCATTTGGGAAGTTAAGCCCTCAGAAGTGACATTTATGAAGGCAGTGCACAATAGGGGTGCCAGTCATTGCAAAAGTCCCCATTCTCACTCAAAAGGAACTGGAGCAGTTGAAAAAAACAACAGGTTTCTGGATGAACTGAAGCAAATAGTACCATGATCCATCACTTGCCTGATGCAGAGTCAGAAGAAGATAAAGATTTTAAACAGAAGACTAGACTTAAGGTCAGTATCCCACCTTCTGTGGTTGGATCCAATTCATTGTTAGAAACCAAGGGCAAGAAAGTCAGAGGTCACTTCTACCCATAGGTACAGTGGAGGTGGAGAACTCAGAACACAATTTTCTGGAGCTGAGAACAATTCCCATCACCAACATAATGGATGTCCAGGGAGTGAGCCGGGACCTTCACTGTGAAAACTTCCATTCTGAGAGGCTTAAAAGAGGAGGCAGGAAAGTGGAGAACTACAATCTGAATGAAAACTGCATCTTGCTAGGAAAGAAAGCTGAGCTCTGCCACTGCAAATGATGATTGGAAAGATGCAGGCACTCTAGATGCAGGGCAGGGATGGCCAGGTGGGAACCTGGGATGTCACACACTAAGGAAGAAGACAACATCTCAAATGAGTACTACAGCTCTGAGTTTTCATGAGATTGCTGGACAGGTGCTCATCCACATTTTCCTCTGTCTGAATTTTAAATTTTTTTTTTTTTTTTAGGTTCAAACATGGTGGTTTTTTTTTTTTTTTTCCTACTACGAAGTACTTTAACATTTATATTTCACTGCTGTGTTATATTTTGGAAAGGGAACTTTTTTCTTCTTCCTAATCCTTTTTTCTTCTTTCTAATCACCAATGTTAGAACTGATTTCCAAGAATCACTCAGAATGTATAGTTCATTTTGAATTTCTTTGATTTAGTTGGCCTAAGAATTACATCGATAGGCATTCTTGATTTACATCTAGAACACTCAGACTTACCCAGAATGTCCCTATGTAGTAGAGACATATATCTAGTGATATAAAATGCTGTGCTGGGGCTGGGCTTGTGGCTCAGTGGCAGACTGCTTGCCTAGCACATGTAAGGCACTGGGTTAGATCTTCAGCACCACATAAAAACAAATAAATAAAATAAAGGTATTGTGTTCATCTACAACTAAAACAGATAGTTTTTGAAAAAAATAACTGTGCTAACTTGGTACTAAACTATTTACATATCAAGTCACACCACATAGAGACGATTAACTTCCTCCATTTTATGTTTGTATACAACATCTAAAACCAGTTTTGCTGCTATAACAATAACATTACTTCATATATACAAATGCAGATTTGTTAGTGAAATAAAATACAATAGAATTATGTAATGAGATAAATGTTTACACTTAAATGGCTTTTTAAAACTCTTCTGTTTTAATTCATTATACATGACAGTAGAATGCACTTTGGTACATCATATATAATGGAGTATAATTTCTCTTCTGCTTATACACTATGTAGAATATCACCAGTCATAGAGTTATATATGTACATGGGATACATATATAATGTCTGATTCATTCTAATATCCTTCTTACCAAACCCTTACCCCCTCCGCTCCCTTCACTGCCCTCTACCTAAAGTAAATCTATGCTTCCCTAGCACCTCCCCCATTGTGAATTAGCATCCACATATCAGAAAACATCTGGCATTTGGTTTGTGGGATTGACTTATTTCGCTTAGCACGATATTCTCCAGTACTATCCATTTACCAGCAAATGCCATAATTTCATTCTTCCCTTTAAGGTGAAATAATATTCCATCATATATATACACTACATTTTTTTAATCCATTTATCTGTTGAAGTCACCTAGGTTGGTTCCATAGTTCTAAAAGCACACTTTTACGAATACATTTTTTAAGTCTCTAGATTCTCATACTAGGTAATTTTTAAAACCACTCTGTAGAATATATACCACAAGCAAATTTATTTAGTATTCTCCAGTAAAACTGATACTACTGTGCTATGAAGAAAACCAAAGCAGCTATGAGCTCCAGTTTTCATACTGCAATTAAGTCCACAAACTATTTTTACTCAACTAAATTAGAAAATACTGTTTTAAGGAAAACTGGCAGTTGACCTGTTCAGAAATCACCCTGTTTGTATTTCATACTGCACTCTTAGTGCATTTTCTGTATCCAAAGATGTACAAGATCCCCCTCAGCAATGGAAATTGGGGTCTTTGGTAGTCATGTTCCTGAACCTAGACTTGTCCCTGAACAGAGTTCCTGCTCCCAAAGCCCCACTCTCCAGGAAGCCCAAATGCCTACCAGTTCTCCCTGTCTTGGATTTCCTCTAACTGTTCCCTTATGGAGTAATTTTTCTGTTAGGAGGAAAACAGCAGTGGTCATTTTTAAATCACAGTGCAGACTACTGTCTCCTCTATTTTCAGTCATTGTCATTTTCTTCATCTGTGGAGCATGATTTTCTCCATGTGTAGAAGAAGAATGAAAGACATTTCAAATCTGCAGCGTAAGCTGATCAACAGATGCCCACTGTGCACTGTGGCCTTGTCCTTCCCCTCTCCTGCCCTTTCTTCCAGTGTCTCCCTGTGACACACTTCAGGGATCACTTTTTTTAAAATCATTTATATTAGTGTTAGGAAACTCGACCACCGAGAGGGCCTGCTGAAAGGAGACAACTCACTAAGAGGAGGCACGTGCTGAATCAGTACTATCATTTGCTACAGCAAAATTGAGATGGAGAAAATGCTTCACTCAAGAATGAGAAAGCAATTTTTGTTGTTGCTGTTTTGACCAGGAAATATAAAATAAAGTCAGTGTTGATCAAGAAATATTACTTACAAAGGTGTACTACAGAAAATAGTCTGCTGGTCTAACTTTGCCCCTTCATTGTTGCGTAATTGTGAATGGTCAAAGACTATATGTTTACGCTCATTGTGTGAAGTTCTGACCAAGAAAAGTCTTACGTGACTTCAGGGTACATCCATGCAGAGTCAATTATTTGAGTTATTTTGACATTTATTAACTTTGCTAGGAAAAAAAACCTGTAAAAAAGAAAAATAAATATTCAAGTGATCAATGAAAACCCTATGTATGTTTGAGTAAACCTGCAGGTTGAAAGAACTGCCACCTAATAATGGTTATGATGGGTAAGAGGGCTTACAGTGCCACACTTCTTAGTCCCCTGTTGTTTTGCTACTCAAATCTAAATGCATGCTTTTGCTGATAGTTGCTTGTTTGCGAAAAGATAATTTGTACCTATAGAATTGTAATTTGAAAACACTTATTTTACACAACAATTTTATATTTATTTAAACTAATATTTTACTACTGTCTGGATATTTACACACACACACACACACACACACACACACACATGCACACAAAATCACCATTTTGACTTGTCCCTCCTTTTAATTTCCATTCCCCCATACCTTCCTTGGTGAAAGGTTCCCTTTTTCTGCCCTTTTCTCATTTTAGATGGAGACTCAGATTTTCGTCTATTTCCACTCATATTCCCTATCCATTTCCTTCAAATTTCTTGATTATTTACTCTGTAGTTTCAGTTCAGCATAATTTCTAGCTTCAGCCTTGGATATGTAGATCTATGTATATTTCAATGTCATATGAATCAAATTGGATCAAATTATCCTTAAGGATCCTTCTCCCATGAATATTTCATGATTCCATGCTTCCCATGTGAGAAAACTGGTAGGAAAGAATATAACAAGTTGGGAACTGGGACTCAAGTTGGAGAGCTTGTCCATTCCTAAGCTGCACAGTTGTTTTGCAGGCATTACTTCCTATACAGCTCAGCTTAACATTTTTAAGAAATGAAAAGTGAATGCACTGTTGAGAATCTATTCACATTCCATGTTTTTCCAAATGCAATTCAAGACACTTACGAACTAAAAGAAGTTTAAAGTTATAAAAGTAAATTTTAATAACTCGTACTACGGTTGAATAGCTACAATGTTCCTCTCCTTAAATTTTAGTGGATCGAACTCAGAATATTTTAATAACGGGGGTAAAAGAATGTTTTCCTCCTCACTTTCTTCTAAAGATTTAGAGATTGTTAGGTGTTTTGTGATCTTCTAGTGCTAGTCCTTAGCTAAATCCTTCCCAACCTGCTACCCTGCTGAAGCTGGGAATGTAAGTCATGGAATTCTCATAACTTTTCAAGCGGCTACATATGGGCTAACATTGAAAAATGGATTATTTATCTAAAAAGAACCTTGAAACATTTTAAAAATAGACTAAATAAATAAGTGGCCTATTATGCTCTTTTTTTTAATTATGTGAAAAATTCATCTCTAGCTCAATTATAGTAAAACTACTTAATGTAAATGTTTTAAAGTGATTTTTAAATATTATTATCGTATGTATAAGTTTTGAATTGTTCAAACTAGTTTTTAATTATATAGACATGGAACAGAAAAAAAAGTCTTATAAGAATAATATAGTACTTATTATTCTAAAATTCTAAAAATTCTCTTACTAGAATAATAATATGGGTTGGAAGGTATTTTGCAAAAATAGTTCATTTAATACACTGTGACAAGTACACATTCAAATAGAATTAAGAACTAATTTCAGTAACATAAGATGTTAATAATGATGCTATCCTTTCGAAATGCTTTCTTCTGACTTATAGTTGTAACAGCAAGTATATTTAGCATTAATAGCTTAAACAAGTAGTTTAAATACATATAATTACTATTTCAATGCAATTTTAATTTTTTATTTACACTATTTATTTATTTGTGCATTAAAATTATTTTAGCCCTTCTACATTTAATGTCTTATAATGACTGTATTGTATAGCTGTATTGTTTTGTACATCTGTATTGTATAGCTGCAAAAAGGAGTTCACAGATATATGGAATGTTGGAGAGAAGAAAAGCACATCAGAAATTATGGTATCTAAAGCAAATATTGTCCTGACATCACAGCAAACACTTGGTTTGGATTATTGCTTTAAATGTAATTTAATACAATTTGACTCATATAGCACGGAGATATATAACATCTACATGTTCAAGTCTGCAGCTAGAAACTACACTGAACTCATTCAACTACAGAGTAAATAATTGAGAAATGTGAAGTAAACAGTTAGGTAACTATTTAAGAACAAGTGTTTTATTGATAGAACAGGAGGAACTAAATAAAGTTTCATACTTTTCAGTTGTGTCTCTTATTCTTCTTCAGGTTCAAAATTTATTGAGTGTCCTACTAGACTCTGAAGATGCAAAGAGTTAATAAGGCACAGTCCCTGACTTCAAGGAGCCCACAGTTCAAGAAAAGTGGGAGATAATTATACTGCAACACTATAAGTTACTATGCATGTAGAATACAAGTTAGGACTCGCATAAATGAGATTTGTGAGTTCTAACCTTTTAGCAACCTATAAAATTAAAGACTGTTGAATTTCACATTTGTCACCGAGTTCATTTTTACTTGTGAAAGAACTTTGCCTGCAGAAATGGAATGAGTTGGCAGAGTACTGAGGGAAGTAAGGAGGATCAAAGATGTGCAATTTCTATATGTTTGATAAAAGATTTAAGCAAACCAGAAAGATGGCAGATTAGCTGGAAGTGGCGGTGTTCACAGCTCCAGGACTCGGGACTCAAGCAGCAAGGAAATTACTTCTCCTCAAGGTGAGTGAAAAGGGATAGAATACCCCCACTGATACTCAATATTGAACAGAAAGCCTTTAAACTTGGAAAAGTTGGGATACACCAAACAAGGCTAAGGAAGTGAATTGGAGCTGAGTTGCAGGTGGGAACTAGGGGTGGAGAAAAAAGAAAAGGAAAGGTCTGAAAAGATCTGTAAGTCCTGGAATACCTTGGTGTGGGGAACCCCAGGGTCAGAGGGGCAGACTGCTCAGAGGCTACTTGGCCAAATAAACTGGTACACAAAAGGCAGGGTCAGCCAGCCACACACAGGGAGCACAGACAAAAATCTCCAAGTAAAAGCAGCAGAGCTCAGACCTAGTGCTTGGATCCAGGAATTCCAAGTGGAAACCAGCATGTGAATCCAGCAGATGCCAACCATGAGATCTAAAGTGTGCCTAGCAAAGCAGGAGAATCTCTGGCATGGAAATCATATTGCCTGAGAGCATTACAGATCAGAGAGACCAGAGAAAGTCTGAGACTTGTTTCTCCACTCCATTAAATCAGCAGTGAGCAAGATGAGCAGTTGGGAGAAACTGAATGGGACAGAGTGATTGAGTTCAGTGCTCAAAAACACTCTTTGAGAGTCCAAAAAACAAAAACACTCAATATCCCTCAAAAACAGAACTGGTGATGGACCAACTCCCTCTTTCCTGAGGCAGTGCCCTGTGGACAGCAGTGGGATATAGTCCTAGAAGCAAGTTGATCCATTAGTGCCTGAAAAACCCCTCATAAAAAACACCTGGGTAAATAACCACACAAATCCCCACCCCAGGGAGCTTCACTTGCAGCAACAGATCTCAAAGAGAATCCTTAGGGAGCCAAACTGCCAGTACCTTCCACAGCTCCTCACACCATCTGACTGAGAAGGGAAGCTGAGAAAAGGAAAGGCAGTTCAGTGCAGACAAAAAATAATAATAATAAAATAAAATTTTAAAAAATCTTTCATTGACTATTTTGCCACTTTGTTTTTGCTTTTGGCACATATTTTTTGTTTGTTTTGTTTTTAAATGTGTACTGATTGACAAATGATGGACATTTACACATTTTCTTTTTTCTTTTACCTTTAAATTAAAAAAAAATTTCTGTTTTTAATTTTATTTTTTCTTTCACTTATCAAATTCCTTTGACTCTCCTTCTCTCTTTTCCTCCACTAACAGCCAACCTCTAATGTTATCTCTTCCACTCATTATTTAATGTTTTACCTTTATTTTTGCTCCTTCTCCTTCATAATCCTCACATCCTACATCACTTCTATTCTATCCCTGGTCATCATGTGATTGTAAAACCTTATGTAAATTACTGACACCAAGGGTAATAACTAATCATATCATTTCTCAGTATTGTAAAAACCAACATTGTAGATTGCAAGAGCTATTTGGTTTAATGCTATAAATTGTTTGCATCAGTTTTTGTTACTATCTCCCCCTAAACTCTGAGATACCAAAAACCTTCAGGGACACTATAATTCCACAAGGTAGAAATTCTACGGCCTCAAAAAACAATTGTTAAGATGGGTAGACATACAAACAACCTGAAAAAAAAAAAAGGGAACAAATTGCCTCAAACAAACCAAAATACATCAAAAACAGATTCCATTGACACCACAATGGAGGAAATGTCAGAGAAGGAATTTAGATGTACATAGTTAAACTGATAGGTGAGGTAAAGGATGATGTAAGGAAGCAATTACAGGTAACAAAAGATCACTTCAGTAAAGAGATAGAGAGTCTGAAAACAAACAAACAAATCCTTGAAATGAAGAAATCAATAATCAAATAAAAAAAAAATCATTGGAACATATCACCAGCAGGACATCCAAAATGGCAGAAGACAGGAGGTCAAATTCCTAGCTGCTCCATGGCATAAAACCAAGAAAGTAGACAAGCAGCTTCTTCACAAAGTGAGAGAACTTAGAAGAAGTGGGTGTACTTTACTGGAACCTAAAGTTGGACATTCAAAGCAGACCAGGCTATTTATATCCAACAGGAGGTTGGATATAATAACAAAAAGAAAAGAAGTCCCCAGCAGCACAGCTGCTGCCACAGCAGGGCCAGAAGCTCCAACCAGACAGGTTCCCCTGTGAGCATATTAGAGGGATAAAGGAATTAAAGTAACCCACATTTTTGGGAGGCCCAAGATGTGTCTGGATACAGAGCATTTAGAGACCAAAGATATTGCCCAAAGAAGTCGAAGGACATGCTGCACGATATCAGGGTATGCAGAAAGAAGCTACCATCTCTCCAGGCAGTATGTGGAGGACAAAGGAAGGAACCAATTTGCAGCTACAGCATGGGGAATCCAATTCCTGGCAAACCTGAGTTTGCCCCAAAATATAGGCCCAATAAACACATGCTGCATGACATAGAGTGTGCTTAAATGACCAGAAGAAAATAAAAAATGGAGAGAGGTTTACACAGGGGACAACTGGTTGTAGAAACACACCCAGCTCTACCTCTCCCCTTCCAATCTGACTGCTCACAGGACCATCTGGGGGAGACACATCTAGGTGGGAACTTGGAAAGGCAGGGGGTGAAAGAAATTGTTTGGAGACTGAACCCCAGACTAGAAAACATGGGGTCGGCAGATGATATAGGAGACTAAGGATTCGGTCTCCCACCACACAAGTGGAGCACAGAGGAATCCTTGGGGTAAAGTCCTCCAGCATGGCAATATGTACTGGGAGCTGGAGGTGGTCTGGTTTAAAATTTCCAGACCAACTGGCATCCATGAAGAGCCTGGAGCTGCCTCAGCCTATACCCTGCCTCCAGGAGCTCCGCCTGTGGGATTACCTCTCTCACTCCAGCAATCCAGAGGGTGGAGCATCACACTGCAGAAGACCCCGCCTAAAACTGCTGAGAAGAGAAGCTGAGAAAATTTTGAACTTCAACAGAAAGAATTCTTTAACTTTTCATCAAGATTTTTTTTTTCTTTTCTTTTTCCTAATTCTGATCTTAATGGCACATGGACATTTATACAGTTCCCTGATTTTTTTTCTCATCTCCAGCATTTTTGAGGCCAGTTTGTTCACATGAATTAGTTTCTTGTGAACTAGGATGTCTGACTATTATATTTTAGTTTTGTTTTGTATTCTTTTATTTTTATTTTTAATTTTTTACAAATTTTAACTTTATATATTTTTTTACTCCTACTTGTTTTCCTCGATTCTCTCTTTTCTTCCACTAACAGCCAATTTCTATTGTTCTTTTTCACTCTTCCTTTAATCTTTATTTCTGTCTTCTCTCCTCTTCCCTCATAATCATCACATCCTATATCACTTCTGTTTTCTCCCTGTAAACCATTTGAAAATGTAAACCTTTTGCAAGCTTGATGTTTTTATTATAGGCAATAACTGATCATATAATTTGTTTATTGTGATAATTAACATTGTAGACATCATAGTATGAACTATTTGGTTTAATGCAGTAAATTGGTTATTGTTATTATTTGTCTCCCCCTAAACAGTGAGGTACTAGAAACCTTCAGAAACACTATATGACACACAGTGTGTGTGTGAGTGTGTATGTGTGTTTAACCAGATTTAAACATTACACCATGTATACCTGTATTACTACATTATATGATATCCCATTAATGAGCATATTTTGTTTTTATTAACCAGTTAAAAATATATTTAATTTGAATTTTTATAAGTATCTATGACAATTTCAAATTTCAGATATTCTCACAATAAATCTGAAATCAAACCCACTATTTTATATTAATTTGCTACTTTAAGAAAAATAGTATGTGTGTGATATATACCCGAAGCTGCACCTGCATTTTTATTTCTTTCCTATTTATTCACGGAGTTCATTCAAATGTGTGTCTAGTGTGGGCTATATTTTCCACTATTTCAAGTGTCTCTTCAAGGTACCATATGAGATATTACTATGCATTTGTTAAGAGGACAGACATGAAAATAGACTTCCCAAATTCAAATACGAACTCCACTACTTACTAGTTGTGTGGAATTGGGTAAGTTATTTCAACACTATAAACCTTGATTTTCTATCCTGATAATTAGGGATAATATTAATTAATAGGGGCTATAAGGGCTAAATTAGTTAATACATGTCAATATAAACAGTACCTGGCACAAATTGACACTCAGTGAATTTTAACAAACATTATCATTAGTCCTGTGAGAGAAAGCAGACAAGGACCAGCATAGGGTCTTCTTTCAAAAATATTCAAGTGAAATTGCTATTGCAGTTGTAGCTGGGCGTGGTGGCACATGCCTGTAATCCATGGGAATAGCTACTCAATTTGTTTGTTTTTTAAATTAAGTATCTTTTAGAAAATGAAAACTGATCATATCACACTCCACTGGATGTACATTATTCCTCAATTTTAATATGCTATTGGTTGTAAAAAAAAAAGGATCAATTTAATAACTGTTGGGAAGAGAGGGAAAAAAAGTAAAAGATGCAAAACACTAAAAATCAATTGAAAGAGCATCTTAATTTAGAAATGTTACAGTGATAAAACAAATGTGCATCTGAGATTAAGGAACTGTGACATCTTAAAGGTCATCTTTTCAAATCATATTTATTTCCATTCACCAGGATTATTCAGGCTAGTCAGTTTGGTACAAGAGTATAAATCTAAATGACCCTGTTCTTAGAAATATATAGCCTTAACTTTTTCTGGGGAAATCTAACAAAAAAAGTTGCTTGACTGCTTTAAATAATTAATTATTCCAACTTAACATTGATAATCTGATTTTAGTATCTCAGATCACATGTACATTCTCATATACTCTTATCAATTCTGAATATACGTCAAATTTATAGATCACTGTATTCCGATGGTCTGGTCTTAATTTAAGGAATTATAAAACTAAATTATAGCAATGTGGTTACCTCAGCAAGCTTTCTATTCCAACAAAGAAATTGTAAAGCTAATGAAGTCAGGACACGATTTAGGAGAATTTAATTCAACTCAATTCACGTTTAAATGAAAGATGGTTTTTATTTCAAAATCAGAGCTCTTAACTACTCCTCTGTGTTGCATGCCTTAGAGTCACAGAAATGACATACTGTATCCACATGATAAACACTGATCATTTAAGGCCCTTAGAACTCTTTGAGTTTCCCTAAATATTAACCAAAGGCAACAGGCAAGTGAGTAAACATGTGACATACATCACTGAAATCCCATAAGACTTTATAATAATATTTGCTATTACATTTTGAAAATGGAAGTCTCAAGAAGAATTCAGATCTTCCCTGGAGTATCCTTCTTATTATACTCTGAATTTCCATCTTCCTCTTCAAAACCTTCAATGGACCTTATCCTTTATTATAAAACATTTCTCACTGAAGACGGTAGGCTCTTTGAGGATTGGAACTTTTCCCATCTTAATTCTTACTTTATCTCCATTGGGTAAAATTCTGCACATTCAATAAGTATTTCTTAAATAAGTGAGCACCTATGCAACAAGTGTTTCCTGAAATTAAATAAAATTTTTAAAATTATTTTTTAGAAAAATATCTGATTTTCTACTGTTTCTTCTCCTTGGAACAAAATAAATACATTTAATAGAGAGAAATGTTACCCAAAGTATTTTAAATGATCAAATTATTGCTTTCAGAAATGGCTTGATTCCTGTACATATGGCAAATGACCATCTAAATCTTCTGAGTCAAACTAAATTTTTATATAATTCTACTCTTTTCAATACTATCTTCAGAAAAAGATAATTGCATAACACTTTCAAAATAAAGATAACAGCATACATATGATTTAGCGTTCTACATTTTAAGTCTTCCCATTTAAATTCACACAGAAAAAAGGAATCTTTTGTTTGACATTGATTTTGCTCAAAATATGATCCTCATAATTTAATTAAACAGTCAATAGTCCTTTATTTCACAACCTAACAAGAACTGTAATACTACAATCTATGCAATAAAATTACTTCTATAACATTGAATACAATTCTTCCAACAGCACTTGAAGGCAATGAGGAAAGCCCAGCAAGAAGAACAAACTTGCCCAGCTTAATATGTTAGTAATCTATCCAGTCAGGATGAAAACTTGGTTCTTCTAAGTTGAACTCTACTATCTTCTCATTATCCTAGTATTCATTTAAAATAGGTTACCCATAGAAGAGTAGATTTACTAATACTACCCCAAAATCCAAGAAATGTGTATGTTAAATACACTTGTCAAATAAAAGGTTGTCAGAACATCTGCCAAAATAAAGAAAGCTTTATTTTTATATCATGTGAAAGAATGAAAGGAGATCACAACTAATAGAAAATAACAATTGTGGTTCTGTTACACATTATAAAGTGAAACGCAAATCTGTCTTTCAGAAACTGAGAACTTTATCACATGAAAAATGGGAAGGGGGAGCCTGAATGAGAAAATTGAAGGTACTCATTGAGTATGTGTTCTTGCACATTAAACCACTATTTAAGAGTTTGATGAGTTTCAATCTCAACCAATTTATCTTTAAAATTTTCTTTGAAAGATGAGTGCTTGTTGACTGGTGTACAAAAGACCTTTCGAATTAAAGGTGGAATATCTAGTTTATAAGATGAAATTAAGATCTATTTCCATTTCATCAACAAAATCATGAATGCCTAAACTTGAGTTTAGCAATCAAGTCACAAGCCCAATCCTATCACTTACAAGGAGATCAACAAGGATTACTATTAACCGCATTCAGTCACCTTTCATTAAGTTGAATAATCTGAATTAATATGAAATTGTAGAAAGATAATTTAAAGTGGTGGAGCATTAAAAAAAAGCAAACAAGATAGAGTCACCCAGCTTCAAGAACCAAGTAACCTGAAGCAGAATTACATGATTACCTGAAACTCAAGGTAAACGTTAATGATTCAAACCTGGGTCTCAAATTAATAAAATTGTGCTTCTGCTAAAAGGAAGTGAAGGTTATCACTGCTTCTCTAAACAAATTCTAAAGCCCACGCATGGTAACCTTTGAAATTTTAAACAGAGCATCACCAGAGTTGCCCTGATTGGATTATCTTACATGCCACAGGTCATAGAACTTTGAACGGGCCATTTTTGTGTGGAAACTGGTAGATATTGCATCTCTTTAAGTTAAACAAACCCTTGGACATACACACCTGCTGTTCAAGGGGTGTTTACCCCTGAAACAGAAAATTTCACAGGTTAGGACTACAATCAAAGAGTACAGACCAAATCTTAGTGTCCTCATGTTGAAAAAGTACCAATATTTCCCATTTTTTCTGTTACCCACATTTTGTATAAAAAGATACCTCTACCTTTCTGCTTTATTCTTCAAGAGAATGATCCTGTATGATCTCGAGCTACAGCTATTTAAAAATAATGCTAAAATATCTTATGTTATCGTAAACTTCATATGCTTTGCTTTATAATATTCTGTGTTGAAATGCAAAGGTGTTCTTAAATTTCTGACAGTGTAATTCTGTTTTTCTACTGAATTTTCTTAAAACATTTTAGGCTTATGTTTAAAGGAAAAAATGTAAACTCTTGATCAATTAAAGCCACACGATTTTATTTCAAAAGCACTTTCATTTAACTAAATAAATGAAAGTAATTGCCTGTAAATAATGAAAATAGTGTTTATAATATCAATATTACTGGACCGTGATCACTACCCTTTATTCCAGATCAAAATATTAACGAGAAAATGAACAGCAATGGTAAATTCTAAGAAGATCCACTTATCCCCTCCTTACTAAGAATTTTAACGTATTTGTGCTTAACATCTTTTTGTTCTAGGTTGTTCTCCTACTGCAGACTAGGCTAAAAGTAGGGGAAGTTCAGAGTAAATATAAGTATTAACACTGTAAAAATTGCCTTATTCCAAACACTGGGATAACACGATAGCCAGCGATAGGGACAATTCAATTGAGTCACTATTATCACTCTTTCATTTCCTAACTTTCTAATTCAATAAAAAGCAAAGATTTGATGTAAAATTTGAGGTCTGAGCTCTAACCTAAACATCCATTTGACAGAGGTCAGGTTGTATGACCACTCCATAATGCAAGAGGTCGTTCCCTCTACAATTGCTCTATCTAACATACACATTATTAAAACTGGTTGATCAGTTGCATAGATATTCCAGTTGTTTACTGTGTGCTGAAAAAGGTTTTTAAACAACTTTAATCTTCATGTCATTAGATAGATCATGGACCACCCAGTTCACCACAGAACCTCACTCCCAACAGTCCTGCATTGGCCTAATTCACACATTTGTGTCACGTCTACCCTCATCGTTGTTCTGAAACTGCATTCAAGTCACTACTCAATTCCAATGTGAAAGAATTTGTTACATGTTCCATGCATATGAAAGGACAATCAATGTCATTTGATTAGCCTCTTTCATGTTGACCTCAGGGAAATCTTATTCTTTTTTTTTTCCATATTTTTATTGGTGCCTCATAGTTGGACATCATGGTGGGATTTGTTCTTACATATTCAAAAATGTGCACAATAAGGCAACATAATTTGACCAATTATCTCCAATATTGAAATCATATTATTCTTGTTCTCCATCTTCTTTGTGAAAAACATTGTTCACTTATTTGCTGACAACTCTTTGTATCATATACCTTTTTACATATTTGTCCCTTGTTAAACAGTCAATAAGTCAGTTTTTAATTCTTTCGACCTATTTGTACTTTCTCTTACTCTCAGTTCTATTTTGTTGTAGTGATGTATTAAGGAGTAGATCTACTTTGAACACAAGCTACCTTGCACATTTTTCCCACAAATACTTTTCTGGAATATGATATGCAATTGTTATCTTACATTCAAATACTTATCATGGCTCTGGACAGCTTTCCTTACTCCATGTGCCCATGGAGGAGTCAGTACCCAACACCTGAATAAGAGAGGTGTCTGCAGGTGAGCTATACAGCAACTGTGCTCTCAAGACATTGCACAGAGAAGGCAGAGTTCCATGGGAAGTTCTATTTGATTTTATTTGACCAGAGATGCCAGTTGAATCTCAGTGGAAAAGAAATATAACTACCTCTTCAAGAAAACAGTCTTCTGGTTCCTGCACATTACAGCAGTTGGGTTAATCTGGATAAATCCACCCATGCATAGGTATCAATTTTAGGTACATGGGCCATGCTCATCGAACTATCAACACAGGCTACCTCCTCACTTAGTGTATAGGAGGTAGACAAAGCTGTACCCATTTCCTTGCCAAGAGAAATCAGTTCTTCAGTGGAGAGATAGAAGGCTATCTTTGAGAGCTTTATGAGACAGTTTAAAGAACATACATTTGATTCTGAATAAAAGCAGGTTCTATTGTCCCTGGAATAGCCATTGAAACCCAGATCCTCCAAGGAAAGTCAAAATAAGTAAAATGTGCTCCCTACTCTCAGAAAATGGTGGAGAAGTGTCTCCTCACTCACCATCTTCCTGTACCCTGCCTCCTATAGCTCTGCATTTTTGCTTATTTCTTGGTTATCTCAGAAGCTCTTAGATTTGCCTGTCCTGTCTCACCTGTGGAGCTCCTTGGCAGCAAATGCCTTGACTTGTCACTGAAATTCTTTTCTAGTTTGTACTAAAGAGAGAATTTGATAGACACATGTTGGCAATGAGATGAAGGAAAATCAGGTCTTTAATGGACTAGGTTTAAATTCTCAACTAATAGCAAGATGGCAGAAATATTAAAGTCATACTTTTTAAACCATATTTTGTTTGGAAGATGTTCACTATCAACAAACATGATATCAATACTAGCATGATAACTAAGAAAATCTGAATTAATTGCATATTATTCATGAATGCTCACAAGAGCAATCAAGGAATAAATATTAATATTAAGCAAATCGAGAGTTAAGGTAGGCTCAAATCCTGAGCAAAGCATCTCTTTCTCAGGAAATGATAATGACCTTTAGTTTGCTCCATCCTAGCCCCAAACAAGGCAAAATCCAGGGATCCTGATTTGGGAGTGAAAAAACCAACTTCAAATAGAAAATAAAGCATCAGAGAACCAGTTTGTCCAGAATCCTATATCTTTTCCCATTTCTAACTTTATTTTTGATAGAGGATTTAATGTGACAATTCAATGTAGATTGTTGGTTTTTGTGTTTTTATTCTTTCCCACAGTTTGTGAACTGCCATAACTAAGGCTGACTTGTATTTTATCTCCAAGGAATTTTTATTCTGCCCTGCTCACAAGTGCTAGCACACTTGTATAAGCAACCAACTGGTATTTCAAGCCATCCTTCCCCAAATTCTGCAACTGTTCACATTCTCCTTGGATCCTCATGAGGTTTTTCTCAGTTGTCTCATTGAGTTTATCTCCCAGAAAGTCAAGAACAATCACAGTTACAAACATTTTATCTAAGAATCAATCATAAACTCCTTGTCAATTTGTCCAATAGCTTCTCTATCTACAGAACATTCTCAGACTCTCCTTATTATGTGTTAATCACTAAATGCAGAGCACTTTTTTACATGTGTGTATGAATTTGAATTTTTCAATTATAGATATATTTTTTGCTAAAATTTGAATGTCCAAGATTTTCATCATCTTGTACACTTTTTTGTAGCTTTAAGAATTTCAAAGTGCAATTCATATTTTATGTTGACAATGACTATATTCCCATCTCAATTTGAATAGCCAGAGTAATTGTTACCTGCATTTTTAAGGAAACCAGCCTTGTGAACTTAAGTGATTGCTTGGAATGACACAATAAGTAAAACTGCAGATCATTTTAAATGGAGTTGATCTTTATCTTTTTTCATCATTTAAGTTTGGAACTTAGGGGCTCCAATAGTCATCCTAAATATTTCATGGACTCTCTCACATGGCATAAAACTGGACATCTACCAAGTGACCACCAGAAAGAACTACATATCAATGTATAAATGATTGGGACAAAATGTGTTTCCTTTAAAAAAAAAAAAAAAAGAATTTTCTAGCACCAGATTCATTAAGAACCAGGAGCAGACTGCCTTGTTGGGGAAAGTGACAGGGAAGGAATTAAAAGAGCCAGGTCTTCTTGATGGAGGGCAGAAGAGACTGGACACCTGCGGAATTCTCAGGAAGCAGGGTTATTGACTGCAAAGTCCAGAGAGTCCATTGAATAGTCTAAAATATTCTCCTCTGGACAATGAGTCTAGAAATTCTTTGAACTTTATACCCAGTGTTGAGGGGACGGGAGGGTTGGAGGCTCTACACAAGAAAACTTAGATAATATCATATGTACAACAAGCTTATAGACTTTAACTTTATCATACCTTTTGTGTGCAAACCTGGCATTTACAAGAAAGAGGAAGTTTTAAACCACAATTCCCTCTGCAGACATCCTTCCTGTTGATACTTTTTGTAAAATTCTTTCTGACCAGAGGAGAAGCTTAATTATGGCAAGGGTTTTCTTGTTGGGGAGTCTCAGGTCTGCTTCATTCCCCACTTTGACAACCTTTACTTAATTATTTAAACCAAAGATCATCATGGTCCTCTTGACTTAATGCTTTATATAGTGTCATAACCTTAGTTGTTCTTTTGACAGCTGTTTCTATCGTAGACCCAATAGTTCTAATGTAAAGAGGAGTCAAATATGGAAACAATAAACAGGTTAATAGCAGAATACCTACTATGCCAATTAAGCTTTGAAATCCACCAAGAGTTGAAAACCATTTTCCAAATAGTGAGATTGAATCCCAAGCTTCAATGCCCTTCCAGGTTTGAACTGGCACATGTGCTAGTTTTCCTATATTGCTGGCTGTGTCTTTAACTGCCTGTCCATTGTCATCTATCTGGATGCAACAGTCTGAACTGTTGAACTTTGCACATATGTCCCCTTCTTCAGTCAGTAGGTAATCTAATGCCAAGTGGTTTGATAAGTAGTCACTCACATCTGGGTCTATTGAGTAACTAGGAAGTCAAAGACTGTAGCCATCTTTACTCCAAGCTTATTGACCTCCTAGATTAAGTTTCTAATGAGCCCTAGATTCTCATACAAGAGGATCCTTAGGTCTTTTTCAGAGACAAATAGTCATTCAATTATAGCATCTATCTGGTGGGGCAGATTATATATAGTTGACTTCCTAGTTACTCAATAGACCCAGATGTGAGTGACTACTTATCAAACCACTTGGCATTAGATTACCTACTGACTGAAGAAGGGGACATATGTGCAAAGTTCAACAGTTCAGACTGTTGCATCCAGATAGATGACAATGGACAGGCAGTTAAAGACACATATACATAGTTCACATGATTTCCATTATTAGGGCAGGAGTGAGATAGAGGCCCCTAAGATTATCAACGGAAACCAAACTAAGAGATAGGCCAACATATGGTCTGAACAGTATAAGTTAACAATGTCAAACAAATAACACTAAACCAACCTTAGAAAAACCTATGCAAGCAATTTTAAAAAGTATAAATAAAATTTTGTTACCAGGAGTCTAGTCAGTAGGAGTTACCATTATCAAACTTGTAGCAAAAACAAAGCAGAGAACTATATATATGGCTAGAAGTAAGGGGTGGCAATGTATTACAGCATAAGAACTATCTCAGAGGATGAAAAAGTCCATTTGTCCTAGTGGGAAGTTTACCTTCCACCATGCGTTGCTCAGCCAGCCCATGAGTGGCTGAAGCAGGGCTATAGTTTCCTCAACCTTTGACCATGTGCAGGCTAGTCAGCTTCCAGAGTAACTAGAGCAGGGGCTTTTGTCCTTCTGATCCTCAAGCTTCTCCATTGTTTCCTTCCTCTGGATGGTCAGCTTAAGGGGTGCAGTGGATTCAGGAGTACACTATCAGTCCATGGCTGTGGGTTTGAGCCTGGTGTAATCATTCTAGGGACCTGTCTTGTAACTCTTACTGCAGTTGGGGTGGATAAAATAACAGTGAAAGACACTTCCAAAGAGGTTTTAGGGGCTGAATATTTTATTCTTTAACCCATACTGAATCTCCAGGCTTGACGGAGTGTGTATCTGGAGTCAAATTTACTGGCAATTTTTCCCTGACCCATTGGTTGAGAGTCTATAAGGTTTTCCCTAAAGCCTGAAGCTGTTGCCTCAATGATGATTCTTTTATTTCTCTTAAGTATCCCTGTAATCTCCTGATTAGTAGAGGAAGCTTCCCATATACTACCTCATAGGGAGAGAATCCAGTATTCTTGTTGGGAATGGATCTAATCCTTAACAGTACATTAGAAAGGATTCTATCCCAATGCAGATGAATTTTCTGACACAGCTTACCTAATTGAGCCTTTAAAGTCTTATTGATCCTTTCTAATTCACCAGAACTATGACTAAAGGCAGTATGTAACTTCCATCTGATATTTAAACTCTTGGCCAACAATTGTATTACCTCTCCCACAAAAGCTGGTTCATTGTATGAGTCAATGGCTATTGGGAAGCCAAATCTGGGAATAATTTCCCAGAGAAGCATCCTGACTACCTCTCTAGCCTTTTCAGTGAAGGTTGGAGAGGCTTCCATATAGCCAGAATAAGAGCACACAAAAAACAAAAGATATTTAAAGCCCCATGAACATGGTAGTTCAGTGAAGTCTATTTCCAAGTCCTCAAAAGGGTTCCTATTATAGTTTGGATTCCTGGTGGAAGCCATGGCCCCTGGCAAGGGTTGTTGTAGACCCAAGTTTTGTACTGTTCATAGTTCATCTGGGGTATGCTTGTGAGCCAGGAGACATAGAGATGCTGACTCTGAGTAGTTTCAAGTGCTGTTCAGCCATTGTGTGCTCACCTGTGGAAGTCTGATAAAGGCAGGGCTAGAGTCTCAGAGAAGGTTATGTGGCCATCAGAAAATCTCCACTATTTATCTGGGAGATGCCTTCCTTTTTCAGTCTTAACCCAATTATTTTATGTTGGAAATATTCTGGCTCCCATTCTGCTAGAGGGTCAGGCAGAAGGTTGGCATTTAAACCTGGGTCTGGATTTCCTTCCTGTTTCTTGCAGACAGCTAACCTTGCTTCTCCTTCTGCTTTTCAGCTGCCCTGAGCAGTCACAGTATTCCCCTTTTGCATGAGCACAACTATCCTAAGTGCCCACACTGAATCTAGAAGATTAAGAATTTCCTGCTCATATTTTATGCCTTTTTTCTCCTGAGTTAATTAGCCCCTTTTCCTCATATAAGACCCCATGAATATGCAGGGTGGTGAAAGCATACTTCAAATCTGTATAGATATTTACACAGATTCCTGCTGCCAATTGGAGTCCCAGGTCAGAGCGATAAGTTCTGCCTTTTGTGCTGATTCCCTGAGGCATAGGCTTTGCCTCAATGGTGGAGTCTAGAGTGACCACTGTATGTCCAGGAAGATGTAGTCTGTCTACTATAAAACTGCTTTCATCCATTAAGTACTCCACCTCAAGGTCCTTGAGGGGCTGGTCTGTCAGGTCTGGCCTAGTGGAAAACATTTTATGACCTCAATGCCATTGTGATCGGGTTGCCCAGCCCCATAGCAGCAGAGTTTCTGGGTTTAGAGTCCACATGATTCAACATGGATACAGGGATTTTCACATAACATGCACTGGTATCTGACCATCATCTCACTAGTCAGTCAATATTGTCCTTTGTATTCTAACAATGTCAAAATTGAATGAGGAACTCCGACAACCAATTCTTGTCCCATAGCTAGTTTATCAGCTTCCAACACCAGAAAAGCCCTGACTGCAAGGGCCTGTAAACAAGGTGGCCAGACTTGAATCATAGAATCCAGCTGTTTAGAAAGATAGGCCATTGGACATTGCCATGTCCCCAGCATTTGAGTTAGGACTCCCTATAGCTATTCCAAACCATTTGTGGACATACAGAAAGAAAGACTTTGTGAGGTCAGGGAGTCCTAGTCCAGGTGCACTGGCGAGTGCTTGTTAAATGTCATCGAAAGGCCTTTTGCTGTGCTGGTCCCCCACTAGAGGATCCCATTTTCCCCCTTTTGTGGCTTCTTAGAGGGGTTTTGCCATAGCTGAAAAGTTGGGGATTCATATACAGAAGTGCCCAGAGGCACTTTTCTTAGAACTCAGTCTGGGAACACTGGCCAAGACCTGAAGATATATTATCAGGGTACTTTCAGGTCTGGTTGCACCTCAGGTCTTTCTGCTGGGTGTGCTAGTGGCCATCATCTGGCTGTCTCTTTGCAGGGACCATTCCTGCTAGTATCTCTGCAAGTTGAAATGGCACTGAGAGCTTGGGACTTCAGTAAGACAGAGTCTGGGAAAGCTGAAGCCCAGGTCCCACAGATTGCAGTTGGATTTGTGTGAACCAGTCTGGGTCTAGGTAGCCTATGGAAAGTCAGAGGCTGGGACCATTCCCCAGGGGGAGCACAGGTTGGAGAAACTGGAGAAAACTGGGCTTTCTCCAGCTAAGTGAGTCCTGAAGCGCACAGGGAAGGAAGGGGCCAGCTACAACAGGTTGGAAGACTGCAAGAGGGTGTGAAGGCATCTGGTAATTGGTTTGCCCACCTAACCCATCCAGCACCCACCAATGGGAGCTACCATCAAATTCCAGACAACCCCACCTATTGGCTGAGAAAATTTTTGAAAGCCAAAGAAGCAATCATTCAATTTTCCCTTGAGACGTTCCTTTTTTTTTTTTTTCCTGCTCTTTCTCTTTCTCTCACATTTGTACCATCTTCGACTCCAAATATTGTTCATGCATCAACTTATTGAGGAATGGGATGTCTGAATAGTATGTTACAGTTTTGTTGTATATTCTTATATTTTTACTTATTTTAAATCTGTATATATTTTTTCCCTCATTTATCTGTCTCCATGGATTCTCTTTCTCTCTTCTCTCATGCTAACAGCAACTTCCATTAATTCATCTTTAGATCTTACCATAAATTTTTACCTCTAACTTCTCTCCTTCTCCCTCATAAACATCACATCTTACACTACTTCTGTCCTTCATTGTCCATCATTTGAAATGGTGAACCCTTTTAGTAAACTTACTGCTTATATTGTAGACAATAATTGAACACATCATTTCTGTTTATTGTGACAAAACTGTAGATGCCTTAATAGGAGCTGATTTAAGGTTGTATATTTTTTGCACTGGGTTCTGTTAATACGGGTCTCCCCCTTAAAAGTGAGGTACTGGAAGCTTTCAGGGACACTATAAGACTACAGGGCAGAATCTGTACTGCTTCAATTCCATACCACTAGATGGGAAGACACAAAAACAGCATGAAAAAAGAAAGTAACAAAGTCCTTCAAACAAACCAAGATGTTCCAACAATAAAATTCATAGGCAACACAGTAGAAGAAATGTTGGAGAAGGAATTTAGAAAGTACATAGTTAGACCAATCTTCAAAATAAAAGATGGTATCAGAGAGAAAATACAGGAAGTGAAAGATCACTTCAATAAAGAGGCAAAGATTATAAAAAGGAATCAAGCAGAAATCCTCAAAATGAAGGAAACAATAAGCCAAATTAAAATTCCAATGGAAAGTATCACCAACAGTCTAGACCACTTGGAAAACAGAACCTCGAACAATGAAGATGAAATGTATACTCTCAAAATAAAGTCAACCACACAAAAAAGATGGTAAGAAACCATGAACAGAATTTCTAAGAAATATGGAATTACATAAAAAGACCAAATTTAAGGTTTATTGGAATAGACAAAGGAATGTACAATCTTTTCAATGACATAATATCAGAGAATTTCCCACACCTAAAGTATGAAATGGAAAATCAACTGCAAAAGGCTTAAAGGACCCCAAATGTACAAAATTGACCCACACCAAGGGACGTTATAAAGAGAATGACTAACGTACAGAATAAGGACAGAATTTTAAAATCTTTGTGAGGAAAAAAATCAAATTACTACATATCAGGGGAAACTAATTTGGATTTTAGCTGATTTCTCAACCCAGACCCTCAATGTCAGGAGGTATTGAAATAACATATATCAAGTTCTGAAAGAAAATGGATGCAAACTGAGAATTTTACATCCAGCAAAATTAACCTTTAGATTCAAAGATGAAAAAAATCCTTCCATGATAAACAAAAGTTAAAAACTCACAACTAGAAAACCTGCACTACAGAACATTCTCAGCAAAATATTCCATGAGGAGGAAATGAAAAAAAGAAAGAAAAAAAAAAAAACAATGAAAACCAATAAAGGGAGGAACTACACTATAGGAAATGTCAATCAAAGGGGAATCTAAGTTAAAAACCAAAAATAAACCAAAATGACTGGGAACACAAATCATATCTAAATAGTAATGCTGAATGTTCATTGTCTAAACTCATCAATCAAAAGACATAGACTGGCAGATTGGATTTTAAAAGAAGACCCAACAATATGCTACCTTCAAGAGATTCACCTCCTAGGAAAAGACATCCATAGACTGAGGTGAAAAGTCCGGAAAAAACATATCACTCACATGGACTGTGTAAATAAGAAGGATTTTCCAGTCTTGTATTAGATAAAGTGAACTTCAAGTCAAAGTAAGAAGGGATAAAGAAGGGCACTTCCTTCCTTCATTAAGGGAATCATACATCAATAAGACATAACATTCATAAACATATATGCCCCTAAAATGGAGCATCTATGCACATCAAATGAACCCTTCTCAATTTCGAGAATCAAATAGACCACAACACAGTAATACTGGGTGACTTTAACACAGCTCTCTCACCACTGGATAGATCTTCCAAACAAAAACTTAACAAAGAAACTAAAGAATGAAATAATACAATCAGTAATTTAGACTTGATGAATGTATATATAAAAAATATTACATCCATCATTGAGTGAATACATTTTCTTCACAGCAGCACATGGATCCTTCTCTAAAATAGACCATATGTTATGCAAAAGCAACTCTCAACAAATACAAAAAAAAAAAAAAAAAAAAAAACAGAAATACTGCCCTACATTCTATCAGATAAAAATGGAATGAAAGTAGATATCAATAATATAAAAAATAGAAGCTACTCCAAAATCTGGAGACTAAATAGCACGTTATTGAATGATGAATGGATAGCAGAAGAAATCAGGGAGGAAATTTAAAAAATACTTGGACGTGAATGAGAGCACTGATACAACATATCAAAATCTCTGGGACACTATGAAAGCAATGCTAAGAGGAAATTTCATTGCCCTGACCTCATACATTAAAAGAATAAAAGCCAACAAATAAATGACCTAAAATTACATCTCAAAGCCCTAGAAAAGGAAGAACAAATTAACACCAAAAGCAGTAGAAGGCAGGAAATAATTAAAATCAGAGCTGAAATCAATAACATTGAAACAAAAAATTCAAAAAAATTACAAAACAAAAGGTGGTTCTTTGAAAAAAATAAATAAAATTGATAAACCCTTAGCAACAATAATGAAGAGAAAGAGAGAAAAATCAAATTACTAATATTCATGATGAAAAAGGAAATATCACAATGAACACTGCTGAAATACAGTGCTGAAAAAATATTTTGAAAATCTATACTCAAATGAAACAGAAAATCTCAAAGACATTGACAAATTTCTAGAGACATAAGATCTACTCAAACTGAATCAGGAGGACGTGCACAATTTAAACAGATCAATTTCAAGCAATGAAATAGAAGATGCCATCAGAAGCTTAATAACAAAGAAAAGCCCAAGATCAGATGGATTCTCAGCTGAGTTCTACAAGACCTCCAAAGAAGAATTAATACCAATACTTCCCAACTTATTCCATGAAATAGAAAAGGAGGGAACCCTTCCAAACTCATTCTATGGAGCTAGTATTACCCTGATACCAAAACCAAACAAAGACACATCAAAGAAAGAAAACTTCAGATCAATATCCCTGATGAACACAGACCCAAAATTTTTCAATAAAATTCTGGTGAATGGCATACAAAAACATAGATAAAAGGTAGTCTATCGCGTCCCCTGCCCGCAGAGAAACACGAAACCGGATCGGGGCAAGTTCTTTATTTTCTGCTAGCAGTTACTTCTGGCTGGCCGCGGCGGCGGGCCGCTCTTGCAAGCGCCTTACATTACATACAACAACCAATCAGCTTATAGATCACGAGGGGAAAGCATGGACAGCAATGGAGCACAATAGTGTGGATATAGCAATCATGCAGTGTCCACGAGGACCCATGGCCAATCACATTAACTTCCTCAAATAACGCCACTTGTTGGCAGAGAGAATTAGTCTGCTGGAGGTACCTGGTTTTGTTCTCAGCACTTCCTTGGCACCTTGCCAGGCGCCATCTTGGTCACGCCGAAGGGCTGGGGGTCTGCAGTACCCCGACAGCTCCCCCTTTTTTATTTATTAAAAGAATGCTGGCTCAGGATCGTGCCTGTCTTAGGCGGAGTGGTCAACCATCGTCCTTACCCGTCATCGGATAACTGCAGAGCATGCTACAGCTCCTGTCTTAGGTCGGTACGTGGTTACCTCCTTCCTTACCCGTCATTGACTACCGATCCAGCCTGCTCAGCCAGACTTGAGGAGAGCTGCCAGCCTCTAAGGCCATCATGGCTTGATGGAAAATGATGCGATCTCTGGCATGAACTTGGCGTATACGCATGATAAAGCGTGTGAGGAAGATAATTGCAATAATCATTAGCACACACAATGCTCCCATTCCTGCCCATTGCTTTACAAAACTGAAGGAAGAAGATAACCAATTTTGCATTTCAGATATAGGGGCTACATTAACTCTAGTAGAATTAAGGCTAACAATTTGTGATCTAAGAATGGCAGTAAGATTATCAAATTTATAAGACCAATTGGCACGTAGCTGAGTAGATATGATTTTAGACAAATTTGCTGCATAACTAAGATTATGATAAGCTACAGGTGTAATGCACAGTTCCGGCAGATGATAAATACACCCCACGCTTAACAGTTCTTGTAAAAGGTCCATTTGTTCTTGAAGTAAGTCCACACGCTGGTTCACCAAAAGTAGTCCTGCTTTTAGGTGTTGATCCACTGTTTGTTGAGTAGACAGAGCAGAAGCTGTCTGCTGGACCACCTCATTAAGCTTAGTTGCTGACTGTACTGATGTCGTCAGGGCTACAGCTGCTGCGGCGGCTGCTGCTACTGATGCAACTATGGTGGTAATGACTACTACGGTGATTCCAAAATCCCTCTTACTTCTGGAAAGCAATACTGGCAATTCATCATCTGTAACAGAGACTGGGACTGGTAGGAAGGTAGGAACACACATTAAGTCTGCCAGCAGGAACCTAGAAGCATTTTAACATTGAGAGATAGCACAAATCTGAAGTACAATTGAGAGAAGCAGTTGTTTTGTTACATAGTTGAACTGTTCCTCCTAAGAGACTAAAAAGAGGTTGTAAGTTAGTTTATTCCGTGGAAACACACAAACTGAGCCGCAGCTCCAGTAAAGCACCGGGTTACCCTTATTACCCAGAGTTAAAAAACCCCAAACAAAGAGACAAAGAGAAAGTTTATCTTTAGGGGACCTGAAGGTCTCCTCTATTCCCCCTTTTTGTTTATCATGGATAGAATCTTATATCCATTTGTCCATCCTGCCTCGGTTATCAGTTTGCTTAATCATTTGGTACTGTTGAGTAAGGACCATAGTTTGGATTGTTTAAAGGGAATAATACAGACTTCTCCCGGCAGGGAGAAAGCTGATATTTCGAAAGTCCCGAGAAGTGAGTGCACCCTACATCCCCTATAGGCAGGTAAATTTGGTAATCAATGGGCTCCGGAGATCCTTGACATTTGCAAAGGCAGATGGCTTCATGGCTTCATTTCCTCGAATTGACCCGATTCCCTATTTCTACACTAACTACCTGTCCTTAATTCTGGCTTCATTCTCCGCTTTAGCTATAGGAACTCCCAACTGCTTTAAGGAAAAGGGGGCGTTGGTCGTTCTGGCTGCTTCGAAGCTGAAAGGGGGCAGTGAGGGGCAAGCAGTTTGGAGTTCCTTTTTTAAAAATCGGGTCAATCGAGGGGTCCGAGGTAGAAGTCTGGTTGGGGAGGAGCAGGTTGTAAAGTCATCTGGGGGTGGGTGCTTCTATGATAGAAGAACAAAAAGACATGAGTACTGAAATGAAATTAGTACAAAGTAAATGTTGCAGCATCTGGAACATGCCACTGAGTATCATGAAAATGACAGAAGTCAATCTTTCACCAGGAGGTGGAAGAACTGAGAAATTGTTCCCATAACTAGACCTAGCAAAGGCTGGAAAGGACAAGGCCTTTATTTGGGAACTTTAACATAGTCCAGGTTATCAGGAATGTAAACACAACATTTAACTCTTAATGTCATAGATATCCCAAAAAATATAGTTAAGCTACTTAAGTCATCTGATTGTGTAAAATATCCCTTTATTGGTATAACCTGTTTTTAGTAGAGAGCTCTATATTTCTGTTACTTAGGGCTAGGTAATCATACGAGCAAACATAGATTAAGTCTACCTGTGTAGCTTAGGAAGATCTGCAGGCCTTAAACTGACTAAAAACTTCTGACTCTGGCAGTTTCTCTTGATAGTTATCAGGCACATTTGCTGAAGAATCTTTCTTTTATTTGTAGCTTCTAGTCTTCATTCTAGTGGACTAACATAAGTGTACATCCTAAGTTACATTTAATTATTATTTCTCTTAAATGCCCAAGAATGGCTATATTTTGGTTTTTACTGTTTTGCTGGGTGTCTAGGATCAAGCTGGTCAAATTGACCTGGTTCCTGTCTTGTTAAAGAGTCAGCTGAGTTCCCACAGGGGCCACTTGTAGAGAACTGAAGAGCAGTTTCTTAGCTCCTCCAGTACCATTGGTTAGGCAGGGTCTCCTTGATGAGGTGACTTCCTTAGGAAGCATTAAGGGATGTCTCCCTTTTTTCATGACCCTCCTCTGCAGCAGATGCACTGAGCGATTCTTCATCCTCTAGTCTCAACAATCTCCTTGATCAGGAGGTTGTGTGACCCAGAGTTGCAGCACTCCTTAGAGAAGTCCTCTTATTCCCTGGGTTCAGGCTGACTGAGGGCAAAAGATCCAAATACTGGCCTATCTTGCCTTCTGTATTTAATTCCAATCTCTAAGTTTGATCTTAATCATCCAGCAAGCCAGTTTCACCAGTCATAAAGTGAGAGTACTGGGCTTTAACTTTAATGTTTATAACTTTACAGTTATTTACCCTTTTATCTAACTGGAGTCTGCATTAGCTCTGGAAGTTACCACTATCTGTTCTATAGGTGATGGCTTATTATCATAAGTTACCTAGGTTGCGTGTTTTTGAAGCAGCTACTTTTGTAAAACATTAACAGGTAACAGTTTTACAAAATGAAATTAGCAAGAGTAAAAATATATTCTGCTTGTATAATAGCTATCTTGAATTTTGACTGAGAACCACATTATATTTCCTATTTGAGATCATAGTAATTTTACAACAAAAACCAATCTTTTGATTATAACTTTAAATAAGCTGAAGTCTGACTTATTTTGGAGTCACTCTAACATGCAGTAAGGTGAGAGGCAGAGCCTTATCTCAGGTAAGGCGTGACTCTTTATAGATCTTAAGTGTTCTAATTCTGATGTTGATCTTTGCTTCTTCCTTAAATATCATTAAGTAGTTTACATATACTGTTTCCTGAGTCTATACAAACTTTATAATTAACACAATTTAACATTGTATCTAAAACATGAATCAAAGAAAGGCTGAGAGAGCTTTTAACTTTCCTTTTGTGTGTCAAAGTGGCAAAATATTTTCATGTTTCACAAAATTAACCTTTAAACAAGTCAGGCTCTAATGTTTAGAAATACATTTACATTTGAAATTTTTTATCTCAGTGTAAAATATAACCAATTTTACATATACCCTATTGATAACAGGTCCTCTAGAAGAACACTAAATGATAGAAATTAATCCCCAATGAAATTTACTCTTTATAAGCTTAAAATTACCATTACAGACAAGTTTATCTGGAGAATAGCAGCTCGATAAATTTCCTGCTTTAAAACTTGTATACCTGAAAAATATGAACACATTTAATATACAACTAGAAACCATTTCACAATTACCTTGACACCTTTTTTCTTACCAAATTTAGTTTTTAAAGAAAATTTAGACTCTGTAACACAGTACAATACTTTAACAGTTGTTTAACCATAATTGTATACACCCCAATTTTTAAGACTAATTGTTCTAAAGAATAAAACTTAAGAGACACAAAGTTAAGAGTAAATTAGTGTTTCTAAGAAATCCTTGTCATTTTACCATGTCATTTTACCATATAGATTAAACTTTGGCTTATATTAGAACATTAGTATTTCACCTTAGGAAAAACCTTAAATAGCTTTAGCTGTTTTACATACATACAACCAACTTAGTTACACATCGACTTGTTGAAACTTGCCCTTTATTACACACAGACTTTTTTATCCAGAAACATTTTCTTTTTTTATTTATTAAATATATTTTTAAACCCGGAACCTTTTATTTTTTCTTTCCTATCTGTTGACCCCTTTTTGTTCACATTCTGATACAACTCTTATGAAATTTCTGAATTTAGATAAATCACTCTATTTTAATAAGATTAAATATTTTGTTATTTATAGTACTCTTAATTGAAACACAGGTGAAACTTTTGGGACCCTTTATATATAGAATTCCACTTGTTAGGACATAACTTCTAATAACCTTGTTTTTAGTTTAGTGATGACACAAAGCAAGTTTAAACCCTTTTTATTTACCAACCTATGAAAACACCAATAATGTTTAAGTATGTTACCCCATGTAATTTAAGAAGTTAAAAGTACTTGATGTTATTTAACAATTAGCATTTTAACTTTGTAAATTAACCAGACGTCTCTACAAACACATTTGAGTAATCCCATACATGTTAACTCCAATTTATTTATTTTATAAAAACCAAGATATCAGACAAGTGTCCTGAACAGGATCCGTTGCCTCTTTCCTGCTGAAGAAAAGTCCTAGAAGCAATTGATATTAGACATTGTTTAACATTAACATTTCATTAGTTTGACCACCTGGAGACTTGCAAGTTATTTTCAAAGATATTTTACTTTTATTAGTTTACCCAATTTAAATTGAACCTTTTTAAATCACGTGAATAAAAGTATTTGGATCCATTTTTAAATTTTAATTTTAAGAGCGCTCAGTTTTGACAAAACATGACATTAGACAGCACGACATACAGATAACATAAAATCAAAGGCCTTGTAACTTTATAGGTAAATGTTCATTGCAATGAAACAGATGTTTAAAAACTTCAGTTGAATAAAAAATAGAACTGATCAAAAAGAAAAAAAAATCATTAACCTAGGTATGCAGGATCAAAATTATGAGCTCAAAAATACAGCATTAAAGAAAAACAAAACAAACGAAGAATCCTAGAAAATAAGTTAGTTAAGTTTAAAACGGACACCTTTTTTTTTTTTTTTTTTTTTTTTCTTTTCTTCAGGTTATCCCTCCTCCTTCCCGCTGAGACTGCTGTAATTTATATTCCATTGTAGGCTTTGACAAGGCCAAGCAGGGGGGAGGGAGGATCACCCAGGACTTTTTAACCCTTTTTTTTCCTGGTTGAGAAATCAGGTTAGGTTTGAATGCAGAAAATCATGAAACAATTATCTCCCAATACTTGTGGGGACTATGGCTACTATATTATGTTCCCACTGTGGAATAATTAACAGCCCCTCATTTAAAAACCACGGAGAGACCTTCTCTATGGTATCAAGGAACGTTCGAGCTGTTTTTTTTGCTTTTAGTGGCATTCCATGACTTTTTAGCAACTCCCTAAGAGGCTGCTGCATTCCAGTCTTAGACAGTTCTGTTCCTATGATTAAATCTTACAGCACTAAGAGGTAGTTTACTAGTTTAAACACACAAACAAAAGACAAGCGCGCGCACGCACACACGCTCACTCACGCACGCACACGCATACACAGTTTGGTACCAATATATAAATCTGTATCTGGCCACTTCACTTGTCCCTCCTATGGGGATCCTTTTGTGATGAATTGTCCCTCCCACAGGGATCCTTTTGTTATGACTCGTCCCTCCTACGGGGATCCTTTTGTGATGAATTGTCCCTCCCACGGGGATCCTTTTGTTATGACTCGTCCCTCCTACGGGGATCCTTTTGTGATAAATTGTCGCGGCTCCGCGAACCTCGAGACGTCTCACCTTTTGTACTCCCGGACTAATTTTTGTCTTGATTTGAGAACTTATGTGAACTTACCCTTATATTTTTTCTCGTTCCCGGGTTTCGGCACCATTTATCGCGTCCCCTGCCCGCAGAGAAACACGAAACCGGATCGGGGCAAGTTCTTTATTTTCTGCTAGCAGTTACTTCTGGCTGGCCGCGGCGGCGGGCCGCTCTTGCAAGCGCCTTACATTACATACAACAACCAATCAGCTTATAGATCACGAGGGGAAAGCATGGACAGCAATGGAGCACAATAGTGTGGATATAGCAATCATGCAGTGTCCACGAGGACCCATGGCCAATCACATTAACTTCCTCAAATAACGCCACTTGTTGGCAGAGAGAATTAGTCTGCTGGAGGTACCTGGTTTTGTTCTCAGCACTTCCTTGGCACCTTGCCAGGCGCCATCTTGGCCACGCCGAAGGGCTGGGGGTCTGCAGTACCCCGACAGTAGTCCACCACAATCAAGTGGGGTTCATCCCAGGAATGTAAGGTTGGTTCAATTATATGGAAATCAATAAACATAATACATCATGTCAATAGACTTAAAGGCAAGAATCATGTGGTTATCTCAATAGCTGCAGAAAAAGCATTTGACAAAATACAGCAACTCTTCATGTTCCACACACTAGAAAATCTAGTGATAGTAGGAACACACCTCAACATTGTGAAAGCTATCTATGCTAAGTCCATGACCAACATCTGAATGGAGAAAAACTGAAAGCATTCCTCTAATAACTGGAACAAGACAGGGATGCCCTCTTTCACCACTTCTATTCAATATCATCCTTGAAATTCTGGCCAGAGCAATCAGACAGATGAAAGAAATTAAAGGGATATTAATGGGAAAAGAAAAACTCAAACAATCACTATTTGCCAATGACATGATTCTATATTTAGAAGATCCAAAAAATTCCACCAGAAAAGATGTAGAAAAAATAAATGAATTCAACAAAGTAGCTGGATATAAAATTAACACCCATAAATCAAATGCACTTCTATACATAAGTGATGAATCCACTGCAAGAAAAAATAGGAAAACTACACCATTCACAATAGCCTCAACAAAAATAAATATTAGGGAATCAATCTCACAAAAGAGATGAAAAACCTCTACAATTAAAACTACAGAACACTAAAGAAAGAAATTGATGAAAACCTTAGAAGATGGGAAGATCTCCCATAACTTCAAAAGTTATTAAATGGTTCCACTTTGCTTACTCTCCCGCAAAATCTTTAACCCCATTTCACAATTTTATTGCACAACTTACCATTAAAGACAGAAGCTGAGCCTTCTTTCATTGTGGCACTCCTTTCAGTTTAATGATATCAACTTTGAAAATCCCTACACACCTTCCAGGTGACTTACTAATTTTCCTGGTCAGTAAAAAATTCACATCAAGTTATTTCCCACTGTTTAGCTGCTTTTGCAGTGCTGGGTCATCCCTTACAAATTAAAACTGATAATAATGCTCCAGCTACATTAGTTCATCTTTTCAATAATTTTGTGATCAGTATCATACTGAACTGACATTCCTTATAATACTCAAGACCAGGCCATTGTACAGCAAGTTCATTTATTTCTGAAGTTACAATTACAAAAACAAAAGGGGGGAAATAGAACCCCACGAAATTGTTTAAATCATGCTCTTTTTGTATTAAATTTTTTAAACTGTGAGGCTGAGGGTCACACTGCAGCTGAGTGACATAAGGTTCATACAACTATATGCTTGACAGGTCTGGTCTGGTGGAAAGACAAATAGCACAATGGAATGGAATGGTGGAAAGACAAATAGCACAAAGACAAATAGATCCAGTGATTATGTGGAGTAGTGGTCCCCACATAATATTTCCAGAAAGAACAGTTCATCCTCCAACCAAAGTCCAAATGACTGAAGCTCACACCAGAAGTATTGATCCCGACACCCACCAAGAACAAGATATTGGGGAAGAAGAGAAAGAGAACTCGATAAACCCAGAAGGCTGGTCTGCCAACATGGGGAAAATTGAAGAATCTGATGCACCAGACTGAACAGATGGTAAATTAACAGGGAAATATTAAATCTGCCACAATGCTTGTTGACAGACTGGCTTTATTTGGTTGTTAGTAAGTAGTGTTCATGGGAAAACTTACTGGACTTACTTTCCAGATCTATCTTTGGTATTCCCAATTATGTGCACTAGAGAATCTATTCCAATCTTTACTAATTATACACACATGATGGGAGACTTTTCAGATAAACATATTACACCTCTCTATTCAGTTGGATTTAATTATACTGGATGCAGTGGGAGTCAACCTATGTGTTGGTCCCACAATGACAATACCAGCTATTTAAAAATGACCCCAGAAGATAAGACAGCATATGGTGGAGCCAAGGTAGCCAAACTCACTGACCTTTAGGGTGTAACTAAATATATTCAGACGTAATAAAAATGGGACTCCCTAATGACATAACCATGTTTCCTATGGAACATTCAACAATACCTTACTGTCATAATCATACCACTACAGAAATGGGTGCCTCTCCTTAATGGATGGAGTATGCCAACACCTGGCCAGTATGTCATAATATCTATGGCAGTAATATATTTTGGATTGATCTCACAAAGTTAATGAGAGGCACATACATCAAAAAATTTATGACCCTTGGAGGATTTATAAGTAATGTCCTGACCTTCAGTGGTGGTGGCATACAAAGAGATCCTTGGCATGTGATAGCCACCCTAGATTTTGTTAACTTTACTAGCACTCCCCTATGTACTCTTGTGAATAAGGATTGTAAAGTGGTTCCTTGTTATGACTTGTAAGCCTGTATACAATCCCCTTGTGTTTTAATTAGTGGTAATATAAAAGGTAACAGGATAAGATAAAAGTATCATAACTTGTTATAACTGTAATTTGACTAATTGCACTAGATATAATAGAGGACAAGGAATACTTGTATTAAGATGACCTTCTTTTATTATGACTTCAGCTAATATTTCAGAGCACTGGTGTTCTAATACTGGAGTTCAAGTTCTAACACAGCAGATTCATGCCTGGTTAGACAGACACCATCATGCTCTTGATCTTGTTATAATTGGAGCAGTCACCTTGATATGTGCTTTAGTTTCTGTCATGACTGCTGTGATAGATTTAAAGACATACAAAATGCTCAATTTGTTAATGACTTGGCTCAGAATAGTTTTAAAACTTTACAAAATTAGGCAAATATTGTTAAGTTAGAGGCAAAATTAAAAGCTTTAGAAGTTACAGTTATTAATATTGGAAATGGACTTGCTGCCCTTAAATTTAGGCAAAAGCTTCACTGCCATGCTAACTATAGATATGTTTGTGTCACAGCAACAAAATATAATGCTTCTCAATGGGATTGGGAAAATGTTAAAAATCATTTAATGGGCATTTGGCAGAGAAATAATGATAGCCTGAATCTTATGGAGTTACATCATCATACCCAGGATATTCAAGAAAGTCAGAGTGGGGCTGGGGCTGGGGCTCAGTGGTAGAGCACTTGCCTAGCATGTGTGAGGCACTGGATTCGATCCTCAGCACCACATATAAATAAATGACTATAATAAAGGTCTATCAACATCTAAAAAATATTTTAAGAAAAATAAAGTCAAATTGATTCTGTGGATCCCCCATGAACTGCTAAACAAATAATGACCTAAATGGCTTTAATCCCTGGAATATGTTAAAACATACAGTATGGTACATTTTTTAAATTATATCTTTGCTACTAATTCTCTTTTGTGTTGTAACAATAAGATGCCAAATCTTTCAAGGAAAAATTCAATGACTCCAAGTCTTAACCCATCACTTGCATTTAAAAAATATAAAAGGGAGAGATGTGGCAAGTAGTGACAGAAGATGGAAGAGCAGTGACAGACTGGGGGTCTCTGATGACCTCATGGCTGTGGCATGCCTGGTGCCTGGGAATGTTCCCGTGCAAGAGCACAAGATGCTTAGCTGCTATGGCAATGCTCTGCCTGAGGAAGCTCTGTGCAAGAGTTCTATCGATTCTGACCTTAATCTCAGACACATAGCTCCTGGGAATAGCAAATTCTTAAATTAGACAACCACAATGTTTCACCAGCTCCACTTCTGTTTCCACCCACTTTAGAGTAACTTTTAACAATGGACTTTCTTGAGAGCTACACAAAGATCCTAACATTGCACTTTGCAACTGTGGATTGCACCTGCAGAAAAGTTACATATATGTTATATTTTCTGTAGCTTTCCTGAATACAAAGAATAATGTTTGAACAGTCTTTAAACTGTTCAAAAACAGTCTTTAAACTGTTTAAAATGAGACATATATAAAGATTGCAGGTGTAACTCTAGATCTACATCTCAATCAGAGAGCAGCACTCTGCCTGATCCCATCTTTATCTTCAAACTATGTCTTGTGAGTCTTTTTTTTCTAATCCCCCTTTACCCCTCACCAGAACCATAAGTTTGGCTATGCTGGTGGGAGCACCAGACCTTAAACTATACTACAGAGCTATAGTAAGGAAAACGGCATGGTATTGGCACCAAAAAGAGACATATAGACCAATGGTACAAAATAGAAGACACAGAGACAAACCCAAATAAATATAGTTATCTCATACTAGACAAAGATGCCAAAAACACACTTAGAGAAAAGATTGCCTATTCAACAAATGTTGCTGAGAAAACTGGACATCCATATGTAGCAAAATGAAATTAAACCTCTATCTCTCAAAAATCAACTCAAAGTGGATCAAAGACTTAGGAACTAGAACAGAGACAACTAATAGAAGAAAAGGTAGGCACAAATCTTTACCATGTGGGCTTAGCCTTTAAGTTCCTTAACAACACTCCTAAAGCACAAGAAGTAAAATCAAGAATCAATAAATAGAATGGACTCAAACTAAAAAACTTCTCAGCAAAATAAACAATCAGTAATATGAAGAGAGAGCCTACAGAATGGGAGAAAATCTTTACCACACACACCTCAGATAGAGCATTAATCACCAGGATATATGAAGAACTCAAAAAACTTAACACTGAAAAAACAAAAAACCCAATCAATACATGGGCTAAGAAACTGAACAGACACTTCACAGAAGAAATGTAATCCACCAAGAAATATAAGAAAAAATGTTCAAGATCTTTAGCAATTAGAGAAATGCAAATCAAAACTACTCTAAGATTTTATCTCACTTCAGTTAGAATGCCAATTATCAAGAATACAAACAACAATAAATGATGGTGAGGATGTGGGGAAAAAGTACACTCATACATTGTTGGTGGGACTGCAAATTGGTGTAACCATTATGGAAAGCAGTATAAGTTTCCTCAGAAAACTAAGGACTACCATTTGATCCAGTTGTCCCACTTCTTGGTTTATACACAAAGCACTTAAATCAGCATATTACAGCGATACAGTCACATCAATGTTTATAGAAGCTTAATTCACAATAGCTAAACTATTGAACCAACCTAGGTGCCCTTCAACAGATGAATGGATTGAAAAATGTGATATATATATATATATATATATATATATATATATATATACACACACACACACACATATATATAATATGATAAAATGTGATATATAACACCAAGGTCGGATGCCATCACTGGGCCTGCCTGCCTGCCCCCCTACTGCTGAGGGACACTGCACTTGACTCTGTGCTGACTCAGCGCACCCTCACTGGGGCTCCCCAGCTTCCTTGGAGGCTGGTGCAGGCATTTTGAATTTTTCCTGAGGGCGTGGCCATCATCATCGGAAAGACGGCTCCCTTCCTGAGACACCTACAGTAGACTGGAGGCCCTTTGACAGGACTCAGGAATCAAGAAGAGGACGTATTGAGAGACTCTGGACCAACTCAGAGCCGCCAGGTGAGTTTCTTCAACTGGGCGAGGCTCCCTGGATGGGGAAGTAATCCCAGAACGCAGGGAACTTTGTGGAGTAGAGTTGCCCAACGAGACTCCCCCACTGGAGCTGTGAACCCAGACAACTGGGAGCATTGTAGATGAGGACCACCCATTGAGAGGCTGCTGTGCAGAGTGAGGGTCCCAGGCAAAGGCAGCAGGACCAGATCGCAGGCAGCTTCTCAGAGGAGGACTGCCAAGCAAGAGACTTCAGCACAGGGCAAGGATCCCTGGCCCAGGCAGTAGGTCCGGACCCCAGGGAATGTCCCAGAGGAGGGCTGCCCAGCCCAGGTGGTAGTTCTGGACTGAAGGGAACTTCTTGGAGGAGAGTCACACGGCAAAACTTCCCCACCGGGTAAGTCTTCCCTGCCAGGCGAAGTTTATCCACCAGGGCAGTAGAACCAGAGACACAGGCCCAGACCAGCCACGCCCCAACCCGCAGTCTAGTCCCCCTTTGGCTGACCATTGGTCAACAAGAGGAGGCGTCTCTGCCACTAGCAGGGAATATACCCCACCTAAAGGCCACCACCCCTAGAGGGGCAGCTTTCTTGTGGAGCACTGCATTATCAAGTTCCTCCAAGACTTTGGGCTACTGAAGGGACACTATAAGTCAATAGAGGAAATCTGCAATATCTCAGAGTTTCCCTACTACAGGGGTAGATACCTGAGCAATATGAGAAAACAAGGGAAGAAAATGTCCCAAACAAACCTAGATGCTACATCAATAAAATCCAATGACAGCATGGCAGAAGAAATGTCAGAAAGGGAGTTCAGAATGTACATAATTAAAATGATCAGGGAAGCAAGCAATGAGATGAAAGAGCAAATGCAGGCATTGAATGATCACACCAATCAACAGTTAAAAGAGCAAATACGGAAAGCAAAAGATCATTTCAATAAAGAGTCAGAGATACTGAAAAAAAACAAACAGAAGTCTTTGAAATGAAGGAAATAATAAACCAAATTAAAAACTCCATAGAAAGCATAACCAATAGGATAGAACACCTGGAAGACAGAACCTCAGATATTGAAGACAAAATATTTAATCTTGAAAATAAAGTTGACGAAACAGAGAAGATGGTAAGAAATCATGAACAGATTCTACAAGAATTATGGAATATCATGAAAAGGCCAAATTTAAGAATTATTGGGATTAAGAAAGGCACAGAGAAACAAACCAAAGGAATGAACAATCTATTCAATGAAATAATATCAGAAAATTTCTTAAATCTGAAGAATGAAATGGAAAATCAAGTTCAAGAGGCTTGTAGGACTCCAAATATACAAAATTACAACAGACCCACACCAAGACACATTATAATGAAAATACTTGACATACAAAATAAAGACAGAATTTTAAAGACTGTGAGAGAAAAAAATCAAATTATATTCAGGGGGAAACCAATACAGATATCAGCAGATCTCTCAATCCAGACTCTAAAAGCTAGAAAGGCCTGGAACAACATTTTTCAAGCCCTGAAAGAAAACGGATACCAACCAAGAATCTTATACACAGCAAAACTTACCTTCAGATTTGAGGAAAAAATAAAATCCTTCCATGATAAACAAAAGCTAAAAGAATTTACAAAAAGAAAGCCGGCATTACATAACATTCTCAGCAAAATATTCCATGAGAAAGAGATGAAAAACAACGATGCAAATCAGCAAAGGGAGGAACTACCTTGAAAGAATAGCCAAATAAAGGAGAAACCAAGTCGTGTCAAAAAACAAAAATGAGCCAAATGACCAGGAATACAAATCATATCTCAATAATAGCCCTGAATGTTAATGACCTGAACTCATCAATCGAAAGACATAGACTGGCAGATTGGAATAAAAAGAAAGATCCAACAATATGCTACCTGCAAGAGACTCATCTCATAGAAAGAGATACCCACAGACTAAAGGTGAAAGGATGGGTAAAAACATATCATGCACATGGACTCAGAAAAAAAGCTGGAGTATCCATCCTCATATCAGATAATGTGAACTTAAACCAAAGTTAGTCAGAAGGGATAAAGAAGGACATTTCATACTGCTTAAGGGAAGCATAAATCAGTAAGACATAACAATCATAAATATCTATGCCCCAAACATTAGCTCAGCCATGTACGTCAAACAAATCCTTCTCAATTCCAGGAATCAAATAGACCACAACACAATAATACTAGGTGATTTTAACACACATCTCTCACCACTGAATAGATCTTCTAAACAAACATTGAACAAAGAAACCATAGATCTCAATAATGCAATCGATAATATAGACTTAACAGACATATATAGAATATACCATCCAACAAACAGCGAATACACTTTCTTCTCAGAAGCACATGAATCCTTCTCTAAAATAGACCATATTTTATGCCACAAAGCTAATGTTAGCAAATACAAGAAGATAGAGATACTACCTTGTATCTACCTTGTATCAGATCATAAAATTAGAAATAAATGACAGAATAAAAAACAGAAACTACTCCAACACCTGGAGATTAAATAATACACTATTGTATGATGAATGGATAACAGAAGACATCAGGAGGGAAATAAAAAATTCTTAGAGGTAAATGAGAACAAACATATATCATATCAAAATCTCTGGGACACTATGAAAGCAGTACTTAGAGGAAAATTTATTTCATGGAGCACATTCTATAAAAGAAGAAAAAATCAACAAATAAATGACCTAAAACTATAGCTCAAAGCCCTAGATGAAGAAGAACAGACCAACACCAAAAGTAGTAGAAGACAGGAAATAGTTAAAATCAGAGCTGAAATCAATGAAATTGAAACAAAAGAAACAATCGAAAAAAATTGACAAAATAAATAGTTGGTTCTTTGAAAAAATAAACAAAATCGATAAACCCTTCGCCACACTAACAAAGAGGAGAGAGAAAAATTACTAAAATTCAGAATGAACAAGGAAATATCACAACAGACACGAGTGAAATACAAAAATAATTAGAAACTGTTTTGAAAATCTATACTCCCACAAAATTGAAAATCTTGAAGATATCAACAGGTTTCTAGAGACATATGAATTACCTAAACTGAACCAGGAGGACATACACAATTTAAATAGATCGATTTCAAGTAATGAAATAGAAGAAGTCATCAAAAGCCTACCAACAAAGAAAAGTATGGGACTAGATGGGTTCTCAGCCAAGTTCTACAAAACCTTTAAAGAAGAGTTCATTCCAATACTTCTCAAAGTATTCCATGAAACAGAAGAGGAGGGAACCCTCCCAAATCATTCTATGAAGCCAATATCACCCTACTACCTAAACCAAGCAGAGACACATCAACAAAAGAAAATTTCAGACCAATATCCTTAATGAACATTGACACAAAAATTCTCAACAAAATTTTAGCAAATCACATACAAAAATATATTAAAAATATAGTGCAACATGATCAAGTGGGTTTTATCCCAATGATGCAAGATTGGTTCAACATCCAGAAATCAATAAATGTCATTCACCATATCAACAGACTTAAGGTCAAGAATCACATGATTATTTTGATAGATGCAGAAAAAGCATTTGATGAAATACACCATCCCTTCATGCTCAAAATGCTAGAAAAAATAGTGATAGTGGGAACATTCCTTAACATTGTAAAGGCCATCTATGCTAAGCCCATGGCCAATATTATTCTAAATGGTGAAAAACTGAAAGCATTCCCCCTAAAAACTGGAACAAGGCAGGGATGCCCTCTTTCACCACTTCTATTCAACATTGTCCTTGAAACTCTAGCCAGAGCAATTAGACAGACCAAAGAAATTAAAGGGATACAAATAGGAAAAGAAGAACTCTGAACTATCCATATTTGCCAATGACATGATTCTATATTTAGAGGAGCCAAAAAATTCCACCAGAAAACATCTAGAACTCACAAATGAATTCAGTAAAGTAGCAGGATATAAAATCAATATTCATAAATCTCATGCAATTTATTCATAAGTAATGAATCCTCTGAAAGAGAAGTTAGGAAAACTACCCCATTCACAATAGCCTCAAAAAAAATAAAATAAAATAAAATACTTGGGAATCAATCTAACAAAAGAGGTGAAAGACCTCTACAAGTGAGAACTACAGAACACTAAAGAAAGAAATTATAGAAAACCTTAGAAGATGGAAAGATCTCCCATGTTCTTGGATAGGCAGAATTAATATTGTCAAAATGACCATACTACCAAAAGTGCTATACAGATTCAATGCAATTCCAATTAAAATCCCAATGACGTACCTTACAGAAATAGAGCAAGCAATCATGAAATTCATCTGGAAGAATAAGAAACCCAGAATAGCTGAAGCAATCCTTAGCAGGAAGAGTGAAACAGGGGGCATTGCAATATCAGACCTTCAACTATGCTACAAAGCAATAGTAACAAAAACAGCATGGTATTGGCACCAAAATAGACAGGTAGATCAATGGTACAGAATAGAGGACACGGACACAAAACCAAATAAATACAATTTTCTCATAGACAAAGGTGCCAAAAATATGCAATGGAGAAAAGATAGCCTCTTCAACAAATGGTGCTGGGAAAACTGGAAATCCATATGCAACAGAATGAAACTAAACCATTATCTCTCACCCTGCACAAAATCAACTCAAAATGGATCAAGGACCTTGGCCTCAGACCAGAGACCCTGCATCCTATAGAAGAAAAATAGGTCCAAATCTTCACCTTGTTGGCTTAGGATCAGATTTCTTTAACAGGACTCCCATAGCACAAGAAATAAAAGCAAGAATCAACAACTGGGATAGATTCAAACTAAATAGCTTTCTCTCAGCAAAGGAAACTATCAGCAATGTGAAGAGAGAGCCTACAGAGTGGGAGAAAATCTTTGCCACTCATACTTCAGATAGAGCACTAATTTCCAGAATCTATAAAGAACTCAAAAAACTCTACACCAAGAATATAAATAACCCAATCAACAAATGGGCTAAGGAAATGAACAGACACTTCACAGAAGAAGATCTACAAGCAATCAACCAATACATGAAAAATCGTTCAACATCTCTAGTAATAAGAGAAATGCAAATCAAAACTACACTAAGATTCCATCTCACCCCAATTAGAATGGCGATTATCAAGAATACAAGCAACAATATGTGATGGCGAGGATGTGGGGGAAAAAGGTACACTCATATAATGCTGGTGGGGTTGCAAATTAATGCAGCCACTCTGTAAAATAGTGTGGAAATTCCTTAGAAAAGTTGGAATGGAACCACCATTTGACCCAGCTATCCCACTCCTTGGCCTAAACCCAAAGGACTTAAAATCAAAATCAGCATATTACAGAGATGCAGCCACATCAATGTTTATAGCTGCTCAATTCACAATAGCCAGATTGTGGAACCATCCTAGATGCCCTTCAATTGATGAATTGATAAAGAAACTGTGGTATATATATACAATGAAATATTACTCCACCATAAAGAATAATAAAATTATGGCATTTGCAGGCAAATGGATGATTTGGAGAATATCATGCTAAGTGAGATAAGCCAATCTCAAAAAACCAAAGGACAAATGATCTCGCTGATAAGAGGATGATGACACATGGTGGGGGGTGGGAGGGGTGCCAGAATGAAGGAAGGAGGGACTGTATAGAGGGAAAAGAGGGGGGAGGGGTGGGGGGGGAGGAAAAAATAACAGAATAAATCAAACACTATTACCCTATGTAAATGTATGATTACACAAATGGTATTCCTCTACTTCATGTATGGAGAAATAACATGTATCCCATTCGTTTACAATAAAAATAAATTTGAAAAAAAAATAGTGTGCCAAATAAAAGGCATTAAGGCAATAAAAAAAATAAAAAAGACACTGCCTTTAAAAAATAAAAAAGACAAAGCAATCAAGCAAACAAAAACTAAATCTTGATTTTGCAATGATAATTTGAAATTGAAAATTAAAAAAAGAAATGATACAGACATGGAAATGCTGATTGCAGATTTGATCTGTATGCATTGATATGTGTATTGAAATATCACACTGTATCTAAGAAGTATGCACAATTTTTATGTGTTAATTAGAAATAGAAAATTTTAATGAGTGACAAAAATCACATTTTTATTTTCTTTTGGAAAATATTTACCTGACAATGGATGCACTGCAAAACATCCCCTTCACAGCATCCATTATACACGAAAGAAACATCTTCTAGGAGGGAAGTAAATTCCCTAAATTTCCTTAAATTCAACCTTGGGGAATTTTTACTGAATACAGCAATATTTCTTGAAAGAGAATTGATAAACCACTAAAATAATTTGAACAGTAAGTTAAAACAATACTGAGTTTTTTGTTAATACCACATAAACAGCTCCAGAGCCATTGGTACCACTGACTTTGCACAAATGTCCTTATCATCAAGCAACTGATGTCATATTGCACAATCTGTAGGATCATTTTTAAAATCCTAGGCTGATGTTTTTGTGTCCCTCACAATGCTGGATCCAAGCAAATAAAAGACCTGAGAGAGGTGTTTCCTTCCATAATCCAGCAGGACATGCTGTGTAAGGGCCTCTACTTCCTGTTGTGAGCCTACAGCAGGCATAGATAAGCCACAAACTGACCAATACATCTCAGAAGTTCCTCCTCTCTCCTTGGCATTTCCCCTCCTCCCAGGGTTTAAATCATCCAGTTCTAATGACCTGTTTCTAAGCTATCCATGCACATTCAACCTCCTGAAAACCTCTGGGAAGTTAGAAGGAATAACAAATATAAAGTGATCAATAATTTAACCAAAATGGGGAACAGACAAGAAAATACAAGTAAAGACAAGATAGATGGTATAGAACTCACATGGAGATTAACACTTTGGGTCCAAATTTCAAAACGGCCCCACAGTTTTTTGATAGGAAGACAATGTTTTTAAATATTGTGTGACAGGTGCTGCCTGAAGGAGAAAGAGAAAATTCTGTTGAAAACAAAATCAAAATCTCCCTATTCTCTTAATTTTAAACTACATCTCCACCATCACCGAGTTTGTTCAGAGAAGAAAATCTATGGGATTTCTGTTTCAGCAAATTTGCATATGGAAAGAAATAGGCATCTGTGGCACATTATAAAGGTTAGGCTGATGTCCCTGATGGCTGACCTCACTAGGATGCCTGGTCCTCACCTGGCTGAGCAGTATGCTGTGAACTTGGCCATCTCTACTGGGATGGCTCCAGTGCCAAAAGAGGGTTTGTCCAGGAGAGAAGATAAAATGTTACCTTCACCCTCATATTCACTGACTGGAGTTTTCCTCCAAATTGAAAGGAAAATAAAGCCAGAAGACAGACCCTGGAAATTTGTGGCTGTCTTAAAAAGGTCTTGGGTAAAGAGAAAGGGCTAAAATCAGTGAGTGCAGCAAGATAATATCTTGGTATATGGGAATATGGTAAATAACTCATTTCCTATAAAATAATTGTAATTTAAGTGAGGGTCTAGATTCCTTATCCTTAATGAAACAAATGCAATACCCACTTTTGCTCGAAAGCAATCGGCTTTTGGTTGTTCTTCACAGCATGTTTTGCCTCAAAGGGAGCAGTAAGAGTTAAACATGTAGGGCCAAAGACAACGGGATTCCTTCTGGCAACTTCATGCATGTAGTTATAAAAAAGTTTAAAATACTTCTTAAATCAGAGAAGAAGGCTCAGTGTTAGAGCACAAGCTTCACATGGGCAAAGGCCTGAGTTGCATCCTAGCACTAAGGAAGGAAGGTGAGGATGAAGAAAGGAAGAGGCAGAGGGAGGGAGGGAAGAAAGAAGGAAGAAGTAAAGGAATAAGAAAAAGGGAGGCAAGAGGAGGGAAAGAAGGGGAGAAGTACAAGGGAAGAAGCAGGAAAGGAATGGTAGATCAGAGAAGGGAAGGGAGAGAAAATGGAAGGGAAAGAAGAGGATAAGAAAAGCAAGTTTAAAAAATCAAAGAAAGAAAGAAAGTTTTCCATTATAGAAAAGTTTTATACCAGGCAATGTTATCCAGTGTCCAGTAGATTCCTTTAAAGTCCTTCTCCTGACATCACTAACTCCAAACGAAGACTGATAATTGCAGTTCCAATCCTACACGCTCATGTACGAATGATTTCTTTCTCTCCCTTTGATGCCTGGTGGGTAGCAGATCTCCCTTCCAAGATTCAAGGATAATTTTTACTTATATTCAAATAAATCCGTGTCAGGTTTCAAAGCACACTAGCTTTCCAGAAAAAGTCTGTGCTTCTGCAATTACTGAACGATGAAAAACAGGTTTTAAGCCAACTTCCAATAATTTAATGTCTTCCCCAGGTAAGAGCTGAAACTTCACCTTGGGAAAAATATATCATTTCCTCACTGGTTTCCTAGCAGTTTGACACTGGGCACACACTTGTGTTCTAGGGCTTTTCTCATCAGAAGATACACAGCACTAATGTGAAAGTCTTAATTGTGGGCCCACATCTTATTCATAGCTATATCCTCCACAGAACCTGACACATGATACACATTGGTTGAACCAATCAATCAATCAATGAACCCAGTCATGTTGTCTTGAGTTGATTATTTGATTTAGCCTAAGAATAATGCTTTGGTTAAACAATTTGTCTACCAAAATTAAACTTACTGGTTTAGAAATGATTCCTTATTATTTTTATAAGCCTGGAATTTCTCATCAGGATCCAGAGTAGGGAAAGGAGGCAGAAATCCTATGTCAGCTTAGTTGTTATATTATAAACACAGTATCTTTCAAACTTCACTTTATTACAGCATTGTGAAAAATTGTACAACCCTCCATAGCATGTATTCTTCCTAAGATATTAATCTTGCCTGGAGTTGTGGCTCAGTGGAAGAGCACTTGCCTACATGTGTGAAGCACTGGGTTCCATCCTCAGCACCACATAAATAAATAAAAAATAAAGGTCCATCAACAACTAAAAATAATTTTTAAAGATATTAATGTGGAGAACAGAGAAGAAAAGGACAATTTTTAGTAATGGTAAAGCTATTCTATCTCCTAAGAAATAATAGATGCAATGAGCAATTAGTGCTATATTATGTGAAAAGGATTGCAATTTCCTCACTGTTACCTGCAAAGCATCTTCAGCCACATCTTGGACAACCATCCCACACATTGGGAAGCTGTCTTTATCCCACCACAAGATCCCTTAACTGTTACTCTTTCTTTGCTATCTACTTTTCCCTTCCATTTGGACTTTTCTTCTCATCTCCCAAGGTAAAAAGACAGTGTGTTAATTTATCAACAAAGGACTTGGAAATGGTGTTCAGTAGTATCTAGAGATGCAGATGGTGACTCTGGAGGACATCCCAAATCAGGGCGTGACTGCAAGTTCATATTGAGAGAAGCAACTAAGAAGGATTCTTCTACATTTCCACATGCATGCAGGCTCCTATTCTGCCTGCATACATGTGGCATAATGAATACATAAAGCATATGCCTACATATTGTAAGTATATAACCAATTCCTCCTGTATATCACAAAAAGAATTACATCTCACCTAATGAATATGCCTTATCCTAAATACTGAAACTAGGTTAAATAAAAATGATGCACACAGGGAATCTTTCTTTTCATAATTTCAGTCCAGAAACTTTCTCAGTGTTGGCAAATAATTTTATGTATATAAGAATTGCAAGTGATTTACTTACAGTTATTTCTGCACACTCTGGAAGTGTCTTATAAGCCAAACATTTATTCCTATATTCTATCATGTCTTGCACCAGAATTTCCATTTCATCAAGGGTTGCTTCCTGAACATACTGAGAAAATGTTAAGGTGGTGCTGTGGAGAGATCAGTGACCATCTGCAGAATTTCCACTAACAAACACTCAGAGTAATGTCCACTTGCTCGATAACCTCAGGAAATTATGTATGAAGGCTATACATTTTATATTTTCTTAACCACTCAATTGCCTGGCCTGAATTTTTAAATAATGTTCTACTTACTTTTCAATATGGATTCAATTTAACTAAATTATCTTTGAGAAGCACTAACAATCTAGACAACTTACATGGATCCGGTGTTCTCTTCTATAAATTTCTGGGTAATACTGAAGTTGTCTGAAAAGTAAAGATATCTATATTATTAAATATTCTGGTATTTTAACATTGTCCTGATAAATAGCTATATATGACACTTAAGCATACAAAGCGTAAAGTAAATTATTGTGATAGAAATTAACTGGGCATGTAATGAGAAAGATAGGAGTCAAGTGAACCAAATAGATTTTAATCCCAGATGATTGTGTGCTCAGGAAATATTTACTGAATTGAACAGATTGAATTAATCTGAAACTGATAGGATTTTAGATTTGCCATTGATGGCTCCCTCAATAAAATGAATACAAACACCATGTCCATGCCGAATGCCTGTCACTTATGACTAGAAAGTGATGTGAAGATTAACTAATAAATGATATTATTCCAGAACAGGACTTGATAAGAGAGGCCTCAGCGTGCTGGTGGTCAACATAGTTTATAGTACTAGTCAGACATAGATATTTAAGTGATCTCCAGACTCACCTGAAATCATAAAATCACGATTCTCTCCCAATGAGAGTGTATCAGAAGACACTGATGTTTACTCACATAGACTACATTTATGGAGTCCTTACTCTTTGTCAAGATGGACACTATAAGACTGTCAGCAATGACCAAGAAAGATAAGTCCCCTGGACTTGGGTTCTTAAGCACCCTCATAGTGGAATCTGCTTGTGAACATGACTATTATCAAATTCAGAATGTGGTTATATATTTCCAGGAATGCTTTGTGATCCATGGTTGAGGAACCAGAAGAGGATTTATAGAAGTGGCATATGAGTTGAGTATGAAAAAATGTAAAAGATTCAGTGAGCAGAAAAATAAGGTGCACTGCCTTTCAGTGTGGAGAAAGTGATGTGATTAAAGCACAAAGGTGATAAGTCTTAAGCTATATTTGGGGAAAGCCAATTTATTTTGATGAGAAGGGGGATCATAAAGAAAGGTAATAGGACCTCCTTAAGATGGAAAGGGCCTGGGTTCAGATTATGGGACTCTTGCATACAAAATTGAAGTGTTGGGGTCTCAAATAGAAGCCATTGAATATGGTTTATATAGTATAGTAATATGATCATTGCTATCCCCTGAGAAATACCAATCAGATTGATATATTTTATGTACTGGGACTTCCACAGTGCCTAACAAACAGAAACTGTTAAGAACTCTTTGTCAAATAGTTGGATAGAAGAAGAAGGCCAATAAGAGAGTTTTGCTATTGTCCTATCCTATTGAGAAATCAGCAGGACCTTAATTGGGGTAGGAGAAATAGAAATGCAGTGGAAAACACAGATGGAAAGATGTTAGGCAAAAATGAACAGGATTTAAAACAGGTTGTTAAAAGGGGAAAGGAGAGGGAGAACTGAAGAACAATCATGCTCATCAAGCCTTGTGACTAGTCTCATTAGCAGACCCTTTAGAGGTTGTCAATTTGGGTAAAACACAATCCACATCTTAAGGACAACTTTGACTCTTAGGGCACTTTTGTGCAAGTTAGAAAAAGATGCAATTTCCAGGTCAGAGGATTTAGAACAAGACCCTCCTCAGATGATATTCAGTTTTCCCTCTTTGGACATAAGAAATATAAAAGTTGCCCCTCCCTCCAGGTTGATACTGCCTTGGGCACTTTTGGGGGGAATGTACAAAATGTAGTGTTGAGGGAGGGAGCAGAGACCAGCATACCCTAGAGTTGTTCACAACCTAGATGAGAGATGTGTTAGATGACACAAAACTTCCGCACAAAATCTCAACTCATATCTGTTCTTCTAATGTTACCATCAACTCTATACATTTGCAAAAATTTTAATATTTTGAAATCCAAATTGCTTCTATAAGCAACACCATCTATCTTTCCCATAGGATGCTGTTCATTTTCAGAGTGGGAAAACTGTCTCTGCCTACATATTGGTTCATATAATCAACAAAATACAAATTCTGAAGAAGGTAACTTGAGATAAATGATTTGTAAATATAAATTGAGAGAGGGAGAAAAAAAATAAAGAAATAATTTTTTTAATGTGAAAAAAAGAGAAACTACCCTAATTTTCTTATTTCTTCCTGATATTTAAGTATATTTTTTTGCCTACATCCTGAGGCTCTGTGAAGAATCTTAGGAATTCAAACACAGTAAGAAAAAAAATAAAACCTGGGAGTTCAATAGTTTCATTTTTTTTTAAAGAAATCACATTCACAAAAGAAAGTCATGTGACTGAGAAAGACATTTTATATTATTCTTTCACACAATTAAAAAGTTTAAAAGTAACCTGTTTCATCTATTTATGAAATACTGCATATTTGATTTTTATTTGATCACACAGCAGAATTTCTGGCTAATTATTAACTAAGGGAAAAATGCCTCTGTGCTTCCCTGGAAATAATCAATTGTGTTAAAAAATAGAGTCCTTTTACTTCGTATTTTCCCATTTTCTCATAGTCTATAAAAATTTTGCTGCTAAATCCACCAATAGTTGTATTGAAGCTCCTTTGTATGTGATACGTTTCATTTCTCTTGATGCTTTCAGAATTATTTGTCTGTGATCGTCCATAGTTTGATTATAATGTGAACTCCTCTTTGTATTGAATTTGACTGGAGACCTCTGAGCATCCTGTTCCTAAAAGTTGTAATTTTCCCCCAGATTTAGAAAGTTTTTAGTCATTACTTCTTTAAATATGCTCTGTGGCCATTTTTCTCTCTTACACTTCTTAAAATTATGCAAATGTAGTGTTTTGGGTGGTGTCCAGTAATTTACAGACTTCTTTTATTCCTATTCCTTTTTCTCTAGCTGATAATTTCCAATGTCCTGTATTTGAGCTCACTGGTTCTTTTTTCTGCTTCATCAAGTCTGTTAATAAAGATTTCTATTGAATTTCTCAGTTCTGTTGTACTTTTCACCTAAGATATCTTTTTCTTGTTTCTGCTTCTATGTCTATGTCAAACTTCTCATCTTGTTACTGTATTGTTTTCAAAACTTTAATTTTCTATATACATTTTATTGCAGCTCTCTGAACTTTGAAAAGATGATGATTCTGAATTTCTTGTCAGTCATTTCAAAGATCGACTATTCAGTGTTCTTCATTAGAACTTTATTAATTTAGTTTGGTGATATCATAAATCCCTGATTCTTTTTTTTCTTATTGCCAGGGGAGGTGGAGGTACCAGACATTGAACTCAGGATGAAACTCAACCACTGAGCCACATCCATACCCGTATTTTTTATTTTATTTAGGGACAGGGTCTCACTGAGTTGCTTAGCACCTCACTGTTACTGAGGCTGGCTTTGAACTTACCATCCTCCTGCCTCAGCCTCCTGAGCCACTGGGATTACAGGAATGTGCCACTATGCCTGGCCTTCCCTGATTCTTTATAATCCTGTGTTGTTTGATTTTTGTTTCTGCATTTGAAAAAACAACCACCTCTAGACATTTTAGGTGTTCTTTGGCAGGGATATACCTTCACTATTTAGTCTTTTCTGTGATTCTGGATGGGCCAGTTGGTAATTATCATAGGTAATTATCATAGAACCTTTGCCGTTAGGTTCTTGAGTCAGGCTAGTCCATTGTCTTTGCTCCTGAGAGAATGTGGGGCTACTGGACGGGCTCCACTATCTGATGAGACCACTGTCTAGACTCTGAAATCAGGCAGAGCTACTGACTGGACACTGCAATTGCCTCTCATCAGGCAGGGATGCAGGCTGAACTCATTAGTCAGGTGAGATTGCTTTTGCATTCTGCATTTGGGCAGGGTTGCACTCTGGGCTCCAAAGTTATAGCTGCTGCTTGGGACAAATGGGAACAGAAATTATGCCCAATGGGGGTGTGCAGTTGAGGCTTGCCTCTCTGCCTGGGAATAGCCTTGGGGTGGGTGGGCTTGGGTGAGGCTAAAATGGATGCATGTTCGGACTCCCAGACTGGGTGGAGGCAGTCCCTGTGCTCTGCAGAAATGCACAGTCTTCGGGTTGGTTCTGAAACAGGGCAGAATGGCTGTCTAAAGACTCAAGACAGGTAGAACTTCTTACTGTGTTTCTGGGAGCAGTCAGCTGAGTTTAATGGGCGGGCTGTGTCTGATCACCACTGCTGGGAGAAACAGAGCTACTACCAAGATCTGCATGCTGGACACTCTGGGCCCTGCCCCCTTTCTTTGTTTCTACCTGACTCTGGACCATCTAGACATGTTTTGATCCTTATTGTGCCCCAAGAGGCAAGTCAGGAGTGGCCTCCTGAAAAAAATCCCAAATGCTGGGTAAACTTGATGTTCACTTCCACTTCTCTTTTCCCACTGTTGTAACCATGGACTCTGGAGAATCCTCTCAGTGGGCACCATGCCAGCTTTAGGGGAAGGCATTGTGCTCAAAGTGAGATCTTCCTCTTGCCATTCTTAAGTTTTCAGATTTTAAAATACATTTTTTTCTATGAATGGTTGCTAGTTGGACTTCCAACAGAGACAGGAGTGAAGCCTGGCCCTTCCTATTCTGCCATCTTGCTGATGTCACTCCTTTTCCTATTTTTTTTTTTCCTTTCACTGTATTGTTGTGGCTCCTTATGTGCATCCTAAACTTTCCCAAAGTTAATCTGTTCATGATAGAGGACAAATGATGGGTCTTTGTTGAGTAAAGCTCAACAAAGTAAGGCTGAATATATTACTCTGCCATCACACTGACATCACTCCTCTGCAAATAAATCTCAAACTTCAAATAATCGTATTTTAAGTATATTCCTTGTATTATTACTTTGAAACTATTTTATACATCATGAAGAATAATTAAAATAAAGAATTAGATTATTGTTTAGGAATCATAATGTTCAGTGTGTAAGAAAAGAAAAACAAATGATCTGTTGAAACTGTGCATCCCTAATTTTTTAAAGCAGTTACAAAGCAGTTTTATTGAGTATAATTGATGCACAAAGAACTGCATATATTTAAAGTGAGTATTTTGATAAATTTTGACATATTCCAGCACCCATATAATCAGCATCATAATCAAGACAGTGAACTTGTCCTTCACCTTCAAAAGTTTCCCCAGGATATCTGTAAAATCCCTCCCTCCAACCTCTTCCTTCTTTCCCTTCTCAAGCGATTATAGATCTGCCATCATGAAGAGTTTACATTCTCAAAATTTTTTACGTAAATAAAATCATAGAACATGAATTTGTCAGACTTTTTCATAACAATTTAGAGAGATTCATTCATACCATTAGATATGTCAGTAATTTATTTTTATTGCTAGATAGTATTCCATTGTATGGATAAACTACAATATGTTTGCTTAGACATTTGCCTGTTGTACATTTGCCTGTAGTTGAGCTCATTACAAATAAATGTGCCATGAATATTTGTGTGCATACATTGTATGAACATATATATTTCCTTTTCTTCGGGGTAAATATCTAGAAATAGTGTAACTAGATATGATAGGCATTTTTTAAATTTTAAAGAAATTATTGAACTATTTTTTCAAATTAGTTGAACCATTTTACATTCTCATCACCAATGTATTAGTTCCAATCTTCCAAATTTTCTTTGACAACTAGTGTTATCAGTATTTAAAATTATAACCATTCTAATGAGTGTACACTGATAACTCATTGTACTTTTAATTAATTATTAATTATGTTCAGCATGTTTTGGGGGACTTATTTGATATTTTTGCTTATTTAAACACATCTTTTTTTTTTTTTTTTTTTTTTTTCAGAAACACGTGGAGAAAGCAAATATTAGAACCAGAATCAGGTATGGTGGGAATGGTGGAATTATCAGACCAGGGATTTAAGGCAACTATGACAAGATGTAAGGGTTCTCCTAGAATGCACAACACCTTGGGTTCCACCCCCAGTGTATTATTTTGTGTTGTCTTTTGGTATTGGGGATTGAACCAAGGGCGCTTTGACACTGTGCTCCATCTCCAGTCCCCCTTTTAAAAATTATTTGTTCTTTTAAGTTATACATGACAGTAGAATGCAATTTGACCTATTATTTATACGTGGAGTATAATTTATTCTAATTAGGATCCCATTCTTGTGGTTGTACATGATGTGGAGTTACTTTGGTTGTGTACTCATGTATGAACATAGGAAAGTGATGGCTGATTCATTCTCCTGTCTTTCCTATTGCCATCCCTCCTCCTTTCCTCTCATTCCCCTTTGTCTAATCCACTGAACTCTTATCTTCCTTCCACCTTTTATTGTGAGTTAACCTCCACATGTGTATTTAACACATCTTTAGTGAAGTGTTTACTCAAATCTTTTTCCTTTTTTATTGTGTTACTTTTCTCATTGTTCAGTTTTAAGAGTTTGAAAACTCTTCTAGATGGATAAATTCTTTTTCAAATGTATGCTTTGCAAATTTTTTTTTCCCAATCTGTGATTCATCATTTTTTCCATTAATGGCGTTTTATTCTAGAGCAGTTTTTATCTTTTTCATTTTGAGGAAATCCATTTTATCAATTTATTCCATCATAGACCATGCTTTTAGTGTCTCAGAAGGATTTACCACCTCAAAGTCCCAACTATTTTCTCTTGATTTTCTCTAGAAATTTCATAGCTTTAGGTTTCACACCTGTGATGCATTTCGATTAATTGCACATGATGATACAGATCTAAGTTTTTTTTATCCAAATTTACAATTGTTTCATCAACATTTATTGCAAAGGTAGAGGTCAACATCACTGATTTGAGATTTTCTTTCTTTTCTAATGTTAACCTTTAGTGAAGTAAATTTCTTTTAAGTACTATTTTAGTGGCCTCTCTCAAATTCTGGCATATTATTTTCGTTTTCATTCAGATCAAAATGTTTTTAAGTACTCTTTTTATTTCTTCTCTGATGCATGAGTTGTTTAGAACTGTGTGTTCAGTTCATGTATAATTGGGGGAATTTCCAGAAATATTGTTATTAAAGATCGCTAATTTCATTCCATATTATCAAGCAATTCTCTATTATCAACCTTAACCCTTTGAAAGCAGCATCATTGAGAGGAGAAAAATTCCTTATATGATAATCTACCAGGGAAGAGGTTGAGAGAGCTAATTGTTTAATAGTGGCTAGTTTCCAGTCACCAATTATATCACCTTGTTACCTTAGAAGTTTAGCTTTATTCTAATATTATCTGAGGACTCCAGGAAATTTGAGCATTTCTGATTTCTATTTCATAGTAGCAAGGAGACAAGTGACAGTCTCCTTTGCAATTTAGCCTAATAGGCAAAAGCACAAGTTAAAATCATTCCCAACCTACCCACCCTCTTTTAAACAGCTACCCTAGCCTGCCACTACTCCCAGTCCCCATTCCACACAGCAGACCCGTCTTTTAAAATCTTTAACATCCTCCATTTTTCATGCTCTGTCATTTCAGTCCATTTGTCCGTGATTTCCACTTTCATGAAATGGTCTTCTTTACTTGAACTGCTGAATGCCTGCTCATCATCTAGGACTCTCCTTAAATGACTCTGGCACCTTCCCCAGTCAGAATTGGTCTCACCCACCCTTTGATTCCCTCAGCAACTTGTTGTCTGCTCCCCTGGGGTCTTAGTCTTAAGGTGTTGCTATTTAGCTGCTTCCTTCTCTACTGAACCAACTGGGGAACAGTTGACTATACCTAGAACAGGGCTGCCACCTAGTGAATGCTCAGTAAATGTGGAATAAAAAGATCAATACAAACATTAATTCCATTCAATCCAAACATCTACAGTACAGTGAAAATGTTTTTACAATGCTGAGAGTAGAAAAGTGAACAAGTTGAAGAAAATAAAGATTTTTCCTTTTCTTTATGGATCCTATAAAAGCACATTGATTTCTTTTGTTGCCTTCAGATTACCCATTCTGATACTTAAGTAGTCAAAAAACAAAGTGCCCTGGCAGCACCAAATAGTCTTAAGGATTTCTCAAGTCACCAAGTCAGTCTAGCCTTCAGTGCTGCAAGGCCATCGCTGGGTAGCTTTAATCTCCTTCAGCAACCAGTTGTCAGTGATTTTGTTAACAGAATGTTTCAGACAATGATGCATAAAACTGAAGAAATATCGTAAGTTTTCATAAATAATCAGACTAGAAATACAGAAATATCTGGAGATACTTTATTTCTTGTAGAGAAATCTCACATAAAAGTCTTCATCATTTCATTAATTTAAAAGCATTCTCAGTTGTAATTAAAAAACAAATTTCACACCAATCAATGATGACTCGTTTTGTCTTCTTCTCCCTCTGAAACATAGAGAAAAATATATATATTAAGTACTAATTAAAGAACAGGCATAGAAGGTAATGAGCTCTATTAACTTAAATCAGGGACACAGAAAGCACATAAGAAGCCTTCAGATGGCATTCTCTGAAGGCTTTGATTAGCTGAGTCACTAATTTAATATTTTAGACATAATTTTGTTTCAGTGTTTTTTTTATAAATACAATTTTAAAAATCATTTCATTTTAAGGCACTTCTTAGCATCTCTCTCACTGTGGATGAATATTTGGGTAGAATCAACATTATATTCAGCCTCATCTGGATTTGTTGTTACCTGAAGGAATTTAAACTCCCAAAGCAGCACGAGTTTTTGAAATCAGTTTTGGACCCTGAAAATTAAGAGCAAATAAAAACAATCAGGAAAGGAATGGATGTTTGTGCCTGTCCTACAAGAAACTGCAGAATCTGGAGTGAATTCACAGGCTTGGATATTGGTCATTTAAGAAATAAAGGAGTTAAAGAAATACAGCTCTAAGGCCAACAAGCTGGGGCAGTAGAGGCCAGAGAGGAAAAATTGTGTAGTCAATCACGAATCCAGATAAAACTACTACTCCAATAATTTGAGATTATTCTTAATGACTGCTCTGTTGGAATACAAAGGCATACTCCTAAATGAGTTTAAAAATTTTCTAAATGCTCTCAATATCCTGTTTGTACAACTAATTTGTTAAATCTTTTTAATCCATTTAACAGTATTGATAAATTTGGGGCCAAAAACTGTTTAAATTATCATTAATTACTTATTCACTTAATAGTTTTCTTTACTAGGAAATAAATCAAAATAGTCAATTTGTGATATAAATTAGGATTCTTCCTAATTTGTTAGTGAAAATGTGATTTTTAAAAATCTCTCAATATTCTTTGATCTATTTCTAAATGAAATTTAAATCTCTCTCATTATTTTGAAGTTATCCTTCAATAGAATATTGTTTTTCCTTTTTCACTGCAGAAAACTCCACACCAAGATTTTGCATATGGAAATGAGCTGCCCTTACCTCTTCTGCAAAGCAGACTTCCTGCTCCTGGCCCTGGCAGCACTTCTCCAAAAGGCCAGAGAAATCCGCAATGACAGCCTCAAGCTCTTCCTCTGTTATTTGTGGCTTTTGCTTCACAAGGTTAATGAGAAACCTATGGTTTTTTAAACAACATGAAATAGAGAGAAGTATGTTATACATTGGAATTTTTCTAAAACTTCCCCCTAGAGAAGTTATAGCAATTTTCACCCAAACCATCAGTCCAACAAACCTCCAGACTTAACACACAACCTATCTAAAGCACTTTCATCAGTAAGACTGAGGATGGAAGCATGCCAACTTTCCACTGGCCTGGACTTTTGCAGATTATAGATAAAACATTGTTTTATAATTCTGTCATACTCCTATGTAGTGAAGTGTGGTCTTTTCCTTACTTGCCTAGAATGTCCTTTCCTGTTCTCTCTCTAAAGTGTGTATTATCTATACTCAAAGACCCAGATTTCCAGATCCTGCCACTCACCATTACCATGCCTATAGTTAGCACTGAGCACCAATTACCCCCATACTGGTCATTTAGCAATGCCTTCCCCCTGGAATTAGTGTTGCCTGTGTTAACAGGGAGAGCAGCCAGAGGAGGCAGCAGTATTCTTCCTTCAATGCCTGAACTGTGATGGATAAAAAGGGGAAGAATAGGTTTTCCAATGAAGGATAACCATTTACAGAGCAAGTGAGTTTTAAAATGCATGGGTGTTTGGAGAACATAAGTTCTTGACTTGCATTATCATCACCATTACACAACAGCTCCCACAATGAATTACAATGTGTACTTCATTTCTGAACACGCATGCCACACGGTTGAATCAAATATAATTTTCTTTAAAGCATAATGTAAGAACAGACTCAGTTTTGTGCCTCCTGTGCTTGCAATAGAAGTAACCACACTCACTGTAAAGATACACTTTAATCTCCCTAAATAGGTTGATTGTTCCTTTTTCTTTAACCGCAAAATGCATTAAAACAATAATTAAAACAAAGACAATTTTTGTAAATTGTCTGCCCTAGGGAATTCTTCCAGATCTACTTTCAATGAGTTTATGAGAACAGAACTATTTTGAAAGATACTTTAAGTGTTTGGGGGATAATATGTTACTAATCAGCTCAGGAGTTTCAGGTGTGCAAGACAAAGTGTCAAGTACTACTTGGTATTGCTGGTCTTCTCCACACCAGGAAAAGACAATTTCTTACTCTTGCTTCATTGCTTGCAGTGCTACACCCTGGGCTTGGCACAGATCCTTATGGAAGATGAATTTATCAGCAGAGAATGATGGAGGGACGTAGGTCTCATCCATCACCAAGCTGCTGAAGCATGGCCTCCTGTTGGCATATGAAGAATTACAGCACTGGCCAACACCAGGGTTCACAGGAGTCGCTTCATGTCTGATACACAACTGTCCAATAATAAGGTCAGCCTGGTTAGAAGGAGAAAGAAGAAAGCAGGGAGATTGGACATTACTCACAAAGTTGGTTCAGGTTTGCAGAAAACTCTTGTAATCATTCTTAACATTCAGCAACTTATAATTAAGAGTGAAGGGAAATTTGCTGTGTGTGTAGGATCATGTGTTGCCATATTATAAATTCAGTGTTTACTCATTGGTTGGGGATAAATCTTGACTTTTAGTGACAGATATTATCTTATTTATTTTGAGGACAGTCCTTCAGCTCCTTGGTATCACCTATTTGAAACACTTCCAGGTACATACACACTTCTAAAGGGAGAAAAATCTCTTCCCTGATCCATGACACGTACATGGTTTGTTTCCTGTGTATGTCTAGTTGAGTCTTACTTTTGAGATAGAGATACAGAGATTTGAGATACAGAAGATCACTTTCTGAAGATAATAGCACAAACTGAGCTCTCTTGCTTCTATCTGTCCAACACAGCTAACACAAAAGAAATAGGGCCAATATCCACATGCCATGAAAGCTTTCCTAATATGAAATCTTCCTGCTTTCCACATTTCGCAGACATTTCTTAAATGCCTAGGAATAAATTTCAATAAGTGTTAACATGCTTTCTGTGTATACTATGTTTTAGGTTAATGCTGTAGGACTTACTCAGATTGCCTAGTTTAATAGAGTCATCCTATGAAGATGGTACAATTTTTATTCTCAATATCAGATGAATAAACTGAAACTTAGTGACATAACTATCTTTTCCAGCATGACACAAATAATAAAGTGGTGAAATGAGATGGCAAGTAGGAAGGCAGCCCCAGAACCTACACCCCTGAGTCATTACACCACACAGCATCCCTACAGCTTCTCAGTGAAGAATTCAATCAGTGATTAAGGTGACAATCACAGGAAACCTTCCTTTTGCTCCTAACCTTCATGACATAAAAACCAATTAACAGATAATTCCCCATCACTGAAAAACAGAAAAACTGATACATAATTTTGTTCACAATTGTGACAGTAAGGGAAAAATAATTTTTTAAAAATTCAATCTGTAATCATATATATGACATGAATGACTAGAAAGTAAAGATTATTGGTGTTAGTAAGTGGAAAGTCACTTTACTAGTCAGAACATGGAACTTATTTACACTGTTCTATACCTTATATCCTGTCAAAGGGACCAAATTGCCCTGATATCATTATAATGATAAGATTATTCTACAAAAGGCAAAAATCTAACTATGGCTCGAGTAACATGATGAATTTTAGTCTATTGAGGGTGAAGCTTTTTCTTTCTTCTGTAACATTAAAGAAAGAATTTGAGGAGCTAAAAAAAATAAAAGGGAAATATGAGGTGAGTGACACATTAGTGTTCAGACACGGTCAGGTAACCTGACTGCATTTCCACCAGCCCTCCTAGAAGAACCAGAGTCCTGGCCACACGCTCACCATTCAGAGTTGGGTTCTCACCCATCCTCCAACTGCATCTAACTGAAGGAGCCTGGGAAAGCCATTTCCATGCTGATTTGTCCCACTTGTCCTAGATGGGAATTAGGAAGCTAATTAAGCCAAATGGCAGAAACCAGATAAAAACTAAAGAAAACACTCACCGCTCCCTCCCCACAGGCCAGTTGCTTGTCCTCGCTAAGTTGGCAACAGGTAGCTGCTGTAGTGGCCATTTTCCTAGTGAGGGCCATCAGCTCAGCCGAGGTCAGCTGAGGTGCTTTCTTCACATAAGCAACAAGAAACCTGAAAGAAGCATTTTTCACAAATTCTGCTGAGCTTCTCATGAGTTTCTGGATTTCTTACTCCTCTCAAAGATCCTCTTCTGGCATCAGAAAACTTGGTATTTGGACTGACTTTGAGGATGTGTCTACTCTCAAGGTCACTTTCTATACTATCATTATCCCAACATGTCATCAGGAAAAGGAAAGTTCTGGGCAGAACTTTCTATTCCCAACTAAGCATTTGCAAGGTTTGAGGAACATAAAGCCATTTTTGCACATCAGCTTTCACAGGCCCTTCGTCATGGTCCCTAAAAGGGGAAATGGGAAAGTCTACCTTCTTTTGAGGGAAATGAGGTAATAATGTTTCACTGACTTCCATTAGAAACAGGGACTGAAATTAGAGTAGCCTTGGGTCACTAATTTAGATTTATATTTCCTTTGCCTGTTAATAATTTTAAATCACTGAAAATACTATTTACAAAACATACGCATTTTGTAAGTAATATTGTCCTAATTTCTGGAAGAGGGCACAGCTTCGTTTTGCAAGTGCTTGGCTCTCCTGGATGTATTTCTGTAATTCTTCTTCCTGGAAATACAAGCATTATTGCATACATTTTTCTCTGGACACATAACTATGTATATAAAATCGACCAAGATTTTATGCTATTATGAAACCAATCTTAGAGGTTTTTAAATATCAAAGATGATAAAGTATAAATTTTAAGAATTAAAGAAATGGACTTGGAAAGATTTAGTTTAAAACTTTGTGAATCACAAAATCATTTGATAGCAGAACCCCATCTTTGGATAAAGATTTACAGTTCTTTCTATACAAAATTTCTGCCTTTCTGGATCTGGCAAGAAATGAATAATATCTTTATTCTTTGTATTGAACAATGTTTGGTTAACATTTTTATTCTTAAGTAAGCCACTAATTACTGACTATTAGTTAATAATGGCTTAATATCTAGATTACTAATCTTAGATATAACTAGCTTATCTGCTAGTTAATGACTAGATTCTTTCAAATAGTTTTTTTCAGTACTGGAATTTGAACCCATGGCTGTACTCTACACTAAACTGCATCCACAGCCCTTTTTAAATTTTATTTGAGACAGAGTCCTGCTCATTTGCCCAGTCTGGCCTCTAACTTTTCATCCTCCTGCCTTAACCTCCCAAGTAGCTGGGTTTACAGGTAGACACTACCACATCCAGCATTTAATGGATGCTGTCTATTCATTTGTTTCAGGTTCTCTCTGAAATTCCCAATCAACTTACCCCTTTATCCTGGCATTCAAGAGTGTTTTCAGACTGGACACACTTCTCCATTAGTTCCTGATATCCTTTAGCAACTCTTAGAATTACTGGGACAGCAAGCTCAGGATGTCTTCTTGAATATTCATGAACAAAACTAAAACATGTGGAGGAAAATATCATAAATAATTGGCTCTAAGACAAAATGAAGTCATTGTTTCCCTAATACCTCCTATATAATAGAGCCTGTGGAAGTTAAAAATCAGATAAATACAGTTGAACATCAATATGATCTGAACTCTATGAATGACAATACCATGAATATACACCATGTCCCTCAAGTTGTCCCATAAAGTGGCATTTTATTTTCTTTTGCGGCTCACTTTGGCTTTTCAATTGTGGATTTTCACCGTCATTCATTGTGCCTACTTTATGCTAACTTTGCTTTGGGGGGTAGGCAGACAACACTGTGTTAAGATAAAATGCCTGCCCTCTCCTGTGTTAGAGAGAGGCAGAAACAAGCAAACAATAAACAGGTCATCTATCTCAGGTAGTGATACATTGATAAAGGGAAAGAAAAAAGATTGAAGAGAGGAAAGGAGGTGACTCCCGTAAGTGAAGGGGTCACTAATTTAGCAGGGAGTCAAGAAGTGTTTCTCTGGGCAGCTGATATCTGAACAGAGACCTGGGTGAAGGAAGCCATGCTAATGCCTGGGGGAGGATCCTTTCTGCTGCTATGATCCTTTTTAACTGAAGAACTACTCTATTAAGCAAACAGCTTTAGAGGTATATAGATGTGTAAACTTAAGATAACTCTTGATTTACTAACTGTACCCCCAGATTACAGAAATTAGTCATATTAAGCTCTTCCATCAATAAAATGTCAAAATTTGTCTCCTAATTCTGGTCTTATTTCTAATCTGCATAATTTTATTTAGCAGTATAAACAATGTATGAATCTTTTTTTTTTTTTTTTTTGCAGTGCTGGGGATTGAACCCATGGTTTTGTGCTTGTGAGGCAAGCACTCTACCAACTGAGCTATATCCCCAGTCCTGGAATGTCTAATTTTAATGTAACAAAAGTGCAATATTTTCAGGGACTCTAAAAAAGAAAATTGGGCCATTATTTTCATTACTGCATCAGAATCATACTCTTAAATTTGAAGATCCTTGAAGATAAGTAAGTAAAATGTCCTAAGAGTTGCACAAATGCCACCTTTAATAGTATCCATGGACACACACAATAAGGGAAAATGTATTAACCTGACTGCCTACTTCCCTTACAAGACAAATGGAATGAGAACACGGCCTATGAATTCTATTACAACAAACTATTGTACTGCGGATGTCTGTAAATGCGTCTTTATTTTCTTAAAATATACAACATGTATTTGACAAATAGTAAGTAAATCTATCTTTTAGTATCTATGGAGTTATATTTTAGGGAAAAGTTTTTTAAATGTGCATGACAAAAAAGTACATTCTTAATCATAAGTCCTTATTACAAAAATGTTCATATCTTTTATGACAGTTCAATGGTGGCCTTCATATGAATAACCTATAATGATGACAATGGAGAGAAATTGTTATTAAATAAAATACACTTCATAAGCATGCCAATTAATAACACATGGTGAAAGCCTCACATTAGTTAGATGTCTTTCCCTTTTCTCTAGTTACCGGCTCACATCTCTTTTGACTCAGAACATTCTGGCCAAGCATCCCCACATGAGTTTAAAAACCATAGCCGCCATTCTTCACTTCAACTACACAGAGCTGTCAGCCACAAAATGATCTCAACTTGTGTGAACACACATTTGCAGAGTGTGTTACCTTGCCAAGAAAATGTTTCTTTCCGCCAAAGAAAACTGGTTGAAATCTCTGTCTCCTAAAAATCTGTTGAGGGTTGGAGACAGGCCTTCAGGTTTGTCGTCATTTTCTGCATGGATTATGCAATGACCTAGTTCAAGGGTGGGCAATTTGCAACATTCTGCTATTTTGCTTGACAGAGCATCTTGTCGAGAACAAATATACGACATAATTTTTTCCTGTAATGGGAAAACCAAAACATGAGTCTTAAAGATTTATTCTTTAAGAAGGACCTCAGAGCCAATTCTAGGGAGGAGAGGGAGGAAGAGCAGAAGGAGGAGATTATGGAGAACAAATTTTCCATTCCAAGTTTATCAAGAAGGAGTAAGTTAAAAGAAAAAAGCCTAGGATTGAGGAAGTAGGAAAGAGAACAGCAGAGGAGGGAGGGAAGGAGGAAAGGAGGAAGAAATAAAACTCTTTCCTTGTCTCCCATGAGGACAGTGCTTTCCTCATTCCTGTCCAGGTCCCCATTTGTTCAATTCTTTTCCCTTAGTTGTCAGTCAAATACTATTATTGTAATACAAAAGCTTCAAAACAAGAGGGAAACGTGCTACTCAAATAAATATACCTAATACTATTCAATTCACCTCTACACAGCATTTGCAGCTGGTGGCATGGAAAGCACACTTCCCACTCTTCATCATAACCTCTGTGCCCACCAGAGGGCGGTGCACCCAAATGGCCAGAGAGGTCAAGCTTTCAGATACACCCTTGCCATGGGACTGAAAATTCCAGGCATTCTCAGCCGGGTCAATTAGAATCCATTATTCAACTTTTAAAATCTAACTTGTATTTCATATGGATATTAATTTTTCCACTTTAAAGGAAAAGAGTCGATCTGACATCCAATTTTTTAAATAGGTTTTAAAATAACTATGAAAGTCAACAAAATTAGGGGTGGATATTGCTCAGTGGTAGAACATTCACCTGGGTGTATGAGGCCCTGGATTTGATTCCTAGCACAAGGGAGGGGGAAAAGCTAGTTATGAAAATCAACAAAATTACCACTTAAAAACCAAGAAAGCTGACATCAAAGAAAAATGAAATAGTTCTTGCTAATGTTCCTAGTCTGTGTGTAAACTCCCCTAGATGAGAAAGTCAGTGAGGTGGCAACGTTTCCCGTTCATCCTCCCCAGCTCCTCACACCAGGACTCTGCTGTGCTCAAGGACTGTCACTCTGAGGGCTCACCTGACCCTTGGTTTCTTGCAGACTTCCAAGACTAGCAGCCACAGGAGTGGGCTGAAATGAGCATTACGCTGCATGGCCAGCTTCCTAGAATCCAGGTTCCAACCTGAATTTCAGGTCCTTTGAGCATCTGAGAGCAGTGATTTTAAGTTTCCTCTGAGAGGAGGGTGTGTCACAGAAGACCAGAGAGGAAGAAAACTGGGAGAAGATAGGTCTTTCATACATCTAGGGGGTCTAGAGTTGATCCAAATAGTCATACTGCTTTGATCACCATTGATATGGCACACACAAGGAATCTGCTGGTTGGGCTTTTGGTTTCATTTAATTCTCCTAGAACCCTTTATTCACACCTCTCATAGGCAAGTGACTAGCTTTTGACCTTGTGGAACAATTTCTTGCTTTCTTTTAGTTGTATTCAATCATTCAACAAACTGTAATAGAATACCTTCCACATACTAGGCATTGTCCTGCAAAGAGAACAGTAAACAAAAGGCAGTCCCTGACTTTGAGGAGGTCACTATCTTATCTCTCCTATCAGACTAGAAATTCTTGGAGGTCAACTTATGCTTTCCTAACAAGTGCTCCTCATTGTGGCTAACCCATAGGAAGTATTCAATATGTATCAGTCAAATAAAGAAATAAATGGAAGGAAAAACCAATACATTAAAAGTAAAGAGCTTGCCCCTCGAGACCCCTACATGGAGATCTTCTTTAGGCATAAGAAACAGATGGATCCTCGTCTGAAAGGGGACATCCCCAAAGTGAAATCCAGGATCAGAAAAGATGGTTTAAGCTTTATTAGCAAGAAGTGAGTAACTTCACTTGGTCCCTAATTACCGCACCCTGTGACCAGCTCAACCCAGACAGCCTCCTCTCTTTATGAACCAGAAAAAAAAAAAAGAAAGAAAGAAAAGGGAGCAAAAATATATTTTTTCAGGGAATAAGACTCCTCACCCCATCCTGCAGACACTCCAGTACATTTCCTCTGCAACACTCCTCGTGTATGTGGGCCACGTCCAAGACCAGTTTCTGAATTTCAGTAAAATTCGCTCTGGGAAACTTTTGACTCAGTTTAGCAACAGTTCTAGGGGGAGCAGAAAAGTTTTAAAAATCAATTCTGGTTAGCTATAAAAATGATATAGCATTCAGAGAGTATCAGCACTGTTAAAACTCAGAGGAAGAACAGACACATGTTGTTTCAAAAGAGAAGGAAGCAGGGCTTGTCTGTGGAGTACTCCTCAATCTTTCACGCAGTAGCATCTGGGATCATTGTGGTGAGTGAATGGAAATATTAAAAAGGCTAAACAACTAAGAAATGGAAAATTCTATGACAATGATAATCATTTTTCACTTTGAAGTAAAAAAATACTTAGGAGAATTTTTTTCAGGGAGGTGTGCATATGTGCAAATCAAAGAAATGGAAGAAAAAAGGGGAGCAGACTGAACATTACAGAGGTGTCATCCTGCCAACACATGTAGCATGGCCAGAAAGGAAGTAAAAAATAAAGACTCTGGGTCCTTATGCTTGTTTCATTAAATTTTAAGAGATGCCTGGGTGAAGCCACTGTTTCTACTGATGAAGATAGATTTTCTTTATATAATTTGGAGCAATAAACTTTAATTACTAGAGATAAATTACAAAGTCACTACAATCATATCTGAATTTATACTTAATTACTAAGATAAATTTAAATAAAGTAGTTAATAAATCTATTTTTAAGTTTCAAATAGAATTGGAAGGTAGTTAAAGGATAAATCTGATCTCTTCCAAGAAGAGATATTAGTCAGTCTTTAGAACTAATGGTGTGAATATAAATTTGCATTTAGGTCTCCACTGTGTATAATATTTTCTAATGTGTTATTTAACAAACAAACTCTGAATGAACATATCTACTACTCTTTGAAGTAACAATTGACCTAAGAGACCTTATAGCAGATTAGGAAGCATAACTAATGTAAAGAATATCCTGTTAAGCCACAAGCTTTAGGTAATTCTCAGTGAAGGCTAGTGTCCTTTGCAGAGGAGTTAGGAAGACATGGTCTAATGAGGAGGTACGATTTGATTGCAGACAGTAACTTAAGAGTATCTAAAATAGGCAAATAATGTAAACCTTCAGTTTCTACTCGGTGTTATCTCAGCAAGGCTTTTAGTAAGTGTTACATTAGCAGGCTTGCCTGTTAGCTTTCTCGCAGTCTTAAGATTCCAGGAGTCTGATCACAGTGGCCCTCATCAAAGGAGATATCACTCTTTACCACAGCAACACTAAGAAAAATGGACCTGAATTGCAAACTCATAATTCTACAGTCTCTCCTGCATCCCCAGCTACAGCTTAAACTTACATGGCTTGGAAGATAAGGGGTTCAAAAGTTCTCTTTATTGCGCACACATGTTGATTTAACAAGCTGCTTTCTTTTAATTCTTTTGTAATTGATGCTGCCTAGTATAGAGAAATATAAATAAGGTTGTAAGAAAGTATGTATTTTCTTTTGCAAGTTCTAACAATTAGGAAAACAGCAGATATAGGTAAAACACAAAACTCCACAAAAAAAATTTTTTTTGCTATAAACTATAAATGCCATACAATTTTGCAAAACATTACTCAGTCATTCTTTTAGATTATTCATTCTTTCTTTTAGATTAATTTATACGTATCTATGCCAGACAGATTTATTAAAAATATCTCAAACAAAAAGATTACAATTGGGGGGATCATGAGTGAATATAGCTTTAAGACATATTTACATGCAGCTTTAAGATAGATTGAAGCCTGTTAATTTCTGCTCAGTTACAAAAAGTAAGTTTGCATCACAACCTGACATTGAGAATAGTCACAATCCTTAGGAAATTTTTATAGGACTTCTGGTCTCAAGCTGCTAATTGTGGATTTTATTCTAGTTTTGTGAAACTGGGGAAGCTATCTGCTTCTCTAAACCTAAGTTTCCCTGTTTGATTAATAACAATAATACACCTCAACTTTATTCTAAGGACTAAAAATAATGAATATAAAGTATCACAGTTCTCTCTCACTTTTTTCTCTCTTCTCCTGCTCCTTCCTTTCTCCATTTTCTTCCACCTCTTTCACTTCTCTCTTGAATTATCTTCTCTTTCTCTGACTTTCCTTCTAGATCCCACCAAACTCACTTCCTTAATAATAATTGTTGACTGAGTGAATGAATGAAAACAACAAATCCATTTTTTTTTCTCACAAAGAATATCGGATTTCTGGAAACGCTGTATTCTGAAAAATAAATAAGCTCTTCACTGAAAACCTGTCTTCATTTTTAATGTTGGTTCCAGTGAATCATAGCCAGACTACATATTGGCTCAGATGTCCACACAAATGAGATACCTTTGTTTGGAAGCATTCAGCAGCATTTTCAGTTTTGCAGCAAAGTGGAATCATTTTGTCATAGCCAGCAGCCAGAGAAAGAACTGTGGGTGCATACAGGAAGGGGTGTCTTCTTGATATCTCATAGATGCATCTGTGAAAGGAGTAGAAGGTAAAAATTTCACAAAGTCATGAAAATAAAGCACTTCTGCTTGGAACTGGACTCTGGAATGTGTTTAAAGATTCAGGTAACAACAATGGGAAAAAATGCAGAGGACTTTTTCTTTGCTCTGTTCTGAAGGGGAAATTAGTCATATTTTTTCTAAATGCTGTCAAAATCCTCCGTAGAGATACTTGGGGGCAGTGGGGGGAAGATATCTGATAGATAATACTAGATTCTGTTATGAAAACCAAGAGGCAGAAATGCTGACTGTAGTTGTTATTAAAATGTCTTTTTCACTATGTCTACTCAGGTTTGAGGAAGCAACAAGGCCAGGCCTCTGCTAAGCAAAACTGAAAGTTGGACCCTTTTTTTTTTCCCCTTGTCAGCCCAAAATGGAATCATCCACCTTGGCACCCTCCATAGCACAGGTAAGGGCAAGTTCTGTCTCTGATCCAAGCAGTAATCTGGAAAATGGACATATTGAAGAGGTAGATATGAACTTCCCAGATTTCCACCTGAGTTCAAATATACCAGTCCATTACCTTCACCTCCTAAGCTTTAATTTCTTCATCAACAAACTGGGAAAAGGAAGAAGAATAAAGAGGAAGAGTAAAAAGCAGCATCGAAGGGTTTTTGTGAGCCTTAAACCATCCTTTATGCCAAGCACATGTCATCCTCAGCATCCTAGGTGCTCAATAAACCTTAGCTCTGTTTATGTATCTTAACTATGCCTGGATCTCTAATTTTTAAAAAAATTTCCAGGCAATTTGATGAACATAATATACCAATATTTGTCCCTGAAAGAAGTCACTTTGTATAGTACTAATATATTCCTGGGCTAGTAAAATTTGAGATTAAAGGGAAAAAAGCAGATGTATCTCCAGAGACTAATGGAACAGCTGCTGGGTCTGTTTTGTAGTCTCTACTGCATGCAGCATGCTGTGCTTTAAAAATTGCACTTAAAATTGTTCTGTAATTACCTGAAGTAGGCCTCAGCAGATACAACACAAAGCATTGTTCCGACTTATCCATACTTTGGAGTGTATCAGTAAATTGCAGAAATACTAAATTGTCTGGTAATAGGAAGTTTTCCTTACCTGTTCATGAATGTCTCCCTGTCTTCTTCATATGCTTTACAACTCGTAGCAGGTTCTGGAATTTGGAAGGGTGGAATGGCTGGAGCAGCCTTCTTATGAGCACGTAAGCAACTATGTCTTTCCTCTCCACTTCGGCTGCAGCAGTCTGAAAGTCCATATTTTTCAGATATTTCCTTCTCATGGCAAATTTCTTCCAGAAAGGCAGAGAGCTGTAAGAAAGCTTTTCTTTTAATGAAGGGCAACTATTTTACTTAAAAGTTCTCCAAAGCATATAAAATTTTTTCTAATAACTAAAGCTTTAACTATAGATTAAGAAAAATCCTGGGGCTGGGGTTGTTGTGGCTCAGTGGTGGAGTGCTTGCCTAGCATGTGTGAGGCACTGGATTCAGTTCTCAGCACTACATTGAAAAATAAATAAGTAAATGCAGGTATTGTGTCCATCTACAAATGAAAATATTAGAAAAAAAAAAAAGAAAGAAAAACTTCAACACTTCAGTTTCAATCTGGTAAGATAGCTTTGTTTGCTGCCTTTGGGATTTGTAATTTCCATCTTTGAGTTATACACATGACTATTAGACAGAACTATTTTATTTTAAAGGACAAAGAACTATGAAATATTTTTTTCTTTCCCCACTTAATTTTAAATTATTTTTAATTTTCTCTTTTATGTTATCAATAATTTGGCCCCAAGATATATAAGCCTTTCATTTTTATATATAAAACATGTTTCAGAAATAGATAATCATTTCTTGCAGCCTTTTTATGACATTGATCTAAAATTGGATTTTATTTCCAGTTAAAAATAAAAATGAAATAAAAATTGAAACACTTTTCATTGGTCACAAGTACAGATTTAGCTTAAATGTTTAAAAATGCACATGCATCCTTATTTGGTGCCTTAATTTTACCCAAATAGGATGATGACTCCAATATCTCAAAGAAAGTCTATGAAGAATACATGTGTTTAATACATCTCAGAAAACCTGTTATTTAGCTTTTAAACTGTTAATATTTAGAGAATACTGGAAATTTTAATTAAGAATTTTAATTTCCAATCCATATTTTAAAAAAAGAAACCTTTAACTTTACTATGATAAATTACCAAACTGTAACATTACCTTGAATGTCTAATTAGATAATTGAATAGAAAGTATATTTTATAAAATTTATACACATACTTTTAAAATATTATCAGGACAAGTCAAAAATAGAGATGTAAAACAAAGATTTTATTAATGCCTAAGTTTCAGAGTTGGAAAACACTTTATATCTTAAAAGGGCCCTGACAGTGTTCCAGACACACTGTCTTGGGTCCACTTCAACCCTACCATGCACAGATTTTTTGGACTTTTGTTCCACAATAAGATATCTCTAATCAATATAAAGTTCATTTCCATACTGAAATAAAATAATAAATAACTACTATTTATTGAGCATCTACATTGGGACAATTTTGTACTAAAAAGCATTCATTCCTTATCTAAAGCTTAATTTAACTGGCTTCTATGTTTCAATGCTATTGTTTGTTTGCTAAAGTTGGCAACCCTGGTTATGTGCTGTGCACCTCACATTTACTAGAGTCTAGGGCATAGTGTAATGAAGCTACTAAAGATGCTAATTATGGACCCATGTGTCTAATCTGAATTCTGATTTTTGTGGTTCCCTTAAGGATGTGATTTAACCTCTCTTGTGCTTCAACTTCCTCAGCTGGAAAATTACATCAATCTCCTAGGATTATTATAAAAATTTAATAAATTTGTATTTGTAAGTGAAGTTGATATTGTGCCAATAGACTCTTAGCCAGGGTCTCTTGACTCACTGTACCACCGTTCTGGTTCATCAGTGTTATCTGCTATATCATATTTTGATTATCAGTGTGTTTGTAGAACTCCCTAGAATAATGTCAAGCACATTATATATTCAGTAAAAATTAACTTCTCTTACTATTATTGTATCAACCTCCATGACAGCTCTGAACTAGACCTAATGTTGTCCCTTGTGTTATAGATAAGAAAACCAAAGCCCCCCACAAAGAAGTTAAGTAATATGCCCACAGTCACAGAGAGAATCTCCATAACCTGAGCTCCTAGTCACCATGCTTTTATTGTCTGCAATAACCACTAATTTTTTCATCTGTACTCTTCAGCAAATCACAATTTATCTAATCCTTCTTTACTAAACTCTTTAAATATTTAAATGCATGCCTTCCCATATCTTCTCTTCTGTATGCTAGATCTTGGTTCAATATCATGGTGCTTTTTTTTTTTTATTATTCACTCACCTGGTTTTCTAAACATCCTGCAGATTGCTCCCCATCGGTGGGTTTCTTAATCACAGCCAATACATCATTGGTCATTTTGCTTACTTCCGTGTAAGTGGCTTCTTGAACAAATTGGGCAAAAAATATGGTGACTCTGAAACAAAAATGCATGTGAATGCTTAAGGAGCAGATCCATATCAAACACTTTTCTCAAGTATATTTGTTTTATTTTCTGTTTATTGTCTGACTTCTTTAGAGGGTGACCTTTCATTAAAAATATCTAGTCATCCAGAAGAAATGGTCAGTCTTTTTTCTTTTTCCTTTTTCATATTTCTCCAGAAATATACATATGGCTTTTAAAAGTCAAAAAGAGTGGATTTCCTAAAAGTGGATTTCTCCTTTTACAGTTGCCCACTCACTGAAATTCACTTGTAATTGAGGGTATCTATATTTAAAATTTTATGCTTTTAGTTTAAGCAAAGACTTAGTCATTAGACCTCTACTTGTGTTCACTCCCCTCATGATCAAGGCCTGATCCAAGAAGTTGGTGCTCATGGACTGATTCAAAGCAATGTGTGTACAGTTTTCTGTAAGCATGCAGGGGCAGCAAGACCTGCCTTTAAATACTTTATTAGAAATTTTAGAAATGTGGAATAAAGAAGAGCATTCAAGGAACAACATGCTCTCCACAAATAACAAAAAATGGAGTGTACTACCTCCTATGATTTGCTACTAAGATTTAAATAGAATGCAGAAAAGAGAACATTATAATATATGTATTGGTATTGATAAGAAAAGTTCCTAAATTTATACATAGTTGTCATTGATCAGAAACTAATCTTCTGTTTCTAAGATCTGATTTGGTTGGCTCTGTGGAATTCCAAATAATCGAGGTTAATATATAAGGCATTGATCAAAGTTCCACCTCTTGAGTATCAATTTGATAGTACAGATAACTGAAATTGTTTAATTTGCTTTTTTGATTTAAAAATTCATAGGGCTATCCAATTTTATTTCATTACCTAACTAAAATTATCTTTGCTTTGCATATCTAAAGGGCATTTTCTACAAGAAAAACTTACAGGTCAACTAAATTTATCTCTGCAGAACATTGGGAAGAATCCAGTGTAGAAGCTGGAAAACAAAAGAAACTCATGAAAAGTGGTGTTTTCAACTGCACCCAAGAAAGCAATCCTCGTACATAAATGTTTGCATTTAAGTTGCAACTATATAATTTTAGAACTAAGAAGTCATTAGACATCACCCATCTAAACACCTTAATTTTATACTTGAGAAAACTAGGAAATTAAGGAAAGAACGAAAGAGTTTACAGTAGATGTAACACTAAAATTCTGACCTTGTTTTCCTATTGTTTGGTTTCCCCCTATATTTTAATGCTCTAATTAGCTTGATTTTTTTTTTAACTTGGGATTGAATTCAGGGGCTCTGACCACTGAGCTACATCCCAATTCTTCTTTTATTTTTTATTTTGAGACATGGCCTTGCTAAGTTGCCAGAGCTATCTTCCAACTTGTCAAAGCTGGTCTTGAACTTGTGATCCTCCTGCCTGTGTCTCCTGAGTTGCTGGGATTACAGGTGCATGCCACTGTACCAGGCCCTAATTGGCTTGAGAATCAAATAGTTAAAAACATATTTCAGTCATATTTGAACATATGCCACAGTTTGTTCATTTGTATACCAGTCACAGTATTACCTCTTTAGAAAGTCAAATAAGGACAATTTTTATGAATTAAGAATAACAATGTTACTTACTTTACCATTGTGAGGAAATTATATAGGTGAAGAAGCCCGGATTATGGCTTGGTGTACATACATATTTTTTTCAAAGGAAATATATATACCAATTAAATAAATTATGTGCAAAAAATAAAGCAACATGGAACATACAAGGCCTTAACTGATCATATTAAGTAAGGCTATATGATTTTACAAATCTCTTGTAAAGTAATAAGCTTATCTTTCATTTGAATATATTTACCAGCTAAATCTTTTTTCTCTCTGTGAAACAATAAATATGATACATAAGTCAAGGCAAATGAATAAATGCAAATTTAAGAATTTTAATAAAAGGCAAAACAGAATGACATCAAACATCTCACCTATTCCATATGCATTTCTATGCAGTGTTCTGGATTCAGTAAAATTCAGTAGGAAGATTAAAAAAATTGATACCACCCACTTCATGGTTGCTACTTGTTCCATTGTTGGCAGTGGCAAGAGAAGAATATTGAAACTCCTTTATATTCTCCACAAGCAATGCCTGTTAACTAGTAACCTTTTGTTGGTATATCCATTACTCTATTTCCTTAGGTTGGAAATGGGACATTTTGCCAATAATTAACAGCACAGGGGTTATTTGTATTTTACGTTCAAGGACGCAGTCCTCTTCAGAATGGAAAAAAGGGAAAAAAAATTTTGCAAATTCATTCTCTTTTGAAAATATAACAAATATTCTTCTCAAATGACCAAGTATTCAAACAGATGATTTTTCACTAAATTGCAGAATAATTAATCCCTTTCAAATTAAAAATGTTAATGTCATAAAGAAAAAGCTCAAAAAATTGGTATGCAACTCAACTAAATACATTAATTCTTTAAAAATACTAATTAAAAGTTTGTTTGCCAGAAACAAAAACGTTGTTGGACCAATTCAATCTCTCCATTAAAGAGTACATTGCTTGATTATTATATTGTTATTGGTTAGCTCAAAAACACTTTTCACCTGATATACCTGTCAATAAGGATATTTGAAAGTGGTCAGTCTATTATATATGGCTTAACAGAAAATTTATAGCACAAACTAATGGACCAGGTGATACACTGATTTTTTTTTTTGGCTATAAAATAATTTTGCATGTATGTCACTGGGAAGTGAACCAGTCACCCTGTTCATTTAGCAATGCCAGATGATTATATTAATACTAAATAAGGGTCACTTACACACTCTTGATTTCAAACCTTTCCTCTGTATGTCAGCTCTCAATTTTGGCCACACATTAGAATTATTAGGGAAACTTAAAATTCCCAATACCTAAACTATAACCTAAACCAATTAAATCAGTTGGGACATAGACACCAGTAGTTTCTAAAGTTTCACAACTGCTTTATGGTACTTAAGGCAAGATTATAAAAATCAAAGGATCTACACTAGAAAATAAGTACAGTACACTCAAAAAAATGGAGTAATATGTAGCCATCAAAATAATTTTGTAGAAGAACATGTAATTAATATTATTAAGTATAAAACAGGAAAAAAATATGCACAGAATAATCCCACATTTGTACTTCCCCTGTCCCTCCTTTTATTATTCAATGAAAGAGTGATATGTAATTTACAGTTTTTTAAAAAATAAATAGTTCACTTTGGGTCTGGGGTTGTATCTCAGTGGTAGGGTGTTTGCCTAGCACATGTGAGGCACTGGGTTCAATCCTCAGGATCACATAAAATTTTTTAAAATAAAGGTATTGTGTCCATCTACAATAAAAAAAAATAGAATAAATAAATAGTGCATTTTTAAAATATATATGATACTATAAGTAATTAGGGAACACATTTAAACAAGTTTTTCATCAATGGCACTTCTAATAGATGAAAAACAGTTATTACAGTGTGAACAAGGTCTTCAGTGCTAGTCAAGTAGAGTTCCCACTCATTTGTTGGTTTTTACTCATTTTCTTCTCTGTGTCCCCTTGCCCCTGACATTCTGTTTCTTTAGGAATGTGCTAACAGGAACAGGCCGCATCATATACCCTCCAGTAAACACTATCACTGACCTTGTTCAAATGCTGACCCATTTGATTCCAGAACAGGATAGATGAGGTATAATCCTCCTGATCCTCCTGTCCCTGAGGGGGATTTTACTCAAGAACATAATAACAACAGCATTAGCTATGAAGAAATAACAGAAAGGCATTAGTCATGAAGCACTACTTATGAAGTACTGAAATATAGTTTATGAAGCAAACTATGTACAGCTTTGCTAAGCACAGGCAAATATCTCAAAACCTTTCCCAGAGCCTGGTTCATAGTCGGGACTCAATAATATTTGCTGAATGAATGATGAACGTATGTTCAAAGACAAGAGTTTAAGGTACAGGAAGAGGTTCCCATTTGGCAAATCCCAGGTTAGCCATCACCACATGGTCTGAAGGATGCTGTGATGAGCCGAGTGAAAAGAAGACATCTGGTATCTTTGGAGGGGTCAGGTAAGGCTTCCTGGAGAAAGCAGCTTTTTAGGGAAGACTTGAAAAAGTTGGAGGTAGGCTAAATAAGAGGGAGAAAGAGAGCTCCAGGTATGAAAAGGCAATGGAAAGGCCCACCGGTAAGGAAGAGCAAGGAGTATTTAAGGAATGGGAAGAAGTGCATCTTCAAAGTACAAAGCTCAGAGATGAGGGAACTCACTAAATAGAGGGAATTTCAGACATGGTTGGCAGGGGCCACATCTCAAAGACCCTTTAAGTTGAGTTTACAGCTTATCCTAGGGCAATAGGGGACTATAAAAGGAAGCTAATAAAGATCACATTTGTATTTTGAAACTGTCTCTATTGTTACAAAGGGGGGAAAGGCTGTGATAAGGAGACCAGTTAGGAAACTTCCAATAATGTGGTCCAGTATGTAGCATGGATGAGAATGGTGATAATGGGAAATGAGAGGGGTAGCTAAAGTTAAGTATTATGAATGAGATAAAATCAAAGTGACCAAATAACAGACTATGTGTCTATTTTTGTGTATGCTGAGTTTAAGAAAGAGTATATCAAGTTTTAAGGTAGGTTAAGATAGAAGGAGCAGTTTACCTAAACAGTCCTGGTGGGTGCCTGTTGACTTGGTATAATTATTGACCAGTCTCCCTTTTCACTACAGAAATGTACCCTGGTTTTCATGATGTCTTTAGGAGTTCTAAGGGAGAGGATGATGATCTTTTAGATAGTGTTTCCTATCCCTGGAATAAGATTGAAAAGATGGAGGTTTCAGAGTCATGGCTTCCAGAGAGTTGTTGTAGCCATGTGGGTAGATGAGAGAGATTATACTGAAGAGAGGAACCCTGAGAAACACCAGTGTTACAAGAGATAAAGAAGAGCTTTGAACCAGAGTTTGTATACCAACTGCAAACAATCCTCAATCCATATGTGTCATTGCCCAAAGTTTTGTCCAAAGTACAGAGTTCACATCAAATACCTTCCATTGCTCTAATTCTGATTCTGTTTGCTTTTTCATAAATCCCTGAAACTGCTCAGTAACAACATGGCACAGTAAACTGGACTTTGATATCAGAAAGATTCTAATCTTGGCTGTGTCCCTTATTAGCCATATGACATTAAAAAAATAATATATCTGTTTGATTCTGTATTTCCTCAAATAAATCATAAAAATAATGTTTTCCCTCCAATTTGTTTTGATATATAGATAAAATAATGTATTTTACATGCTGACACCCACAGGCATTTTTTTAAAAAAGTAACAATAACTACTATCATTATTAGCATTGGAATGGATGTTAAATATTATCTATTAGCTACATTCTTTATCTAAACAGTGTAGTTGAATGTGTGGTTTGTTAGAAAATGTGTTCTCTTCCTTCATGCTTTCAGGGGTCCATTTTATTTTCATGTGTACTGGTGTGACTGGTTTGTTATTGTTTGAAAGTGTATTTTTTTTTTAATTTCTACTCCCCTTTCCCTTCAATGCTTGTAAAAACTGCACCTACTCTCTAAGGCCTGTAACCAAGACTCCACAGTGTATTTCTGATTACTCCCTAACTAGAGAAGGGCCCTCTCACCTTTCTCAACTTTCAGCATTGTTTAGGTTGCCTTCTCATACAACTTCTTACTTGTCCTTGATTCATAGTTATTTATGAGCTATTTCATTTTTCCTGAATAATTAACTGCTTGGATTCAGTGACTCATCTTTGTGATTCTTATGGTGCTTACCACATCTGGCACAGGCCATAATCTTTATACATATAAATTGAATGGCACTGAATAATATTGTTGTTAAAATTTATGCACTAATTGTTCTTATTCATTGACACAAATGATCTCTCTCATATTCTTCTTGCTATAAAACATTCCTAAAATGTTTATATTCACATTTTCTATAATATTCAGGGTTCACATCAGCACAGATCTGAGAAGGGGATGATACCTAGGGTCTTGAGGTAAAGTCAGTGAGCTTGGTTGCCAGTTACAGAGCTTAAAATTAACTCTGTAGAATAGATATAACCCAAAGGTCAACAGGATGGTTGACCCCAAATCTTCAACCCACTAGGACCTTCTTGTCCCTTAAGATTTATTTATGTTTATCCTGATACAAATGTAATGTTTCATCCCACCTATGGGGAAAAGACAGAATTACCACCACTACAGCTTCTGTATTTCCAAGAACTCCAGGGTAAGAGGGACTGTCTGCATTTATCCTTGACTTCTGTAGCACTTACCCTCCAGTGCTGTTAAATTCTCTTTACCTGTCTTTTACATGCTATCTCTTTTCTCTCCTGAACTCCATATTGCATACCCCCTCAATCACTTTCTCAAAGCTCTCTCAACACAAATTTGCATCAAAGAACTAGAAATCAAGCATGAAAAGATCTTTTCAGCTGTATATCAGCTCTTCACATAGAACTTTCACCTGGTCTCTTTTTCCTTAATTTCTTCCCATCTAGACCTGGTTTTCACACTCCCTCTCCTCCTTGATTTTAAGCAGAACAAACAATCCTCCCCTCTGTTTAATTTAATCCCATCTATATCATGCTCTGGAGGAGATTTCACCTTTCACATTTGTTGTCAAAGTATTTTGCTTACACACACAAAAAGACTGTTTTCCTTCATCAAAGTGCTTTACCTTTGATTTTTAGGGGGGAGTGCTTTTTTTTTTTCCTCCCACTACACCAGGGACAAAGTGAGAGGGGTCAGAGTCATATTAGGCAACCAATCTGCCTGTCAAACTTAAAAGGATAAAGTATCTGAAGTTCAATAAAGTGAACCAATCCATCAATATTGGTCAAGCAGAGATACAGAAAAGTAAATGAAGGGCCAATAGGAAATAAATTTCACCAAAAAAGTAACTTCTATTAACAGCATTTTTTTTATCTGGGTTGACTGCTTATGATAGGCTAGGCATGGGTCCTTTTAGAGCAGAACTGGTTTGCATAATCAAATTATAACTACTTGAGAGAAACACCATATTTTGAAAGCATCTCCTAAAATCCTAGAACAAGAACTTGCACAGAAAAGTCCTTCCTAAATACTTGTAATGACTTTTTCATAGGGACACCCTCTCTTCCCTACTTCTATGGCTATGACACAGTACAAGAAATAACAAAAGTAATTACTGGCCTTCTGCCATCATCAGCATAACCACTGGATACCTCCTTTTCCCAAGTATCTTTGTCTGTACCACCATAACAAAATAAAATGTATTTCTCTGTTTGGCATTCTGGGAAGTCCAAGGTCAAGTTGTGAGCAGATTCAGTTTATGGTAAAGGTGTATTCTCTATAGATGGTGCCAGCTAGGTGTCCCCACATGGCAGAAGGGATGGAAAGGCAAAAGGAGCTAGTACATGTCCTTCAACCTCTTTTATAGAAGTACTTAATCCATTCATAAAAGTTCTGCCCTTGTGACTTAATCACATCCAAAAATGTTCTGTGTATCATATTGTATATTAGATCCCAACATATTAATTTTGGAGGGACACAAATATTCAAATCATAGAACTTAACAAAGTTAAGTGACAGCCCATTGTTACAGTTGATTCAGAAAAATCCCCTCCATAGTTCAGAAAGTTCACACTCTGTTTTGGACTACTTATTTGTGTACCTCCAGAACTCATTTGTTAAAGTCTTATTCCCATTGTGGTGGCACCTTGGGGAATAATTATGGTTGGGGTTTTGTGGTAAGATTAGTGCCTTCCTAACAAGAGAGTACAGAAAGATACCTTGCTTTCTCTGAAGTGTGAGGTAATAGCAAGAAGAAGGCCATATATAAAGTAGGAAGAAAACCCTCACAGAAATTAAACTTTTCCAGAATCTTAATCTTAAAATTTCTAGTCTATAAAACTGAGAAAATAAATTTCTGTTGTCTGTCACCTATGCTGCAGTTTTTTATTAGGGCAGACTTAGCAGACTAAGACACACACATACACACACACACACACACACACACACACACCTATAAATATATATTCTCATGGGAAATACATGAGTTAAAAGCTAGATTATCTATCATTATTAAGCAAATTATGTCATTTCCCAGAAAATAGACATTGTATTTCTAAAAAAGTCCTCTTTGTTCATACTTATGAGATAACATAGAAAACATAATAACATATGTGCTAGTAATTAAGAAATTTGTAGCATTTACCTGTGACCTCACAAGTTCTGCCATGAGAGAAATAATAAAGAGGTTCAGAATGCATCTCCATACCCATCCTCAATATTTTGTGGTCATCCTTGTATTGAGACAGTTTTATTTCAAATAATGCACCTGTAGTTCACCTTAAGACAAAGTTAGCAAGACCAGCTCTCTCATCCATACTGTTCTAAGTATAGAAGAGTCAATTGTTCAGGCAGTGGGAAGAAGTAGAGGAGTTGATATTGACCTAGTGTTAGTGGTGCTCTATAATTTTTTACTTATTACAATTTTAAAACTTAGGGGATTGTCTTTCCCATAATGCAGCGGCATCTTAGTTTGTATATATGTTATTCTTAACAGCCATTAGAGCTAAATTCTGTACTCCATTCATTTTTAGCCTTTGCTTCAGTGCTCTAGTGTCAAGCCCCAAAACTTGGACTAAGGTTATGGAAACTTGAGTGTATCTGCCTTGCTGTTGTCCCTTTTGATTATTGGGAGAGGATGTAACTCCTGATATTCCATCGTGTAGCTCTTCAAATCACCAACCAAATTATTCCACTTGAGGACAATGAAGGCCTTTCCACACCCAAACAGGATGGGCTCCCTCTCTCTTATTTCTAACACTTCAGTCTTTCAACTCCTTACCCACCAGTGATACTGGCTCCTTAACTCAAATCTTCCTTTAAGATTCCTAAGACCAGATTTTTAAGGAATTAATCTCTAGGAAATTGGTATTATTTGCCTGAATAAATGAATAAAGAAATTTGGAAAAAACAGAACTGTGTAACCTGAGTGGAGATAAAGAGTAATGGAAAAGTGACCTATCACTTGCATGCAACATTTTTAAGTTATTGATCAGTAACTGCTCCATTGTCTAGTGTTGAAGAAATAACAGCCAGTTCACATGAATTCAATAAAATGGACAAAATAACTATTATTCCACCTATCCATCAATTATCATAAGCAGCGTTCTTTTAAGTGCAACAAATCTTTCATTAGTCAGAAGATTTTTCCTTTCCCAAGATATATTTCAAAATGCTAAAGGACTTTCTTTGGTGCCAGGCAAGTATTCATCTATTTATTCATCAGTTGCTCACACAAGAGAGATAATTTGAATAATCCTAGATCAATTAGAGTGATGCAAAAGTGAAACCACCATATGGTACCTTACTAGGTCTGACAGGTTTGAATATTCAGTTCATGATAAATTTAATTTAGGAATAATTTTCATTATTTCATATATTTAAATGAACTCATTACTATTATTATCTTAAATCATAAATTTTTCATGATCCAAAATGTATGAAATTCAATTTGCTATATTTGCTACTTTGGAAGTCCAAGAGTAAGTTATGATTCTGTGGTTTATAGTTTGTGTGATTGCACTACAATGCTATGACTACTACAACATCACCAGACAATACACATTTTTCAACTTCATTATAATCTTATGGAACCACCACTGTATATGTATACCATCTTTAAACATTGCAGTGCAATGCATGACTGTACTTTCTTCTTTATTGTGAAATCCATTACATTCTTGGCTAATTTTGAATCTCCTATCTCAAGAAAAAGGTAGCAATATCTTAATGGTTTTTGGAATCTGTTTGTATTGACACAAATAAATCTTCTTGTCCCTACAGTTCTCTACTATTATTTATTTAATTTACATCATTATTTATGACTATTATCATTGCTTATGTTACCATGAATTCTGGCTTTCAATCACTCTCTTAGATGTTATTACTGTGCTTCTCTGATGATAACTACAAGTGCAAGTCTCTAATCATAGTAAACTTACCTTTCAGATTTTCTTAGCAAAAACAAACAACAACACAGTTTACAACCAGGTTTTCCTCTAAACTCTTAATCCTAAGAGTCACAATCACCACATTTGTAGAATGTGATCCCTCTCAGTGATCATTGCACCCCTACCTTATATAGCTGTCAAAAAGAGGATAGACGAAGAGCTTATGGTAAAGTGAGAAAACAGACACTTAACTGTAAAAGATATTCTGTGGGGCTTAAGATCAACCCAGGGAAGTACAATGTAACAATGTTAATGAAGCCAAGAGATGACATAAACTAGAAGGTTCCACTGACATGACAGATCAATGGTCTCCAAAGTCCTTGAAAGAAATGGTCAAGTCCACCCCTAAAAACTTCAAGACACTTGATGTGGAGCTTGTGGAGAGATTGAAGTGACTTTGGGTGTAATTATTAGATTGCACTGGGCAAAGGACACATGCCACTGACATGTACTGTCCACAGATGCTGTTCTGCTGAAATACAGGAAAGAGGTGCTGAATAGACCCACACATGCAACTTAAGTACAAGAATCAGTCAAAAGCCAGAACCCTAAATTCATCTTTTGTTCAATGTGTGTAAGTCCCCAAATTACCTGCCCTAATCTCTCTGAAGACGGTAAGGCAAAAATGGAGCTAAGTAACTTTGAAAAGCAATGTTTTGACTGAAAACTCTAAGGCTAAAGACAAAAGGAACTGTACATAAATACTACATGTGGTCAATTTGCTTCTCATGGAGGTGTGAATCAATAATTCTGAAACTCCTTCTCAAGTACCCTAGATTTGAACAGATAAGTAAATAGAGGTAGATAGAGTCTAGTTCTCCCTATCAAAGGAGGATATTACAGATGGGTAAGGACAAGGGCTAGAATAAATTTGTGATTCTGAATTACAGCCAGAGACACCTGTATGAACTCATATTTACCTACATAGATAGATAGATATATACAGAGATGCAATTACTGATAAATATATATTTATATAAGGGTTAGTATATGTCTCTCTCTCTCTTTCTCTCTCTCTCTCTCTCTCTCTCTCTCTCTCTCTCTCTATATATATATATATATATATATATTTTTTTTTTTTTTTTTTTTTTTTTTTTTTTTTTTTGCAGTACTGGGAATCAAACCCAGGGCCTTGTACTTGCAAGGCAAGCACTATACCAACTGAGCTGTCTCTCCAGCCCCACATATCAATATTTCTTACCTCTAGAAGCAGTGATACATCATTAGCAGTGAATTCAACCAGTGCTCAAATCTTTGTAATACTACTCTCTAATAAAAAGAATCAGACCTCTTTTGAAGAAATGGTTATTTCAGGAATGAAGGAAGGTAAAATACAAAATGAACTTTCAATATATTGTAATGCTGGGAAGAAAAAGGTACTCAAAAAAAAAAAAGTATGGGAGCATGTCAGAGGGATATAGAAGCCAGCCTGAAAGTAGTCCCAATAGCAAAAGCTAGAATAATTTGAGCAATAAGATAGAAATGTATCAATGAATCATAGTCCAAAGTATAAAACAAATATAGATGTTTACATTGATATAAACAACTGAATAAATAAAAATACAAATATTTCTTAGAGAAAAATTTTAAATAATTTATGTAGAATTCCAGAAATTTAATCCCCTGCTCTCCCTCATTTTGAGTATGAACTGAATTTAATTACTCAGAATGTACAGAATGGAGGAAATCAATATTACAATGGAGAAACATGGGAAAGTGATCAATTTAACATCCCTAGGGATAGAACATACTGATATCATATCACTTGTCCCCTGATAGAAGAATAGTTTTCACACACGGGCCCACACAATTGATGGGCCTGTACCATATTGGCAGGTCGAGCATACTGCATCATAGAGCAGAATAAATACTGGGACAGACAGATGAGGGAGTCATTCACCTTCCAGGCCACGCTTTTGAACCAAAGCCAGACCCCAGGTTCCTTGGGCTCAGACTGTCTGATTTCCTCTGGGAATCTGGTTAACCCCAAGGGAAGTAGGAAAAATTGGGGTTCAGGGTATACTGCATTTAGAGCATCTTTTCCCAAAAGTCTTAAGTCCTCCTTGGGTGCTTGTGACTAGAAGTGCTGGCAGTGCCAAGCAAACAAGCTACCTAGACTGGTATCATATTAATACAGCTGGTGGGGTGGGGTGGGGGGCAATAGCTTACTTAGAATTTTCAGGTAAGCTTCTCAGGCCTTCAGTTAGAGACCTGTCTTCATTCTCCCCTCTGAGCTCTCTGCTGCTTTGGGGATGATTGCAATATATAGGGTAAGTGTTTGATTCATGTGACCTGAGGTCTAAGTAGGGTTTACAAAGGAATAGGGTCATGGGATGGTGGGACTGCAGAACATAACAGGAAGAGAAGGAATTTTTTTAATTGGGTAAACATCAGACTTAAAATGAAACTATAAAGCACTATTTATTAATATCAAGTTGTGATTTAGTATTCACAGTATGAAATCAAGTCTATAAAAATAAAAAATACAAATCAATATGACTATAAATGACTAAGTATGTAAACTTCTAGACAAAAGTGTGATATGAGTAATTACCTCCAAGAACAGTGAAAAGAGGCCCAGTATTGGGTATAACATCTCAACTTCTTTATAAGAAATTTGTAAGGACTCTTGTACTTCATCAGTTCAATGCACTTTAATCACTCCTGGCTATATGTTCCTCTAGATCCACAACCATAATGGAATTCTCCAAATTCTTACACATTTCATGTATTGTCATCCTAAACTGTCTTCAATTTCTCCAATAATGACTTGATTTTTAAATTTAATTAGCCACCTTTAAAGCCATGTCCATCTCTTTTGTTCCTCACTAGTTCTCAGTCCTGGTGGTGAGGAAGAGCCAGGCTGTGTATGCCCTACCCCTGCCACAGCTGTTATTCCTTCATGATGTTAAAATGCTACCTTGAATGTTCATAATTCATAACTCAGATGAGCATTAATATTTCTTTTCATGAAGTAGCCTGTAAGGAACTAGTCCTCTGCTGAAGTGGGGTGAGAGAGAGAAAATTGAACCTTCCACAGAACCACAAAATTTTCAGGATGGAAACACACTTTTGGAAAATAACAGTCCTGGACCATAATATTAGATTCTTTTCATTTTTTATTAATTCCAGCAGAGAGCAAATTGGTCAAATGTTTGAAGAAAGTTGTGTTTCTTAGAGGGTTTGTTTTATACCCACAGAAAATACAAACAGATGAATAAAATCTTAGTCTCTTTCTCCTTTTCTCTGGGCAGGCTGAAAAACAAAAGGAGAAAATACAAGGGCTGTTTGTCAGATGTCATATATTTTTCCAATCTTTTATAAATTATGCTACATTGCTTTGATTGCCTTTCTTCAATTTCCACCAGCAGAAACAATTTAAACCTGTCCTAGGCTAAGCCAAATTCCCCTTCTGTTGGGCAAGGTCAGAGGACACACCAAATGTAGTGAAGTACCTCTTCCTTACTGGTTCCACCAGATTCAAGTCAGAGGCCTCTGGTCACCCCTCCTCGGGGCTATTTAGCACCTACTCTTACCTAAGTTATACCTAAACCAAAAGTTTCTGCTCAAAATTGGAACCTCTAGGGAGAAATTTTTTCCACTTAGAACTGAAACACATCACATTTGGGAATGACATTTGTGGAGACACAAAGTTGTTATTCTTTGCTTGAATACATAAGTAGATATTGTGATTTAGGTAAAATACTTGGTTTTAACAATACTTTGTTTCCTTGCTATTCTATATTTTTAATTTCTCTCCAAAATATTACCAAAAGATGCTCAAACATATTTATGCTCAAATATATATGTTTTAAAGTGGGTATTTGTCATAAGAAGAGAAATTTTATTACACTTTAGTATGTTGACACATTGGAAATTTTGTAGCACATTATTCATTCTACAGTGCAATGAAATGATGGGATTTGGTGGTAAATGGATGGAACTGTAGAATATCATGCTAAGTGAAATAAGCCAATCCCAAAAAAGCAAAAGCAGAATGTTTTCTCCCACATGTAGATGCTAATTTGCAATGTGGTGGAGGAGGCAGGGAACAACAGAGTTACTTTAGATTATGTAGAGGTGAATGAAGGGAGGGGAGGGGATATGGGGATGCAAAGGATAGTAGAATGGATCAGACATTATTACCCTGTGTACATATGTAACTATATGACCAGTGGGATTCTATATCATGTATAACCAGAAAAATGAGGAATCATACTCCATATATATCATGTATCAAAGTGCATTCTACAGTGCAAGTGCATATAAAATAGATTCTTATTGAATCATTAGTTTGAACCATGTGAAATCATTGATATTCATTGACATTTTTAGCCTGCAGAAATATTCTTTCATATGGTTCTATTACCTACAGTCTCTGCTGGTAAGGTATCCCTGAGATGACACAGGAACATATGTCAGAGGAGGACAATGGTTAACTCTTAAGCTCTGACTGGAATTTCAAATTTTGACTCCACCTCTTACTAGCTTGGTTGCCTCTTAGATAGATAAATTATGTAACCTAAGCCTTTATCTATGGATCCATTTATTCATCTACAAAATGGGAATCACAAGAGGACCCAACACAGACATTATTTTGATAATTAAGTTAATATATATAAAGAATTAAGGATGGGATCCATGATGGTGGACTAGAGGAAGGCTGCATTCCTTGTCACTCCAAAACTCCGGTTTGAGCAGAGGATATCTGTTTCTTGGTGAGGCAATTTTTGCTGCTTATCGATCCCCTGCTGTTTACCCCATTTGTCTGCTGTGATGACTTGCAGTCTGCCAGCATATCGACGCCTTTTTTGAGTGCAGATTGCTCACTGTCAGGTACCTATCATCCGCCATTTGCCTGCCTCTGACTGGTCCATCGCCTGCCTTACACCTATCCATCACCCAACGCACGAGGTTCACCTCCCGATCATCTGACAACAGTCAGCAAACTGATCGCCGACCGCCAGTGGAGCATCAGCTGCCTGCTGTTGCCTGGAAGTTCACTGTTACAGTACCTGCAGGTTTGATTACACGTGGCTGCCGCCATTTTGAGACAACAGGCAGGCCCCGTAGGACCCCTGGCCGGATTGACTGAGCCCCGTCTCCAGGATCCCTCAGCCCTACCGATCACTCCCTGCTTCTGGGGCCCTCACATTGACTGACTGCTCCCATCGCCAGGACCCCCAGACCAACTGACTGTGCCCTATCACTGGGACCCCAGACCGACTGATTGCACCCGGCCTCCAGGATCCCACAACCACACCAAACACATCCGAACTCCAGGACCCCTGCCTGACCAACCGCATTCCACCTCCAGGACCTCCAGCTGACCACATCCACACCCTGAGCTAAAATTCCCCGCGTCCACACCCTGAACTGCAGTTCCCCATTTGCCAACACATTTTGAAGCCAGAGTGGCCATCTTGGATAATCCTGGAAGCTGTAGCTCCGATATTTAGGTGGGGCAAATCCCATCCTGAGATGCCTGCTGGAGGCTTGAAGCTCATTGTCAGGTACCTCTCATGCATCAGGCTACTGAACACTGGGAGGTTTCATTACTATATGACTGTTAAACTGTAGATTTTCTTTTTTCTCCATATTGAAAAAATTTAAGGTTTTATTTCTTTACTTTTCTTGCTCTCTTTTCCTTTTGTTTACCTGTTCCCTCAGAGTCTCTTTCTCCCTTTTTTGCATGCTAACATCCAATTTCTTTTGATTACACTCTCACCCTTTCTATTATCTAGAACTTCTGTATGATCTTTTCTTATCCCATTAACAGCCACATTCTACATCCCTCTGCATCCTCTTTGTCCTCCATTAGAAACTGAAGACCTTATTGCAAATCTGTTTGTTTTACCAAAGATAATATTTGAACTCATTCTGTTTATTATGACAATTTTGTTATTGTCCTCATAGGGGCTATTTGGTTTAGGATTGCATAGTGTCTGAATTGGGCAATACTAATATTAATCTCCCCTTAAAGAAAGGGTTTTGGAAACCTATGGGGCCACTATAAGCCTACAGGGGGAAATCTGCAGTACCCCAGATCTGCACTGCTAGAGGGGAAGATACATGAACAACATGAAAAAACAAGGGAAGAAAATGATCCAAACAAATCTAGATTCCATATTAACAGAATCCAATGACAGTATGTCAGAAGAAATGTCAGAAAAGGACTTCAGATTATACATGATTAAGATGATTCGCGAAGCAAAGGATGAGATAAGAGAGCAAATGCAGGTAATGAATGATAATACCAATAAGCTGAAAGAGCACCTGAAGGTAGCAAAAGATCATTTCAACAAAGAGATAGAGATTCTCAAAAAAAAACCAAATGGAAATCCTTGAAATGAAGGAAACAAAAAACCAAATAAAAAACTCAATGGAAAGCATCACCGAAAGACTAGACCACTTGGAAGACAGAACCTCAGACAATGAAGACAAAATATTGAATCTTGAAATTAAAGTTGGCCAAACAGAGAAGATGGTAAGAAATCATGAATAGAATCTCCAAGAATTATGGGACATCATGAAAAGACCAAATTTAAGAATTATTGGGATTGAGGAAGGCACAGAGATACAAACCAAAGGAATGAACAACCTATTCAATGAAATAATATCAGAAAATTTCCCAAGCCTGAAGAATGAAATGGAAAATAAAATACAAGAGGCCTACAGAACACCAAATGCACAAAATCACAACAGATCCACACCAAGGCACATTATAATGAAAATGCCTAACATTCAAAATAAAGATAGGATTTTGAAGGCCGTGAGAGAAAAGCATCAGATTACATATAGGGGGAGACCAATACGGATAGCAGCCGACTTCTCAAACCAGACTCTAAAAGCTAGACGGGCCTGGACCAACATATTTCAAGCTCTGAAAGAACATGGTTGCCAACCAAGAATCCTATACCTAGCAAAACTACCCTTCAGATTTGAAGATGAAATAAAATCCTTCCATAAAAACAAAAGTTAAAAGAATTTACAAATAGAAAGCCTGCACTACAGAATATTCTCAACAAAATATTCCTTGAGGAGGAAATGAAAAACAACAATGTAGGTCAGCAAGGGGAGGAACTACCTTAGAGAAAAACCACTCAAAGGAGAAACCAAGCCAACTTAAAAACCAAAAATAAGTCAAATGACTGGGAATACAAATCATATCTCAATAATAACCCTGAATGTTAATGGTCTAAACTCATGAATCAAATGACATAGACTGGCACAACGGATTAAAAAGAAAGACCCAACAATATGCTGCCTGCAAGAGACTCATCTCATAGAAAAAGACATCCACAGACTAAAGGTGAAAGGATGGGAAAAAAACTACCACACACATGGACTCAGTAAAAAAGCGGGGGTTCCATCCTTATATCAGATAAAGTGGACTTTAAGCCAAAGTTAGTCAGAAGGGATAAAGAAGGACATTTCATACTGTTTAAGGGAAACATAAATCAGGAAGACATAACGATAATAAATATTTATGCCCCAAACAATGGTGCATCCCTGTACATCTAACAAATCCTTCTCAATTTCAGGAATCACATAGACCACAACACAATAATTCTGGGTGACTTTAACACAATGCTGTCACCACTAGATAGATCTTCCAAACAAAATCCAACCAAAGAAACCATAGAACTCAATAACACAATCAATAACCTAGACTTAATAGACATATATAGAATATTCCATCCATCAACGAGCGAATTCACTTTCTTCTCAGCAGCACATGGAACCTTCTGGGAAATAGACCATATGTTATGCCACAAAGCAGCCCTTAGGAAATGCAAAAAAATAGAGATACTGCCTTGTATTCTGTCAGATAATAATGGACTGAGAGTAGAAATCAATGACAAAATAAAAAACAGAAATCATTCCAATACCTGGAGACTAAATAATATGCTATTGAATGAAACATGAATAACAGAAAACATCAGGGAGGGGATAAAAAAATTCTTAGAGGTCAGTGAGAATGACGATACAACATATCAAAATCTGTGGGACACTATGAAAGCAGTATTAAGAGGAAAATTCATTGCATGGAGCGCATTCCAGAAAAGAATGAAAAGTCAACAACTAAATGACCTAATATTACAGCTCAAAGCCCTAGAAAAAGAAGAACAGAATAACACCAAAAGTAGTAGAAGACAGGAAATAATTAAAATCAGAGCTGAAATCAATGAAATTGAAACAAAAGAAACAATTCAAAAAATTGACAAAACAAAAAGTTGGTTCTTTGAGAAAGTAAACAAAATAGACAAACCCTTAGCCACACTAACAAAGAGAAGGAGAGAGAAAACTCAAATTACTAAAATTCATGATGAAAAGGAAATATCATGACAGATACCACCGAGAAACATAACATAATTAGAAGCTACTTTGAAAATCTGTATTCCAACAAAATAGAATCTACCAAAGACATTGACAAATTTCTAGAGACATATGCTCCTCCCAAACTGAACCAGGAGGACATACACAATTTAAACAGATCAATATCAAGCAATGACATAGAAGAAGCCATTAAAAACCTACCATCCAAGAAAAGCCCAGGACCAGACGGATTCTCAGCCGAGTTCTACAAGACCTTCAAAGAAGATCTCATTCCAATACTTCTCAAAGTATTCCAGGAAATAGAAAAAGAGGGTACCCTACCAAACTCATTCTATGAAGCTAATATCACCCTCATACCCAAACCAGGCAAAGACACATCAAGGAAAGAAAATTTTAGACCAATATCCTTGATGAATATAGATGCAAAGATCCTTAACAAAATATTGGCAAACCATATCCAAAAGCATATTAAGAAAATCATGCACCACAATCAAGTGGGTTTCACCCCTAGAATGCAGGGATGGTTTAACATCCGTAAATCAATAAACATAATCCATCAAGTCAATAGACTTAAGGATAAAAATCATATGGTTATTTCAATTGACGCAGAAAAAGCGTTCGACAAAATACAACACCCCTTCATGCTCAAAACACTGGAAAAAATAGGGATAGTAGGAACATACCTGAACATTGTAAAGGCTATTTATGCTAAGCCCATGGCCAACATCATTCTTAATGGAGAGAAACCGAAACCATTCCCTTTAAAAATGGGAACAAGACAGGAATGTCCTCTTTCACCACTTCTATTCAACATTGTCCTCAAAACTCTAGCCAGAGCAATTAGGCAGACTAAAGAAATTAAAGGGATACGAATAAGAAAAGAGGAACTTAAGCTGTCACTATTTGCTGATGACATGATTCTATAATTAGAGGATCCAAAAAACTCCTCCAGAAAACTTCTAGACCTCAATGAATTCAGCAAAATAGCAGGCTATAAAATCAACATGCATAATCTAAAGCATTTTTATACGCAAGCAACGAAACAGCTGAAAGGGAAATGAGGAAAACAACTCCATTTGCAATAGCCTCAAAAAAAAAAAAAACACTTGAGCATCAATCTAACCAAAGAGGTAAAAGATCTCTACAATGAAAACTACAAAACATTGAAGAAAGAAATTGAGGAAGACCTTAGAAGATGGAAAGATCTCCCATGTTCTTGGATAGGCAGAATTAATATTGTCAAAATGGTCATACTACCAAAAGTGCTATACAGATTCAATGCAATGCCAATTAAAATCCCAATGATGTACTTTACAGAAATAGAGCAAGCAATCATGAAATTCATCTGGAAGAATAAGAAACCCAGAATAGGTAAAACAATCCTTAGCAGGAAGAATGAAGCAGGGGGTATCGCAATACCAGAACTTCAACTCTACAAAAAGCAATAGTAACAAAAACGGCATGGTATTGGCACCAAAAGAGACAGGTAGATCAATGGTACAGAATAGAGGACATGGACACAAACCCAAATAAATACAATTTTCTCATACTAGACAAAGTTGCCAAAAATATGCAATGGAGAAAAGATAGCCTCTTCAACAAATGGTGCTGAGAAAACTGGAAATCCATATTCAACAGAATGAAACTAAACCCTATCTCTCACCCTGCACAAAATCAGCTCACAATGGATCAAGGACCTCAAAATCAGACCAGAGACCTTGCATCTCATAGAAGAAAAAGTAGGTCCAAATCTTCAACTTGTTGGCTTAGGATCAGACTTCCTTAACAGGACTCCCATAGCACAAGAAATAAAAGCAAGAATCAATAACCGGGATAGATTCAAACTAAATAGCTTTCTCACAGCAAAGGAAACTAACAGCAATGTGAAGAGAGAGCCTACAGAATGGGAGAATATCTTTGCCACGCATACTTCAGAGAGAGCGCTAATTTCCAGAATATATAAAGAACTCAAAAAACTCTACACCAAGAATACAAATAACCCAATCAACAAATGGGCTAAGGATATGAACAGATACTTCACAGAAGATCTACAAGCAATCAACAAACATATGAAAAAATGTTCACCATCTTTAGTAATAAGAGAAATGCAAATCAAAACTACACTAAGATTCCATCTCCCCCCAATTAGAACGGCGATTATCAAGAATACAAGCAACAATAGGTGTTGAAGAGGATGTGGGGAAAAAGGTACACTCATACATTGCTGGTGGGGCTGCAAATTAGTGCAGCCACTCTGGAAAGCAGTATGGAGATTCCTTAGAAAACTTGGAATGGACCCACCATTTGACCCAGCTATCCCACTCCTTGGCCTATACCCAAAGGACTTAAAATCAGCATACTACAGAGATACAGCCACATCAATGTTCATAGCTGCTCAATTCACAAAAGCCAGACTGTGGAACCAACCTAGATGTCCTTCAATTGATGAATGGATAAAGAAACTGTGGTATATATATACACATACACTGGAATATTACTCAGCTATAAAGAATAATAAAATTATGGCATTTGCAGGCAAATGGATGAAATTGGAGAATATCATGCTAAGTAAGATAAGCCAATATCAAAAATCCAAAAGGCGAATGATCTCACTGATAAGTGAATGATAACACATAATGGGGTTCGGAGGGGGACAAGAATGGAGGAAGGAGGGACTGTATAGAGGGAAAAGAGGGGTGGGAGGGGTGGGGGGAAGGAAAAAATAACAATGAATCAAACATCATTACCCTATGTAAATGTATGATTACGCAAATGGTACGCTGTTACTCCATGTACAAACAGAAACAATATGTATCCCATTTGTTTACAATAAAAATAAATTAAAATTAAAAAACACAAAACAAAACAAAAAAGAACTAAGAATAATGGTTGGTGTTTGTCTATATAGCTCTTGACAAATGTTCAGTCATTTTGCTTTTTTAATAAGAATGCCGATAATTTTTTTAAATCTAAAGTATAGTTACCTGAGATCCTTGTGATTGCAATGTTTTTATGCTAAGGCAGCTTGACTTGCAGCAACCAGTTTTGGACCCTGAATACAAAGAAATGACAGATTTTGGAAAAATATGGGCATTACCATTAGAAAACAAATATAGCCAGTGATACAAAACATAAGTGATTATAAAGTGATTTTTACATGCATTACCCCCTTTAGTTCCCATTTACTACCAGGATCTCTACAAAGAACCTTACCAACAAACACTGTTCCCAAGAAAATAAAAAATAAATATATTTTCAGGACATAGGGGAACTATTAAATGATTTAGATACTTACATGTCCATTCCCATACCCACTAATTTGCAAAATTCAATCAAATGAGAAACCAGCATTTTTCAGAAAAATGTTTAAATAAATTAATGCTTTGACTTACCCACCAAAGCATTTCAGGTCTTATAAATACTCCTATCCACTCATAACCATCACAAATTTGGAACAGAAGAGACAGGATAAGCATTTAATACTAGGCCACAGTGAAGCAGGAGATAAAACCAAGAACCACTTAAGTCATTTTGTAAGACAATTGTACACAGAATAAGATCTCTGCTCCACACGTCTTTCAAAACGTGAATTCCTAATCCATGACGTGATCAAATGCACAAAAATTGAAACTGGATATGGTGAAATGAAAGCAGCCCCAGCACCTCCTCAGAGAAGCAGGACTCCTTGTCCTCAGCCTTGCAGCACTTTTCTAGAAAAGCTCCGAAATCCCCCATCACAGTTTTCAGTTGATCTGTTGTTGCTGTGGGCTTGTGTTTCACCAGCTCAGCAAGTGCTCTGCATTTGAACAAGAAATGAAAGAAACATCAAGGAAAAGGTTAGTCACAGAAAGAAAAATTAAGGTGATAAGAACAGTAGTGCCATCATTTAAGATTATAAATCTTCCAGGTGCAGTGGCACAGGCCAGTAATCCCAGCTGCTTAGGAGATCGAGGCAGGAGGATCTTGAAGTCAAAGCCAGCCTCATCAATTTAGCAAGGCACTTAGCAACTCAGCGAGCTCCTGTCTAAACATAAAATATAAAAAAAAAAGCTGGGGATGTAGCTTAGTGTTAAGCACCCTCCTGGATTCAATTGAGTACCAAAAAAAAAAAAAAAAAAAAAAATTATACATCTTAGAGCCAGGCAGCTCTGGGTTTGAGGTTAAGCATGCCATTTAACCTCATGGGAGATTAATAAAATTCACTTCACTAGGGTTGGTGGGAGGACCAAATAAGATAATAGTTTTTTACATAGTTTCAGTACATCTCCAGAAAGCATACATCACGGCATTAGATATTGTTCAGATTTTAGAAGTCATGCCACATTGACTTTTATAGCTATTGAAGGGTTTAAAATGACCCCTAAATTTCTAATGACCTTGAACTTCACTAAAAATCTTCTTTAAGAATCTTTAAAGTTGGTCTTTGCAATTTGCCCTATTCAGAGTTAATTATGAGGAGGTAGGACTATCCAAACAAATGGGAGGTGGTGGTTCTCCTTCATTAATATCTGAAAAGACAACAGTGCCAGAATGCATGTTGTGTGGGAGGAACATGTTTTCTAATATTATTTTTAAGTCTGGACCATGATTCCAGGCCACCAGAGATGGCAACAACTTTTTTGTTGCTAAGTTTCATGCAATTATCACCCTTTGTGACAGCATTGAGGAGTTCAGCCCCAAAACTCACATTTCTAGATGTTTTCTATTCAATTGTCATTCTCAAAAGTCACATGGCAGGGTTTTCTCTCACCTTTGAGGGCACTTGAAACAAATTGAAAGTACCATTCATGCCTAGAAATAAATCCACCTATGATTTCTACAACTAATTTGCTCTGTGCACAAATTTATCAGTTCAATGTTCAGTCTTTTCTACTGGACCTACCTATGATCTTATTCTACTGTGGTTTTTATCCACAATATCACTATGAATAGTCAGCAGGTAAAAGTCTAATACAGTTTTTTCCCCTCTAAGGGAAAGAAGTCCTTCATTTTATTGTTGATAATTTTATCAACTTAATAAAGCCAACACTTAAGTACTTCCTCTAGGGAATATAACCATTACATGAGACAGTTTGCTCCTTTCAATTAACAGTTCTCATTATCAAGACTACAAACATGATAATGAAATACTGCTCACATTTGTTTCTTGATTTGTTGCTCAGTCTCTGGAAGTGTGCATATATCTGCATGGAAGGTGAATGTTTCAGCATTAAATTCTTTGGGAGTATATGTGTCATCAACTTGCAGAGTGGAAAAGCATCCCAGCTTGTTCACGAAGGACTCAGAGCAGCATTTGGTGACTCACTCACTGGATTCTTCTCATGATTCACACACAATGAGTTCAGGACTGCAGACAGCTGAAGAACAGGAAGGAGAGTAAAAATTCAAAAGAGGCACAATTGAAGGTATTCCATGAACACTCATTTTCCCATGCACCCAAAGAAGTGTCATATTAAACTAGTAACAATGAATGCAAAGTTGATTGAGGCAACAAATGACTATCTTTGGAACTAAACATAAGGAACTCTTTAAAGTTGACTGTTTTACAAGTAAGTCTACATGTCAAGTAGGGTAGAAGCCTTTAGTAGGTAGTGAAGATTTCATGTGCATAACTTGATGTTGTTATCTGTAGCTATTATAAATATGCCATAAAAAGCAATATATTCTCTGGTCACAGTCTGTTGTGGTCATGCCTACTCTTTGGGAGTATTCCCCTTAAACATATTGAGTCTTCCATAAGAAATTCCTTTCTTTTGTTATAGAAGATTAATTTTCTGTTCATAATTAAGTGCAGAACCAGTAAAAATGAATGGATAGCCAGAAAGCAGGGTCAGGTAAGAATTTGAACACAGCCACATTTTTTAAAAATGAAACTTCTATCAGAAGTGAATTTGTTGTACTAAATCCCAGTATTTAATAAAATGTACAATGTGTAAAATCTCAAAAAAGAGAGTACCTGGAGAAAATAATTCATGAAAATAATTGGAGGTGACATGTCTTGAATTGTGTGTTGGAATGGAGAAGAAGTAGTCTTATACTGGCACATGAAATAGAAACTCCCAAATGTCTTAAGAGGAAAAGACATCATTAAATTTATTATATTTTAAAAGACTCACATAGTCTTCAACACAGGGCATTTTGTGTGCTTCAGAAAGCTTACAGCATTTGGTGGCCACTTTTCCTAAGTGATTTGATGTCTCCACAAGAGTGGGAGTTGACACCTGAGGTATTTTCTGAGTGTAACAAATTATTAAGTCTGTTTAAAAAAAAAAAGTCCATGTGTTTTTAGTCAAACAAGAAACTGTCTTTCTAATATAGTAATTAAGCAGAAAAAAACTCAGCCAAAATCAACTAATATATTCTTATTTGCCATTCATCAAATTATGTTTGTCTAAATCAACTGCAGTGGTATAAGCCTCTAATCCCTGCAACTCAAGAGGTTGAGGCAAGAGGATTACAATTTTGAGACCAGCCTCAGCAATTTAGTGACAGCCTAAGTAACTTAGCAAGACACTGTCCCAAATGTTAAAAAAATTTTTAAAGTACTAGGTTTGTAGCTCAGTGGTAAAGCTCCCCTCATTCAATCCCTAATACCCACCACCAAAAATTATCTATCAGGGTGAGGGCTTGGGTCATAAAAATACTTTGTCCTGACCAATTCATTAAACATGGTCTTGAATACCACCTGTACCATATAATCCTAGGAAAGTTAGCTACCTTATTATAATCCAGTAACATTAATATATTTATTATTATATCTTTGTTTCATTAAATGCTATGAGAGTGTAATATAAATCAGTATTATGATAAACCTGAAAGATGTGAGTGAAAAATGGGAAAAAATATACCTGCCTCAATAGGAATGGTGCAAGGATTAAATTAAAAGTGATCATACATGCAATTAACCAGGCATGTTATGTAGCATACAATAATCATTGAAAAAGAATCCCAATCACCATAGAAATGTATGACTGTAATCTACTTAATGGAAGAAACTACGTATTATTCAGTGTTGTTATCGCTGAGCTATAGTTAAAAGGGTGCTAACTATGTATATAAACTGCACAATAAATACCTACTAACCGTGTGTCCCTTCTTATTTCTTGCCTTTCCCTCCCTACATAAGGGCCTATTAAATTGGGACATTATTTCAGCATGTCATATTGTCTCTATCTCTTCTAGAGAGGGAAATTCCGTAGGAAAACAAGGTCATAACCATCAGAGTATAATATATCTTTTGAACATCCACTCTTTCCACAACTGGACCAATACGAATGCAATTTCAGATATTATCTAAATGTATTTTATCATATTTTTGTGTTCAGTTTTTACATTACTTCTTGAACTACTGCTATTCAAGGCCTACTACTTCCTGCTCTGTAAAAGGCTGCTGTAGTTTATTTACTCACAAACTATCCCTTACTCTTCAAGGATCATCCCCAGTTGATAAGCCAAGATTTGTCACTAGCCCTCCCAGCCTATCTACTCCCAGTTTCAAGAGACCATTTTTTTTAAAACTGTACACAAATAGAGGCCTCTCCATCCCATCAACTATATTATCTCTACTCTCCAGACTTTCTTGATTAAAAGGGTTTAAGAATAAATGTGTATTTCTGCTATTAAAGTCATATGCTAGGTGGCCTATATATGAAGTAGTAAATAATTGCAAATTTGTCAAGGAAAAAAGGCAGCTAATAAACAAAATTACTTACACATTTTGGAATTTATATTCTCTAAGCTGCTCATAGAGATCACAGTGTTGCTTGACTATGTTCTGAGGTGCAGCCACAAGAGGTTGAAATTCCTCAAACTAGAACATAAAAGAATGGTATTTATAGGTCCTTCTGAGGACCAGATGCAGGTCACTTCTTACCCCTTCCTTCTTTCTGCCCAAAGCCACATGAGTAGATGTTCAGTGCCACATCTGTCACATCACATTCAAATTGTTCCTCTTATTTGGCAGAATGTATAGTGCAAGGAGTTAAGAATCTTCACTCTGGCTCATTGTCCGGCTTCTGAGCCAGGACACCTGACTCATTTTCTAGTGGTGCAGCTTCACTAACCATATCTGAGATTCAGAATCCTCATCTTCACAATAGAGGTGAAAATAGTGTTCACCACACAGAATTGCTCTGGGAACCAACTACGCTAATGATATTAAAATAGCACCTAATACATAATAAAAAGTCAATAAATGATGGTCACAGGTATTATTATTATTATTATTATTATTATTATTATTATTATCAGACCATCTCTCCAGTAAGATCCTCAGCATCAGTTGCAGTATGGTGCCTGGCATACAGCAGCTTCTTGGTAGAGGAAAGTAAATCTTTCTCTGATTCTATAATAGTTGGAAACAATTAATATATATTAGTAGGAACTCTAAAATTCTCCAGAACAGGTGTCTTCTAACTTATCATCTTATAAAGCATTTCCTAAACATTCTCAAAAAGATTTTAAAATATAAAATATAAATTAATTTCATAACCTCCCTTAAGATATTAACTCCACAACTTGATAAATCATGGGTCAGGTTAACTTTCTTTATATCTAAGTTAAATGTCTTTTAATAGACATTTAAATTTACCTCATGTTATTTTGTTCTTAGGAATATGGAAAACAGAAATTATGGCCACAATTTTGTGAAATTAGAGATTACTGTCTTAATATCTTTCTTTTCTAGACCAACTTTCTAAAATTTATTAACCATTCTATTTAAGATTGATTTCCCTAAAAGGTTTAAGAGCACAGAATTGAATCCATCTCAAGAAAATATCTAAACTGTACTGTATATCATTTCAGTCCTGCATTGATTTTCTTTCTCATTATTGGAATCAACAAAACACTACGTCCTTCTTTTCCTGCGAGACACCTACCACGTTGCCATAGCATGCAGGAGGATCAGCCTCAGCACAGCACTTCTCCAGTCTGGCTTCATATGCCTTGATGATTCTCAGCAGCAAAAGGGAGCCATACTCGGGATGCCTTCTCGAATATTCATACAAAAACCTAAGTAAGACGAACATAGATCTACTTGAACCAATAAGAAAAATGTACATAACTCACTTCAAGTGTGAGTCATATTCCCAAGGTCTGAATTTGACTAAACCCCATGCAGTGAAGCTTAGTGGCACAGGACTTGGGGCCCTCCCTGGGTTCAATTTCTGGTTCTGCCACTTACTTTACTCTATTATGTTAGGCAACTTATTAAAACTAAAGAGCCTTAGTTTCCTCCTCTGAAGAATGGGAATGATAATAATATTCATCTCTTAAGTTGAGTTATGAGAGATAAATGCCACAATCTGTGTAAAACACATTCTTCCTGGCACATCTTAAATGTTTGATGAATGGTACCTGTTATTTTCATGTATACTTAGTTCAATTTGGACTACATCTCAAAAGTATTCTACTAGATAGAGATATACTCTTAAAATATTCTTTTTCCTCTTTATATGACTGAAATCTTAAAGGATATGTCATTTTGTAAGCACTATTTAGTGCAAAAGAAGCTATTGTAATCCAACAATAAAATTGTACAGCTTGTCATCATTCCTACTGATCATATAAAATCATTTTTTATTTAACTGCATTTTCATAGTGCTGAAGTTTTGCTCTTTTCATAGAAGTGAAACACCTAGTGTCAAATTCTATGCTTCTTTTTATCATGATTGCTGCCAACACATAGATGAATAGATATAGATAGATGTGTGAATAGAGTTAAATGCATACATAGATGATTCATAGGCAATATATGTTCATATATATTTTAGATGTTTAAGAAGTAGCCTTTTAATGAATGATTGAATTAATAAATGTTAGATAAATAATTTGTGTACATAGAAGTATTTCTAGAGATAATTCTAGAGATGTCCCTGAGAAGTAAGGAACATTGAGCTTTTACCATGAATGTATACTGAATGACAATGTTTGAAATTAATCAAATTTTTTAAGCTTCAAAGACTAGGAGTCAAAAGGCCAACATGGAAACTTTGTAACTCCTGGGAAAGATGGAAACTATAGTAACTCCAAAGGAAAGTCTAGCATATCTTCCTAAATCAAGAATATGAAAGGGTAATTCCTTATTTAACTTACGTGCCCAAGAAGATATCTTTTGCCTCAGCATAGTTTTTGCAAACATCCTTATCCTCAGCAAAATCAGCTGTTTTTGGAGGTAAGTTATCAGGCTTGTCATCCTCTTCCAGCTCAGCAATGCAGTGGGATCTTTCCAACTCAGGCTTAGCACAACACGTAGCCACTTTCTTCACAACTGTATCTTGATTATCACAAATGAACTTGAAAAGGTTTACCTGTGAAGAGATCAACAATTATTCAACATAAATTGGCATTGCTACTCTTTCTCTCCAGACCTACTCTTTCTCTCCAGACCTTTGTGATGTTGTAGAACATGTTCACTGTATTCCAAGGTCATTCATTCACAACCTTTGTGTCTTCTATGAACACAGATCCTCCATCAGTGCTTCTGAGCCTGGAGTCTCAGAACTACTAAAACACACCCACTTGATCAAAAAGACTTGTTGGGAACCAGTTATCATTTATTTATTTACTATAATTAATTACTCTCAGCTATTTATTAATTTTATATTTCTACTGTTGAGGCATTTAAGTTTATTAAATTGAAAGTTAATGCTATTGTTTCAAATATTGCTCTCAAAATAAATGCAGGCATTTTGAAACCAAATAACTGAGTAAAGCATGAGAGATTTTTTTAAAAATGAGTCAATCACAGTCATGGGTCTTGCTTATAAATATAAAATATCTGTCTTAAATTTCCAGGAAATGTCATGATAGCTCAGGATTCTGATAGAGGTCATTATTTTTAATCTTTGAAGAAAGGGAGAAAATACTACAAATTTGGGGAAAGAGGTCATGTTTAGGAAAACAGTTAATGAAAGGAGAGAACATGGGGGCGGTGGAGAATGCATCATTTCCAAAGGTCTCTTGAGATAATGGCCCTTCTCCAGCCACACCTTTCCCCAGAAAAATATCTTAGCAATGAACTTTTGCAGTTATTCTCCTTCAGCTTCAACCTACATTCTCAGACTATGACTGAAAGAGGTTAAAAATGTGTGAATGAGTTTCTCAGATCATTTAGCAATTTGGATAGTTAGGTTTATAAAAAAGTACCACAGAGAAGGGAAAGCTTGGAGATGGAGTAAATGAAAGCACAGAAGACCATGTCAACAATTGCCAGTTGTCCCCAATGATGCCTTAGCACTTCTATTCTACCAGCTTAAGCATGTGAACTACTAAAGGAAAAGTAATGACTCTTTACCCTGTCATGTGACATGCAAGTTGATCACCTAAGCAGGATTCCTTGTGGATTTTGGTAAGATCTGTTGCCATCTTGGTAATATCTGTAAATTCAGCTTGGAAAAATCTCTGACTTAGATGAGCTACTTCCCTAAAAAGAAAATCCCCCCATCAATATATTATTATCAGGCAGTGTGAAAGACCTATGAAAATGCTATTTATAACAAAGAAATTCAAGACAAACTAACACATAGAAATTTTGTTAATTCATTAGATATTTAATGTTAGAACTGAACTGAATGGTGATTTTTTTCCCTGTTTTCTTAAAATTACCCATGGTAAGAGTGTATGGCGGATAGAAACCTGATGATTCATAAAATCAGCAAACAGGAATGCTGAAAGGGGTGAGGGTCTGAGGGGCATCAGCTATGGAGCCCAGATCTGACTTCCAGATCTGACTTCATAACTTCTTAGCAGTGAGACCCTAAGCAAGTTACTTAACTTCTCTGAACTTTAACCTTCTCAGTGTCACAACATCATGCTAAATTGAAGCACTGTTTTGGAGAGTAAATTAGATAATGCCTGTGAAAATATTTTATAATCTGGGAAGTATCACACAAACTCCAGTTACCTTTTTTCCTTCATGAAAACACCCTCTTTCCTGACTACTAAAGTTCTTCAAGAAAATTAATTTCCTAACTTCTACATAATTAGGGAGTTTTTATTAAGTACACTTTTAAAAAGAAATTGATCCAGCATGGCCTCTAAGCTCTAAGACAAGATATAAAAGACTGATGTCATCATTCTTTCCAAAATCATTTCAGTGCTTTCTAAAACCAGTAAAGGAGACTTCTTTCCCAGAACTAGTCACTGCCTGGGTAATGTGTACTGGTTCATGTTAGGGGTATTTCATTTATCAATTTGATTGTTTTTTATGGTTTGGATGGTAAGGATGATGGCAAAGATAGTTCAATTGACAGTTTCTAGACAGCATGTATGTCTATTAATTTTATCTCCTGTTATATTGATTCATTGTTGACTGACAGGTAAGGGGTTGGAAGAGTAGGTAATGTTTTTCTTAGCTCAGATACTGAAGGAGGTTCCAACAATCATTTAAATAATAAACAAACAAAAGCCCAGGCAAAAACAGGAGATTCTGATAGAGTCAGAACTATGCGAAAACTACAAGTAGTAACTTCAGCTTAGTTGGTGACTGAATTTAATTATCAGGACATAAAAGAGGAGTAGATACTTTCAGATGGTTGTGGGAAAGGATAAAATTAAATAAAAGCCCCTGACTGTAGCTCTATAAAAATAATAGACCATTAGTGTAAGATTCCTAGTCTTCATAAACAAATAGAATCTATATGTATTTCTTTTTAGGACAAAAATGATGTCTTCTAAATTTTTTAGCAACTTAGAAAAATAAGACAAACAATAATGTGAACTTGTAACTTATATTCTGGATATTCACTTCTATGAGTTTTCTATCTTTTAGACAACAATGACAACAAACTGCATTTGTAAGCACTGGGAGAAATGACAAGTAAATATACTTGTGTCAATGGAACCATTATCACTTTTACATTTTTATAAATACACAAATTCTGTTAAAAAATATTTACCATGCTTTGAAAGCTCTTTCTCCAGATTTCTCAATAACGCTACACTTGAATCTATATTTGGCAGAAAAAAGCAGTATCGTCTTCCTCATTTTCTCTACAGAAAGAAAGCAAGTTGAACAAAACATAAAAAAGAAAACTTATGAACAAAACACCACCTCATAAACTCAGATGAGACTATGTAAAATTAAATTTAAATTTCCAAGTCTTCCCTTTGGCAATAATTATTTTGCTATGTCAAAGGAAAAGTTAGTCTGGTCATAGCAGAGGCCCCTATGTACTTAAAACCAGCATGGGCACATTGCCAGAGAAAAACCTTCTGAAAGAAAAAGTGTACACTAATTCCCAGGAACATATAACTTAACTGAATTCTTAATTTTGTGCATCATTCATTTACATCCCTCCTCTGACAACATGAACTCCCCACAAAACAAAATGAGGCACACAATAAATACTTATAGAAGGAATAAATGAGCTCTTGCTTCTAGTTGCAGTACTATCTCTACTTGAAATTCCCTCTCCATCAAAAGTCTTATGTAAAAGAACACAAAATCTGTGGCCCCTTGCTGTGCAATTTGACTAATACTTCGCTCTAGAGATCATCAGCATGTAGAGGGGCTGCACATTTAACTACGTGCACAGTGATTCCCTCCATCAGATCAGCACTGGTGAATCTCAGAAGGAGGGAGGAAGAATAGGAGAGGTCTTCAAAGAGAATAAAACTTCTTTGGGAGACATGAGAGTAAAGAATGCTCTTTTGAACATGTAGGGAAGTAGCCATAAGATGTTCAGAATTTGAGGTTGCATTATGAACTACTTGTTTTATTCTTTTTTGGGGGAATACCTTCGGTGTTAGGCATTCTCCTTTGTCTGCAGCTTGGCAGCACTCTGTCATATAGTCTTTATACTTTACAACAAAGTAAATGAGTTCTGGGTCACTGAAGTAAGGATGTCTTCTGGAAACTTCATATATAAACCTAATTTTTTAAAAAAAGATAACAGGAAGTCATTTTTCCATATCACACAATATTACAGAAACAATTACAATCAACATTCTCCCCAGAGCCTCCAAAACCCAAAGGAATGTAATTTACCCCTATAGCTCAATTTGCACCTGATGGCTTTGTCTTTGTCATTCTTTCGGTCAGTGAAAAGAATGGTTGAATTTGTGATGTACATATGTGTGAATCACATAAAAATGTTTCAACTGGGGTGATCTAAAATTACTGACTGAAATGAAATCAATCCTGAGAATAACTATATATATATATTTTTTTCAGAATCTTTTAAAACATGTCTATTTCAGGTTTTCATTTGGATCATATCCTGTTTCAAGATCAAAGAACTTTGATCATATTTTTTGTTGTGTAAAATTTTGTGGTATGAATTTTTACTTCTTTAAAGTTCATCATGAGAACATAATTCCAAGTCTTAAAGTTGGAAATGCTTTGTGGTATGGTACTTATTATAACGAGTATTCACTTAATCCTTAATTTTTAATTTTAAAACCTAGATTACTTACTGTCCCATAACTTTCTGGCTATTTTCTTCAAAGGAGGTGCACACAGCATCAGGATATAGTAGATTAAGTGGAGGGAGGTCGGGCTTCTCATCTTTGTGCTTTACAAGGCATTAGTATCTCTCAAGATCTTGTTTATCACAGCAGTCAGCCATGTCACCATAGGTTTCACGGAGATTGGCAATTGTGCATGCTTTCTGTCCAAAGATAGTATCCTAAATTGAAGAGGACAGACTTAAAATTACTGGGCAGAACTTTGTTTTCTTTATTGCCAAAGATCACTATAAAATTTTAACCTACTGGTAAAGCTTGGTGAGGAAATCATCTATGTTACACATATATGGCATATCATGTATTGAAACATCCCAGGGGACCCCAAGAATATGTTCAATTTTATGTTTTCACGTATGACTTAAAATATGAATTTAAATATGGAAATAATCTTAAAATATTTTAAACACATCAAAAAAAATTATATAAAAATTCACTTTCCCCTATTAAATTTCCTTGATTGGACTATTGCTGTGTAATTTTCATTACAATCAACTGCCACAATATTACTTATGATGAATAAAACAGAAGAGCAAAAAGACAGTTTATGGCTTTAAGGAATTTTATCTTTCTCTTCTTATTATCCATCACTAGGAAAGTTAGCCTTCAGTGAGAAGTTGAATTCATCTTGGGGAGAAAGTGCTCAGATGCTTTCTCATATATTATTTTTGAAAGATACAACTTTTTAGTAGATATCATTTAACAATTGAGGAGTAACATAAATCTACTCCATTTTGCATTAAAATATAGAAAAGTACGTCACCCATTGAATAAATCCTCTTCTTCCTTATTCATTTTTATTATATAAATCATTGTAACCCTGTAGAAAATACACTGGTCTAGACAGAATTTATTATTTTTTTAAATGCACTTTTAAAAATTCATATGTAGAATTATAATATTGGGGGAAGTTAAAGTACTTATTCTGCAGTAAAGAGAGGTACATCCAGAGAGAAACAAGAAGAGGAAAGGGTCCATTGACAAAAATAGTCTAGCCCCCAGTAAGGCATATTAAGATTGAGTGGTGAAAGAAATACAGACCTCTTATTTTGAAGATGTATTTGGAAATAGCAAAAGTTCAAGTTCTTTAAAAGAATTGAGTACCTTGCTTTTCCATTGTATTTAAAAATATTAATAACCTTAAAATGATGAAAAAAATATTACTGTTATTTCACCTAGGTAATAAAGTTAGCATAGAAATCAGGTGGTGCTTTCTGAAAATAACAATCATGCTACCTCAATGAGATATCAGCACTCCTATATTCAGTCAGGCATTATTTCCAATAGTCAAGGTATAGAATAACTGAAGGGTCCATCGACAAATGAATGGATAAAGAAAATGTAGTGTGTGTGTATATATATATATATATATATATATATATATATATATGGGAATATATATATATATATATATATGGGAATACCATTCATCCTTTAAAAGAAGGAAATTCTGCAATTGGCACTAATGCAGATGTCTTTGAGGACATTGTGTTAAGTGCAATAAACCAATCACAGAAAGAAAAATACTGGATGATTCTGTTAATACAAGGTATCTAAAGTAGTCAAATTCACAAAATCAAAGAATAAAAAGATGTCTGCCAGAGCCTAGGAAGAGAAGAAAATGGGGAGTTACTAGTCAAATGGCATAAAATTTCGCTTCAGCAAGATGAATAAACTATAAAAATCTACTGCACAATATTTACCTATACTCACCAATAATGCATTTCATGCATAAAATTTTAAGAGGATAAATCTCATGTCATGTGTTCTAATCACAATAAAACAAAGTTAATAAATACACAAAAATATGTTTATCATTATTTGACTCTATGAAAGGAAACCAAACTTCAAATTTTGAAAAGAGATGGTTACAAATGACAAATTGCCATTTAAATACATGGTGACTATCATGTGTGGTCTCAATAAATAAAGGTTTTAAAACTGTGGTCATACCAACAACATCTCTGTCCCCAAACAAACAATGAATGACTTATCAGTCCATATGAAACTTTTGAGTGTAGTTTACAAATTCAGCCACTTAATAATAACTTTTTAAAAAGACTCTTCCTTTTGGAATACTCAGAATAACTTAAAGGAGAAGAAAGAATCCTCAAAATCAGAACCTACAAGTGGTTTGTTACACTCTGCCCCTGAATCATCAGCAGCACATGCTTTTGCCAAGTCAGTCACTTCAGTTGTTAATTTTGCAAGATCATCATATGCACTCTTCTGGAGATACTGAGAAAAGGTAAGCAGCACCCTGAAACAGAAAACACAGAAACATGTAGCACAAAAAAATTTTAACTTAAACAATTTGCTATGCTAGAGAGCAAATCACGTATGTATACATAGTCAATGTTTTCTATATTTTTCTTATAATTATCCGAAAGTCTATTCATATGAGGTATTACCTAAGGCCTGATCATGCACATGTGGCTTCCTAGGCAGGGAGAACAGTATTTCCACCATGTCCAAATGTGTATGGGTACATGTCAGTAGACATACACACAAAGAGCAAATGAGCAACCTGTATACTAAATAGATTTAGTTGTTGAGACTAGGCTTTGCATAAGTCCTTTGAGTTATTTAGGACAAAAACAAAAACACATACCTCATTTAATTGGGCTGTAGGAAGGTAATGACCTTTAAAAAATAGACTATTTTCCCAATTTTTACTAGATTAAAAAAATATTAAAATGTTCCCAAGAAAATCACAGAACAATTTGCTATGTAAAGGGAAGTTAGTAAGTGAGCCACCAACAGAACCATATATTAATCCCTTCCATCATTATACCAGAGTTTCTGGGTAGTATGAGAATTCCAGATTTTTCTAGAATTAAATCTACTGTCTAATTCAGTAACCATTAGCCATATGTCACTATACATATATTTAAATTATTTAAATTTAATTAAAATTATATTTAAGTTTAAATTAATATAAATTTACATAGTTAAATGCAATTTAACTAAACTTGAATACAATTTGACATTTTATTCCTCCAATGCACTTGCCATATTTAAGGTATTCAATAACCACACGTGACCAGTGGCTACCATATTAGACAGCTACAGAATAGTTCCATCTTTGCAGAAAATTCTATGGGGCAGCAATGCTCTGGAATCTGAACCCGATGACAGAAAATATAAGACTTTTAGCATAATACCCACAGCAAATTGAAAACAATAAATTTGACTCTTCCATATTTTAACTTACAGGCCTTTGAAATGTTGCTCTCCCAATTCTTTAAATCGATTAATAATGTCACTTTTGTCTACAAGAAAGGAGAGTAATAAAAGACACAACATGTGTTTAAATATTGAAGAAAGCAATTAATTAGTTTCTACCATTTCTTTTCATTTAACTTAGGTTTTTCATTTGCTTCAAAATATTGGATTCTGAATCCTGAAGAAAGTCTTAGGATGGTGAACTATATCTTCTTCATTTAAAGAAGAATTATTCAATCACCGAGAATATTATTATAAAAATCATTAAATATTTATAAATTTATATTCAAACGTGGAATAAGATCTAATACCTTATAGTGCCTATGAACAGCAACTGAGAAGACAATCTAAAAGTAAATACAAATGGAAGTTCTATTTGTAATATTAATAAAACAGGGTTTTTTTATTTTAAATAAATCAAGGTGCAGTAGATAGGCCTTTAAGACCTTTGTGAATCCCATCTTCATCTCTTCTATGAAGTTTAAGTCACTCTACCTGGCATTCCTTCATGACACAAAAGAAATTACATTCACTAATTCCCACCATTTTGTTTCTGCTTAAGATACTTGAACTATATTAAATAAATAACTACATAAACATTCACAAAAGCAAAATATCATCACATTGTAGAAATAAATGCTAAAGGAAAACTTAATTCTTTAAATATGCAAGGTTTACTGAACCTGTTACTAAGAAAATAGAAGTTGAACAATGGAAAGGACAGAATTCTTACGTGCTTCTCGTCAAAACATGCCCCTGGAATAAGCGGAGCTGAAAAGAAAGAGAGGGAAATAAAGGTTACCCACGTCATTGTGCCACACGCTTGTGGGGTTGATAGAGAAGGTAGGATGAATGCAGGAAAATTAGCCCTCATATACTTCTTTAACCAATAATTGTAGATTATTAACTAGACTCATCTTTGTATTTCATTGACTCTCAAATGATTACAAAATTATAAGATTCTTGCCAAAAAAAATTGTTTGACTAGATCCCTTGCTTATGTTTGCCATCTGGAACTGTTTTCTCCATAAGACTTTGTCAATTTATTAAAGTTATGTAACATATCTTACCAAATTTTACATAACAGTTTAAACGATTCCTACCTATTATTCATTACCACGTTCTTTATCTACTTACCATTTGAAAAATTTGGATTTTGATGTTTGCAAAAATGCAGCCACTCCAGTGATTCTGTTTGGAAATGAGACATACTAAATAAGAGTTAAGATTCAAATTGCATCTACTCTTAATTCCAAGTTCACTTTTTTATATAAAGGTAATGAAAAATTTACACACAAAGATGTTTCATAAGGTTTCTATTGCTTTCAAAACTTTCTGTCTGAAAAAAAAGTCTGATTTTTGCCTCAAACACAAACTAGGAGAAAACCATAGCAACAATAACGACTAAAATAGATATTTACAATTTCCATGTTTCCATTACAGCTATGGCCTTAGTAACAAGTCAGTTATTTAACTTAACTAAATAACTCATTCAGTCAAAATGCCCCATGATGCATATATAGTACAGAAACAAATAAATACTTAGCAGAACTTTTATAATGTAAGAAATATATTTTCTATGAACTTATTTTAAATACCCACAGAAGATGCTATAATAGATGAGAAAGACAGAGGAGTTTTTATTGTTGTTTTGTTTTTGTTTATTGGTTTGATTTTGTTTTTATTTTCAGTGACTCAAAGGAGTCCTGAAATGGAATATCAGCCTTGTCTTTTAGGCCTCAAATGAACAAAAGTTAAAGAATATTTGCTTATGGAATTACTTCCATTGGAGAAAAATACTTTTAAAAAGCCAGAAAACTTCTATTGGAAAAGAAAAAGGAAACTTCTAACTTTGTAAATAGACACAATAATTCTTCCTTTGATAAATTATGAATTTTCTTTTAAACTGCTATAAGGAATGAGTGATATTTATTTGAAGTCAGTGGTCAAACCTAGACTTATCCTTATGTAAACCCAGATGTATAAGTAAGCATGCAATTCTCATCATTGAATACATTCATATTATTAGTTCACAATTTCAGGTCTTTGTCACTCACACATATACTTTACACATTTTTTTTCATTTAACAAACAAAAAATAATATCTATCTACTTAGTATTTTAATAAGGTATTATGCAATACAATGATAAACATCAAAAGGTTTTTAAAAAGATTCATTATGATAGAATAGAAATTTTGAATTGATTTCCCTATATTTAATGAAGATCCAAAAGTTTTAAAATACAAAATGATAACACCTGAAACAATCTTTCCTTAACAGTACCAATATGGTGGCTTGCATGTGTATATCCTTATTAATGATTACTGTATAATTGAGAAATTAAAATAATTCATCTTGACTCTATCTGCAAGCTTAAAATTTATCTTAATTAATAAGAAACATCTGAACATTTGCCTTTTGTAGATTCTCAAAGTAAGAATTCCGGCATTTTTCTCTGAAAACACTGGTGTGAATTCTGCATGTACATTCTGTACTGGGAGGAATAAAGCCACATCATTATTGGTTATTTCTAAATATCCTATTCTTCATCTTTTAAAACTCTATAGTTAGTAAATCATCAAAGAATGTTGGCATACTAACATTTAAGGTAAAAGTTCTAAACATGGTTTAGAGAGTCTAGTTTCTACCTAAGTAGAAAAAAATAGCTCCAATGATTTTTGAATATTTTCTCATGTTTATTGGAGAGGTTTAAAAATAGAGAGTAGTGATTACTTCTCCCCCAGACTCCTTGATAATCTGTTAGTGGGAGCTCCTGGTCCTCATCTCCTCTCCACATCCCGCGCAGCGCAGTCCTACAACAACCCCTCATGCGTGAGTGCATCTCCATCCACGTTGGCCAGGCTGGTGTCCAGATAGGCAACGCCTGCTGGGAGCTCTACTGCCTGGAACATGGCATCCAGCCTGATGGCCAGATGCCAAGTGACAAGACCACTGGGGGAGGAGATGACTCCTTCAACACCTTTTTCAGTGAGACAGGTGCTGGCAAGCATGTGCCCAGGGCAGTGTTTGTAGACCTGGAACCTACAGTCATTGATGAAGTTCGCACTGGGACCTACCGTCAGCTCTTCCACCCTGAGCAGCTCATCACAGGCAAGGAAGATGCTGCCAATAACTATGCCCGAGGCCACTACACCATTGGCAAGGAGATCATTGACCTTGTCTTGGACCAAATTCGCAAGCTGGCTGACCAGTGCACAGGTCTTCAGGACTTCTTGGTTTTCCAGAGCTTTGGTGGGGGAACTAGTTCTGGGTTCACCTCTCTGCTGATGGAATGGCTCTCTGTTGATTACAGCAAGAAGTCCAAGCTGGAGTTCTCCATTTACCCAGTCCCCCAGGTTTCCACAGCTGTAGTTGAGCCCTACAATTCCATCCTCACCACCCACACTACCCTGGAGCACTCTGATTGTGCCTTCATGGTAGACAATGAGGCCATCTATGACATCTGTCGCAGAAACCTTGACATTGAGCACCCAACCTACACTAACCTTAACCGCCTTATTAGCCAGATTGTGTCTTCTATCACAGCTTCCCTCAGATTTGATGGAGCCCTGAATGTTGACCTGACAGAATTCCAGACCAACCTGGTGCCCTATCCCGGTATCCACTTCCCTCTGGCCACATACGCCCCTGTTTCTCTGCTGAGAAAGCCTACCATGAACAGCTTACTGTAGCAGAGATCACCAATGCTTGCTTCAAACCAGCCAACCAGATGATAAAATGTGATCTCCACCTTGGTAAATACATGGCTTGCTGCCTGTTGTACCGTGGCCATGTGGTCCCCAAAGATGTCAATACTGCCATTGCCACCATCAAGACCAAGTGTACTATCCAGTTTGAGGATTGGTGCCCCATTGGCTTCAAGGTTGGCATTAATTACCAGCCTCCCACTGTGGTACCTGGTGGAGACCTGGCCAAGGTTCAGCGTGCTGTATGCATGTTGAGTAACACCACAGCCTTTGCTGAGGCCTGGGCTCGCCTGGATCATAAATTTGACCTGATGTATGCCAAGCATGCCTTTGTTCACTGGTACGTGGGTGAGGGGATGGAGGAAGGAGAGTTTTCTGAGGCCCGTGAGGACATGGCTGTCCTAGAGAAAGATTATGAGGAGGTTGGAGTAGATAGTGCTAAGGGAGAAGATGAGGGTGAAGAGTATTAACCTTGCTGCTGCAATTTCACACTCCGTTATCTTGGATTTGTCTTATTTCTGTGTTTTAGCCCTGAACTATCAATAAAAGCATTTCCATTTTAAATGTCAAACCGGCCCCTGAATCTCAGTGAATATTTGACCCACTTAAGGCCAATTGAGGCTGGCAGATAAGCTTATCTGATGAGTTGATCAATATTGCAGGTAACTACTGTAGGCCATTTAGACCCGAATTGAAGGGGTAATAAAATTTTATATTGTGTTGGTGCCTCTTAAACTAGAATGTAAGATGACTTTGAATCACCTGTAGATATTAAAATGTGGACTCTAATTCAGTAGATTTAAGTTGGGGTTTGAGAATACTATATTAGTCGTGAGGACTTGCCATGTTAATTTGTTTTATACTTAACCAAAACCTTCAGTAGCACATATTGAATAAAAGGAGTTATTTGTTGGTGTAAGAAGATCTGGAAAAAAAAAAAAAGAGAGAGAGAGAGTAGTTAAGAAAACTACTTTATTTGGAAAGTATAATTGTATATTAATCACTTTAGAAGAGAAAACAATGCCCGAATTGAAAAACAAATATACCTGGGAATTAAACCTAGGCCTTTATTCCTTTTGTCCTTTGTTTTTCATTCTTTTGACAAGATGGAAAAGGGAACTTTGGAAGTGTATGAATTATCCATTTCCTTCCCACCTCAATCTTCCACCCTCCTTCCACCCTGGGATTCCTCAAGCCTCTCACAGAGTCATTCAAACCAGGCTTGCCCTCCACCACGAAATCTTCTTAGCCCAGCCTTTATGCCACATCCCTCTGAGAGAGATTACTACCTATGGATTTCCTCTTGGAAATAAAGTGAAACATGGTCATGAAATATGACAACAATGTCTAATACATCCTCAGCATTTTAAGGGACTTTCTAAAAAACCATTGAACTTAGAGTAATTCCAAAAAACAGGGAATTTGAGTTTGTTTAGAGAGAAGCTGGGAGAAAGGAAAATCTTTTGCTAGCGTTCATTTGAGATATAATGAACATATGCAGACCCCACCTATCATAATTGCCTGAAGTATTTTCTAAAAATTACTGAAGGGTAAAAAAT